>NW_026606240.1:4645000-5245000 GCF_029834395.1 Sorex fumeus
TTAAAGCATATTTTCACTGTGAAGTTTCTTCTAAAAACAATGGGACAACAAAAAGAATAATTGTTCCTTCTTGTCATTTAGACCCTGCTTAGTGGAGACTTGGTATCCCATGGCTTAGCCAGCAACAACACTAGCTCTTTGATCTATTAACAACTTAACACCAGCTCTTTGATCTATTAACTTAACCATTAAACTGTGGCTAAAATCATATGCAGTGCACTTTAGCAAGGGTGAGTACCATTTTGTAATATGTATGTTTCTCTCTATTCTTCAGTGGACTTTCATTTGTTGGTGAAGGCGAGTACACTTTTGGTGGTGCTTAGACATTACACTTTTATTACTGGCAGTGCTCAGGAGACCATATGCGGTGCCAGCATCAAATTAGGATTGGTTGTGTGCAATCAATTGTTGTCTCTGTACTGCCTCTCTGGGCCTTTGGAATCTTGAACATCTATCTCTGTGATCATTAATCATTAGTTAAGGAGACTAAAATCTATAGAGGGGCAATACAGAAAAAAATTCATAGAAAAAGAAATGAACAACACCCTGGGCTTGTTATGACGATAAAATATGCCATAGAATTTCATTGAAAACCAGCAGTATCTGTGTATAAAAACTTAACTTTTTTAATATTGTTTTCATTAGTTGTCACATCCTTGGCTTTGGTGCTTAAAAATAATTTGGAATGAGTTGATTTACATAAATAACATAATTATATTATGACCTCCCAATGAGTGATTCTTCTGGATCATGAAAGACAAAAGACAAACGTGAATTTGATAGCAAGTGAATTTTATAGGACTGTCCTTATGTTAAAGCCACGCTAGCTGAGAACTTTAATAGTGTGAAATGAGGGTCCTCAGAAACAACTGTTTTTTTGTAATCTCTATGTAATTTCTACTAATAAATATTCTTCTATGTGGAAAAATTGCCTCCTACACAAGCGAGACCTTTCAGCCAGGTCTAAACCTTTCACCATGAATGTTATCATTATACTTGGGATTCCAACAGCCTTTGGTTATAAGGATTTTATGCAAATATGAACCAAAGGGAGCAAAACATAAAACATTGCCATTTCCCCCTTCCCATTTCCCCAAGTTAAATAACAGTTTATTCTGCAGGCTTTCAAATTACTCCCACAAAATTGGCAATCTAATACAATCGACACATTCATGTTAATCCACCCAGAAGTAAATACACTGTGGTAAAACTGTGACATTTGCAAAGACCCTAGCACCCCAATTACTGAAGAATTAAGTAGGGATATACACACACAGAGAGAGGGCTGAGTGTGATTCAGAGTGGAGGGAAGCAACCTTGCAGTTCTGTGTCTAATTCTCAAGTGAGAACTGAGAGAACATTGGAGAGCTTAAAAGAGACGCATGGCTCTCTTTCGCATTTCCTCTAAACAAAAAATGCTAATCACATTTTCTTAGTTTGAACCTGAGAACTGTAGAAATAAGAAAGGTTGGGTTGGGGATTTTTCTGAACTTAGCTAATATTAGGACGTGCACAAACTCTTGTAGAAATGATTGTGTCATAAAATGTAACCTGGGGAGCTGGAGAGATGGAATAGTGGGCAGTACATTGCCTTGTACACAACAGACTTTAGTTTGCTCTCTGTAGCCCCTTTGGGTCCTCCAAGCCTGCCAAGAGTAACCCTGTGTGCTGAGCTAAGCCCTGTGCACTACTAGGTGTGGCCTCATAGGCAAAAATTTAAAGTAAAAAGTAAGCAAATAAACGAATAGTAGAATCCCCTGGGTCCAAATCCCCTGAGTTGGATGTGCTGAAAGACAAGAAGCTTTAGTCTGTTGTGTGAGTAAGCAAAGCAAAATTAGAATTTCAGATGTAGTCAGCCTACTACTGATAATGACCCTAGGAAGAATCAATTTGTTCAGCCCTGCACAAATTCCTGGAGCTTTTATATGCATTTTCACCGTATACTGTCCTGTGAAGCAATGAAAAAGCATTAGGTATTCCCATTTTATGGATGAGGAAACCGAGGCTTAGAAAGGTGCATGTTATCTCATAGCAGCCATTCTCCTTAAACAACAAACAAGCCCAGGCAGAGATCCAGAGAAGGTAGGTGCTCCACCTGGCATCACACAGCAAGTCTGATGCTAGAAAGGGCATAATTAGTCTGAAATTTCCAGCCGATCGCTTAGGTCACTGGACCATGCTGTCTGGGTGCATCCAGTCTGGCCTGGGAAGTGAGTCACCTCACATTTCATCCCCTAGGCCAGGAAACTGTTTCTCTGCCTTGATTGGGTTAAAGTGAGCACAAGCACCATAGACAAGTCGTTGAGCGAGGAAATAAAACACTAATGATGTTCTTTGCAGTTTCAAGAGCATCTTTTGTCCCTATAAATGGTTGGCTGGGATAGACTCTTCTGAAATTATAATAAATAAAAAATTTCTAGCACTTTAATCTCTGATCCCAGTCCACCTACAGGCTTCAGGAAAATGCCTGACTGAGCAGACAGCTTCACTGATTTCAGCCCCTGCGTCGATCAGGAAGGGAGGAACATTCTGGAGGCGTGGGCCCTCAGGGAGAAGGCCTCTATTCTCCTAGACTGATCCTAGATTACAGGCAGGCAGCCCGGAGTCAGGCTTTGCTTTGCCAAGGGAACATTGAATTTCTAGACACCACAGCGGGGGCTCAAAAGGAACATTTTTCTCACTTGCACTGGACCCTCCAGCATAATGTAGTGATTTTGTTGAACATATATTATGTGTAGAACCAAACTCTAATATCTAGGAAGTGCCAGTAATCAGTGGTGCAAAACCTTATGTGCTAAGTCCTCTGCTCTCAAAATATGACATTCATAAAAACATTTTAAGTCACAGTGGGAAGAGAAATGTAATTTTTGAAGATAGGGAGAAAGGAAACATTTATAAGAAATAGTTAAATTTACATTTATTAAAAACTCTATTTGTAAATTTTGGTTCCGTTTAGGAAAAAAAGTGCCACATTTTGCAATTTGGTTTATAAATGATTTTCGTGTGTGTTCTGGTACAGGAAATCATAAAAAAGTGAAAATGTAGAAATACGTGACAATGATCTATTTTATCTTTAGAAATAGCTTTCTTTGACTTTGCTATTTGAATTGTGTTATTTTTTGCTCCCTACATATATATAGTTATATAGTACATACATACTATATCACTTGATCACTTGATACCCCGTTACTCATCGATTTACTCAAGCGGATGCCAATAACGTCTCCATTAATCCCTGTTGCGTGCTAGCATAGCCCTATGGCATCTGCTCATTCTAGGAATATGCAGAGCCTCAAACCAATCATTCAGGGTCTTGACGAAGACGTCTGACCATCTTGTAGGTGGGCGTCCACGCGATCTTTTGACGTCCCGTGGAGTCCAGTCATTAATGGCTCTAGTCCAGCGGTCGTCTGTAAACCTCGTTACGTGTCCAGCCCATCTGATTCTTAATGCCTTGACAAATGAGATAGTGTCCCTGATTCTTGAGCGTTGACGGAGATCGGAACTCCAGATTCTATCTCTCATTTGAGTGAAGCGTAATACTCCAAGCATAGTTCTTTCGATTCCTCTTCGGGAGACCCGAAAAGCGTTCTCATCCTGTTACATATGTATATATGTATATGCTCAAATGAACTCATCAAAGGTTGCTGAGTAAAAAACTATTTTTTGTTAGCAAAACAAAAACAAAATGCATATACGTAAACCAACAAAAGCATCTTCAGAATCCATAGAAGTAAAGCTACCTCATATATTATTTTATTATTTTTTTGTATTTCATTTTCCTTTATTTAATGACCTAGACATTTCTATGACGTTTTCCCCAATAAATTTGTTTCTGTTTTCCCTTTTCTTTGCAGGGAAGCGGCCCCTCTGCCTGTGGGTTTGAAAGCGTCTGCTGTGGATTCCTTTCTCCCCAGCAGAGGGAGGCTGAGGGTGCGTCGGGGGCAGGAATAGCGCTTTCCTCTCTTCATCATCTTCCCACCTCTCTTCATAGCAAAATTTCCTTCTGATTTCCCTCTGGGGCTGTGGAAGGATTTATAGGCGAGATCAATTTGAACTTAAAAATAGGACAAAGATTTAAGTGTTAGATTTCTATTGCTCATTAATAAAGGATGTCTAATATTTGACTTATCTGCTAGGTAGTTGTCTGAAACGGGATTAAATGAAGAGAAAGTATAAAAGAGAAAGTCAAATCCCAAAGTTGTCTCATTTTCACTAAATTAAAAACTTAATCATGTGTGCAAGTTTGTTGTCCTTCCCTCCCTCCCTCCCTCCCTCCCTCCCTCCCTCCCTCCCTCCCTCCCTCCCTCTCTTCCTTCCTTCCTTCCTTCCTTCCTTCCTTCCTTCCTTCCTTCCTTCCTTCCTTCCTTCCTTCCTTCCTTCCCTCCCTCCCTCTTTTGTTTTGTTTCTGGGCCACACCTGGCAGTGCTCAGGGCTTAGTCCTGGCTCTGCATTCAGGGATCACCCTGGGCAGGGCTCAGGGGATCATACCGAATGCCAGGGTGAGCAGGATGTAAGGCAAGTTTCCTAAGTTTCCTATTCACTTTACTATTGATCTGACCCGATGTTGTTGTTTCTTATCCCTCTGTGTGTTCACTAACTTTTCATTCACTGTGGAACAAACAGTGACCAAAACCCCTCTATGTATCATGCCTAAGGTTGTATACTGGGATTTGTAAATCAATGGCATGATCTTTATTGTTTGGAGGACAGGTATTTCTTATCTTTTTCCGGTTCATCTTTACCTCACCACACTGAAGATAGGTATCTTCGCACCTATTTCTGAGATGTAGGAATGATATTTGAATATGAAAGTAACTTGCTTAAGGTCACATAATGAGTCAATAGTGAACATGGAATGACTTGATGACATTTCTCCCCAACCCCCCACTCTCCCCATACAAATCTGTCTCTTTCTTCTGGCTAGAGCTAGATATAGTCACCTGAACTGTTTAATGAAAGATTGTAAAAGTTAAGAAGAGAGGGCTTCCAGAGAAGGATGGAAAAAGAACGAAAAGTCCTGAAAAGAAAGGGAGAATAAGCCTGCTGTATAAGCAGTACTGAACAAGGTGTGTGTGTGTGTGTGTGTGTGTGTGTGTGTGTGTGTGTGTGTTTGGTTGCTTACGCTGGTGGCATGGATCAAATGGGATAGAGACTTAAGAGATACATGGAAGAGTTGAATTTGAAGCTAAATTTTGAAACTGAGATGAAACTCTAGTTGTTGGAAAATGGTAGAGATTGAATTTTGGGTACTTTGGTTTATGTAATCTGAGACTGTAGATATAAACCTCAATGCAATAATTTAAAAGGTAAGGGAGGGCACTGACTATTTCAAAGTCCATCGCTAATCATAAATTTCTAGATTATTCTGCAGTTCACTATTTCAAAGTCCATCTCTAATAATAAATTTCCAGATTATTCTGCTGTTCACTATTTTATTTTGATCTTAACTTGACTTACACATGCTTAAGAACTCCTCTTGAAAGGATTTTGAAGATTTACATATAAGACTTCATGACTGAGTTTTAGAGAAATGAATCATAAAATAATTGAAAGGCATTTGCAGAACTCCTACAATGTGTGCAGAACTTCCTTCTTGGTATGATTAAGAACAAGATAGAATGCAGAATAAAAGCACCGAGCAGTACAGGGAAATCTTGACACGTGACAAGTGAAAACCATAACTACACATGAGAAACCTATAGTTGATATAAGTTAACATGGAAAGTGGTCTCTGAAGCAGACAGAAATGACAAAAGTCAGTTTTATGCATGTAGATGGGCATAATGACTAGGGTTATCTGTTTAAGTTGACACAAGTGTAATGATTTTTTAAAAGTCTTGTGAATGTAAGCTTCTCTCATTTTATAGAAAAATATTGACAAAAGGGAACACAGTCATAATGAAGAAGACAATGTTAATGATAATGCTTGATATTGAGAGACAATGAGTCTGACCAGTTATTGCTCTTATTTGAAAATAAAAGGCCTGAAAACTGATGGTATCTGAAGAACATTAAGCTGCTAAAAGCCAATATTTCATCTGCTACAAATCTTTTTCATGTTAATAAACTTTGGCTAGTAAGATTCCTTGGGGCAGGAGTATATATCCTGAAAGGAAATATTGAAAAATTAGAGAAACATTCTTATTGCTAATGACTTGGTCAACTGAGAGTGGGTAATAGACCTCATTCCTATTTGTTATTAGGCATAACATGTTTTATTCCTTAGTGTAGAAAATATGAGCTTTTGATATCACTGCTTAGTATAATTGACTCTTCTGAGCCCTGTTTGAACTTAGTGATTCATCATTTTTCAAATTAGTAAGGACACGGTTTGGGTAATCTGAGGATGTAATCAGTAAAACCTTCCGAATGCCTTGCACAATAATGGATTAGGCTGTCATTTGTAGTATCTCTTATTTCGGTTATCATCTGAGTTTGAATGTCAATTTAAACTCATTAGCTTAATTTTTAAGATGTTTCTCCTTGCTTCCGACAGCCATAGGAAGCGTGTCCATTTGATGTGTGCTGCCTTATTTGTTGAATTTGGCAGAAGTGACACCCCTGTCTTGTAAAAGACAAGATACGCAAGTGTCAAGCGCTTGTGGGGTCATCCATCTTCTCCAGCCTTTCCACCCACTGGGGCTGGACCACATGCATCCACTGTTCAGGCTCCTTCTCTGCTTTCTCTTTGTCATTATTCTGTTGTCAGTTCTGCTGTTTATTCAGTGATTAATCATCATTTGGAAGGTTCTGCTGGGAGCAACAGAAAGAGGAGTATTCCTGCAGGTGGTTTCTCTCTGATTAGTCAAAAGTGATAATGACCTGCTGCGGGGGCTTTGTCATCAAGAGGAGAGGAAGGTAAATTCTTTTTCTTTTGCAGAAATGCAATTGGGTTTTATAAACCTGGGAAATAAACTTAATTGTACAAAGAACATTAGAATTGGTTTTCAAAATGCTCCCTAGAGACAGTGTTTTCAGTTAAAGTACATTTAGAATCACGACTTGCTTACATTCTTACCCTTAAAAAATTTAAAGCCTTAAGGGTACACTTATCGGCATAACTGCCTAAAAATAACTTCAACTTGAGATATGTGATGGTTTATCAGCAATCACTTGTCACTGAAATCATCCATTTAATATTTTTACTTTTGACAGCCACAAAGATGGATATTGTTGGTATTTAACTTGGTATGGTGCTACTTTTTATATGATTAAAAAACATACTTGACAATAAAGATTTTAAGAATTTCATTTAAAATGATGCTTTTATTTGGGGGGAAAAACAGTTAAAAGGATGGCCACTCTGGAAGATTTTTCCAAAGAGGCGCAGGTTCTGAAGAAAATGGGATATCTGCTTGTGGTGGTGAAATGTAGCCAGAGGCGGAAGTAGGTGTGTCTTTGGTAGTGGAAGGAAGAGAGAGAACCTGGGAGGGTGGGGGGAGCCCAGGAATGCCATTCAGCCAGCTCTTGCCAGGAGGAGGCTCTCCACTAATTATTTTGTGTGTGATTGTTAAGTGAGCAAACAGGTTTCCAGAGCAAGGAGACTAAGTCCTCCTGTGGTAAAGGAGAAAAAGTACTGTGTTCATAAATGTTTTTTTACTTTTCAGTTGATCCTGATGAAGGAAGGAGGTGTGGGCTTAGAGACAATTAATCATTTCAGTCTTGTGCTCAAATTCAGAGATTCTGCATCCAGCTGTATGGGTTTATTCATTTGTTTATTCATTAGTTTCATCTTCTGTGAATGTGGAGTTTCTCTCAGTTTAGACTGTACATAAAAGAAACTGAATAAGTCCAGATTCCAGAACCAAGTCGCGGTGACTCTTCTTGACTTTGAATAGCAAATTATCTCCCCAGTCTCCTCTCTCTTTCCCACAGTTTACTTGTGGATCTTCATTTTTTTGATCGAAGTCTGAGTATAGTATTTGAGCCCAGGAGTGATCTCTGTACTGATTGTGGTGTTTGAACTCAGGATTGATCACTAAAGGATCCCTGTGTGGATAGAGGAAACAGTGACTATTTGCAGCATCCCATTGATGGGTGTGCATGGTGTGTGTGTGTATGTGTGTGTGTGTGTGTGTGTGTGTGTGTGTGTAGAGTGGGGAAGGAAGGGAACCTCGCCCAGGACAACTGCCATGTGGGTTGAAAACTTGGGCCAGTACTGGGGTGATATTTGAATTCACAGCTTTGGCCAGTCACTCTTTGACAGGCCAATTCCCCAGACATTGGGAGCAGTTGTTGCCTTACAAGGAGAAGGGCAGGACTGACCTGAGTCATTCGTACTGGAAGAAGGGCTCTTACAGATGATGGTCAAGAATAACGAAGCCAGTCGAATGTGGGAGGAGCAAGAAAGGATTTGGGGAGCAGCTTCGGAGCAGCCCCAAGCTCTCTCTAGGGCAAAACAGCAAAGCAATGAACAAAGCCTTATGTTAGTCTCTCTTTTTCTTCCCTTGGACCCCCACAATCAAACCCTGCTTTTGGAGCCTTTCTGCATCTTCAGGTGCAGGTGATAGTTGAATCTTTGGTAGGTTTGTCTCAGGTAGGTTTGCTTTGAATGGACACAATGAACTTGTGAGTGATTCCCAAAGTTGATTGCATATTAAAATCAACTGTAGGGGGCTGGAGCAATAGCACAGTGGGTAGGGTATTTGCCTTGCACGTGGATGACTCAGGTTTGATTCCCAGGATCCCACATGGTCCCCTGAACACCATCAGGGGTAATTCCTGAACACAGAGCCAGGAATAACCCCTGTGCATCACCAGGTGTGACCCAAAAAGCAAAAATAAATAAATAAATAAATAAATAAAATCTACTGTACAGACAAAAATACTAAGCTTAGGTCCCACTCTCAGAGATTATCCTGATGTCATTGTCATTGTTGTGGTTTGGCTCTCAATCATGTTATTGGGAATATTAGAAAGACACTTGAGGAGGGGGGAAGCAATAATACAGTGAGTAGGGGGCTTGCCTTGCATGTGGACAACCAGGGTTTGGTCCCAGTAATCCCATCTGGTCCTCTGAGCACCACTAAGAGTAATCCCTGAGTGCAGGAACAGAAGTAATCTCTGAGCATTGCCAGGTGTGCTCCCAAAACAAAAACAGGAAGACACTGGGAATTTTGAAAGATTTCCAGGTGATTCAGAAAAGAAAAGTTTGAGGGAACAGAGAGATACTACATCAGGTAAGGTTGCTTGCCTTATGTGTAATTGCCTGTGTTTAGTTTCCAGCACCACATATGGTCTCTGAGCACCCTGAGCACTGCCAGGAGTGATCCCCGAGCACAGAGTGAGGAGTAGACTCTCTCTACTGCCAGGTGTGTTTTCCAAATTTTCCAAGACTCACCGCTACACACACACACACACACACACACACACACACACACACACACACACAAAGTTTGAGAATTTCAGAGTGAATTGAGGGTTCCCAAAATATGGTGTTTGGACCAGAAGTTAGCATCACTTAAAAACTTTTTAGCAATGCACAAGCTCTAACCCTTCTACAGATCTGCCAAGTAGAAACTCTGAGAGGTAGGACCTTGTGATTCAGTTTAACAATGCCTCTGGGTGATTCTAATGTATGTTAAAGTTTGAGAATCACTTCCCAAAAGTAACCAAGCTCTGACTCAATAATAACTTGGGGGTATGCAGAGTTGAGGGGGAGAATAGAGATTTATTAACCCCTCTTGTTACTTCCTCCCAGTGGATAGCCACTCTCTGTCCTTAACTAAAGCCCCTCTTCCAAGGCTCCCAAGCTGCTGAGTACAAAGGAGTAATATTTAGCATTTGATTTGCCAGAGTATTTTACCTTTGGAAAGTAAACTGTTTAAAAACCTGAGCAGATATGACTTCCCCTTTCTTTTTCTAATGGAACAGGTTCAGCTTTTCAACTATTCTTCTGGAGTTGAAACACTGCTCTTCAATGACCAGTCTTCCAACTCCATTCTCCAAAGTCTGGGTGGGGGAGAAAGGTATTTATGAATATCTGGCAAGTCATTGTGTTAATAAAGAGATTTATAATCAGGAAAATTTCAAGTAGTTAGCAAACAATCTGCAGCCCAGTGCGTCTCCTGAGTGACACCAAGGGGCATTTGAGGTAAAAGAATGGGACTTTCAGAAAGTTAAGGATGTTTGGGGGTAAAAAAATAAAAGAAGAAATTTTAAAAAATGTTTGAGGACTGGAGCAATAGTACTGTGGGTAGGGTGCTTGCCTTGCATGGGCCAACCTGGGTTTGATCCTTGGCACCTCATATGGTCCCCTGAGCCCTGCCAGGAGTGATCCCAGTGCAGAGCCAGGAGTAAACCCTGAGCACCACTGCTGTGACCCCAAAACAAAACAAAAAGAAGAAAATTAGAAGTGTTTTCAAAGTAGTGGCCAGTAGCACTAGCAGTAAGTAGATACCAGGCAAATTTGTATTGAATTAATGCAGCTCGAGACTATCTTACTTCATTCATATATTTATCTCAACCTTATTGAACCCAATTTTAATTTTGTTTCATACAAGCTCTTGCAGTAACAAGTTCCAGGTGAGGCAACAGGTTTATTACCTACAGTGGAAAAGAATGTGTCCCTTTATTTACCCTAAAACTACCTCTTCCAAGTTTCAAGGGTGCCTATCTGAAATCTTAACTCTTGGTTTTGGGTGTTGATGCTTCCGACTTTGATATAGTCTCTGTGATTGTGCAAAGATGAGTGAGTCAGTTGCATTGATCAGCACAGTCACACAACACCAGACAGAAAAATTTCCAAGGAAAGAAATGCCATCTGACTTTCTGCCAAGATCTAGCTTACCTCTGCTAGAGTTTGTGGTCATTTCCAGAGTATGGTTCCATAATTCCTCTCACCCCCCTGCCAAATTTCCCTTGAATCGCTGACTAAAATTCCACAATGAAAACTCAACATGTTTGAGTAACACGTTTCTTCTCCATGCATTTTCTCTTATTGTATTTAACTTTCATAAAGGAAGGAACATGCCTCAGTTGTATTTTGTTTGTCACTACACCTAACATAGAACTTGAAATAGGTCTGCTGAAACTTTTTCTGTATTCATCTGTAGGTAATGTCAGTGGGGATAACAAGTTATTTATCTGCACCATAGTATAATTAGGATGTGAGGGTGAAATTAGCTTTATATCTGGGGACAAATTATTGGGGCATGCTCTTGATCCAGTGAAACTTAAATATATTAGCAGACTAAACTATAAAGGAATTGCTTTAGCTAGAGAAATGAGGTAGCAAGAATTTTAGGCAATGTTTAATCTGGTCAACTGGTTTGGCCAGACAGGAGTCACCCTTCTCTCTCTTCTGTGTGTTGTTTAGAAGAAATTTCATCTTAGTGGAAAAGTTTTGACCATTCACTGATAAAAGGAAAGATCAAGGAAGCATGAGCATTCTGGTGAGTGGGAATAAAAGATTAAGGTACACTGAAATAACAACTAATATTTGTTGAGCATTTACTATGTACCAGGTATTTTTAAATACACTTAATATTTAATCGGCTCATTTGATTCTCATAATAATATTTTGAAGTATGAACTCCTTGTGTTTCCATATCATGGAAGAGAAACTGAGGTACAAAAAGGATAATTTGCCAAGGGAGATCTGTTATGAAGTAATTTGCCAAAGGAGATCTAATTACTAGAGATCAAATCTACACCATTTAATTTCAAAGTTGGCTCTGAAACAGTACAGAAAGGTAAAAATCAGGACTGAAGTCTACCTAACTCTATTTTTACCATTTTGTTTACCACAGAGGAGCCTTTTATGGATGGAGTAGTACCCCAGGGAGCCAAGATTGAATAGTGCTGTGTTCTGGGAGAGAATGTACAAAACAAATGTTCTCTGAAAAAAACCCTGCTTTGTGCAGAAGGAAAGGAAAGGGTTAGTTAGAGGAGCAGAAGCTTCCTTTCAACTCCTGCACTGGTCCTCCCTCTCCTGTTAACTTCTCCCTAATAATTTGATCAGTTCTCTGTGGAAAGCACTTAGTTGCTATGGTAATAAGAACTCTATAAATATTAATAGAATAAAGCCAAACAGAATATTGCCCCATTAACGCAGAGCGCGTGGTATTAGCCTTGAACATCATGGTCTAATGATGTGCCACTCAGTCATTTTTGTTTTAAATCCCACTGAACATGTGAGTTAGCTCTGGACCTCATAGTGATGAGTTACAAAGAACCACAGTAAACGCTGTCATGTTGTTTTTGAAGCTCAACCCACCTCTTCTCAAGTGCTGTGCATGTCATATATGTTCACTATTTCAGGCTCCCCCCCCCCCCCCGGTGGAATTTAATAGAATCAACCATTATTCTGACTTCTTGATAGTACATCATATAGCTTAACTCAGGTGATTGTAACATGGAAGAAATATAGATTTATACAATTTAGAACAGAAATGAATTTAGTGTTTCAAACTCAAATATCTCCCAGGTAGAGCATTTCAAACTCTACTGCCTATCAGGTTGAGGCAGATAAGACAAAGGAGAGGGGCAAGCTATACACAAGACAGCTGCAAATGGTAGATACTGTGGCATGGCTGGAGTTTGGAATCTTATTCTAGATGCATTGCATTTTTTTCCTTCTTTTTCTTTTCTTTCAGTATTTAAAAGTGGTATAAAAAAGCACAACAAAAATGATTGAGGAATGGGATGAGAAGAATAAAGAAAATAAAATTATGGATAATGTTAATGAATGTAAGAATTTTATTGTTGTTGTTGACTGAATGTCACAAGTTTCTGAGTTCCTTAGCAATCAAAGAAAAGAAAGAAAAAAATCAAATATTTACGAGGTCCAGACTGCTGCCAGTTTTAAAGTCTGAAGACTTCGTATGGGTCTTTAAACTCCCTTCTTTTAAACTCCATCTTTCCTTCCTTTTCTCTCTCTTTTTTATAACTTTATTTATTTATTTATTTTGATTCAAGCATGATTTTATTCAAAGTCTTTGAGTTGTCTGTTTTCTTTTCTTTTTTTTTTTTTTTGTGCTTGGCTTTCAATTATACAATGATCAAATACCCATGCCTCCACCAGTGCCCATTTCCCACCACCATGGATCCCAGTATCCCTCCCACCCCCCATCCCTCCCTGCCTCTGTGTCAGGGCATTCCCTTTTGTTCTCTCTCTCTTACTGGTTGTTGTGGTTTGCAAAAGAGGCAATGGGTGACAATCATGTTTAGTCTATAGTCTACTTTCCGCATGCTTCTCCCATCCTGGGAGGATCCTCCCAACACCTTTATTTGGTGTTCCCTTCTTTATCTGAGCTCCCTTTTCCCCTAGCATGTGTGGTTGGCCTCCAAGTCATGGAGTAAAATTCCTGGTACTAATCTAGGCCATTCTTGGGTGTTAGTCTCCTATTTTGTTACTTTATGTTCCCCAAATGATTGCAATCTTTCTGTGTCTAACCCTTTCTTTCTGAGTCATTTCGCTTGACATGATACTTTCCATGTAGTACCACTTGTCTGTAAATTTTGTGACTTCGTCTTTTCTAACAGCTACATAGTACTCCATTGTGTAAATGTACCAAAGTTTCTTTAATCAGTCATCTGTTCTTGGTCACTCAGGTTTTTTCCAGATTCTGCCTATTGTAAAGAGTGCTGCAATGAATTGCAGATGTCACTTCGACTATACTTTGTTACCTCTCTGGGACATATTCCCAGGGGTGGTATTGCTGGATCAAATGGGTCTCTCTTTTTTAAAAAATTCTCAATAATTCCTTCTCAGGTCACTACACCTGATTTCAGTTGTTTGCTCTTCTCATCACAGATGTTCCCTGTGTCTTCACATCACCAAACTTCTCCTACTATTCCTAATCCCGTCTATTTTCAGGCTGGCTTCTCTTGTTTTCTGTCTTACTAAATTATATTACTAACTTCTGCTCTGGGTTGCCCTAAATAGAAATCTGGGAGTCTTCTCTTCTCTCATAACAAATGAAATTGAAAGGGCTAAGTGGTCTTATATCTTCTGTATCACTCAAGTCCCCCAAAATTTCACATCAAACCCAAGTTTCTTAGCACAAAGTATCCCGATTTCTGCATCTAGGTATTCCCAGAGCACTTTCTCTTATCCTTTGTTCAGGCACATGGAAAACAATTCCAGATGACCTACAAGCCCACCTTTTTACAAAGTCTAGTCCTCTGCTAGAAATAATTCTTCCATTACATCTCTGACTACATAACTATTTTCAGTTACCTAGAATCTTTCTCCTCTTTCATAAAGTGTTACCTCCTGCCCCCAGTTTAGGTTGGGCACCTTTAGTTTATGCTCCACTACCAGATATTATTGAACTGGCATCCAAAAACCCTGTTTAATTTCAGACTTTTGGTTAAAGAACTTATAGGGACCATAATCACGAATCATGAATCACGATCATCCTGTTATTTGTCGATTGCCTCGAGCAGGCCCCAGTAACGTCTCCTTCATCCTAGCCCTGAGATTTTTAAGAAAGTGTTATATTCAAGGCTCTTTAGGAGAATGAGACCCATCATTGTTACTGGTATTTGGCATATTGGGTACGCCACGGGGAATTTGCCAGACCATAATGGTGTAGGAAAATTCAGGTGTAAATGAGTTTGAGGTCTAGATATTTAAATGCACAATTAAGAGATGACTTTTTATTCATCTGTCTTCTTTGATTTTTTCTCTGACATCTTCTCCTAGGAAGGCTTTCCTACTAGTAGCTTCTTACCTACCCTAAACACACACACACACACACACACACATACACACACACACACCTCTGCTCTAAGACCCTTTAATAATTTTCCATTTCTTCTCTTATTGTTTGATATTCTTCTCATATTGTTGATACAAAGTTTAAGAAGAAAACTCCCAGAACTGACGACCAACTGGGAACTCTTTGGCTCTTTGGCACTATTGCCACAACATGGAAAGATGCTGTCGTTGACAACATTGACGAAGAATATGTTAGCACCTCCATGATTGTGCGAGGAATGCCAAGAGAGAGATAGCCAAAAAAAAAAGGCCTGTCTGTCTTACTATTGAGCTTATTCACTAACAAGGCTTGGCGCAAGCCTCAGACAACCACAAGCAAATGTCCAAGCTCTCAAAACATTGCAGAGAAGCAATAAAGGAAGACCTCAAAGAGAAAAGAGCAGCAGTGCTGGCAGATGCGGCAGAAGCTGGGAAAAGTATTCGCAACACCCACCAACTACAAGGCCAAGCTGATTGCCCTCTGACATCCTGATGGATCTATGACATCTTCCAGAAGGGCAATGGAGAAGATTATCCATGACTTCTGCTCGGATCTCTTCGATAGCCACATCCACCTGCTCACATACCAAATTCTGCAGGATGGATATGTCATTCCCAATGTTCTTCATTCTGAAATCCGACACGCCATTTCGTCAGTAAAGAAGTGAACAGCACCTAGCCTAGAAAAGGTCAGACCCGAACATCTGAAGAAACTGCCATCGGTACTCATCAATACTGGCTTGGCTTTTCACACATTACCTGTCTGAATGCAAGGTTCCATCCCAATGAAAAACCAGCAGAACTGTTCTACTGTACAAGAAGAAGACATCCACGACGTTGGCAACTATGGCCCGATCTGCCTGTTGTTTGCCATCTACAAACTGTTCACTCGAGTCATCCTGAATACGATTGGCAGAACACTAGATGAAGGACAACCATGAGAGCAAGTTGGGTTCTGAAAAGGATTCAGCACGTTCTACCATATCCACACAATATCCAAGCTCATTGAGGTTTCTCTGGAGTTCAAGATGCCTCTCTGTCTAATGTTCATTGATTTAAAGAAGGTCTTGATTCTGTTGAGATGGAAGCAGTCATTGAAGTCCTAGCCAAGCAGGCCATTCAAACTCAATACATCAGGATCCTCCATGAGCTGAATTACGGATTCACTACAAGGATCTCACCATTCTACAAGGAAGTGATCATCCATGTCAAGAGAGGGGTTCAACAGGGTGATACCACTTCACCTGAACTCTTCAGTGCCACCCTCAAGAACGTCATGCGACAACTGCAATGGGAAAATGGGAGTGAAGATAGATGGTTGGCAACTATATTACCTCTGCTTTGCTGATGACATTATTGTAATAACACCAAACATTAGCCAAGTGGCACAAATGCTGGCCGACTTCGACCGTGAGTGAGGAAATGTTGGACTACAGCTGAATCTCATGAAGACAATGTTTATGAGAAACAGTCTCATTCCTGATGTTCCATTCACTCTCAATGGAACAAATACCTCTGAATGCAACAGTTATATGTAACTAGGTCGAGAATTCAACATGACCAATGACCTGGCACCTGAGTTGTGCAGGAGGAAGAGAGCGGCTTGGAAGGCCTTCAAGAGCGTCGAAGAAATAGCTAAGAGGAGAAGAACCTCTGGCTCTGGGCACATCTCTTTGATTCCACTGTTCTTCCTGCATGAACATATGCCTCAGAGACCTGGGCCCTATGAAAACAGGATGAGAACCTATTCAGGTCTCCCAAAGAGGAATCGAAAGAGCTATGCTTGGAGTATCACGCTTCACTCAAATGAGAGAAAGAATCTGGAGTTCAAACCTCCGTCAACAGTCAAGAATCAGGGATGTTGTCTCATTTGCCAAGGCGTTGAAAATCAGATGGGCTGGACACGTAATGAGATTTAGAGACGACCGCAGGACTAGAGCCATTACCAACTGGATTCCACGGGACGTCAAAAGATCGTGTGGCTGCCCACCTATGAGATGGTCAGATTTCTTCGTCAAGACCCTGAACGATTGATTTGAGGCTCTTTATGTTCCCAGAACGAGCAGATGCCATTGGGCTACACTAGCACATAACAGCGATGAATGGAGACATTACTGGCGCCTGCTTGAGCAAATTAATGAGTGACGGGATGTCAAGTGATCAAGTGATTGTTGGATATTAATCCCAAGTGCTTTAGGCTTCATCAGTGAATTGCCTTTTTTTCCTTCCCCCCAGAAGAAATTTATAGTGCTATTAAGAGCACCCTTAATCCCCTGCGTTTATTTTTGTCCTTTCCTTTGTATTTTACCTCTCATTGTTGCATTTCAAGTCAGCTTTAGTTATTCATAAATCAAAACTTCTGGTGATTTTGAACTTTGTATTTGTAGTGAATTACTTGCTTTTCTATTTTCTATATAGCCCCTTCATATTTTACTATAAAGCAATGTTCTTTGCTTAAGCACAGAAAGACCGTTAATGCTGTGCTTCTAATATTTGGGAGTTAATCGACTATGAAATAGATCTACTCCAGGACACCCATCATAATTATTTGACTCAGGCTATGGTTGCCGTAGTTCCTAACACCCCACAAAGAGAGGTCTCGCTGTGGAACCGGGTTGAGCTGTGAAGTTACCCCGGCATCAAAATGGGACGATCTAGAAAGCAGAAAAGCACAGTCTGAATGCAAGCTGTTAACCTTAAGAGACAGGATCCCCACGAGAAGGAGAGGTCAACTGGCCTCAGGACCTAATCTGATATTTACAGTTAAAAGCCCAGCAGCCTTGAGATTAGTACCAGGAATTTTGCTCCATGAATGGAAGGCCAGCCACAGGCTCTAGGTGAAAAGGAAGCTCAGATAGAGAAGAGAGTACCAAATGAAGGGTGTTGTGAGGGCCCTCCCAGGGTGGGAGAAGCATGCTAAAAGTAGTCGATAGACCAAACATGATTGCCACTCAAAGCCTCTCTTGCAAAACACAGTACCCAAAAGAAGAGAGAGAGAACAAGGGGGAATACCCTGCCACAGAGGCAGGATGGGACGGGGGGGGGGGGGGGGGGGATGAGGGTGGGGGGGATGCTGGGACCCATTGGGATGGATGACGGGCACTGGTGGAGGTATGGGGACTTGATCATTGTATAACTGAAACCCAAGCACAAAATTTGTAAGCCTATAACTGTACCTCATGGTTTTTCACTAATAAAAAAAAGAAAAAAAATAAATAAAAAGTAAAAAAAAAAAAAAAAAAAAAAAAAAAAAAAAAAAGCCCAGCAGCCTTGCCCTCTGAGCCTCTGAGCCCAGAAAACTAAGTTTTGAAATCTACATCTCATTATGTTTATCCAAATAATTGCAAGTATTAATAAAAAATTCTATGCTTGGAATATCACGATTCACTCAAATGAGAGATAGAATCCGGAGTTCTGATCTTCATCAACGCTCAAGAATCAGGGACGCTGTCTCATTTGCCAAGACATCAAAAATCAGATGGGCTGGACATGTAATAAGGTTTACAGACAACCGCTGGACTAGAGCCATTACTGATTGAATTCCATGAGACATCAAAAGATCACGTGGACGCCCACCTATAAGATGGTCAGACTTCTTCGTCAAGACCCTAAATGATCGGTTTGAGGCTCTACATGTTCTTAAAACGAACAGATACCATTGGGCTACGCTAGCACGCACCAGGATGAATGGAGACGTTACTGGCACCCGCTCGAATAAATCGATGAATAACGGGGATTAAGTGATTAAGTGATAAGTGATTAATAAAAAGTAAACTCAATCATTTAATATTTACTAACAGCTAGAGAAAGAGAAAAGCATGTCCCTGGGAGTTAATCCCCCAAGAGAATAGTCTCCACTGAAATGCTTTACCTCTGTAAATGATCAATCACACCTATGTGAAGTTACATACCTCAACCCCCCTCAGATCTGCTATAAGTATGCTAACAGCTCTGCATTAAATAGGCCATTCTCCGTTCCCGCCACCCCCCCCCCCACCCCAATCTCTTGTTCCTCTGCTGGGGAAAGCCTGGGGAGGCCGCTCTTAGTCACTGACTGTGTCACACACCCACATTAAAAAATTTTTTTTATAAAGGAGTTCACAATATTTGATTATATTTACTATTCAAGCGTGTCGGATTTCGGAAGGGAGAACGTTGGGAACGACATATCCAACCTGTGGAATTTGGTATGTCGGCAAGTGGACATGGCTATCAAAGAGATTTGAGTAGAAATCATGGATAATCTTCTCCATTGCCATTCTGGAGGATGTGATGGATCCATCAGGACGTCGGAGGGCAGTCATCTTGGTCTTGTAGTTGGCGAAGGACAGGCGGGCGTTACGAATACTTTTCCTGGCTTCTGCTGCATCTACCAGTACTTCTGCTCTTCTCTCTTTGAGGTCTTCCTTGATCGCATCTCTGCACTGCTTTGCGAGCTTGGACATTAGCTTGCGGTTGCCTGAGGCATGCGCCAAACCACGCTGGCGAATTAGCTCAAGAGTTTTCGAAGATAGGTGATTTTTTGTGGCTATCTCTCTCTTGGCGTTCCTCGCACATTCATGGAGGTGCTGAACCAGTCGATCATATTCCTCGTCAATGTTGTCAACAATGGCATCTTCCCATGTTGCCGCAATAGTACCAAAGAGTTCCCAGTTGGTGGTCATTCTGGGAGTTCTCTTTTTGAACTTTGCAGCCCTTTCTCCCCGCTCTGTGAAGTAGAATTTTGCACGAAGGAGACGGTGGTCCGATCCTGTTAGAAATTTTGGGACAACAGCGACATCAGTCAGGCAAAACCGTCGATTGAATATGATGTGGTCTGTTTCGTTGTGGAATCGTCCACCAGGAGACTCCCATGTCCATCGTTTAGATTCTGCCTTCTGGAACTGTGAGTTACCATGAATGGTCTTGGTCGACATGATGAACTCAGACAGTCTCTCACCCTGTTCGTTCCATTCTAGGCCATGGGTCCCGATGTGAAGTTCTTCAGCTGATCTTCTCGGTCTGATCTTGGCATTAAAATCGGTAAAGAAACAAACAGCACCCAGCCCAGACAAGGTCAGACCTGAACACCTGAAGAACCTGCCGTCAGTACTCATCAATACACTGGCTCGGCTCTTCACTCGCTACCTGTCTGAATGCAAGGTTCCGTCCCAATGGAAAACCAGCAGGACCGTACTACTGTTCAAGAAGGGAGACATCCATGACATTGGGAACTATCGCCCGATCTGCCTATTGTCTGTCATCTACAAGTGTTCACTCGAGTCATCCTAAATAGGATTGGCAGAACACTAGATGAAGGACAACCATGCGAGCAAGCCGGGTTCCGCAAAGGATTCAGCACCATCGACCATATCCACACGATAACCAAGCTCATTGAGGTTTCTCGGGAGTTCAAGATGCCGCTCTGTTTAACGCTCATTGATTTAAAGAAGGCCTTTATTCTGTTGAGACGGAAGCGGTCATTGAAGCCCTAGCCAATCAGGGCATTCAAGTCCAATACATCACGATCCTCCGTGAGCTGTATTGCGGATTCACTACCCGGATCTCACCATTCTACAAAGAAGTGATCGTTGATGTCAAGAGAGGGGTTCGGCAGGGTGATACCATTTCACCAAAACTCTTCAGTGCCACCCTCGAGAACATCATGCGACGACTGGAATGGGAAGGAATGGGAGTGAAGATAGATGGTCGGCAACTACACCACCTCCGCTTTGCTGATGACATTGTTTTAATAACACCAAACATCAGCCAAGCGGCACAAATGCTGGCCGACTTTGACCGTGAGTGTGGAAAGGTAGGACTACAGCTGAATCTTACGAACACAATGTTATGAGAAACAGCCTTGTTCCTGACGCCCCATTTGCTCTCAATGGAACGACCATCTCCGAATGCAACAGCTATGTGTACCTAGGTCGAGAGGTCAACATGACAAATGACCTGGCACCCGAGCTGCGTAGGAGGAAGAGAGCGGCTTGGAACGCCTTCAAGAACGTCGAAGAAATAGCTAAGAGGAACGAAGAACCTCGGCTCCGGGCACATCTCTTTGATTCCACTGTTCTTCCTGCATTAACATGCCTCAGAGACCTGGGCCCTATGCAAACAAGATGAGAACACTATTCAGGTCTCCCAAAGAAGAATAGAAAGAGCTATGCTTGGAATATCACGTTTCACTCAAATGAGAGAGAGAATCCGGAGTTCTGAAATCCGTCGACGATCAAGAATCAGGGACGCTGTCTCATATGCCAAGGTGTCGAAAATCAGATGGGCTGGTCACGTAATGAGATTTAAAGACGACCGCTGGACTAGAGCTGTTACCGACTGGATTCCACGGGATGTCAAAAGACCGCGTGGCCGCCCACCTTCCAGATGGTCAGACTTCTTCGTCAAGATCATGAATGATCGGTTTGAGGCCCTTCATGTTCCCGGAGCGAACAGATGCCATTGGGCTACACTAGCACGTGACAGGGACAAATGGAGAAGTTACTGGCGCCCGCTCGAGCAAATCGACAACTAACGGGAAGTTAAGTGATTAAGTGACTATTCAAGCAGCAATCCCACCACCATTACACTTTTTCACCATGATATTTTGGGTGTTTCCATTATGAAACCCAATCCCTGCCCCAAAGCAGAACCGAAGTAATATATTCCCCTCTAAGATTGGTTGCCTCCTACTTTGAGTACCATCAAATGTGGTGTGGTCGATGGCCACTTAATCCCTCTATTGCAAACCTAAACACTCTAAAGGAAAGAGAGAGCAAAAGAGAATGCCCTGCAACAGAGGCAGGGAGGAATGGGGGTGGATGGGGTGGAGGTGGGAGGGCTACTGGGATGGGTGGTGGTGGAGAATGGGCACTGGTGGAGGGATGGGTACTCGATCATTGTATAACTGAAACCCAAGCATGAAAGTTCCTAAGTTTACAGCTGTACCTCATGGTGTTTCACTAATTAAAAAAAGAAATATGGTGTGGTACTCTTGGAGTATGGGTAGGCACACCCACATTTTGAACTCACACTTGTAAAGATGAAAATCCTTAACATGTTAAGGCTCCAGATAATAGTCTCTTCCTACTCTTCCAATCTCATTTTCTTTTCATTTAGAAGTCTTGTAGTATGACTGGAACTAATCATAAGTGTGTGTAGGGATGAGAGTAGGTAAGATAGAGATGAGACCAGTATGACTGTAATAGTGGGGAATGATCATGCTGTACAAGATCTGAGGGTTAAAAGTAGCAAAGGGATTTTCTTGATAACCTTTCGTTATCAATATTGCAAACCATAATGCCCAAAAGGGGGGAGAGATAGATAGATAGATAAATAGATAGATAGACAGATAGACAGACAGAGAGAGACAGACAGAGACACATGAGAAAGAGAGAGAGAGAGAGAGAGAGCGAGAGAAGAGAAGAGTGTTGAGTGTCTACTATAGAGGGAGGCAGGGGTGGGGGTGGAGTGATGGGATAGGAGGGAACCTGGGAACACTTTTGCTGGAAAATGTACACTGGTGGAGGGAAGGGTGTTAGAATACTGAATGACTGAAATCCAATCATGAACAGCTTTGTAAGGGTCTATGTCACAGTGATTCAATAAAAAAGTTTTTTTTTTAAAAAAAAGTCTTGTAGTTAATTTTGGCATCACATCCAGCTGTACTTATTCCTGACTTACTCCTGACTCTGGACTTAGTGTTCACTCCGAGCAGGGTTCAGGGAAGCATATATGGTGCCAGGGATATAGTCTGGGCTATCAGCTTGCAAGACAAGTGTCTTATTTGCTGCACTATGTCCTCACCTTCTCAGTTGCACTGTCTCTTCATCCTCTCAGTTGTTCATCTTTTATTATTCTTTTGAAGTAATATGACTACTTATTTTCTGGCTGTTTTTGAGATCTTTCTTTGATTTTTTTAGCAGTTTTAGTACAGATGCTTAAGGGTTTGATTTGGTTTGGTTTGGTTTTTAACCTGCCTGGAGTTCAAGAGGCTTCTTGAATTCAAGCTTTTTTAAATGTTGAGTATCAGTTTTCAATACTCCTTGCCTTATTTCTTTATGCACGCGTGTGTGTGTGTGTGTGTGTGTGTGTGTGTGTGTGTGTGTTCCTACTGACCTATTAATTTATTTACCTCTCTTCATCTCAGTCTATTTTTTGGGGTGTTAATTTCAGTTAAGACATTTTAAGCTCTAGAATGTTTATTTTGTTATATTTTATGTTTCCTGCTAAACTTTTCATCCTGATCTCTATTTTACTGAATATTTTATTCATTATCATTCAAAAGTCATATTACTCATGTCTATTCCATATAATATAATTAATGAAGTTCATTTTGTCTCTATTTTCTTATGAACCTATCTCTTGATGCACCTGATAACTTTTGATCAAATGCTCAACTTTTTTTTTTTGGGTCACACCTGGTGATGTACAGAGATTACTCCTGGCTCTGCACTCAGGAATTATCCCTGGTGGTGCTCAAGGGACTATATGGGATGCTGGGAATTGAACCCGGGTTGGATGCGTGCAAGGCAAATGCCCACCTGCTGTGCTATCACTCCAGGCCCAAATGCTCAACATTTTTAAATGAAAATGCCTCCACATGAGACTTAGTTTCAGGCAGGCATTTAAGATAGGAGTATCTTGCATTAATCTTTGTATGGATTACAAGAGATCTAGGTTGAGCCTAACTCTTCATGGATTCAATTTCCCAATCATCCTTATTGCTACAAATAGTGCTTTAAAGTCTGATTTGAATAACTAATACCGTTCTCTTTGGTACCCCTGAACTCCATTAAGAAAACAAAACAAAAGAAATCCCTGCATTCAGGCCTATTAACTGCCCTATTTAGCTGTTTAGCCTCCTCACTCATTTTTTGTTTTGTTTTTCTTTATTTTTTAATTTTGGGGCCACATCTGGTGGTGGCCAGGGTTTACTCCTGGCTCTATGCTCAGAAATTTCAATCCTGGTGGTGTCTGGGGAATCATATGGGGTGACAGGGATTAAACCTGGGTGGGCTACATGCAAAGCAAATGCCTACCCACTGTACTATCTTTCTAGTTCCATCTTCTACACTGCTTCATGGTCAACCCCTTTGCCTCTGAACCTAGTCAAGTTATGAATTAGCAAAAGTTTAAAGGCGAAGAGAGACTCACATATCAAGTTAAACATCCTTTCTTAAGGTTTCTTCAAAAATATTTATTTATTTATATAGGTCTTTTGGGTCACACCCTGTGATGCTAGGAGGTTACTTCTGGCTCTGCATTCAGGAATTACTCCTAGCGGTGCTCAGGGGATGATATGGGATGCCAGGGATTGAACCCGGGCCAACCATGTGTAAGGCAAATGCCCTCCCTGCTGTACTATCACTAGGTTCCTTTTTAAAAATCTGTAATCTTGGTCCATATATTCTAAATAACCAGGTGGCCATGGACTTCAATTTCTGTCCTAGTTCAGTGACTATCAAAAATTCAGAAATTCCAGCCCTTTCCTATAGCTTTTATTGCTTTGCCTCTTAGCACAAATTATGTCCATCAGCAAATTAACAAATGCAAAGGGAAAAATAAATGGCAAGTTTAGGCTTAAACTTCTTTTACCTGAAATCTTGGACCTCAAGTCCTTTCTACCCTTGTCACTAACAGATACCCTTTTTTATATTAACTACTTTTTCTAGCTCTTGGTGTTTGTGTGGAGTGAGGTTGCTTACTCAATTGATCTTTGCTTATGGAAAAGCAACATAAAGGCCAAGGATGGCAGTTAAGATTTATTAAATAACATCATCAATGTGTCAAGACTAACTGTTTTCTTCTAGGAGTATCGATATTTTGGGAGTTTTTGTGAGAGTGAAGTATTTTAGTATTTAAAAAAGTATTAACATTTATTTAAATAATATTGGAAACAAAGAGATACATTATGTGATCCAGATAATACAGAAAGTTGAAAGGAATAAAGTTAGGGAAAAATCCATTACCAAATATTAATTACTAACAACACTTTATATATTCTTTTATGATTATTTTATTTGCTTTAGTTATATATGTTTACCTATTTATTCATGAATTTATGCATCCAAACACTCATAAATCCATCCACCCACTCATCCATCATCCATCCATCTATACAACCATCATTACTATATCTATCTCTCTGTTCATCCATCTATCTAACCAGGGTATTTGTCATAATTCATTGAGCTACACATTTGCGTCGTGTGGCTTCCATCTCTACATTTGTTTTTCAGTAACAAGGACAAAAAAGAATTCAGATCATTTATCCTCAAAACGCAAATGCATTAGTTCGAAAGGCTATGTCCACACCTATGTTCATCACAATGCTTAAGGGTTAGTACAAGAGCCAAGAAAATAGTTATTTAGACTTAACATGCAAGCCTCTTGACTACCAAAATCACAACTCTGAGAAGTAATAGTGTATTTTGAATTTTTGCACTTATGACTCACATACCTTTTACATTTCTTAATAGGATTTTTTCAAGTCAGATCATAATAAGTTATTTAAAATTACAATAAGCCTTTTCAGGATGGTATAAGATTTTTTAACAGCTATTTCTCTTTCACAGACAAAACATTCAGGATAAATTTTTTAATAACATTTATCTATAGCTATGGTCTAAATTTGGTCTTTTGGGGTGGCAGGCAGTGCTGAGGGCTTTCTCTTGACTCTGTGCTCAGGGAACAAGGAATGATTTGTGGTGCCAGGGATCAAACCTGAGTCTGCCATCTGCAAGACAAGCGCCCGACTCTTGCTCTGGCCCTACACTATTTACTTTACATTTCTTTCTATTAATAGTATTGTTGGGGGTGATGCCACGTTCAGAGAGAAAAGGCAGAACAATTGCTTTGCATGTGAATTTTTTTCCTTCAGAAAGACATTCAGTTTTTCTTGGTTTCTGGTGTGTATGAGCTTCTGATCAGTTTGCCTGAATTTTTCATTAGGCCGCCCTCTGGGAACGGCCAATTTCCTTTCCTGCTCAGAATCAATAAGGAAACCGGAAATTCCCAACAATCTTTTTCATGGTATTTCTCCATTTTTTCCCCATGGTCATTACCACAGTTTATAATTATTCTTTATTATTAGTAAAGTAAGTAAAGGCCCTCCCGTTGATCATCGATTTGCTCGAGCGGGCCCAGTAACGTCTCCATTGGAGACTTTGTTGTTACTGTGTCTGGCATATCGAATACTCTCGGTAGTTTGCCAGGCTCTCCGAGAGGGGCGGAGGAATCGAACTCGGGTCGGCCATGTTGGCTGCATGCAAGGCAGACGCCCTACCCGCTGTGCTATTCTTTATTATTACCTTTAATAATTAAACCGCTTACTTATTTGAAACATCTGTACTCATTTCTAAAATATTTTCCCCTAGCACTTACTACAAAGCAAGATTTCTCCATCTCAAAACTATTGAAATGTTGAATTTAAGTGAGACTGTGCTGTGCAGAGCTGGGTACTTCAAGATGCAGTGAATCCTTGACCTTTCTCACTCCATGATAATAGCACATCCCAGCGCGACAATTAAATGTCTCCAAATGACCCTGCAGCATGAAATCTACCCCAGTTAACAACTTCTCATGGATATATAATTAATGAGTGCCTAAATGAATGAATTCACAGACTTATTCAGAAATGTGATGGGATTTTCAAATTTTGGAATCTTGGGAATTTTCCAATCCTTGGATGAATGTGTATTTGCTCCTTCAGGTATTCTAATTCCTTCATTCATCTCACCATTCAAATATCTATTGCTGATTTGTCATCAAAAAAGTTAAGAACACTGCTAAACAGTGTACAAGGCTCAGGCATTATAGGGTTGAAGTAAAAAGAAAAAGAGAAAAGGGGAAAAAAAGGAAATCCTTAGGTTACAACAGGTAGTTCTAGTTGTTCTCTGTCATCATCTCACTTTGTGACCCTTGGTAGGTTGAATTGATTGCAAATCCCACCAAATCTATAAAATAAAAATGACTATAACTGTTTTACTATTACCTTATAAGGATCCTGGGATTTTAAATGAAATAATGGACATGAAAATATTTTTCAAACTTAAACTTATAATAATATAAATGCTTTATGCTGATATTAACAGTAAGAATAATAATATAAAGTTCTTGTAGCTCTGGCCGTATGTGTATTTCTAGAATCTTCTTTAATTGTTCACATATCTAACCAGGAAGTCCACAAATTATGGTTGGTGATGCTTATATGGTGTCTTGTGAAGTGTTGATCTCATTTGTTATATAAACTTGTTATCTCTCTACACGAGTCAATAAATAGCTGTAGAGCTAAATTGAATTTCAGAGAATTATACAAGAAGGCTGTATTATTTCTCATGCATATGTATGCTGACACCATCCAAAGCTATAAGTTGTAAATATCCTATATGAAACATATTTTAAGAACCTAATGGTATCTTATGGATTTTTATTGAAAACCTTAAAGAATATTTTATTTTATACGAGAATACATTAAATAAGATAGAAATTCTGGTAAGATTTCATTCTGAAGTATATTAAGATTAAAAGTACTGCATTTTCAGTTCTTGGATGTATTAAATTTGTTTTGGTTTTATTATAAAAGAATCGACAAATTCTCTGGAACATAGTCAGAAGTTAATCTATCTAAAATACTCTTCTTTCCCAGCTATTCCTTGAGTTTTAAAAGTTGTTTTAGCCAATGTGTAAACTTAATTGATTAAAATTTGTTTTGCAAGACTCACAGTTGATTTTGCCCTTCTGATATCCACCTATTTCATGGTAATACTTAAATTGAACACCATAGTAACAAATCTGTTTTACTAAAAAATACTGAGATAACACAAATGAAACATTAAGCAGCCTGCTGCATTAGCTGAGTTGACCTTTCTTGAAAAATAATTACTAAGAAAATATTTTAAAGGAGTTCCTTTTTTTCCCCTCAACTTAGGGTTCATTTCCAGTCAAATATTGCTTTGTTTAAAAAGAATTAGGTTAATATCTGTTAAATGTGGCAGTAAAGTTTTACTACCTATAATTAAGTTGTAAAACTAAATGGACTTTATGTGATAATTTTTAATACACACTTTTATATTTTGAATAAAAAATAACTGACTGTCTCATAGCACTAAATACTATACTAGTCAGAAAACTGAAAATTTAGTTTGTGTTTCTAAAATGGGAGATTCAGAATGAGGTTTTATTGTTCATAAATGAAAGTGTGGGTGCTATATTTAATTTCAAAGCACTGAACCCTTTCTCTATATGAATTAAAACTCAGAAGATATTTGCCAGCAATCTTCAGGGTCTAAATAACTCTAGCTTCTTCCTCATAACTGATTATTCAATTTTCAAACAAACTAATAATGTTATACTCATTATTGAGACGAATCTGAGAATGTTTCAGATGTAGGAAAGAAGCTATCATTATAAAGTTTTAAAAGTGCTTCATTGAAATTTAGTTTCATTTATTTTTGATGTTTGTGGCCACACATGGTGGTGCTCAGGGCTTACTCCTGACTCTGCACTCAGGGGGAAACTTAGAAGACCATGTGGGTTTCTGGGAACTGAACCTGGGCCAGGCGTATAGAAGGAAAGTGCCCTTCCTGCTGAAATCCCTCTCCAGCTCCTTGACATTTAATTATATGAGGTGTGGTTTGGACCACCTTGATGGTGCTCAGGGGCTAGTTGTGGCTCTGTACTCAGTGCTCACTCTTGTGGTGCTCTGGGGACCATCCGCAGTGCTAAGGGTCAAACTGGAACTGCCAAATGCAAAGCAAGTGCTTTATCCCATATACTATTTCTCCAGCCCCTATAAAGTCTTTATTACAGTTAATAGTCTCACCAATCCCTGTGACCTCTGGCACCATTAAGCTAGTTTTCTAATCTTTCACAACCTAATTTGCTGAGATCTATTGAGCTAACCCTGAGCCAGTAAACATGTCTGTTTCTAAACTTCTATAGTAGTTCCCTGAACCTGAAAAAATATTCTTTACATGTCTATTAGAAAATACGTATTGACTGCTATTTTGCTCGAAGATGGTGGAATGAACTTGGAATTTTATTGATCATGACTCCCTTGTAGGGCTGGAACTGGGGTGCTTGCTTAACAAATGGCTAAACCAGGTGATTCCTTGCACTGCATTTGCTACTCCAAACACAGATCCAGGAGTAGCCCCTGAGCACTGTCAGACCTAGCCCAACTTCTCCCCTCCCTCCCCTCCCCCCCAGACACATGCACAGAAAATTATCTTGCAGAGAACAAGTATTAAATGTATAGTGATTGAGCTATAGTCAAAACTTCACCTCACCTAATTAATCTTTATTCACCCATATATTCTTTTGTTTATAAGTGTGTTGGAGTACAAGGAGCTTAGGTTTATGAGGTTGCACCCATCACAGTGCTCCTGAGTCACTCGCATTACTTTGTCTGTCTGTAACCACTTCCATGCTCTCTTCCCCAACCAACTTGTAAGGTCTCATCCTTCTAGGACACTGAACTTGTACTGCAAGTTAATATTGCCTTTCTCCTCTCCTTATGTCTTTTGAGCAGTTTACTTTATTTATATTTATTTATTTTTTGCTTTTTAGGTCACACCCAGCGATGCTCAGGGGTCATTCCTGGCTCTGCACCCAGGAATCACTCCTGGCGGTGCTTGGGGGACCATATGGGATGCCGGAGATCGAACTCAGGTCGGCCGCGTGCAAGGCAAATACCCTACCCACTGTGCTATCGCTCCGGCCCGAGCAGTTTACTTTAATGCAATGTTCTTTTTGTATAGATACAGGAAGACAATTAATATTATGCTTTGTAACTTAGGATTTAATTGGCCTTGAATATTATTCACTCTTGGGCATCTGCTTTCTCAACTTAAGCCTCAGTTGCCCTCACTTCCTAGCACCCCAAGGGCAGGGTCCCGATGAGGGACTGGATGGAACCAGGGCAAGCCGGTAAGTTATGTGCTACCCTGGCAGCGCGATGGGCCAGGCCAAGGTGTCACAATTCTTAACTATAGGTTAAGAGTTTGATCATAGGCAAATGCTGTCATGATCCAAAAGTAACGACGAGACTAGGACCCTGCTGCTAGGAATAGGAAAGATATCTGGCCTGAGCACTGCAGTATGAGATCGAGATGGCCCTAGGAGAGCAATTCTATAAGCTCAAAGTATTTCTTACTGTGTCCATACAAAATGATTTATATTATGTATGCTTATATTCAGAGTCTCCTGCCCCCTGCACCTGGCTGTCCTCACCGGGGCCCCTTGGAGGGGGGAGGGTTGAGTTTCTCCCCGCCACCCCGCCCCGAGCAGAGCCCCAGCAGCCGAGGACCTCCGGAGCCAGCCACGGCCATGCTGGGACCACTCTCCACACGTCCGAACGGGCCTCATGCATGAAAGAACTGGCAGAGGAACCCAGGCATGCGGGTCCCGGGGCTGAGGTCTCCAAGCCTACTTGGGTTGGGACTGGGCCTTCTCCACCCAGACCCCCCATCTTCCAGTAGGTAGGCATCACACCCACCAGCTGCTGCCAGCGCCAGATTGGTCCCATCAACGGCCAAGATGCAGAGACTCTAAAACCCAGCTCCCGGAAGACATCTTATTATCTTTCCTTTGGAGAACCTGGCAGGCTACAAAAAAGTATCCTGCCCACACGGCAGAGTCTGGCAAACTTCCCGTGTTGTACTCAATATGCCAAATACCAATAACAATGATGGGTCTCATTCTCCTAATCCTGAAAGAGCATTGAAATGGTTCTTTTAAAATCTCAGTGCTAGGAAGGAGATGTTACTGGTGCCTGCTCGAGTATATCGACGAACAACAGGAGGATCGTGATCGTGATCGTGATGCTTATATGTTGGTCGGACAAGGAGAGGAGAAACACACCCAGGGAATTCTGTTCTAGGGTGAGTTGATCTGCTAAATGAGAATCTGTCCTAGAAGCAGCTTTCCCGTGTGTCCTGACTAGCTTGGATGAGACTGAACATTTCTCCCCTTCAAATTGCCTTCAGTTAATAAATTCAGTACATTGTAAGAGGCAGTTTCCCTTTTCTCACAGAAACCTAGGTGGTCTTAGATATGCAGATCTCAGGTGCTAGCCAGGCCTGATCTAGATTCCTGGCTCTAGGCAGGCTAGTCTTTGGGATGCAAAGTTCAGGTACTTGTCTTTGGGATGTAGATTCCAAGCTCTAGCAGACTGGTCTTTGGGATGCAAATCCCAGTGCTTGTAGCTTGAGAAAGGTTTCAGTCCTGGTTTTGTATCTTCTTTCCCAGAGGCCAAGATTACTGGCCTGCAGATGTAAAGAAACAGTGTATGTTTTGCCGCCTCAATGTTCTTTCTGTAACTCCTTTTGATGACATCACTGTATTGCGCCCTTTAGAGATACCATGATCTATATAAGGGAGATTCCAGGGCTCTCTGGAAGGGGAACATGTGCCTGAGAGAATGGGGAACACAGGCTGAGAGAATCTGGGGGACACATGTGTTAGAGAACCTGGGAAGATGGGGATGGGGACAGAAGCTGAGAGAACAAGTGAGCACGTGCTTGAGAGATCCTGGGGCCTCCATGACATACGTCTCTTTCATGTAGTAAATTGCTACTAAGACCAACCAGCCTGGCCCTCGTTTCCTTCCTTCGCCTGACCATCACCATCCACCTCCCTGGAGTGGGGAAACGGCCTGAGACTACCGAACGCAGGCGGCGGGAGAGATAGGCCGTTGCCGTCCCTTTGCCTGTCCTTTCTGTGTGTTTACACATAAGTGCAAATTCGTCTGATTCTCTCAAGGACCAAATCTTGCCTAGAGAAATAGTACAGGGGTCAAGGCACTTTTCTCACCTACCTCCCACCGGGTTCAACGCTCTGGCATAAAATTTGTATGTTTTAGCAATATAACATTTGTACGTTTAAGCCCTAATCCTTAACACTATTGTATTAGTAGAAGGGTCTTTGGAGGATAATCATTTTTTAACATGGTTGTGAAGGTAGAATCCCCATCATGGATTAACAACCTTATAAAGAAAGGGAAAGAGACCAGATCTCTCTCACTCTCTCTCTCTCTCTCTCATCACCACACGTGTGTGTATGTGCGCACACATATGCACACATGAAATCAAGAGAATTTACAGTGTACAGTGAGCTAATGAGTCTACTTATCTACTTATGAGGGAGGTAGGCCTCTGTTAGCATATAGATTTTGGATTTCCCAGTCTCCAGAATTGTGTGAAATAATTGTTTAAGCGACTGAGTCTATGAGTCTGTAACAGTAGCCTGAATTGATTAAGATAGAATCCCCATGATGAGAATGGTTAAATCACAGATAAAGAAACTTAAGGACCCAGTAATTGTGGAACCACAAAATCCCCCCTGGATTACCTCCATTATGAGGTAGTTGTTAATACTATATAATCCTTAATCGTAACTAATACACTAATAGGACCCTTTTGTCATTGGAGCTCACAGTATATACAACAAAATTGTTTTCCAGCATTTCTTAAAGTTATGTATAGTAATGCATCAAAACACTACCTAAATAAAATAGAAATTATGAAGAAATTCTAGAAAATTTTCTTAAGAGGCAAAGAAATCTGGAAAAAATGTCTCTTTTTTCAAAGTACCTCAGTGACTTTGTGAAATAAACTTACTATTCGATATCCCTTATTTTGGGACTTGTTTTACATAAAGAAACAAATATTTGGTTTTAATTCTGGCTTTTATTCACTTTTATTCTGGCTTTTATTCACTTTTATTCTGGCTTTTCTATTAGTACAACCAAATCCAGTTCTAGATAGAGAGGTTTTTTAGGTTAAAAAGAAGGAACAGAAAATGTGGGCCTACCCTCAAGACCTGAAATGTGAGTAGCACCTCGACTTTCTAGCAATGATCTCGCTAACTAGTCATATTCAATGTTAGAGCTCTGGCCCATGAGTCTTGATCATATAGGCCCAGATCATAGGTCAGCCAAAGCATCTAATATGCTACCAGACAAGGTTTGTATATTGTTAGGACAGATGGGCCGACAGGGAGAGGTCATTAGTTTAGACATGATTGGGAAGATCAGGAGAAGGTTAAGAGCTGTCAAAACCTATAGCTCTTTTAGAGACTACTAAGGCAGGAAGAGTAAGCTGAACTCTCTCCTTCTCCAATGGCTGCAAGTGGTTGGGTGATTCTCTCAACACCCAGACTTGTGAGACTCATCTTTGATATTCTCTCTCTCTCTCTCTCTCTCTCTCTCTCTCTCTCTCTCTCTCTCTCTCTCTCGCATGTGAGCCAGCTGTATTCCTACTGGTCCTCATTTTGCCTGCACTGAGCTCATTTATTCTCTGGGGACACACAATTTGACTGTGAGTAGTCTGGATCCAAAGTGTGGGAAAATTGAAGACACAAACAAAAGAAGTCTCAGTATTACAAGGGTAGAAAGTAGTATCTTTTCCTTGGTTAGCATCACAGAAGATCCAGCACGTGGTTCTGTTGCTGGCAACGCTTCTGGGCAGGCAATTTGCTGCTCACAAGGACACAGTTCTCTGAGCTAGCCTGTCAGACAATCTAGAACTTCTACCTTCAAAGAGGAAAGGTGGATGAAAACATGTTGTAAAGTAGAAAGGGCCCTACAGATGATTGCAATTGTACTAACGAAGGCAATAATGAATGTACCCTCTTCCTCACTATTAACTGAGACTGTGGGGTAATGACCCTCTTCAGCATGGACAGAGATAACAGATCGTGCCCTTGTTAGTGTCTTCCCAATGAGGTTGCTGTATTTGGGATTTATTTTAACCAAAGTGCATGTAGATTAAAAACAACAGAGGGAATTGGTCTTGCCTCAGAGCCTCCACCTTCCTAGAGATGATGTGTTCAGAATACTATTGCAAACATAAAAAAACCTCAATATACCTTTACGAGTAGTCATGCGAATGACAGCTGATACTAATAGTGAATGATACATATTAATCATGTACTTCATATACAGGCTAGTCATGTACCCCATTATTATTAGTTACCCAGTTCACCAAAATGTGTCCTCTGGTTCCTGGGTATTATGTGAGAGTATGTGAATGCAGGGGCAGGGATGTGCTCAGCATCTATCTAGTTTACCCTAGAGTGTGGATCTTAATTGTCCCTGGTGAGGAATTTGACAAAGTACATAATGACTTTTCTGTCCCTATTGGTCAGGGAAAATATCCCTAGCCGAGGGTCCCCTGTCCAGATGGTTCCTTCTGAGATGGTTCATCTGGGCAATGACACAAAGTCAAACAAAACAATGACCATAACTTTTGGTAGCTGTGGCCATGCCCTACTTCACCTATTTTATTCTCATCAAACTTTTAAAAATCACTTTTATTGAGATACTGGGATTTATAATACTGTTAATCAAACTTTTCATGCTGACATCTTTCCAACACACCACACCCATCATCAGAGAGCCTGCTTCTAATGTCCCAAGGACCGCTTCTAACTTCCCACCATATAATCCAACTTGTGGGAGCTCTCTCTCTCTCTCTCTCTCTCCCTCTCTCTCCTCTCTCCCTCTTATGATGGAAATCTCAGCAAACTTCCTAGTCTAGACAGAGTCTGTCCTGATTCCTGCAGCCATGCGCATTAACTAACACAGATCTTTTTTTTCCCTTTATTTTATTTATTTATTTTTTTACAGTTGTAGATTTACAATTTTTTGTGCTTGGGTTTCAATTATACAATGATCAGATACCCATCCCTCCACCAGTGCCCGTTTTTCACCACCATGGATAATATCCCTCCCACCCCCATCCCCCCATCCCCCCCGTCTCTGTGGCAGGGCAATCCCCTGTGTTGTCTCTCTCCGTTTGGGTGTTGTGGTCTGCAAAAGAGGCATTGAAACTAACACAGATCTTAAGTGTGTTTCTTTAGTGCTGGACTCTCAGAACCTTTAATATACTAATTCGTATATGGGAATCTTGAAAAGGTGCCATTTCCTAGCGAGATGGGGGGTATACTGGGGTTTTTGGTGGTGGAAAATGGGCACTGATGGAGGGACGGGTGTTTCATCTTTGTATGACCTAGACTTAAACCTGACAGCTTTGTAACTGCTCTCACAGTGATTCAATAAATAAATTTATAAAAAAGGAAAAAAATGTTAGGTGGAATTCATGTCCAATTCAACCAGCCGAATCAATGGCTGAATAAATAGCAATACTCCTACATTAAAAAAAAGAGAAAAGGTGCCATTTCCCACAGTAACAACAAAGTCTCCAATGGAGACGTTACTGGGCCCGCTCGAGCAAATCGACGATCAACGGGAGGGCCTTTACCTTTACCATTTCCCATAATATGGAAAATTTGCTTCAAAACTCCAGAAATGCACCCCCCTTTTCTGCTCATGTGTGTCTCTCTTTATTGTTAGTTTTTTTTCTTTTTGGGTCACACCTGGTGATGCACAGAGGTTACTCCTGGCTTTGCACTCAGGAATTACTTTTGGCGTTACTCAGGGGACCTTATGGGATGCTGGGAATCGAACCTGGGTTGGCCACATGCAAGGCAAACGCCCTACCTGCCGCACTATCACTCCAGCCCCTGTTACTGTTTTATTTTTTTAAGGAAGGGGATGCATATTCAAAGTTACTAAGATGCGAGGCTCTTCCTGGCTCCGTGCTCTGGGGTGACCCTTGGGAAAGGTATGGGAAGGAGGAGAGGGGGTTCAACAAAACTCAGCTGTATGCAAGTCAAATGCCTGACTTTCTGCACTATCTCCCTGGACCCTCTCCTCTAATATCTTTTAGCGTTCATGTGTCATGACCTAATATTGCCAATGGATGCAAATACTAGTTTAGTAAAGGTAAAAGGTAAAGGCCCTCCCGTTGATCGTCGATTTGCTCGAGCGGGCCCAGTAACGTCTCCATTGGAGACTTTGTTGTTACTGTGTCTGGCATATCGAATACTCTCGGTAGCTTGCCGGGCTCTCCGAGAGGGGCGGAGGAATCGAACTCGGGTCGGCCATGTTGGCTGCGTGCAAGGCAGACGCCCTACCCGCTGTGCTATCGCTTAGTAAGTCACTGCTAAGTTAAATCAGAAGATATCTTGGTGGTAAGAGGCATTCGTTTATTTATTTGTTTGTTTTTGGGTCACACAGGCAATGCTCAGGAGTTAACTCCTAGCTCTGCACTCAGAAATTATTCCTGATGGTGCTTGGGGGAATATATGGGATGCCAGAGATCAAAACCAGATCAGCTACATGCAATGCAAACACCCTACCACTGTAATATCTCTCCAGCCTCAAGAAGAGTTCAACTGAAAAAATGTGATTAGATTTCTTTTTTGCACTATGATAAATACAGGGTCTTATGATAGATTATGTTCTTATCATAGATTCATAATAAGTCTTCTCTAGAGGACCATCATTGACTATACGTACACCAAGTCCTGCATACACTATCTCTTCTGTCCTGGCAATGAGATCCTGGGACTACAGTGGATACTTGGAAAGCACTACGTAGCAGCCAAAATACATCTTGTTTTTACCCAACCCATTACATTTACTAATGACTTAAGTCAACTGGGCAAGCAATGTGGTCATTGTTAATTAATTTTGCTGTTCATTATAACCAATTATTTTATCCAATGGATCATTTGTTATTTATACAATTTTCAGTCTTCCAGGAACATACAAAAGCTTAATGAGTTGTATAATGTGCAATCCCTGATCCATGATTAACATACGGTATAATGAGTATAATTTAAAAAATACTTGAAACTTTAAGTCCCTGGTTTCTTTTACAAAGACTGGTGTTGGAATAAAAATTTTGCAACAATAATGGCATTTGAATGTTTTAGATGGAAGTTTATTCTCACAAAAATGATACTATTCTTACAAGTGGGGCAAGTACCCCCCCCTTACACAGTCATGCTGAGATATTAGTTTATAGAGACAAGGTTGAGCTTGTTCACAATGTTGATTTCTGGTCCCAATTCTAGACGTTCTGAAGCAGTAGGTCTAGGATACTTGGGGAATAAACTTTTTCCCATAAATGTGTCAAAAACTTTACACAAGGAATGATGGCTCACATTTTTGGAAATACAGACTAACACTTTGTTGAAGCTTATTGGGTATGTAAGAACGAACTTCCTGGGCTGGTGAAACAGAAGACATGAGATTGTCCAGAATAGCTGAGCATAGTGTTCTCTCCTGTTTTTCTAACAAGCTTACTTTTCTGGAGGACCATGAGAACTTGGTCCTCGTGGTCCAATTCAGATTCAATAAATATGAATTTATTATTTTTATTTGTTTGATTTAGTTGTTTTTTTTTAATGCCACACCAGGTGGTAGTCAGGCACTCTTGGCACAGTGCTCAGGGGTTGCTCCTAGAAACTAAAGTTGAATTTTATTTAGAAACCAGGAGAACCTAATGCTTATAAACACTCCCTACATAGGCACAGAAATCATTAGTGGAAATCTGTCTGGAACGGGAAGGCTGGAGTCTGAGGTATGAGGACTACGTATACTAAAAATGAAAATTTCAGGTTCTGTTAAATCTTACCTCCGTGGATGAATCCTTCAATACCTGACTCTGTCTCTCCTGCAGCAGTTCTGAGAAATATGAGAATCTATGTTGAGGTATGCGATAGCTACTCCGTTAGTACGATCATCATACTTATGTTTTTTGACTCCCTTGTTAAAACAGCATTTCACTCAATCTGCTGGGCATATGAATGTGTTTGTGCCTGAAGTATTATGGAATCAACAGAAGGTCTACTTTTATTTTATTTCAGATCTTCACCATTGCTACTGAAGTACCAGGAGAAAGGTGATGGTTTGTAAGATAATCTTTTCAATCCTGTAACAATTTCTGTGTATTTCACTTTGCTTTAAGGTAATTCTAGGGAGTTATTTAACCTTTACAGTTTTCTAAGCTGAAAGTAGCTTAATTGTATTTTTGTATTGGAGTTGTTGGTAGAACTAAATGAAATAACAAGTAAAGTATTTAATATGATGCCAGGCAAATGGGAATAAAAAATATTAACTATCTCTCTTCCTTCTTTTTCTCTCTATTTATTTCCTATTCCTCCTTCTCTTCCTTTCATTTTTGCTTAAGTAACAGGCAGTTCAATTTCTATTTGGGAAGGAGGCTTAGATTGGAGGGTATTCAGGTTGGAGGGTAAAAGGAGTGAACACAAAAATTGTTCTCAGATTGCATTGGCCAAGTGAAGGTACCCTGTGATTATGTGTTAATTTGTGATGGCTGAGGGTGGGACAATGTAGCACACACACACTATCACTGACCAGACACTATGTCAAGGACCTTGTGAGACACGAGTCTAGAGGCATTCTCTTTTCTTAAGGAATGCGATGACCTAGGAGACATGTCATATTTGTTGTTTGATTACTTTGTAAATAAGGCCACCTCTACTACTCACATTAGAACAGACGTACCCTTGGTCTTGGGAGTGCAGAGGAGAGAGCAATTAAGTGCTGGATAAAATGCTATCTCTATATTCAGAATCAGGAAAAAAAAGGATCTATTGGCTTGTCTGCTAAAAATAATACAGTCAGATACATTGCATCAAGTGAATTATTAGTGAGAATATACACAAGTCAATACTGTATATATTAAAGTGTATCTACAGTGATGTCGGTGGGTCCGGGTGAACTATGTGAAGCGGGGAGGAGAAAGACGGTCACTTTCTCCCCACCCGCCTCTGCCACCCGGGACCCAGGGTTACTGGGTTCTTGTCTCGCCTCACAGAAAGGAATTTCAGGAGTAGACAAGCAGTGAAATAAATAGATTTTATTTGGAGGATTTTTAGGTATGGAGGGAGAGTGAGAGAGAGTAACGTACTCAAGAGAGAACACGGGCTTCTCCAAGGGTGGAGAGAGCCCCTACATACATCCCAGCATTAGACACGAAAGCATGAAAGTACACATCTCAAGAGGGGAGTTGCGGGTGACACATGTGTTCAGCCCACATGTGCTCGGCCACGTGGGCACAAGCAGCACATGAGCTCAGGCAGCATATGTGCACCCTTCCTTTGTTCCAGGTGGCCTTTATAGGGTTTTCCCAACTTGCCCCCACGTGGGGCTTCTTCCCAGGTAAAAGTCCGTTGCTAAGGAGGTTACCAGGGAGGATGGGAGTGGTGATGGTCTTCTTTGAAACCCCTTTCCTGGGCATTCGTTCCTGCAGGAGCTTCTTTGGGTCCGTTGCTGGAGCCAGGTGAGGGTCTTATTAAGTCTTAGTTCCTGTTTTCCTATTTTCTGCAGGGCTGCGTTTGCCATTGCCTTTTCTTTTCTTCCTTGTCTACCTGCCTACATCAACAGGAACAGGAAAATAAGTGAGTGAGAAGGCTGTGAAGAGTTTCTTCCCTAAAGCAAAGTTCTGATTTCACACACAAACCTTGTTAAGGGCTTGCTCCTCTCATGCAGAAATAGTGAAGGTGAAGTTGAGAGCTACCGGGGAGACCAATATTTGCCTTTAGTTGTCGGCAATAAATTGTGTGGGAAATGCCAATTTCAAAATTTCTCTTTTCTTCATGATTCAGTGTGAGTAAGATAGAATCATTGTCGTTGACTATAAAATCCATCTCAGAGACTCAAAAATCATTAATGTTCAATAATACTGATTTGTTTTCTGTTAAATCTGAGTCTTATGGGTTCTATAAGTCTTTTCTTTGACAGAAAATTCAATAATTTGTTATCATTGAAGGCAAAGTAGTCTCAAAAACGTTTAGTTTGGTTTTGGTGTTACATACCTTAAGTCCATAAAATGCAATTGTGTCTCCATAATTCTTTACTGAAGAATTAATTAAGTTTCTTATTTTTGAAATTCACTGTATTGCTATTAGAGGTGTGGTGGGACTTTTCATTTGTTTGGAGACCTCAGTTTAAATTTAGGGAAAACTTCCTGCTGAAAGATAGAATGTAGACTAAAAGACTAAATAATAATGTTTTTACAACATAATTTTCTTCCTTAATTTTTTTTTTTTTTTGCTTTTTGGGTCACAACCAGCGATGCTCAAGGGTTATTCCTGGCTCTGCACTCAGGAGTTACTCCTGGCGGTGCTCAGGGGACCATATGGGATGCTGGGAATCGAACCCGGGTCGGCCACATGCAAGGCAAACGCCCTACCCGCTGTGCTATCTCTCCAGCCCCTCTTCCTTAATTTTTATGAAAATAAAATTGGCAACATCAAAAGTTGATAGGATTTTTAAAAATCGGCTTCCTGGAAGGTTTTAGCTGAAAATTGCTGATTTTCAGATACTAAATTCATATCTCAAAGTATTCTTTATTGAACAACAAACATTATGTTGCTAGCAGTCCAAAAAATCCCGTGGCATAAATGCAATTCACTGGGGAAGTCTCACAAACACAAACCCAGGAAATTCTTTTGAGAGAAGGAGAAGAAATTGCATTTTTAAAATGAGTTCGACATACAAATAATAGACTACAAACTTGTTAGTTTAAGAGTGTATCCTAAATTGGAGGCAACATTACAGTTTGTTTAAACAGGATTTTAAAAAGCATTGATACTAGAAGCTTCTCTGAGACAGATACTGTGAGTGCCAGTTTTGACTGAATAGATACAATTAGCTTTAACCCAGGTTTCCTTCCAGGTTGTTCCATGGATTTCCTTCTATCTATATAGTTTAAAATTAAAAGCACTTTTGAGACAATAGCTTATTTAAACAACAAAAGAGATAAAATCAGAGAAAGTCAATTGCACAGTCTTAAACAATTTTGGAGGGGGAAGGAGTTGCGATCACACCTAACTGTGCTTAGGACTTGCTCCTGACTCTGTGCTCAGAGATCACTCCTGGTGTTACTTGAGGGACCATATATGGTGCTAGTGATGGAACCAGGGTCTGTCTGTCCATACAAAGTGAGACCCTTACCCACCCTACTAGCTCTCCTTGCTCCACCAGAGTGCGAAATACTTTAACCATTATCCTCAGTTCCCTTTCTTCTTCCCCCAGTCCTCTCACATCATAGTTCCATTTGTAGTATCTCAAGGTTGTTTTCACTGGGTTGTTTAATTTCTTTCTTTCTCTTTCTTTCTTTCTTTCTTTCTTTCTTTCTTTCTTTCTTTCTTTCTTTCTTTCTTTCTTTCTTTCTTTCTTTCCTCCCTCCCTCCCTCCCTCCCTCCTTCTTTCCTTCCTTCCTTCCTTCCTTCCTTCCTTCCTTCCTTCCTTCCTTCCTTCCTTCCTTCCTTCCTTCCTCCCTTTCTTTCTTCTCCACGAATGAGTGAGATCACCTGGTGTTTGTGTTTTTCTCTCTGAGGCATTTAGCAAGACTTTCTCCAATTCCATTTAAGTTGTAGCAAACCGCAAGACGTCATCTTTTCTCAAGGCTGAATGGTATTCCATTGTGTATAAGTACCATAATTTCTTTAATCCCTCATCTGTTGTTGGACACTTGGTCTATTTCTATATTTTGACTGTTGTAATTCAGTGACAAATGCCAGCATGCAGATATCTTTTTGGATTAGAGTTTTTGTGTTCTTGGGATAGATACCTAGGAGTGGAACTGCAAGATCACAAGGGAGTTCTAGTCTTAATTTGTTGAGAAGTCTCTAAGTCATTTTCTAAAGAGGCTGAGCCAAGCCACAGTCCCACCTAGCAGTGAGTAAAAGTTTATCACCACATGCACACCAGCACTCACTGTTTCTGGGCTTTTTTGACATAGAGCATTTTTTCTGGTATAAGATGATGTACCATTGGCATTTTGATTTGCATTTCCCTGATAATCAGTGAAGTGGAACACCTTTTCATATGCCTGTTTGCCATTTTTATGTCATCTCTGAGGACAAATTATCTCTTATTCTCATTGAAAATTTTTATTTATTTATTTATTTATTTTTTCTACACTCAGGAGTTACCCCTTGTGGTGCTCGGGGGACCATATGGGATGCTGGGTATTGAACCTGGGTCAGCCACCTGCAAGGCAAATGCCCTACCTGCAGTGCTATTGCTCCAGCCCCCATCCCGTTTAAAATTTTTAAAAAATTTATTGAGCATTTCAGAGTGCTTTCTATATTTTGGACAAATAGCTCTTTGTCTAAAGTGTGACGTGCATATATTTTCTCTCAATCGCATTTTTTTTTTTTTTTTGCGTTTTGGGTCACACCTGGCTCTGCACTCAGGAATTATTCCTGGTGGTGCTCAGGAAGCCATATGGGATGCTGGGAATCAAACCCGGGTCAGCCGTGTGCAAGGCAAACACCCTACCCACTGTGCTATCGCTCCAGCCCCTCAATCACATTCTTAATGATGTTTCATGGTTGATACATACAAGTGATGATACATATTACTCGAGAAACCAATCCTGCCACTCAGTCATAACTCTTTTTTTATGTAGGAGTACTGCTATTTATTCAGCCACGGATTAGCTGATTAAATTGGGCATGAACTCCACCTTATTTTTTTCATTTTTTTATGATTTTATTTATTGAATCACCATGAGAGCAGTTACAAAGCTTTCAGGTTTTAGTCTCGGTCATACAATGAAACACCCATACCTTCACCAGTGGTAGAGGGATGTTAGCGGTGCAAATGGGTAGGAGGGAGTCTAATGAGAAGATCCTGTGTGTGCTGAGCAGGGAATGCTTCTGTAGATAGCCCCTGCCTTGCCCTGAGCCTCTCCCTAACTTGAACACGCAAATTGAACACGCAGATAAGAAAGTGCATCAGAAGTGTACTGCAATGCAAGATGTGGACATGAGACAAAGAAATGTCCTATAAGGGAATTCTGAGAAGAAAAAGTGATTTTATCACTATTTTTCAGAACTTGGGATTGAACCCAGGGCATAACTTATGCCAGGTAAGTGCTCTATCTCTGAGCCACATGCTTAGTCCTAGAACAGAAAAGTTCCTCTCTGACCTGGAGTCAATTGGAACAGATTGAATATTCTGAGAAAATGTGATCAGGAGAGGAGTTTGGAGATAAGGGTTGGTGAAACTAGTGAACCGGATGATGAAAAGTATGAATCCAGGCTTGCAGTGGCATACAGCAATATTCTTTTTACTAGGAAATCTTGATAGACTCAATGAACGAAATAGATGTAAGTGATTCATTCTGAGTATCGTGGAAGAGCGTGCCTGGAACTGTATCTCGAATTCCAAGTCCCCAGCCTAATGTCACAGTGTTTAGGCACACCTCTGGAAATAGCTTGAAAATTCAGAGCAGTTGGAAAGAGGATACTGTAACAGAATCAGGAATGGTGGGTGAGCAGATGAGCAGCTTCCTTGGAAGATTACTCCATGCATAGTGAACTGACATAGGAAGCCAAGAAAGAACAAAACACATGAAATGGGAGAAAGTCAGATGTGACATATAGAGGTACTAGCTTGGGAGCAAGGAGGAAGAATGGAGAGGACATGATCACCCATTCTGCTTCCCATTTCTTTATCAAAATTGATCATTGTATCTGCTACTGCCCTTTGAGAGCATTTCCAATCTCCTTTGGGATAGTGAAGGAGTTTTCAACATGTTCCTAAGCTACAGTCCTTTATGCCGGGAATAAAGAAACATTAATAGATGAGCAGTGCTAACCACTTAATTCTCAGAGTTCAACTCAGGCATTCTTTTGAGAGGCATACCTGTCTTTCCTCTTCCAGATATAGGCTGTCTTTTATGTATTTCTGACATTTTGTGGTTTCCTGCTCAGGAAGAAAGTGTGTTTCCCAGGGGGTTATATTAAATTGATTGTCAGGCAGCACTGAAGTGTTACAACAGAAAAGGAAAGCAGGCCATATTCATCTCCCCAGCTTTTTATGTTCAAGTACATTTCCCCCCTCCCACTCCCCCACCTCCAAATTAAATCTCTAGTGGTTTTGTCCAGTTAGCTCAGCTTCCCATCCTAAATCACAGAACCTTTGAGCTGATTTCAACAAGCAGTGAGATTACAATGACATAGACCCTAAGGGGGCACACTGATGAACTCACCCATTCATCAATGTCTGTATTCTTCATTAACCAAGCTGAGTTGATTGAAATATCTTAGCAACCAATCCACATTTGCCCATAGTGAAGTAATTTGGTGACTGGGAAAATAACATTGGCCTATAATGAAAGACTAATAATATGTGAGGCTCAGATAGTGAGTTCCTAAAGTGATCAGATTCACAATGCAGTTAAGAATCTAGTGAAGGAAATCTACATTCCAAAATGAGGAAAACCTCAGACTTCTCAGGATGGCCATTATTTGCTCTTTGAAGATCAAAATTCCCTTCTGAAATTCAAAGGGAACGAAATTAACAACCGGACTAAAAACACTTCTAGAAGCACAATTATGATTGTGCTTTTATTTATTTTTTAAAAGACAAAAACTGCTCCAAAACCGTCACTGTCACTGTCCTCCCGTTGTTCATTGATTTGCTCGAGCGGGCCCAGTAACGTCTCCATTGTGAGACTTCTTGTTACTGTGTTTGGCATATTGAACTAACCATAGGCCTCTTCACTGCTTTGTTTAAGGCTGCTTGTCAACTTATCTCTATCTGTTGCCACTAGGCAGACCCTGGTTAGTGACTCTCTGTTTCTGTTATACCACATGGCCATACCTCTGGAACTTTGTTCTTGCTCCTATAAGCCAGAGAAATGACTTTGATGTATCCTATAGGATTTCTGTGGTTCCAGGTTTCCACGCTGCACTTCCCTTAGTGATGACTTTCTGCCAGTGTCCATGAAGGAGATCCCCAACTTTCTTCACCTACTTTGCAGAGTTGAACAGTGCTTATAGGACATTTTTCTTTTTCATTTTGTAAAAAAAAATTGGTGTACGACTTTTGTAAATTTCTATTTATGACTTGTAAAACCCTCTGAGGCAGAAGTGGATAAATAGTGGGGGGAACTATGGATTTTGGGGTTATGCTTATCTGAACTCAAGTTTTGTTTCACAACCTAGTGTCTGGTCTTAAGAAAATTTGATTTCTTATCTGTGTCTCTATGTCATCCATTACATGGCAATCATATTAACTACCTCAAGGTGCTTGAAATGATGTAATGGGTCAGGGATATGAAGTCTAAATTATAGCTTTTAGTAGGTATGTGTACTGAATATTAATTCATCTTTCATGCTTATTATAGTATCTTGCACTGCTAAGGTGCTCAGTAACATTTTCCAAATTCAAGTTAATTGAATAAGAGATAGATTTGTGACTTTGCCAGCATCATGAACTCTTTTCAGACCAATTAGTAGTACTTTCTGTATCTAAACACAATAATTGAAAAAATAGTTCAAAAGCAAAGCACTATGTTATACATTATTTTGGTAAGGTAGAGGCCCATCTGTGTGGATATAGCTGCCAAACATAAAACACCTTGGATGGATGGTACCAAAGATATGGCATGAATACAAGCTTAGTATATAGAAGACCCTGAGTTTCACTTAGGCCATGTGAGTTTCACTGGGAGGGGCCACTGGTAACTCAAACACTATAGAATGTGGCCCCTGTTGAGGTAAAAAGACATGAGGGAGGCATCCATTTTTCCTTGTAGTCTCCTGCCTGAGTCCTAGAGGTGTTTCTTTTTCTTTTTTTCTGGAGAAAGACTGCTGGCCTATGTATCTCTTCTGGAGAAGCCATGCATGCTGTGCAGGACCCCGTGATGGCTGAACCTGCATGACATTGGAGAAAAGGCTCTGATCTGTGCGTGGATTCTTAATGGGATAAGCCTCCTGCCTTGGTACCTCTAGCTTCCTGACAAGTGATGACAAAAGCAGTGCACTTCAGAAAGCTCTACATAAAACTTGCATAAAGTGTTGAAACTGTAAAGACCAAACACTGTGCCTGACCAATGCCTTGAGAACACCTCTCTTCAGAAGAGCTGACATTTTACTGTTAGCTGCATCCATATTTTAAACAAAAAAATGTACATACATGTGGGTTTTCTGATTACAATAAATAATACTAGGCCGTTAGAGATCAACTGAAAAGTACAGAAAGATATATGTAGAGGGATGGAATGTATGCTAATTTTTTCAAAAAATGAAAAAAATGATCACATACTGCCAATGCTGATTTATGGACTAAATTTGCTGATCTAAATTTATTGTTCATTTTTCTATGTTAATAAATTCTATTCTTCAACATAAAGACACTAGCTTCCTAGTGTCCTATCACAAAAACTTGGAGGTCCCAAGTTTTATTTATCTATCTTCTTAGTCCTGGGCGTGTAAAATTACACTTTAATATTGAAATATACATATTTTATCTATATCATTTAAAGTACTCTTTTAAGGTAAGTTCCTAGAAGAAATTACTAGATATTATTAGGACTATTGGATAGGTATGTGTAAGTGATATCAAATTGCAAATTTGTACCAGTATTCACTGTATTTTTGTCTGCTGTTTGATTTCTAATTATTTCATTCTTTTAAATTATACTGTGATAAATATACTTTGATTTCCAAAACTAGGATTAAATTCTTAAAAATACAAATGTATTATCAAAGATATAAACATTTTTGAAACTTTTTACATATATTGCCAAAGTTTCTTCTACAAAGGTGGCTCACACTTGGATCTTAAGATTACAATGTCATTTATTTCTCATAAAGCTTGCTTGTATGCATGAATCTTTAAAAAATCACTGTGAATAAGGTAGTTAAAGAACAGAAGTTTAGCACTTTGATTTGTATTGCATATTTATTTTTAATTGAAGTTGAACACAAGTCGTATTTTCAGACTTAAGATTTCTTAATATAGTGGTTTAGAGGTATAACTAGTTTTTATTTTAAATGGAGTTAAACTAAAAATCTTTTATTTTCACTGAATTAATTAATCTTGGTATCATTAATCAAGAATTATCTACCAAACACAGTTGCATACAGCCCCCTGTGACAGTCACAGAAGAGAGTATAACAGATAAAAAAAAAGGAAAGAAAAGAAAAAAGAAGAAACAATGAATGAGAAAAGGAAGAAAGCTATCTTGTTAGAAGATGCAGTTGACACAAATAGATCAATTAAAATGGGAAACAAATTTTATTTGATTAATATTTTAATCTAGCACCGGGAAGGTGGGGTTTCTGGGTGTGATCCCTGGGTCGCAAGAGATTGGTGGAAGCAGGCAAAGAATCTCTGTTTCCAGGTCCCGTTGAACCTGGAGGCCAAGGTCACAAAGTTCTGCTCACCTGGTTCTGTGGGGCTTCACTCATGCGTGAGGCTCAGCCTGGACGTCCAGAAAGTGGCCTGGAGCATGGTGGCAGCTGGGTAGTAGAGGTAGTGGAGGTTGGCCAATGAGGCTATCGTTGATGACATCTACGAGGAATACGATTGACTGGTTCAGCACCTCCATGATTGTGTGAGGACCGCCGATAGAGATAGCCACAAAAACGTCTGTCTTCAAAAACTCTCGAGTTCATTTGCCAATGTGGCTGGGCGCGAACCTGAGGCAACCACAAGTGAGTGTCTGAGCTTGCAAAGCAGTGCAGAGAAACCATCAAGCAAGACCTCAAAGAAAGAAGAGCAGCAGTGCTGGCAGATGCAGCAGAAGCCGGGAAAAGCATTCACAAAGCCCGCCTGTCCTTTGCCAACTACAAGACCTAGATGACTGCCCTCCGATGTCCTGATAGATCTATGACATCTTCCAGAAGGGCAATGAAGAAGATTATCCATGACTTCTACTTGGATCTCTTCGATAGCCACATCCACCTGCTCACATACCAAATTCTGTAGGATGGATATGTCGTTTCCAACGTTCGTCCTTCCAAAATCCAACACGCCATTTCATTGGTAAAGAAGTGAACAGCACCTGGCCTAGACAAGGTCAGACCCGAACACTTGAAGAACCTGCCATTAGTACTCATCAATGTACTGGCTCAGCTCTTCACACACTACCTGTCTGAATGTAAGGTTCCATCCCAATGGAAAACCAGCAGAACTGTTCTACTGTACAAGAAGGGAGACATCCACAACATTGGCAACTATCGCCCAATCTGCCTGTTGTCCATCATCTACAAGCTGTTCACTTGAGTCATCCTGAACAGGATTGGCAGAACACTAGATGAAGGACAACCATGCAAGAAAGCTGGGCTTCAAAAAGGATTCAGCATGATTGACCATATCCACATGGTAACCAAGCACATTGAGGTTTCTCGGGAGTTCAAGATGCTGCTCTGCCTAATGTTCATTGATTTAAAGATGGCCTTTAATTCTGTTGATATGGAAGTGGTCATCGAAACCCTAGCCAAACAGGGTGTTCTCAGTACATCATGATCCTCCATGAGCTGTATTACAGATTCACCACCAGGATCTCACCATTCTACAAGGAAGTGATCATCCATGTCAAGAGAAGGATTCAGCAGGGTGATACCATTTCATTGAAGCTCTTCAGTGCCACCCTCACGAATGTCATGAGACAACTGGAATGGGAAGAAATGGGAGTGAAGATAGACGGTCGGCAACTATACCACCTCCACTTTGCTGGTGACATCGTTGTAATAGCACCAAACATTAGCCAAGTGGCATAAATGCTGGCCAACTTCGACCATGAGTGTGGAAAGATAGGAACTGCAGCTGAATCTTACAAAGACAATGTTTATGAGAAACGGACTTGTTCCTGACATTCCATTTGCTCTCAATGGAATGAACATCTCTGAATGCAGCAGTTATGTGTACCTAGGTCGAGAACTCAAAAGGACACACAACCTGGCACCTGAGCTGCGCAGGAGAAAGAGACCAGCGTGGAACGCCTTCGAGAGTGTCAAAAAAATAGCTAAGAGGATGAAGAACCTCCGGCTCTGGGCACATCTCTTTGACTCCACTCTTCTCCCTGCACTAACATACACCTCAGAGACCTGGGCCCTAGGAAAACAGGATGAGAATGCTATTCAGCTCACCCAAAGAGGAATCGAAAGAGCTATGCTTGGAATGTCACACTTCACTCAAGTGAGAGAAGGAATCCGGAGTTCCAACCTCCATCGATGATCAAGAATCAGGGATGCTGTCTTGTTTGCCATGGCATTGAAAATTAGATGGGCTGGGCACGTAATGCGATTTGGAGATGATTGCTAGACTAGAGCTGTTACCGACTGGATTCCACTTGACGTCAAAAGAATGCGTGGCCGCCCACCTACAAGATGGTCAGACTTCTTCATCAAGACCCCGAGTAAAAGGTTTGAGGCTCTTTGTGTTCCTGGAGCGAGCAGATGCCATTGGGCTACACTAGCATGCTGCAAGGACAAATGGAGTCATTACTGGCGCCTGCTCGAGCAAATCAATGAGTGGCGGGATATCAAGCGATCAAGTGACAATTTTAATTTCTAAAAGCTACCTGAGGAGTTGAAATAATTTGAAGCTGCTGACAATGAATGGCACAGATCCAGTGAAACCATGAAAGGGTTTACATCTCAAGCTTTTAAAAAAGAGAAAATCAATAAATACAATGTATGTAACTTAACTTCAAATTTCTTGGCAGCCAAAGGGAAATGTGAAGTATCATGAAAGTGTCATTAGTTAATAAAAAGATGTGTACACATATGCTATTGGAAAATAAAGCTTTGTACTTCAGTACTAGCAGAAAAATTCTCATATAGGTCTTTCTATAAGGAACATTGATCCATATAATGAAATATCTTCAATACAATAGCATTAAAAATTTAGCCTTTACATGAAAATTATGTAATTGGTTTTGAGTCACACCTGGTTATGCTCAGGGCATACTCCTGGCTCTGTGGTCAAGGATCACTCCCGAATGGGCTCAGCCAATCTAATTAGAATTGGGGATTGCCGAATGGCAAAAAAGCACATGAGAAAATGCTCTACATCATTAATCATCAGGGAGATGCAGATCAAAACCACAATGAGATACCATCTCACACCTCAGAGACTGGCCCACATTCAAAAGAACAAAAGCAACCGATGCTGGCGTGGATGTGGCGAGAAAGGGACACTCCTTCACTGTTGGTGGGAATGTCTACTGGTTCAGCCCTTCTGGAAAACAGTATGGACGATTCTCAAAAAATTAGAAATTGAGATCCCATTTGACCCAGCAATACCACTCCTGGGAATATATCCCAGAGAGGCAAAAATGTATAGTCGAAGTGAGATCTGCACTTGTTTGTTCATTGCAGCACTCTTTACAATAGCCAGAAACTGGAAGAAACCGGAATGACCAAGAACAGATGACTGGTTAAAGAAACTTTGGTACATCTACACAATGGAGTACTATGTAGCTCTTAGAAAAGATGAAGTCATGAAATTTACATACAAGTGGTACAATATGGAAAGTATCATGCTAAGCGAAATGAGTCAGAAAGAGAGGGATAGACATAGAAAGATTGCATTCATCTGGGGGATATAAAGTAACAAAGTATGAGATTAATACCCAAGAATAGCTGAGATCAGCACCAGGAGGATTACTCCATAACTTAGAGGCCAGCCGGGTATCCTAGAGGAAAGGGCTGTTCAGATAGAGAAGGGAGCACCAAATAAAGGATGTTTGGAGGATCCTCCCAGGAGGGGAGATGCATGTCGAAAGTAGACTATGGACTGAACATGTTTGCCACTCAATGCCTCTTTTGCAGACCACAATACCCAAAAGGAGAGAGAGAACACAGGGGATTGCCCTGCCACAGAGACAGGGGGGATGTGGGGATGGGGGTGGGAGGGATATTATCCATGGTGGTGGAAAATGGGCACTGGTGGAGGGATGGGTATCTGATCATTGTATAATTGAAACCAAAGCACAAAAAATTGTAAATCTACAACTTTAAAAAAAATAAAATAAAATAAAGGGAAAAAAATAGCATGAAATCAAAAAAAAAAAAAAAGAATTGGGGATTGCAAATCAACTGGGTTCAAGGCAAGTGCCTTACCCATAATACTATTTTTCTGGCCACTCTGAAAATATTTTGTAATAACAACAACAAAAAATGAGAACTTAGTGTAACATCATAGTCATTAGTATTTCTGAGGGGTGTTAGTATTTCTGAGGGGTGTCCTGATATCTGTTATTTAATTTGAGAATCTAGAATTAGAGTGATTTGCATAAGTCTTGGTCAACCCATTCCAAAGTCAGTTGTTCAGCTGGTATTTTGATAGGCACTGTACCAATGATTAAAGATGACAAAAACACAAGATTGTTAATCACCAGCAATCTAAAGTATAGGTATCCAGTTATTATTAATTTTTTTGTCTTTTTATATATAAATTTATGATCTGACAAGTTTATAATCTGAGACCAGGGCTAGGGATTGCATGACCAGAGGTCATGGTCTGTTAGGAGGAAACAACGAATTAAAACATTATATGGTATGAGTATCATAATAGTGATAAATGCAAAGTTCAAGAAAAACAGTAGGACAAAAATCTTCAAGTCTTTGGATTAGATGTGAGAAAACACTTCTAACCTCTATTGGAGGCAGTGTGGAGACTTCCCCCCCAAATAAGACTTGAACTTCCATATAATTCAGAAATTTCACTTCTTGGAATCGACTCAGAAACTTTAATTCATAAAGATGTATGCACTCCAATGTTCATTGCAGCACTGTTAACAATAGTAAACACCATTAAGTGCATCCCAAAGGATGAGTGGTATAGATGCACAATTGTGTTATATATAAATAATTCGATTCTACTAAGATATATGAAAATATGAAATCTTATCACTGCTCTGTGGTTGGAATCTGCAGGGTCTCATGCTAAGAAAAGTGAGTCTAAGGGAGAACCTGGAGAAATAAGGAATTATCTCTTTCAAATGTGAAGTATAAACAATCATAGTAAGGGTATGAAAAATGACCAATGATGGCAGACCCTGGAGTTAGCCTATAAAATTGTGTTTGCTAAGTTGGAAGTTGCTTAGAGGGAACTCGTAGCAAGTGATGGAGGAGTGCAGATGGCTCAGAGGTGCATATGGTATATCAATGTTGTGTGCCTGAAGTATTACTATTAACAGAATTGTAAATCCTGTAAATCATGGAGTTTACATTTGAAATAACTAAATTGGAGCCACACCTGAGAATGCTCAAGGCTTACTCTGTTTCTGCAATAGAAATAACTAAAAATTCATTACATGAACAGCATTAGCTACATTAGCCTTCAATAGTTTCATATGGTCAGTGGCACTCTGGAAAGCCATGCATGTATGTGGATATGTGCATGTTCGTAGAAAATTTTATTCAATAACACAGCTGTAGATAATTTAGTGGTTTGAAGGAATATTATTTCTCTGGAGTTATAAGATTAGATAGAGCCTTAGGAATACATTGAACTGGGAAAAGAAGTGAGATTTAAGTTGAGCGATATGGAGGGGAGCGACAGTGGTAATGGAGAAAAAGGTTCAACTTAAGACTTGGAAGGTGAAAGCAATATGACAATTTAGATGGATTGTCACTAAAGTAACAATGATACTTTCAGATCGTACTGAGAGATGTGGGGGGAGTGGTTCAATATATAGCAGATTGTATAAAATGATAAATCCTAGATATATCTTTCTTTTAAAAAATATTTATTTATTTACTTATCTATTTATTTTTGCTTATTTTTAGGTCACACCCAGCGATGCTCAGGGGTTACTCCTGGTTCTGCCTCTTCGCTCAGGAATTACTCCTGGCAGTGCTTGGGGGACCATATGGGATGCCGGGGATTGAACCTGGGTTGACTGCGTGCAAGGCAAACACTCTCTCTGCTGAACCATCGCTCTGGCCCCCTAAATTTTTGTTTTTTGCTTTTGGGTCACACCTGGTGATGCACAGGGGTTACTCCTGGCTCTGCACTCAGGAGTCACTCCTGGCGGTGCTCAGAGGACCATATGGGATGCTGAGAATCGAACCCGGGTCAGCCGCGTGCAAGGCAAACACCTTACCCGGTGTGCTATCTCTCCAGTCCCTGGCCCCCTAAATTTTTTTAATGAATAATTAAGAGATACAGTTACAGACTTACAAACTTTGGTGATTACATTTCAGTCATATAATGATCTAGTATCCATCCCTCCACCAGTGCCCAGTTTCTACACCAATGTTCCCAGTATCCCTCCTGCTACCCCCCAACTCTCCTCTCCACCCCCGCCTCTGTGGCAAGCATGTTCCCTTTTACTCTCTCTCTTTCTCTCTCTCTCTCTCTCTCTCTCTCTCTCTCTGGGTGTTATGGCTTACAATACGGGTGCTAAGCGGCCATCATGTTTGGTCCATAGTCTACTTTTAGCACACATCTCCCATACCGAGTGGGCCCCCAAGCATCCTTTACTTGGTGGTCCCTTCTCCATCGCCTTTTCCCCCAGCATGTGAGGCCAGCTTCCAAGCCGTGGAACTATCCTCCTGGCGGTATATCTTTCTTAAAGTGTCAAGCATTTTAGAATGCAAAATCCCAAGGTCTTTGTATATAGTTCAGCTTTTGTAATCTTTCTCTATAACTACATGAAGTAAGTCTTATTTTATTAACCCCATTTTATGGATGAGGAAATTAGGGGACAAAAAATAATATAATTTATTGCCTAGGCTCTTACTAGTAAGTGATAGAGTTAAGGTTTGAACTTAAATGAATTACTTAATCAAAAATCCATATACAAAGGATGGTGTGACAGGCTATAAAGGCAGGTGGATTTGAATATTTATGAGAAAACTCTCACAAAATTCTAAAAATTAAATCACATTTAATTGCATAATAAAAATAACTCACAGAAAAACCATATTAGCTTGGAGCTGATTAGAAAATTGATTGCTGGTTGTGTACATTGGTTAAAGCCACAGGAGTTAACCTGTTTGCCAAGAAAGAAATTGAGTGCAAAGGGAAAAAAAACTCAGAAGAACAACAACAAAAAGACTCAGAACAGATCCCTGGAGAACACTGATACTTAAGATGTGGTGAAAAGCAAGGGGGTTAGTACATGAGATAGAGAATCTTTTGAAAATGACGTTCCAGAGTCATGGAAAGAAAACGTTCATCAAAGAGGAAATGTCAGTGAAAAGAATTTATCTCCAACTAAGGCTTGAAAAAGTGTCCAGAAAAATAAATTAAAAAAGAAAAAGTGTCCAGAGACTTCATTGCATAGGAATTTATTGTTGGTCTTGATCAGAACAATTTCCAAAGTATAGAGAATGCTAAAGGATGAAGGCAGTTAAGGAGAAAGCACAGGAAGCAAAGAACATAGACAAGCCTTCCAGGGTGATGGGAAGTATGGGGTTCTTGGTATAAGTTTTCTTAAAAGTTAATAGGTAGATGGAAATTGTCTGCTCCATATGAGAAAATTTCTGTAAACTAATCCTTATTTTCTTTAAAAACAACTTCATAGAAGCTTGAATGTTTGAGCAAGAAATTTGAAATCATGGAATCTTAAATCTTAAAGGTGGGGCTCAGCAATAGCACAGTGGGTAGTGCGTTTGCCTTGCATGCAGAGGACCCCGGGTTCAATTCCCAGCGGTCCCTTGAGCACCGCCAGGAGTAATTCCTGAGTGCAGAGCCAGGAGTGACCCATGTGCATCACTGGGTATGACCAAAAAAATCTTAAAGAAGGTCCTTTGGTGGTTGGAAATGTTCGCTGGTGGAGGGATGGGTGTATCATTGTATGACTGAAACCCAATTATGAACAGATTTGTAGTGGTCTATCTCATGAATGTTCAATTAAAAAATTTTAAAAGTAATGTGGAGTTCACGCCCACTTTAATCAGCTTGATCAATGGCTAAGTTTGAAAAATAGCAATACTCCTCCATTTTAAACAAGGCTGTCTAGGTAATACACAATTACTGTACACTCAATATTCATGCTTTAACTTTTGATTAATAACAAGGATTCTCATAATATATCAACTTGCTACTTTTTCCAGGTAGGAATTTTAACTCTATGCATGCAGAGACTGCTGAGATGATCACTGACCTTGTTTGTGAACCTAGAAGACACCGCTGCATCTACTCTCAAATTCACTGATTGTGAAATCTTTAAAGCCGTACTACGCAGCTGTTAGGAAAAATGAAGTCATAAAATTTGCCTATACATAGGTGGACATGGAGAGTATAATGCTGAGTGAAAAGAGTCAGAAGGAGAGGAACAGATAAAGAATGACTACATTCATTTGTGGTATATAAAGTACACACACACACACACACACACACACACACACATAATAGAAGACTAATACCCATGGTCAGGAAAACAGGGGCTAGGAGGACTGGTCATTGGTTGAAGTCAACCATAAGTATGTGTGGAGATGATGGTAGGTAAGATAGAGAAAGGAGCAGTATAACAATAATAGCTGGAAATGATCACGTCGGACAAGAACTGAGTGTTAAAAGTAGGTAAAGGGATATTTCTGATAATATTTCAGTATCTGTATTGCAAACCACAATGCAAGAGAGAGAGAGAGAGAGAGAGAGAGAGAGAGAGAGAGAGAGAGAGAAAAGAAAAGATCCTGCCATAGAGACAGACTGGGGAGTGGGGGATGGGATGAGGGTGTGATGGGAAAGAAACTGAAAAATGTACACTGGTGGAGGGATGGGTGTTGGAACTCTGTGCGACATAAGCATAATCATGAACAGCTTTGTAAGGGTCTATCTCACAGTGATTCAATTAAAAAATTAAAAAAATAAAGTCATTGTTCTGTGTGGCCAAATAGTCATCTTATGAGATGTAAAACTTGAAAAATCAGGTTCCTTGTGGGATATAGGTGGTATCTAGACACATGTCTACGTACAGGTGGATTTAGGAGACAACCAAGAATATGGTTCTACTTTCCTACTTGCGACTTTCTAGGATCTAAGGGTTTCTAAACCTCACCAATGTCAAAGGGCCCTGGACCAAGTTAATAGTAGAACCGTGTATCCTCCCTTATTTGGAATATTACTAATGGACTCCTGCTTACCTGAAATAATATTTAATAGTGTTTTCTTTCACTTTCAAATATTTAGTGGTGTCTTCTTTCACTTTCAAAGTAGTCCTAGTATAAGTGATAAATTATAAGGTCATGATACATACAAGTATTGTTACAATGAATTCAACAAGATTATGAGAAAGGGCAAAGAATATATGAATTTGTGGGAAGACTTTGTCAGGATGGCTTTGAAGAACAGGTAGATTTCCAAAAAGGAATCAAAGGGAGAGAAAATATTCCTTACAGGGGGCTTGTAAATGCACAGAAGTCCTTGTCTCACAGAAAATGTAGATCTTGAATTCTCTCTCAAATTAAAACTCCTGTAGAAACCAACTATATCTAAATAAGTTAAAATAAAAAAGCAGGATGCAACCATAGTGTCTTTGAGACTCACTCCCCATTTTCAACTATCTAGTACTGACCATTCTAATGATGTTAATATTTTCATATTAGCATCGGGCTATTTTCTGTAAAGAATACTATTGAGTATTATATTGAGGCACATTGGCACCTAAAGCAAACTTCAACAATTCTTAGATCCAATTCTTCAGAAGCTATAAATACATCTGTAATATACATACATATAGACATATTTGGTAGAAGATAGCAGTTCTCTATCCAACTCCTATCTAGCTGAAGAGAGGTTGAAATAATGAGATAAATTAACTTTAATGATGCATGTTTAAAAGTTTCCTTCTTCAATAAAATCATATTTAATATTTACATAGCTGATATTCACATATTACTTGGGAAAACAACTCCCTTCACATAATTGAAAAAATGTTATAAGTATTTTATTATATCAGTTGATTATTCTTTCTAAAATCCCCACAAAATCATTTTTTTCAAAATTATTTCTGATTATTACTGAGTGTTCTTTACTTACTTGATAACTAACTGCTGGGAACTACTTTTTAAAATCTTGCATATTTGTGTAAGTGAGGTTTTGTATGTACTAATTAATTCTGAAGCTTTTTGGATCTGTCTGAAATCTTGTTTATAGGATATCTGGTGATATAGGGCCAGAGAGATAGTAAAGCATGTAATGCACTTGTCTTACCCCAAGTTTAATCTCTGGCACTATGTAGGATCCCCAACTCAGGAGTGCTCCCTGAGCACAGAGCCAGAAGTGATCCCTGAACATAGCCAAGTATGACCCCAAAAGAAAAACAAACAAAAAAAGAATATATGGTGACATATCAATGCAGGTGTGCGGGACCCAGGGCGTGGATCTTCAAGCCTGCTCGGATCAGGACTGGGCCTCCTCCACCCAGATCCCCCGTTTTCCAGTATGTAGGCATTACATCCACCAACTGCCCCTGGCGCCATGTAATCCCATCAACGGCCAAGACCCAGAGACTGTAAAACCCTGCTCCTGAAAGTGTGCGGCTGCATTTGTGACCGTGTGACATCTTATCATCTAGTTCTTACTCCGGAGAACCTGGACTTATAGCAGAAAAATACATAGTAAAACAATCTGTAGTACTGTAGCACTGTTCTTCCATTGTTCATCAATTTGCTCGAGCAGGCCCAGTAACGTCTCCATTGTGAGACTTGTTGTTACTATGTTTGGCATATTGAATACGTCACGGGGAGCTTGCCAGGCTTTGCCGTGCGTGCGAGATACTCTAGGTAGCTTGCTGGACTCTCGAAGAGGGGCAGAAGTATTGAACCTGGGTCAGCCAGTTCGGCTGTGTGCAAGGCAAACGCCCTACCGATGTGAGGGAAAAGGTTTATATAATCCTGTAAATTCTGACTGCAGAAAGATATTATAGTAGTTTTGATACTGTTATATCTTTAAAATAATTTACCCAATAAAAATAAACATATTACGTCAAGGGAAGTTTGTACTAAAATAGGATATATAGAAAGTGAAAAACTAGAATACAGATGGAACACCATTTAACCCAGAAACACTGTGGAGGATAAATAATAAATTTAGTCCCGAGGTTACTTTGACCATAGTGAAAAATGAGTGCCACTCAATAGCCTTCATTCAATAGATGATTATTAAATGTTGATTAGATGCCAGGCACTACAGATAAAATGGTCAGAAAAACTGAACTGTTCTCTCTGTCATGAAGTTCATAGTCAAGAGAGATAAAAGATAGGAATTAAATAATCATATGGTATTTAGTGTGCATGAGAAGTGGGGAATATATTCTCTTCAGGTAATTCTCTTCAGGAAGGTAAAACTTTTCTTGGCATTTTAGACAAAAATCTCTCACATGGAACTCTTCCACACTTGGAGGCAAAGCACCCCTGGAGTCTAGAGTTCACAGTTCTTATTTGATTTTAATGGGAGGGTTCTTTTTTGCTGCTACTAGGGTCCTGGTATTTTGATTGAGAGGAGAGATATAAAATGCAGGTAAGAGAATCTCCCTAAGGGAAAACAGCATGTCTGTTCTGATTATTTCACAAAATGCTAGAAGTTTAGGTATTCTTTTTTTAAATTTATTTTATTTTTTTAACTGAATCAGCGTGAGAACAGTTACAAAGCTTACAGGTCTAAGTCTCGGTCATACAATGTTCAAACACCCATCCCTTCACCAGTGCACATGTTCCACCACCAAGAATCTCATGAACCCCCCACCCTAACCCTCCCCCCGCCTGTGTGGCAGGTGATTTTCACTTTATTGTCTCTTTACTTTGATTGCATTCAAATTTTCGACAGAAGACCCATTATTATTGTTTGGAATTTTCCCTCAACTATCAGACCTGCTGAAAAGGCATCATTAGATAATTTGTTTTTTATCGCTGATAATGAAGAGCATATGATGTATTCTTATGTATTGTATGATATGGAGAAAATACAATTATTGAACTTTTTAACATTTGAAATAAATATTGCAGTTTTATTGATAGAGCATAAACAAACCCCTTTGATTTTACTGAAATGATTTCTTTCATTAATTTTTTTTTTATTGGATAACTGTGAGATACTGTAGCACTGTAGCACTGTCCTCCTGTTGTTCATTGATTTGCTCGAGCGGGCACCAGTAATGTCTCACAACAAATTGTGAGACTTGTTGTTACTGTTTTGGGGATATCGAATATGTCATGCTGCTGGCGAGATACTCTTGATAGCTTGCTGGGCTCTCCGAGAGGGGCAGAGGAATCGAACCCAGGTAAGCTGCATGCAAGGCAAATGCCCTACCCAACAGTTACAAAGTTGTTCATGGTTTCACTCATACATGTTCCAACACCCATCCCTTCATCAGTGTATATTTCCCACCAACAATGTCCCCAGTTTCCTTTCTGCCACCCCCCAGCCTAACTTTATGGCAGGCACCTCTCTCTCTCTCTCTCTCTCTCTCTCTCTCTCTCTCTCTCTCTTCTCTCTCTCTCTCTCTCTCTCTCTCTAAAATTTTTGTTTTGTTGGATAAAGTCTCTTAGCCATGTATGATTGTAACAAAGGGCTTTCCTAGCCAAAAGAATCTTGCCGTATCTATGTTAAGAACAAATGGAAAGTGATAAGCATGGTACCCTATCAGTAACATTATTTTAAACCACAGAGCCTAAAAGAGAAAAGAAAGATGCTTGCCACAGACACAGGCAGGGAGGTGGGAGGAAGACTGGGGGACACTGGTGGAGGGAATGGGCACTGGTAAAGGGATTTGTGTTGGAACACTGCATGACTGAAGTGCAATCATGACTAACTTTGTCATTCATGATGACAATTAAAAAATGGAACTTGGAGTCAGAGAAATATAGTACAGGAAATGGGAAGCTTGCCTTGATCTCTGGTACCACATATAGTCCGTGAGCAGAGAACCAGGAATAAACCCTGAGCACTGCAGTGTATGGCCCAATATCTTCCCCCTAACGGTCCCCTCTGCCCCTAAGGGAAAAAAAAAGACAAAATAATTTGAACTTAATCTGCTTTTAAAATCTGAATTTGAGAGTGAGGTAATATATTTTCTAGACACCAGGTCATGCATTTTTGACTTTGAGTTGTTACTTTCTTAAGATCAAGAACTTGTTCCCAGGGCTGGAGTGATAGCACAGTGGGTAGGGAATTTGCCTTGCATGTGGCTGACCCGGGTTCAATTCTCAGCATCCCATATGGTCCCCTGAGTACTGTCAGGAGTAATTTCTGAGTGCATGAGCTAGAAGTAACCCCTGTGCATCACCGGGTGTGACTCAAAAAGAAAAAGAAAAGAAAAGAAAAAAAGAACTTGTTCACTTTGCTGGCTCTGTTAAACCCATGAAAAGTTTGTTGTTACTTTGAATTTGCTTAAGATTCTGAAACAATCGTGTTTCCTAGGATTCTGTGTCAAATATGATTCAATAACTCTGAATGAAAGTCTTAACCTTGTGACAAATTCTTTATCCTCTGAAAACTCTAAAAGACACTACTTGTTAATTCTAAGTTTAAGGTGATCTTCCAGGGTTTCTGCTTGCTTTACCTTTCTTTAGGTGATAGAATTATAGTGCATTTGGGTTCAGAGTAAAGAGATTGTTTCATTTCTCATGAAGTATGTGAGTCTTGGTTCATGTCTCCTACCTTAGGAAATCAACTGGTTACAAGAGAATAATTTGTGGGAGCTCTACATAGCATAAGATCATGGACAGAAAACCAAATCAGAATATGCTATGAATCACCAATTATGTATAGGACTTAGTGTTGGTCCTCTGATTCAGGTAATATTTACTATAAAGTAGCACATATAACTTTGTGGGAATAATTTGATTTTTGTTCATTTTGTTTTGGTTTTGGACCAAACTCAGCTGTGCTCAGGACTTATTTCTAGCTTTATATTCAAGGATCATTCCTGGTGGAGCTCAGGAAACTAAAAGGGGTAACAGAGACTGAACCGGGGTTGCCTGCATGTTAGACAAGCACCTATCTACTGTCTTATATCTAGAACCCCCCAACTTCATGGGAATTTGAGCAGAATAGGAACTGTCATTGAATCAGAGCAGGTTATTTTGATAATATATTATTTCATTGACAACTGAAAGAGAAAATAAAGCTAAACGTGAATCCATGCCCAAGAGGGAAATGTAAATTAAAGTTCATAACTTTAAACTAAGTTAATGAAAAAAATAAAGTAATTATTTACACCAGCAAAGACAGAAAAATTACACAAGATTGTAATTATAGTATAATATGTTACTTAGTCACAAGCTGTATTTACTTAATCATAATAACTTCAAGTCTCAAAATGGATTAACTCAAAATTTGTACTGTAACTAACTGGTCAGTTAATGGAGGTAGAGGATACGGGTGACAGCTAAAATCCTCCCCTACCATAATAGGAAGTCAGTAGCTAAATCATGAAAAGAGATGTAGATGCATTTGGATGAGATGGGAATGGCAAGGAACTCCTCGTCTCAGTGACAAATTATATTAGGCTATTTGACTTTTGAACTTTGATACATTTTTAAGCTAAAATTTTGATGTAAAATTACATTTTGAATAGAACAAAAAAAGGGATTGAAGAGCAAAAGATCAAGAGGGAATGATTCCTTGGGAGCAGCAGTTGACAAAGCCAATTACAGAATATACTCAATGAGAATCAGATGAAACACGGGAGATAAAAGGCTTGGGACCAAGAGGTCCCAGTGAGGCATTCAGAGGAGAGAGACAACATCCAGGAAGTCCACATACTCACAGCTGCTTCAGGGCCCGTTGCTCACCCAGCAACAAAGCCACTTCTGTCTGGGGAAACCACAGCAAGGCTAGGCAGGGAGCAAGATGCCTTTAATTGGGGTGGCGAGTGAGCGGCCCTGTGAACTCCCAGTGCCCCCAGCAGGCTGGGGCATGCTTGTCCTTCCCTCCCCTTTTGACCACCGGTTGATGGCCTCCCTCTCACGGCCTTCTCAACAGACTTGGTCTTTTGACTCCTCTGCTGTGGGTCCTGCACTATCTTCCTACTTCTTTGATGTTCCATCCTGAGCATTCTGCAGTCTGGTGTCGGTGTTCTCACTTCCATCTTCCACTTCCTCTGAACCTGCTAGGTGAGTGGCTAGTAACCCAGTAATAAAGATTTTGATAAGAGAATGACTGATAACAGCCTACAGTTAATCTCAAATATTAATACTTTCAAGTTAGTAGTGGTCTGTAGTATTTCAACTCAGAGGAATTATTGATTTGGGAAAACTGATTAGTCAACAGCTGGAGTTAAGAGGAAGGACGTTAGGTCCTCTGCCCCTGAATTTATTCTCCGGAAAATCTGTCTACAAGAACTGACTTAACTGCCCCCAGTCTGTTTTTGGTATCGATCCCATTCCATCTTTATCTTATCTCCTTTTGCATTTTAAGAACCCAGTAAATTCTCCACTATTTTATGCTTGCTGATCTGTAGCTTTTCCCAAGTTACATATGCGTGTCCTTTACTGGTCCACAATCCAGGACTAGAGTCCTGGATGATTGGAGGGCTGGTATCCTGTTGTCAAGTGTCTTTAATATCTACACTGATATCTCTACTATCTCTACTAATTTATTTATTATCATATTTATTTATTTATTTATTATCATATTTACCTATATATATTTTCATCTGTGTGTTTTGATTTCATCAGGTGATTTCTATTTTTTTAAAAATTTTTTTTATTGACTCACCATGAGAAAAGTTACAGAGCTTTCAGGTTTAAGTCTTGGTCATACAATGATCAAACACCCCTCCCCTCCCCAATAATTATTTTTCACCACCAAGAACCCCAACAGACCCCCACTCCCACCCCTCCCGATGCCTGTGAGGCAGATGATTTCTACTTAACTCTCTCTCTACTTTGAATACATTCATTATATCAACAAAAGATGCACCTTTATTGTTTGGAATTTCCCCCCAACAATCAGAACTGCTAAAAAGACATTGTGAAATAATTTGTTTTATATTGCTGGTTATGAAAACCATATGACATAGTGCGGCCGCAATTGTGGCCGCACAATTTCGGATTTCTGATATTTTATTAATCAAGTCTGGAGGGATTTCTGCCAAGAGCCGGATAATTACGAGATTGGTTTCTGTGCGTCTGGTGCCATGGCTGTGCCGGAGAGCCGCTCTTGGGGGGCAACTCATGGCCTTGGTTGGGCAAGAAGGACGAGCCGGTTCCACCCCCCTTTCCATGAGGCTGCAGTTGCCCTGTCACCCCCGGCTCATACTTGGCTTTCCAATAAGCTCTGAGGCGACAGCCATTGTGCTCAAGGCAGAAGAGACAGACACCCTTTCCCTCCCAGGGGGGCATGACGCCAGAGTTTAACACACAGTCCATTCATTTTTCTGCTGCAAGCTGCTGGGCTCTGGATTAGGTCCACGTGCCTCTGGTGCCATGGCCATGCCGGAGCTCATCTGGTGATTTCTAAATGCCAGAAATGAAGTTACCTTAGATAGATCCAGGTATAAAAGTGTTTAAATAATTTACATACAAGGAAGGACTTCGAATGAATTTAGGGATGGTAAAGAAAGGGAAAAATTTTGACTCAATATAAAAATTTGCATATTTTAAAGAGGTAAATAATGAAATATGCTCTTAATTTTATTGGTGAGGGCATTATGGGAAACACCCAGCTGTGTTTAGGGCTTAGTTCTGGTTCTGTGCTCAGGGGACCATACGTGATGCCAGGGATCAACTGCATGCAAGGAAAGTGACTTTCTCCCTGTATTATCTCTCCAGCCCCAAACATACTCTTTATAGAAAGTATAGAGATAGAAGAAAATTAAGACACTTATGTTAAATGAATTTTAAAGGTTAAAGGAAACACCATTTTAAATAATCAAATACTTAAGTGATTAAGTGAAAGTTGCATATACAAGGGGGTATGGTGCCGCCAGCAGGTCAATCTGTACCTGTGAGGCGAGTGCATCAGCAGCCTGATGGCACTGTCAGACTTTCAAATACCCCTAAATTACTGCTGTGCCTTTGGCCAGACCCCAAAAACTTGGGGCAAAGTTTACCAAGAAAATAAACAGCCAAAAGTTAGGTACGTGGGAGACATACCCACAAACCACCTCCGACCCAGCAATATAATTGGAGGCATGGCCTCTCTGGTTCCTGATCGAACTGCTTAATGTCCATGATCCCAAAGACTCAGAAACAAATCTCAGAACCCAAAGACTTTTGGTAGAAATGCGTCCTGTTCCTGCAGTAGGTTACTGGCGCTGGGCCACTCCAGGTGAGAATAGGTTTCATGTCTTGGCCTGTTCCCCCTGGCAGCCCCGTGACCACCATCCTCCAGAGGCCACTGGACAGTCAGGTTTGGGCCTGCAATGATGAGACACGTGGGGCCTCACCAGATGGGGGTGGAACCGGCCCTTTCCTCCCCATCCTAGTGAGACCCCGAGTCGCTGCCTACAAATGGCCTCTCTGGCTCCTGATCAAGCTACTACTGCCCCCCACACCCCGGCAGCAAGGTGGCCGCCGCCTCAGAGCTTATTGGAAAGCCAGGTATAAGCCGGTAGTGACGGGGCAACTGCATTCTCATGGGAAGGGGGGCAGTACTGGCTTGTCCTTCACGCCCTGCCGATGTCACGAGTTGCCCCCCATGAGCAGCTCTCCGGCACAGCCATAACACCAGACACACAGAAACCAATCTTGTAATTGTTTGGCTCTTTGCAGAAATCTAAAATCATTATATGATTCTCATAACCAACAATAGAAAACAAAGTATCTCACAATGCCTTTTCAGCAATTCTGATTGTTGGGGGCTGGGGGGGGGAATTCTGAACAATAATGGTGCATCTTTTGTCGAAATAATGAATGTAATCAATGTAGAGAAGAATTAAGTAGAAATCATCTGCCTCACCGTATTAGGAGGGGTGGAGAAGGGTATATTGGGGTTCTTAGTGGTGAAAAATGAGTACTGGTGAAGAAAAAGGTGTTTGATCATTGTTTGACTGAGACTTAAACCTGAAAGATTTGTTATTCAATAATAAATATCTTGGTCACAGTCCTTCCATTGTTCATCGATTTGCTCGAGCGGGCCCAGTAACATTGTGAGAATTGTTACTGTGTTTGGCATATGGAATACAGCACGGGTAGCTTGCCAGGCTCTGGCGTGCGGGCGAGATATTCTCAGTAGCTTGCCGGGCTCTCCGAGAGGGGCGGAGGAATCGAACTCAGGTTGGCCATGTTGGCTGCGTGCAAGGCAAATGCCCTACCACTGTGCTATCGCTCTGGCCCAATAATAAGTATAAGAAGAAAAAAAATAAAGAAATAAAATTATGAAAAAAAACAAAAAAAATAAAGTTACGTATACATGCACATGTATATGTACACATACATATAAACATATGTGCCTGCACATTTTAAGGCATAAATGGTTTCGTATAATATGTAGCACTGTAGCACTGTTCTCCTGTTGTTCATCAATTTGCTCCAGCGGGCCCAGTAACGACTTGGTCGTGAGACTTGTTACTGCGTTTGGCATATCCAATATGTCACAGGTAGCTTGCCAGGCTCTGCTGTGTAGGCGAGATACTCTTGGTAGCTTGCCGGGCTCTTCGAGAGGGGCGGAAGAATTGGACCCGGCTCAGCCATGCTGGCTTCGTGCAAGGCAGATGCCCTACCTCTGTGCTATTATAAAATTGTATTTAGTACATTTATAGCCATCCTTCCTTAATGACAGACATTTATTTTATCATCTTTAAAGTCTGAAATGCAGCTTATTGCACAGTCGTGCCAAAAATTTAACCATGTTTATTTCACTATTGGATATTTGGGTGATTTCTAGTTTTTCATTAGTGTAAGAAATAAACCACTTTATAATATTGGCATTTTGATTAATTTTATTACAAATATGTTTATTGTTTTTTCATTGCTCTTCAAAGTTCCAAGAAACTTTGAGCTCTTGTTAGCAGGAAAGGCTTAAGTTCAAATATTATAGCATCTTAGAGATGGGAGGAAAATACTAAGAGTAAGATTAGCTCGAATGACCCTAGAGGAAAAAAAGTTCCCTTTGTTTTGTTGATCAGGAGTTGCATTCAGGAGTTGTATTAGCACACTGGCCTGTGGTGTTCATTGGGCTCTGCATACTCTAAGGATGTCAAATAATAGTGTTTGCAACATCATATCCAGCATATGGGAATAGCTGAGGGATTTGAATTCAAAGCCTCATGCCTGCAAGGAAAACCCCTTGCCACTGAGCTATCTCAGGGCTCCAGGCACTTTTTTATTTAGTTAAATTTTTATAAAATCAAAATCAAAGTATTTTAGCATGTCTATTCTGAGTGTGATTTGACATATTTTTAAGTATAGCAATCTACATGGGATTTTAGAGAGAGTGTAAATGGAATAATGTGGAAAATGTAATAATTGTACATGTTGATTACATGTTGAACTGACACTATTTTGAATTACCAAGTTAAATAGACTATATGAAAATTGATTTTATCTCCCAAGTCATGCTCAAGAGGCTTGGGGACCCCGCTGGGGATTCTCATCTGACCAGGCCGGTGGTTCACTGTGAGGACGTGAGGATGCATTGCTACAGGCACGACTGTAGTGCTGGGAGATTACCCAGTCACCCTGGCAGTGCTTAGGGACCTCCAGGGCCCTTAGGAAAATTCATGGATTGTGTGATAATAGGGATTGAATAGGAGTTCCTGCAAGGGCTATGCCTTAACTCTCTACTCCTTTTCTAAATCTTTTAAAATGAGGTAATTAGCAAATTTAAAGTTATAGGTGTTGCTTACATCTTATTTCTGTTGCTCAACATTCCCCGAAATCTCAGCATTATGGAGTTTGTCAAATACTTCCAAATTGTAAAAGTTATCAGTATACTATTATGTTTGGCATCATTCATATCAGTGTCACTTGTCATTTAAGTTATTAAGCCAAGTTATTAAGTCAGCAGCCGACTCATATCCTCTTGCTGTTGTAAATTAGGTCATGTGTTCGACTCTTCTGGTCAGAGTTCAAGTTTCAGTCTTTGGTCATAGAATTGAATTTCCCTGAGAACTTTACCCAACAATACCAGCCACCCTAGGGGAACAATACCAGCCACCCTAGACTAGTTATCATTGATTTCGATCAACAGAAGACCCTGATTGGGAGAAAACCTAGATATCAAGTCAATCAGATTCTGTCAATCACTAATGCTATGTTCATCTGTGCTTAAAAACAAATTAATTTATTGTGCCAAGGTCTTTATAAGATAAGACAACATCTGGAGAAGTTCCTACAGAGACCAGCCAGAACTACTAAATTCCTATTCTACTTAAGGAAATACTGCTACAGAGAGAAAAATAATCTGGAAGTTTCACCCTATGTCCTCTATACCCCTTTTCCATACTGTCATGTCTGTTTATGTCAGTCTGGGTATTTGTGTAACGATGTCTCGTGGTTATTGGACTTAAGTCAGAAGATCTAGGGGAGAGGTTCAATCTTGTCACATACTAAATAAATCACTGTGGGTAAATTACAAAGTCCCTTCACTTTCTGTACCAAATTTGATTAGATGATCTATAAGAAATCTTCTATAACCAAGGTTTTGTGTTTCTAGGTTGTTCTGGCAACACAGGCACATGAAGCCCAAACTATGTAAAACTCTCCTAGAATCTTAATTCTGTTCTAAGTATCAAATTAAAAGTCAGAATTTTCTCTCTTATTATAGAAAAAGTAAAGTGGAATAATATACTCATGCAGTATTCTATTTAGAGAATCACTTTACATTATTTTGTAAGATCTGCTTGATGTTTTTTCCATTATCAGAAGTAAAGTAGCTAGAAGGAAGACTTAAGACTGTTATTACATTTCTAATTTTGCTCTTTATTTACAAGTATGGAGTCTGTACAAATGAAAGTCTGTATATATAATAGCATTATAAAATGGCTAAGAAATCATTTCTCATTCTCTATCATTTGATAATGTCTGAACTAACTTTTAGTGGTATTAGAGGTGAAAACTACCTCTCAGGGGTAGACAATTTTTATGCTAATATTCTGCACCTCAATGTACACAATTATTACAGGGCATATGAATGATCCATTCGCTGAATGAAGAAAAATTATTCCAAATGATTATTGATGAGTTAATCAAGAGAACAATGTCAACTTTCTTTATCCATTAGTGTTAACATCTACAGCATTTCACAATCATAATAATAAAAGAGCCAAATGCTAATGGGAGAGGTAATCAGACCTTAATGAAGAACAGTGAAAAATCTGCTTTTTAAAATAGTTTACAGTTTTCATAATCACTGAAGTGGTCAGTTAGTCCCAAGATTCTTCATATTTCATAATGTGTGTTTGCAATTTTTTTCATCATTTCAAAATAGTTGGTTTTCTTAATGTAATGAGGAGTGGAAATAAGTTTAAAGGAATTCCTCTTTTTAAATGAATACATACTTGAGAAGCTATTCATATTGCATAGTGACAAAGTGGAGAAATTTTCTACCCATGAAAAAACTTACAATTTTACTTTCATGCCATTCCTTCTGTTTTTATTCTTTCATTCTAATTGGGTATTTTATTAATGCAGGATCAGATCTGTACTTACAGTTTTACTTTTTATTGTATATTATAGTTTAAATGTCTGATGGGCTGGAGCGATAGCACAGCGGGTAGGGCTTTCGCCTTACAAGCGGCCAACATGGCCGACCCGAGTTCGATTCCTCCGTCCCTCTCGGAGAGCCCGGCAAGCTACCGAGAGTATTCGATATGCCAGACACAGTAACAACAAAGTCTCCAATGGAGACGTTACTGGACCCGCTCGAGCAAATCGACGATCAACGGGAGGGCCTTTACTTTACCTTTACTAAATGTCTGATGTCCCTCATTTAATAATGATCTAAGTACTTGCTACCTACAACTTTTGAAGAAAAGCTATTATTTATTTTATCTTTTGTTCGTTTTTTGGCCACACTTACTGATGCTTAGGGTTTACTCCGGATCTGTGCTCAGAGCATTCCTAGTAGTTCTCAGGGGATCATATTTGGTGCCAGGGATTGAACCCAGATTGGCCAAGTGTAAGGTAAGTGCCTTAACCCTTGTATTATCTCTCCAGCACCCAGAGGAAAACAATTTAAAATGATTCCCCCAAAATATGTTACTGTACTTTATGTCATATCATCTCATTACCCTGGCACTATTAATAAAATATACTAGGTATTGGAAAGTGACTTGAAGGTACTCAGTTATCTGTACTTGGTGTTTGAACTATAAGATAGCTTGACACAAAAACTATACCCCATACTGTAGGGCTTGGTTATACCGGTGTGTTTTTTTGTTGTTGTTGTTGTTTTTATTTTTGTTTTTGTTTTTAATTGTGCCTGATTCCCTAGATATTCCACTAAGTGATTTAGGTGCTTTCGTAAAGGAAGAGGGGCCTGGCAAGTGAACAGAATGAGCTCAAACTCCAGAGCAACAGCAGAGCTCTTTATATTATTTTTTACATATTTTTCCAACTGAGATTCATGGGAAGGAAGGGCTCTGATGCAGATAAAAATATAAAAGGCAAAAGTATTGACCTTTAAATGATTTGTGATTGGTAGGTTAAAGAAAATTCAATTGAACTTTTGATAAATATCATATTGCATTGGTTTTGTTTTAGGACCACACCCAGTGATACACAGGAGTTATTCCTGGCTCTCCACTTATGAATTACTCCTGGTGGTTCTTGGGGCACCATAAGTATTCTGGGATTTGAACCTAGGTTGACCACAAGCAAGGCAAGCACCCTACTTGCTGTGCTACCTCTCTAGCCCCCAAATATCATAAAATAACAGACTAAGCTTATTTATTTTCTTTACAGACTCTTCTTCCAGCACTGTGAGGTTGTTGATGAAGAAATGTTCGTTGTATATATTTAAAATATTTCTGCTTGAGATACATTGTTTTGTTAGATATTTAGATATTTTTAGGTATTTTGTTGTTTTGTTTGCAGCATATAACTTTTGAATCTACTTGTGGTAATTTACTCTTACTTTCATATATATTTTTTATTAAGTTAACATTAAGGTAAGGCCCTCCCGTTGATCGTCGATTTGCTCGAGCGGGCCCAGTAACGTCTCCATTGGAGACTTTGTTGTTACTGTGTCTGGCATGTCGAATACTCTCGGTAGCTTGCCGGGCTCTCCGAGAGGGGCGGAGGAATCGAACTCGGGTCGGCCATGTTGGCCGCTTGTAAGGCGAACGCCCTACCCGCTGTGCTATCGCTCCAGCCCAATTCTATGTGTTTTAGGAGTACAATTTTACATCTTTTCTAAGCATATATTGCAAAAAATAAAAACCCCAAAGTATATGTTGCACACCACAATCGCCACTATAGTGCCTATCTCCCTCCACCACAGTTCATCAGCCCTCTTCCTCACTTCCACCTCCTCTCCTCCTTTCCCTGCTAACCACAGCTCAGTTGTCTGAGACCAAGGGTTTGTTTCTGTTGGTTTTGTGTGTTGTTTTGCTTCTCTATATGAATGAGCTCATCTGATATTTGTCTTTCTTCTTCTTCTTTTTTCACTTTACACGACTCCCTCCAGTTTCATCTGCCACAAGGTAGAATTTTATTTTTTCGTAAGGCTGAGTTGTAATCCATTGTGTATAAATGCTTTATTTTCTTAATTCATTCATCAGTTGTTATACAGTGGTTATTATTTTTCCGTTTTGTTTTTTGTTTTGGTTTTGGGGCTAAATCCGGCTGTGCTCAGGGCTTACTCCTGGCTCTCTGTGCTCAGGAGTTACTCCTGGCAGTACTTGGGGACCATATGGGATGTTGGGGATTGAACCCGGGTTGACCACATGCAAGACAGACAAGTGCCCTACCCATTGTACTATCTCTCCATGCCCTATTTCTTTTTTTTCAGGTGTGGGGGATAGGGAGTTTGTTTTCAATCACAGTCAGCAGTGAATTGGAGTGACTCCCCACTCTGTATTCAGAGGTCACTTCTAGCAGTGCTCCAGGGACCATGCAGTGTCAGGGATTGAACCTGGGCTTCCCCATGTGTAAAGCACGTGCTCAACCCATTGAGCTATCTTTCTGGTTTCTTTTGTTACTGATTGTTTAGTATGGTTATACTGTGGTCTAGAAACTTGACTATTGATACAAATGATTTAGAAAGCTTTATAGATCATATTTCAGCACCATTCAGTTAGACCAAGAAGGAACTGATTGTCTATGGGGTATGGGGTTGTAGAGAGAAGTGGGATTTTAAGAAGAAGAAAAAAAATTTCCCCCACTTATGATTTTATCTACTGTTTATATTGGCCCCTCCCGTTGATCATCAATTTGCTTGAGCGGGCCCAGTAACGTCTCCATTGGAGACTTTGTTGTTACTGTGTCTGGCATATCGAATACTCTCGGTAGCTTGCCGGGCTCTCCGAGAGGGGCGGAGGAATCGAACTCGGGTCGGCCATGTTGGCTGCGTGCAAGGCAGACGCCCTACCCGCTGTGCTATCGCTCCAGCGATATAGGGAATGCAAATTAGGAAGAAATGTTTTTATTTTATGCTCTTAAACCTAGTAGTTTGTGAGTTCAGTTAAATTTTGAAATCACGTGGGAGAAAAACTAACAATATAAGAATGCATACTTTATGGTCAATCTTTTATGTACAGCCATAGTCTCACCTTTATCTATGCATCTTTGCCTGCGGTATTTCCTGCCATCTTCCTTTCAAAAGTCACACTTGTAACACTCTATCTCCTTTTCCAGTGTCATTTTCTTCAAAGTTAATTCTTTAAGAGATTTGAAAAGCTTTCACACTGCATTACACTATCGCTCTGCTGTTCATCGATTTGCTGGAGCGGGTGCCAGTAATGTCTCCATTTGTCCCAGTCCTGAGATTTTAGCAGCCTTTCCTTACTCTTCCTTCCCAACCCTGCTGTATTGGAGGCTTTTTCAGGGTCAGGGGAATGAAGCGTGTTTTTGTTATTGTTTTTGGCATATTGAATGCGCCACAGGGAACTTGCCAGGCTCTGCCATGTGGGCTGGATTCTATCAGCAGCTTGCTGGGCTCTCTGAGAAGGACGGAGGGTAAGCCCGTATATAGCATAATATAAGCAAGTATGTTAAAACCAGACACATGTGTGCTGCTTTATTGAGTAAAGCTTTATTGAGAAAAGCTTTATTGAGCAAAAATTTCCTCTACAGTCTACATTTCATGCTTCAAAGTTTTATTTCTCCTGCCCACTTAATTCAAAGACAATTCAACAATTTTGTTTATTTATTCATTTATTTGCTTGTGGGTAATAGCTAGCTGTATTCAGGATTTCCTCGTGGCTCTGTACTCAAGGATCACTCCTGGTGAGGCTCAAGACTAAATCGGGTTTCTGGGATCAAACTAGGGTCTCCCATGTGCATGGCAGGTGCCTTTTGCACTGTATTATCTCTTCTGTCTGAACTAAATTATTATAGAAACAATTTTCTATTTGCAACATGTTTCAGTTACATCAGTTTATATAATACCTGATTAAATTGTGTAAGTTGAGGAACAAATAGAATCAGCAAAAATACTAGGGAAACAAATACAATTGGCTCTTGGTAAGCAGATAGTTTAATTGAAAGTATGTGCTGTAGAGATGCTTATAGAGAAATCACTGGTTAATTTGGTGAGTTGATTACACTCACCAATAGAAATTTTAGAAAACTTCAATTGTACATTACTTTGTAGTGACAGAATAAGGTTTTAGAAAGTTTAACTTAAATGGAAACTGAATTTAGGCTATTTACTTTACATAATGTGTTATCCTTCAAGTCCTCGAGAGCACTTATGTAATTTTTATAAGTATATATAAATACATACTAACTTCTACTAAGCACAATGCAATGGTAATGCTCAATGTGTTGAACAGAAGGACTTTTTCCTTGTGGCAGAATTATGTTTTCTTATATAAAAAGAATGTCATATGCAGACTTGCATAGTCAACAGTCAGAAGTAATAAAGAATGGAGAAACCAAGTACAGTAACAAATAAATGGACTTATAGCAAAGAAACGCTTATTTATTAATTTTTAAAACTTAATACCACCTATGCTAACCTAAACACTTTGTTTGTAATAGGGAATTAAGTGATCTGATGACTGCATATCAGTTTTGGTAGATAAATAGTGTGTAAAGAAACATGTTATTTTCCCTAGTCTATTATCTTTTGTTTGTTGGGGAAAAGAAATATACAGTGGGGAGCTTGCACAAAATCTTTACTTATTCAATTCTGTTGTGTAAGAGGGGCTGATCGACACTACTTCCACTACCCAGCCATCGCCACACTTCAGGACATTTTCCGGACCCACGCGGCCGCTTTGCACATCATAAGACACATCATAAGACACTAAATACCCATCTTCCGGAATTATCATACCGTATTTGATAGGGTTCAAATATGGTAACACCTACAAGGGTGATTAGAGGTCGCCCCAAAAGCCTCTATCCCTCTCGGAAAGACTGGCAAGCTACCAAGAGTATTCCGCCCACACGGAAGAGCCTGGCAAGCTATCCGTTGTGTATTCGATATGCCAAAACCAGTAACTACAATTAGTCTTATTCACCTGACCCTGAAGGCTTCACCAACATGGCAGCACTGAGAAGGATGAGAAAGGAGAGGCCGACAAAATCTCAAGGCCAACCTAGGCTGCCACAACGAAGGAAGACAAAAATGATCGTCTGTACTTTCAATGCACGTACGCTAGCATCAGATGCATCCATCGAGGACCTGATGGTACAAGCGGGAATGATCAAGTACGACATCATTGGTCTGACCGAGACAAGAAGGCACGAATCTCACCATGCCGTTTTTGACACTGGAGAAGAATTGTTCCTTGGAACATGTGATAAAAGAGGTGTTGGAGGTGTCGGTGTCCTTGTCAACACAAACTTGGCCAAGAGCATTAATTCATTCGAATGCCTAACAACCAGAATCGGACGTTTACATTTGAATAGATGTGGCTCACTGCCTGCAGTTTCTGTCTTCGTTGTCTACGCACCAACATCTCATTATGATGAAAGAGAAATCGAGAAGTTCTACATGGAGCCAGAGAAGTTCTATAAAGAAGACCACACCTTCTACAAGATCATTGTGGGTGATTTTAATGCCAAGATAGGACCGAGAAGATCAGCTGAAGAACTTCACATCGGGACCCATGGCCTAGAATGGAACGAACAGGGTGAGAGACTGTCTGAGTTCATCATGTCGACCAAGACCATTCATGGTAACTCACAGTTCCAGAAGGCAGAATCTAAACGATGGACATGGGAGTCTCCCGGTGGACGATTCCACAACGAAATAGACCACATCATATTCAATCGACGGTTTTGCCTGACTGATGTCGCTGTTGTCCCAAAATTTCGAACGGGATCGGACCACCGTCTCCTTCGTGCAAAATTCTACTTCACAGAGCGGGGAGAAAGGGCTGCAAAGTTCAAAAAGAGAACTCCCAGAATGACCACCAACTGGGAACTCTTTGGTACTATTGCGGCAACATGGGAAGATGCCATTGTTGACAACATTGACGAGGAATACGATCGACTGGTTCAGCACCTCCATGAATGTGCGAGGAACGCCAAGAGAGAGATAGCCATAAAAAAAGCCTGTCTTCGAAAACTCTTGAGCTAATTCGCCAGCGTGGTTTGGCGCATGCCTCAGGCAGCTGCAAGCTAACCTCCGAGCTCGCAAAGCAGTGCAGAGATGCGATTAAGGAAGACCTCAAAGAGAGAAGAGCAGAAGTACTGGTAGATGCAGCAGAAGCCAGGAAAAGTATTCGTAACGCCCGCCTGTCCTTCGCCAACTACAAGACCAAGATGACTGCCCTCCGACGTCCTGATGGATCCATCACATCCTCCAGAATGGCAATGGAGAAGATTATCCATGACTTCTACTCAAATCTCTTCGATAGCCATGCCCACTTGCCGACATACCAAATTCCACAGGATGGATATGTCGTTCCCAAGGTTCTCCCTTCTAAAATCCGACACGCCATTTCGTCGGTAAAGAAACAAACAGCACCCGGCCCAGACAAGGTCAGACCTGAACACCTGAAGAACCTGCCGTCAGTACTCATCAATACACTGGCTCGGCTCTTCACTCGCTACCTGTCTGAATGCAAGGTTCCATCCCAATGGAAAACCAGCAGGACCGTACTACTGTTCAAGAAGGGAGACATCCATGACATTGGCAACTATCGCCCGATCTGCCTATTGTCTGTCATCTACAAGTTGTTCACTCGAGTCATCCTAAATAGGATTGGCAGAACACTAGATGAAGGACAACCATGCGAGCAAGCCGGGTTCCGCAAAGGATTCAGCACCATCGACCATATCCACACGATAACCAAGCTCATTGAGGTTTCTCGGGAGTTCAAGATGCCGCTCTGTTTAACGTTCATTGATTTAAAGAAGGCCTTTGATTCTGTTGAGACGGAAGCGGTCATTGAAGCCCTAGCCAATCAGGGCATTCAAGCCCAATACATCAGGATCCTCTGTGAGCTGTATTGCAGATTCACTACCAGGATCTCACCATTCTACAAAGAAGTGATCATTGATGTCAAGAGAGGGGTGCGGCAGGGTGATACCATTTCACCGAAACTCTTCAGTGCCACCCTCGAGAACATCATGTGACGACTGGAATGGGAAGGAATGGGAGTGAAGATAGATGGTCGGCAACTACACCACCTCCGCTTTGCTGATGACATTGTTTTAATAACACCAAACATCAACCAAGCGGCACAAATGCTGGCCGACTTTGACCGTGAGTGTGGAAAGGTAGGACTAACAGCTGAATCTTACGAACACAGTGTTTATGAGAAACAGCCTCGTTCCTGATGCCCCATTCGCTCTCAATGGAACGACCATCTCCGAATGCAACAGCTATGTGTACCTAGGTCGAGAGGTCAACATGACAAATGACCTGGCACCCAAGCTGCGCAGGAGGAAGAGAGCGGCTTGGAAAGCCTTCAAGAACGTCGAAGAAATAGCTAAGAGGACGAAGAACCTCCAGCTCCGGGCACATCTCTTTGATTCCACTGTTCTTCCTGCATTAACATATGCCTCAGAGACCTGGGCCCTACGCAAACAGGATGAGAACGCTATTCAGGTCTCCCAAAGAAGAATAGAAAGAGCTATGTTTGGAATATCACGTTTCACTCAAATGAGAGAAAGAATCCGGAGTTCTGACATCCGTCGACGATCAAGAATCAGGGACGCTGTCTCATTTGCCAAGGTGTCGAAAATCAGATGGGCTGGTCACGTAATGAGATTTAAAGATGACCGCTGGACTAGAGCTGTTACTGACTGGATTCCACGGGATGTCAAAAGACTGCGTGGCCGCCCACCTACCAGATGGTCAGACTTCTTCGTCAAGATCATGAACGATCTGTTTGAGGCCCTTCATGTTCCTGGAGCGAACAGATGCCATTGGGTTACACTAGCACGCGACAGGGACAAATGGAGACGTTACTGGCACCCGCTCGAGCAAATCGACGACTAACGGGAAGTTAAGTGATAATCACTTAAGTGATTAAGTGATTATCTTTTGTTATTATTCCATATCTGAGGGAAAACATCTGGTAATTGTCTTTCACTTTCTTACTTATTTCACTTAGTAAAGTCACCAGCTCATAATTCCTCACCTCAAATCCCATAAATATTTTTCCCAAGGGCACAGTTCCATTTCCCCACATTTCTCTTCTGTGTTTGTAGCTGTGATAACTGGAGGTTTATACACATTTACTTGCAAACTTTCTTTTAAAAAATAAGAAATGCTTCATGAATTTGCATGTCACCTTTGTGCAGGGCCCATGCTAATCTTCTCTGTACTGACCCAGTTTTAGTATATGTACTGCTGAGCACAGGAGCTAGGGCGTTTGCCTTGCACGCAGCCAACCAGGCTGAGCCAGGTTCGATTTCTCCGGTCCTCTCGGAGAGCCCAGCAAGCTACCGAGAGTATCTCGCCTGCACGGCAAAGCCTGGCAAGCCACCCATGATGTATTCGATATGCCAGACACAGTAACTATGAGTCTCACAGTGGAGATGTCACTGGGTCCGCCAGCACTTGCGCACTTGCACACTTCCTTGTGGTACTGAGAACCCAAATGACTCAGTTTTACCACTAGGATCTCACATATGTGCACGTGTGTGTGCGTGCATGCACGTGCATATATTGGGGGTGATAGTGTCAGGGATTGAACTTGCTTGTAGGGCAGATACTCTGCCATCGACCTATTCCTGGGTCCCAGATTTTTTTAAAAATTTATTTTATTATTATTGTTATTTGCTCGAGCGGGCCCAGTAACGTCTCCATCGGAGACTTTGTTGTTACTGTGTCTGGCATATCGAGTACGTCACGGGGAGCTTGCCAGGCTCTGCCATGCGGGCGAGATCCTCTCGGTAGCTTGCCGGGCTCTCCGGGAGGGGCGGAGGAATCGAACTCGGGTCGGCCACGTTGGCTGCGTGCAAGGCAAACGCCCTACCCACTGTGCTTTGGGTCACACCCAGCAATGCTCAAGGATTACTCCTGGCTCTGCACTCAGGAATTCCTCCTGGCGGTGCTGGGGGACCATATGGGATGCTGGAAATCGAACCTGGCTCGGCGGTGTGCAAGGCAAACGCCCTACCCGCTGTGCTATTGCTCCAACCACACTGGGTCCCAGTTTTATCTTTTCTAATGTGGGTATTCCACTGAGTATATATGCACAGCCTTTGAATTCTGTTAGCTGTGGATGGGCATTTAGGTTGATTCCACCTTTTGGCTATTGTGAATAATGATGCTATGAACACAAGTAAGCTTTCAAATTAGTGTTTTCATACCATTCAGATATCAGCATCAGGGATTGTATTTATGGTTCATATAGAATTTTTATTTTTGCTGTTTTAAGAAATGTCTTACTCACTTTTTCATGAAGGATCCTTTTTCTCTGCAGTCCCATTAAAACCATGTCATTTTCAGTCTTTTTTATTTGGCCATTCTTAAAGGTCATGATCACGATCACGACCATCCTGTTATTCGTCAGTTGCCTCAAGCAGGCCCTAGTAATGTCTCCTTCGTCCTAGCCCTGAGATTTTTAAAAAAGTGCCATATTCAAGGCTCTTTCAGAGTTAGGAGAATGAGACCCATCATTGTTACTGGTATTTGGCATATTGGGTACGTCACGGGGAGCTTGACAGACTCTGCGTGTGGGCAGGTTACATTCGGTAGCCTGCTAGTTTGTCCAAAGTAGGAATGAGATAATAAGATGTCGCGCGGCCACTAATTCTTAAAGGTGTGAGGTGTTATATAGAAGAGATGCTGAGGTATTTTATGTTTTGTTTTGTTTTGTCTATGGACAATCTGTTTGCTTTGGATAGGTGTCTTTTCATGTGCTTTGTCCATTTTTCACTGGGCTGCTTGATTTTTGTTAAGATATGTGAGTGTTTTTATGACGGGGAAAGAAGGGGACTTCTCAAGCCATCTTCAGAAGTTCAAGTGACCCCTTCCGGCAATTCTTGGTCAACCAAGACAGCCGTTCGTTGTGAAGGCTTGAGGAAGCAATGCTGTGCAGCCCCTGCTTCTGCCAGAAGATCACGTGGACTGTCCATGCAGTACTTCAGCTTCCAGAGTCACACCTGTTGGTGCTTGAGAGACTCCAGAGCTACACCTGCCAGTGCTCTGAGGATCTTTTAGCATGGGAATTGAATCAGTGTTGCTGCGTGTTAACCAGGTGCCATCACCCCTATACTATCTCTTCAATTTCGATACCTATGAATTAATACACAGTAATTACTAATTATGTATTAATTTATATATTATGAATTAATATATGTTGAAATCACCTGAACATATGATGTGCAAAAATATTCTCTCAATTGCTAGGTAGCTTATTTTTGGTTGCTATGGCAGTTTATTTCGCTGTGTAAAAGCTTTTTAATTTGATGCACTTCTGTTCTCTTATTTTATTTCATTTCCCTTGCCAGTGAAGTTGAGTCTCCAAGTGCATATCTGAGATTAAGGTCTTGGAATGCATTATCTGCGAATTTTGCTATGTAGTCTATGGTTTCAGATCTAATGTCCAAGTCTTTGACTTATTTTTAGTTAAAAAATAAGATCACATTAATGACCATGGTTCAGAGAATCACAAATAAATCTCAGAAGAGAGCCACAAGATGCAGAGATGCCTCCAGGCAGCAAAGTAACCTCCCAGTTAAAAATTTAACTCCAGCTCTATCACCCAATTTAAAATTTAGAAATCATGGAGCGTGCAGCTGCATTTGGTGACATCTCATTCTCTACGCCACTGAGGTACCAGGAATATAGTACACCACATTTGATGGGATGTAAAGTAGAAGGCAACCAATCTTGATATATATATATCACAATCACGACCATCCTGTTGTTCGTCGATTGCCTCGAGCAGGCACCAGTAATGTCTCCTTCATCCTAGCCCAGAGATTCAAGGCTCTTTCAGGGTTAGGAGAATGAGACCCATCATTGTTACTGGTATTTGGCATATTGGTTATGCCACGAGGAGTTTACCAGACTCTGCTGTGTGGGCAGGTTGCGTTTGGTAGCCTGCCAGTTTGTCCAAAGTAAAAATGAGATAATAAGATGTCGCGCAGCCGCAAATGCGGCCACGCGCTTCTGGGATCTGGGTTTTATATTCTGTGGGTCTTGGCCGTTGATGGGATTACATGGCGCCAAGGGGCCAGTTGGTGGATATATATATATATATATATATATATATATATATATATATATATAAGCACACATGGCTCAACCTGTAACAACATGTTAGTAATCTCTTATACAGGAGCTTGATGTCTCCAGGGTCAGATACAACAATCTTCACACACTTTCCTCTAAGAAAAATTTTGGGGATAATTTTTAGTGGTTTTTCATAACAAGTAATGCAAAATAAATATTTAGCATCTGTCTTTGGGGCAGGCTTGGGTAGTGGTGTGAAAATTCATAATAACGGGGGTGGGAAGGTATAATGGTGGTGGGATTGGTGTTGGACTGTAGCACTGTAGCACTGTCCTCCTGTTGTTCATCGATTTGCTTGAACGGGCCCAGTAACATCTCCATTGTGAGACTTATTGTTACTGTGTTTGGCATAAGGAATATGTTACGGGTAGCTTGCCTGGCTTTGCCATGCGGGCGAGATACTCTCGGTAGCTTGCCGGGCTCTCCGAGAGGGGCGAAGGAATTGAACTCAGGTCGACTGGGTTGGCTGAGTGCGAGGCAAACACCCTACCCACTGTGCTATCACTCAGTGGGTGTTGGACTATTGAATGTAATAAATTATTGTTAACAATGTTATAAAAACAAAAATTTAAAAACTTGAGCTTTATTTTGTGTATGGTGTTAAGTAGTGATTCAATTTCTTGTTTTCTTTATGTGGCTTAGTTTTTGTAGAACTATTGTTAAAATAGTTAAAATAAAAAAACAGGGCTGGAGCGATAGCACAGTGGTAGGGCGTTTGCCTTGCACGTAGCCAACATGGCCAACCCGAGTTCGATTCTTCCGCCCCTCTTGGAGAGCCCGACAAGCTACTGAGAGTATCTCGCCCGCACGGCAGAGCCTGGCAAGCTCCCTGTGACATATTCGATATGCCAAACACAGTAACAACAAAGTCTCCAATGGAGACGTTACTGGGCCCGCTCGAGCAAATCGATGATCAACGGGAGGGCCTTTACCTTTTACCTTTTATTGTTAAAATGTTTTTCTTCTTCACTGTGTGATTTTACTTAATTATTTTGGGGGTCTGTTGTGATTTAAATTTTTTTTCTATTTTAAAGTAGTTCACAATATTTGATTACATTTAACATTCAAACACGAATCCCAGCACCATTCCACCATTCCACTTTCCTACCACCATATTTCAGGTGTTTCCATGCCAAACCCCAATCCCTGCCCTAAAGCAGAACTGAAATAATATAATATTTCCCTCTAAGGTTGGTTGCCTTCTACTTTGAATTCCATCAAATGTAGTGCAGTACTCTTGGACTATGGGTAGGGTGTGTCCTATGGCAAATGCAGCCTCTCGGTCCAGGGAAAGATTCACTCGCGGGTGAGGCTTGGCCCGAGCATGTGGAGAGCGGCCATGAGCAGGGTGGCAGTTGAGTTCTGGAGGTTTTCGGCTGCCAGGACTGGGTTTCTTGGCGCAGGGAGGGGCCTCACCTGGCTCCTTCTGGGGCACCCCTAGTGAAACAGCCTGGCACGGGTCCAGAGGCATGGTTATGGTGAGCGTCATGTTGCTCCCTTCCGGGAGAGAAGAACATGTGATCTGGATAGTGGCCAATGGTGAGATTGTCAGATGTGGTCAAATTTCAGAGCTGTTCTATTTTCTTGAAAAATGCCTTTTTTAAATTGTTGATTGTGGAGAACTCTTCTAAAGGTGCACAGGCCTCCAGGACCAGTTACTCCAGATGGTATTTGAGGGGGAGATAGTGAAAGGGATTGACCTCGTCATTGTGTCCAGAAGCTATTTACTCTTGTACACAGGCCACATCCTTGGCCCTTTGATAGAGACTGCACTGAAATCATTTTTAATATATTCAGTCTGTTGTAGCATTACTTGTTTTTCCCCTGACATTGATCATTTATGTTTTGTTTCCTTTTCTTTACTATTTGTGTTTATAAATCTTTTTCTCTGAAAGCTCAGCCTGCATTATTTGATTCTGATATTTTGATTTTTATATCTCTTCCAATCTTTTTTCTCTCTAATTTAGAATTTATTAGATTCCTTCCCTTTTCCTAGTTTGTTTGAGGTAAAAAACTAAAACTCTTGCTTTGAGACCTTTTAGTATGTGTAGTATAGGCGTTTTGTAAATAATTTCCTTCTAAGTACTCAATTCATAGTAGTCTACAAATTTTGTTGTGATTTTCTTTTATATTTAAAGTATGTTCTAGTTTTACTTTTTTAAATTATGAGATATTTAATTGAGTTATTTATAGTTTTTAAATACTCGGGGCTTCCCAGAAATCTTTCTTTTGTTGATTTGATGATAATATTGTCAGAAAAATGTACTTATATTATTGAATGACTTAAAATTCATTATGCTTTATTTCAAATTACAAATGTAATGTGTCTTGATAAATGTTTTGTATGCACTTGGAAAGAAGTTATGTTCTTCTGTACCATGAAGTATTCTGTACATTGCAGTGTCTAGGGCCATTCCTGCAGAATTGGGGGATGTCATGTAATACCAGGCATTAAAGTGTCAGTTATGTCATTGGCTGATCACACTGTCAAGTCTTATTGTCATGTGAGGGTCTAGAAGCAGAAAAAAATTTATTAAGGGCCCTCTAGTAAGTTTCATTTTTGAGCCATATGTTCTGTCACAGTTACTCAAATCTGTAGAGTACCTGGTCAATATATAAATGAATGTGATTGCTTTTGAGTCACAGTGAGTTGAATTTGTAACAAAGGCCATAGTTTTCTAATCTCTTATCTATTGATTTTCACCTTATTTTCTCTATCAATTACTGGTAGATGATTGTTGTAGCACTAAACATGACTGTATATTTGACTTATATCCTTTCCATTTTTTACTTTGTGTGTTATTTTTCACTTTGTGTAATTTAAAAGTATTTTATGAGGTATATAAATACTTAGGATTATTATAATTCTTGGTGAATTTACTTATTTGTAGTATCAATAAAAAGACCTTCTTTATCCCTAGTAATATTGTGTCATCTAAAATCTACTTTGATATAAATATAGCCATTTCAGTTTTCTTTGAAATAGTGTGAACATGCTATGTAATTTCTCACACTTTCTCAGAGCTTCAAAGGCAGATCTTACTTTGTGATATTGTGGACCACTTGGGCCTGCTTGGAAAAATACCCAAGTTTGTCCAACTTCATGAGCCATTGGTTGGGTAAGTCTGACTTACTCAGGCATGAATTAGGAAACTCGTAGATACCCAGAATCTTCACATTAGCTCTTATCTATAATAGATGAAGAGACTACAGTGCCAGTATTTCTATCCATTAAAAATTTGGGGGGAAATACCCTTTTGTGGGGTTTGGATGATTTGAGACACCACACCTGATAGTGCTCAGGGTCCTACTCCTGGCTCTATGCTTAGGTATCAAACCAGGCTTGGCCTACTATGAAAAGCACTGACTTCACCTCATGTACTTTTTTTCTGGCCCTGAAAGTTTCTAATGATCTGCTAAAACTGATGTAGGAGGAAGAGATGTGGGGAAGAGATCTTGCCTAAACACCATTTTTTTTTTTGTCGTCACATAAAGCACAGATTCTGAGCATTTGTATTCATGTAAGCAAATTCATGCATTTCTTTTGTAAGAAGTAGAGTATCTTTATTTGTTGTTACATCGCAGTGTCTAGGGCCACTCCTGCAGAATTGGGAGATGTCATGTAATACCAGGCATTAAACACAGTACTTTGCATGTGCCCTACTGCTTAAGTCATATCTTTGCCCCCCCCCCCCCATTGTAATACTGTTCGTAAAAGTATTTCTTGCTAAGAGCAAGTTGCTATTTTTGCAGCAGATGTTCTTTCTTATACTTTGTTACCAAATAAGTAGCATCTTGCTCTCCCCAAAATACACTATTGCCTGTCATACTCTTTCCACTCACCTCACTCAACCTCACCCCTTCATCCAAAAAGGTTGTATACCAAGAGGAGGGAGGGAGAGAGAGAGAGAGAGAGAGAGAGAGAGAGAGAGAGAGAGAGAGAGAGAGAGAGAGAGAGAGAGAGAGAGAAGAAAAGTGACTGCCTAGAGGCAGGCAGGGGATGGGGTTGGGGGAGATGGGAGGGAACCTGGGGACACTGGCGGAGGGAGGGGTGTTGGAATACCCTGTGACTGAAATCCAATCATGAAAAGCTTTGTAAGGGTCTATCTCACAGTGATGTAATTAAAAAGTAATAAGTAAATAAAAATTTAAACTAATTAAATTGATAAAACAGGGAAAAAAGGCTGTGTCGGACATTAGTGGGCGCTGGCTCAGGGAGGAGACATGAGCCCCAGTAATATGGCGAAGAGGTTTGAGGTTCACTTTCCCCAGAAAGAAGAAACAGCAGAACTTTGACAGTTTATTTTTGTAGTCACGTTAAAATAAAGAATCCTTTAGCTTATAAATCAAAGTAACTTGTCAGATACATCTCACATCTTCAAGCACAGCTGGGCTGGCTACCTTTCCCACATCATGATAGAAACCCAGCACTTATTCCAGTCTCTTCTTGTAGTCTGGGTGATTATGTTTAATTATATTTCCTAGGAATGAGTTTAAAATTATTTGGGGGCAAAACAGATCAAATATCCAAAATGGCCAGTGAACCCAAACCTTCTGAATCTCACAAGCTAATTCTCTCTCTATGATCTGGAGGAAATATCAGGTCTCTTGTCTTCAAACATTATAGTGAAATTTCTGGGAATCTATGCAAATGTAGGAACTTGTACTAGAGTGCTTTCTGAAACTTCACCTCATCACACAAGCGACAATATCAGGCTTTAATTTTTATTTATTAGAGAATATATAGCATAGAGTTGTGTAGAGTTTAACATATCTCTTCCATTTTTAATTGATCATTGACATGTGTCAGATGGTATTTTTTAAACTTTTGACAAAATGTTTTGTCTCTATAGAAACTCCAGAATTATGACCACATAAAGTTGAAAATAGTCTCAAAAATATGTTTAAACATTTTGTAGGTATTGAAAATATGCTATTTTCTAAACTTGAAGAGTTGGTTTTAATCCTTTTCTTATTTAAAAATGCAACTGTAGAAGCCAAAGAAACCAGTTAAGTTTCACATATCTTTTAATGAGGCCATCTGTACATACTTCTAAGCAGAGTCTTCAGTTCAGAGCTAACTACTGTCTAATTGCAAAGGATATGAAAGCTTCCCAGCTCAAGTGACTTGAGGAAAGATGTCAAGTTTAAGTTCTCTAAAACGGAGAACTTAAGTTCTCGCTAAGACTATTGAAGTTGTCTCTAGGACTATTGAAGGCCAAGTACACTCCACATTTCCCTAGTGTGAGGGATACCTACATGTTCAGTATGCTGGAAGAGAAAAACACTGAAATATTTGTTGATAAGAGAGAATAATAGGGAACGTGCACAAAACAAAATCAGTCAGAACCTGGAAGGAAGAGTCTGTGCTGGGTGTTACATGTTAGCTACTTCTCCCTCTGATATGATGAATATGATTATTTGAAGAAACATGAAGGCAAAATTGTCAGAAATTGAGCTTATTTTAACTTATTCCTTGTAGAGGTTATAAAAATATTTTTTAATTCTCAAAGGTGGTTCCTACACTGTCAATTACTTGGGGGTGGGGGGTGGGGGAATCCCAAGTATTGCTCAGTGGGTTCCTCATGGTTCTTTGGGATAACTGTGCTGAAAGGTTGAAAGTGCCCAGAATGTGGCACTAAGCAGTGTTGGGCACTTTCGGGGCCATACCCACAGTTGCTTAGGGACCTTAAGGCTATGTGCAACAATGCTTGAGGAACCATTTGGTGCTGGAGATCAGACCACAGCCAGACACATGCAAGACATAACCCCTTTACTATCTCCTTGGCCCCTTGCCAATTGCTGGCCATGATTCTGGGCATATTCTCAATCTTATTCTGTTTCTTGTCACTTGGGGAACAATAAGTAGAATGGATAGTCCCAGTAAATAATAGCAAATCAATTCTAGTGAAAGAATTTAGAGAGTATTGTGGAAATGGGTTTGTAGCAGATTTATCTTTATATGAGAAAGTGTCCTGCATATGATAAGTCTGTTTTCCAAAGATAATTATCATAATGCAGTTATCAAATGACAGTGCTGCATTCAACCTCTAATTGAGATCAGAGAGGAGAAGTAGGCATTTGTGATGAGCAGAAAAATTATGCTGTCTAAGTCTATTGGATGCTGCTTCTCTCCAGTCAGAGCTCTATCTTGATGTGACCAGTGAAGGTGTGTACACAATTTCCCAGAGCCATTTTTCCCAGGAGCCAGCAAATCCCATGACCTTCCATGGGAAAAAAGCACTGACAGCAGTTTAGACTCATCCATGGAAGAGATGTGATAGGATCCATGATCATCTCCATTTACTATTTTAGTGCATCCTGCATTAAGGAGCTAAGAAATCCAATGGGACCAGGAGTGGAGATCCTCTGCCCATTTCCCCCTGCCTCCAGTGACCCAGGAGTCATGCCCATAAGCCACCTCCTGACAGCGCCAGATAATCTAATCATTGGCCACCATCAAGAACGCATGGCTTTTTTCTCCCAGAAGGGAGCAACATGATGCCCACCATAGCCATGCCTTCAGACTCTGCGCCAGGCTGTTTCACTTGTGGCACCCCATGGGACCTTCCTGTCTCAAGGGACCCAGCCCCAGCAGCCAAAAACCTCCACAACCCAACCGCCGTCATGATTAAGGCCACACCCCAGACACAGGCCAAGCCTCATGCACGAGTGAACATATTCCTGGACCGTGGCCGCACAACACATCGTACGACACTCCCTATCCATTCTCCAAGAGTACCACATCACATCTGATGGGGTTCAAATAATAGGCAACCAATCATAGAGGGAAATATATGTATATATATGCATATATATGTATTTTCATATATATATATATATATATATATATATATATATACGAAAGCTCACATCATTCAACTTTTAACAACATGTTAGTGATATCCTAAAGAATGTTTTGGTGACTCTTGCCAAAATAGAACAATCTTCTCACTGTTTTCTCTATGGATACGTTTTTGTAGCATTTTCAGTGTTTTTTTTTTTTATAACAGACAATACAAAATATATTATTTCGGTTGTGCTTTGGTACAGGGCTTGGGGCTTGGGATGGAAGCATCCCAAATATGGTGATGGAAAGTTGTAATGGTGATGGGATTGGTGTTTGAATATTAAATGTAATCAAATATTGTGAGCTACCTTATAAAATAAAAAAAAATTTTGAAAAAGGAGTCAAGAACTCAGGATGGGAACTCAAGACAGGGATAAAGTATATAGATCTGACTCAAGCTTGCCAGTGAAAAACTTCTTAGAAATGGAATATCTCTCTCATTAATAGATGCAACTTATTTAATTGAAAGACATGGCATTTAATTAGGAGATATACAGTACGAATAAATGATAGCTCTTTACTCATGGAAACTCTAAATCACTCTTAAGTTTGAATTTCCTCTCTTCCAACCCCTCTGTTTCTCAGTCCAGAGAAATAGCAAGGTACAAAGGTGTTAACTTTGGGTAGTTAACAAGTCCGCTAGTGTTTTGACATTACTCACTCTTAGTCAGCTAGGCATTCACTAAACATCCACTGTGAACTGAACTATGGTCTGTTAGTTTGTGTCATTCATTGGTGTGCCTGCCCTCTCCAACTGTTCCTGCTTCTAATGTCTATGTCATGTTCTTGTAGCGCCTGACAATGCAATTGGGCTGGATACTAACAAAGGAGGCCAGAATGAGCTCAAGGGTATTGCATTATTGCTGGAAGAGTGTTCCCATTAATAAAAGCGGGCATTGTGTAATGTCATTCGCATATTACTGTACACAAGATGATGCAATGTAATACTGGTCCTTGATTCACCCAGAGTTTAAAGGGAGAAATAAGACTGGTCATTCTAATCCTTGCATTTTTATGCTAAAAATCATGAAATATTAGAGCCGAAAAGGATATTACAGAATATCTCACCCAGCTTCCTTTGTATTACCAATGGGAAATCTGAGGATTATAGTATTCTTCATTGAATCTACCAACTGGAATCTATCCAAAGTGCTTGTTTCTACTCAAAAATGCAGTATTTGAAAACAGATTGGGTCTTGTGCTGTCTGCTGCAAACATCGGTAGACCTCAACACTAAGAGTCTAATATAGGTCTCATGTTTAATGTAGCTCATAGATATTACTAGCATTCTGGTTCCAGAAACTCTTTCCCTGAGGACAGAATACTGTGGAATAAAGGAAGGGAAAATATAAATTCCATTTCATTACAATTCTATCTCACTCATCATTGCATCAAGGTGAACTTTCTAATCTTAGATCTCAGATCTCTAGGGCACAGCTCAGCCTTCTTTGTCTGATACAGAGCCACAAAGGCCGCCTGGATTTAGTAGCAATCTCAAAGGTGTGTTTGTGTTGGACAGTTTTTTTAAATGACGTATTCTCCACTAGCTTGCACCTGGGAGTTTCCCTTCTGCCACATCTCCTTAATAGGGGCTATAGGCTTGGTAGTCTATCAGAATGCTCCAGTTACACAGTTTCTATAGTATCGAGACGTGAATGATGCAGTTCTCAAAACCTTTCCTCTGGATTATTGGTGCAATTGTGGAATGGATGACAAGTTCTCATAAAAATTATTTTTGTCTTCAACAGCCTCCCCTCCCCCAGCCCCTCACTCCACCAGTGGAAACATGTTTGGTTTTGTGTGAATTTACATAACAGGAAGCCATGGACAACATCTTTTTTGTTTTGTTTTTTTAGCCACACCTTAAAATGCTCAGGTGTTACTCCTGGCTCTATGCTCAGGAATTGCTCCTGACCGTACTTGTGGGACCATAAGGGATGCTGGTGATCAAACAAAGTCAGCTGTGTACAAGCCAAGCACTCTACCTGCTGTACTATTGCTCTGTCCCTCATTCTTTTTTACCCTAGAAATCTTTTTAAAAATATTAAAAATATCTTGGGTCCATAGGGTCAAAAATCTGTTGACCTCACCAGTGTTCAGCAGCACAAATGTCTCGACACATTTGCCTGAGATCAAGATGCTTTGCAGGATTCCTAAGAAAGCCAGAAAGGAGAATTAAAGTGAAATTTAACTTGCTTCTGTTCTTGGGAAAGCCCTCCTATGTAATAAGAATATAAAACTTTGAAAATAGAAGACCCCTGTCCAGAATGTTAGAGGCCAACAGAAGAGATATAAATTAAATAAAATATTTTCTCATGCCTACTACTCAATCCTATTAAAATAGATGCAAGCGGGTATGGTGCTGCCAACAGGTCAATCTGTACCTGTGAGGTGAGTGCATCAGCAGCCTGATGGCACCTTCACACTTCCAGATACCCCAAAATTGCTGCTATGCCTTTGGACAGATCCCAAAAACTTGGGGCAAAGTTTACCAAGAAAGTGAACAGCCAAAAGTTAGGCATGTGGGAGACACATCCACATACCACCTCTGGCTCAGCTATATAATTGGAGGCATGGCCTCTCTGGTTCCTGATCGAACTGCTTAACGGCCATGATCCCAGAGACTCAGAAACAAATCTCGAAACCCAATGCTTTTGGTAGAAATGCATCTGGTCCTTGCAGTATGTTACTGGCGCTGGGGAACATTGACCTGTTCCTCCTGGCGGTCCAGTGGCTGCCATCCTCCAGAGTTTTGAGCCTGCAGTGATGAGACATGCAGGGCCTTATGGGATAGGGGTGGAGCCGGCCTTTCCTCCCCGTCCAAATGAGACCCTGAGTCACCACCCACGAACGGCTTCTCTGGCTCCTGATTAAGCTACTAAACGGCCATGATCCCAGAGACTCAGAAAAAAATCTCAGAACTCAGCGGCTTTTGGCAGAAATGCGTCAGGACCCCACAGTAGGTTACTGTCTCTAGGCCACCCCAGGGAGGAAAGGGTGCTGTCCCTCCGCCTGCTTCCCCTTGGTGGCTCGGGGGCCGCCATCTGCCAGAGGCCATTGGACAGTCAGATTTGGGCCCACAGTGATGAGACACGTGGGGCCTCACGGGATGGGGATAGAGCCAGTCCTTTCCTCCCCGTCCCAACAAGACCCATAGTCACTGCCCACGAATGGCCTCTCTGGCTCCTGATTAAGCTGCTTAACAGTCATGATCCAAAAGACTCAGGAACAGATCTCGGAACCCAGCAGGTTTTAGCAGAAATCCCTCCAGATTTAATTGTTAAAATTTCGGAATTTCAAAATTGCGTGACCACTACTGCAGCTGTGCGACATCACATGTTATTCATCACCAACAATAGAAAACAAATTGTCTACTGTTGCCTTTTCGGCAGAACTGAGGGTTGGGGTAAAATCCCAAATACTAATGGTGGGTCTGGTGTCAAAATATTGAATTTGATCAAAGTAGACAGAGAGTAATGTGAAAATCATCTGCCCCACAGGTAAGGGGGATGTGTGGGATGGGGGTATACTGGGGTTTTTTTAGTGGAGAACGGGCACTGGTGAAGGTACGGGTGTTTCATTGCATGACTGAGACTTAAACCCAAAAGCTTTGTAACTGCTCTCACAGTGATTCAATAAATAAAATTATAAAAAAATAAAATAAAATAGATGCAAACTTCCTTTACCACTAACACATAGACAGTGCAATTTTGCAAGTAGAACTACATGGGGAGGTTGAGACAAATCGAGTTAGTGATACAGCTCTGAGTTATAGTTTTCTAAGATTTCAATTTTATTCTAATGAGAGTCTTTGGATTGGGAAATAATATGACTGCCTGAGTTATGTGAACATGTAGGAAACTTTTGACTTAATGCGAGGAAAATCAGGATTTTTTTTTGGCAACCTACAAAATTTAGCTAAACTCTTCTCCTACTCACCCGAAGTTAGATATTAAAATTTCTGCCATTTGCCACAGAGAGTAAGGAATATTAGAGTGGTCTTTAAAGGAACTGTAGGTACAGAAAGAAGAACAAACTGTTTTTTAATTCATTCATGTACTTAATAAATATTTATTATAATCTTGTCTCTCTTAATATATACATTTGTCATATTTGTAGAGAAGGAAATAGCAAATAACAAAGTGCTGACCTTCCATGAACTAGTCGGAAAAACAAGACAGACCACAAATAATAATAGTAACTAATAATAATGATGAAGTGAAATGTATCAAATTGCTTTACAAAGATAGAAATAAAAGTCATAGGAAGTAAGTCAGAGTTGAGGATCAGAATCTGTCGGAGCTGAAAAGAGAAGGAAAGGCTTCATGGCAGCAGGATTAGTGAGGAAAAGCATTCCAGATAGTGAATAGCATGTGCAAAGGCATAATCAGCAAAGAGCTTGACGTATATTTGGAAGAAAGCAAGTTCTTTATTGGAAGCAATGGGGAGCATGAGACGAGTAATAGGAGCTAAGGTGGAATGGAACGTTGGGAAAGGAGTCTGGGCTATAAGACAGGGGAACAATGAAGAACCACTACAGAAATAAAAATAAATTGCGCTGTAGGAAAATTTATGTGGAAGACCAGTTTTGAGGGTAGAGGGAAGGACGGAGGTTAGGGAAATGATGACAATGAGCCAGATGCATAAAAAGGTCTATGGATTGTTGGGGGAGGGGGTGCGGCAAGGAAAAAGAGACTTTTGACAACAAAACAAGAAATTTATAGTATACACTATGGCACTAAAATCATAACTGATTAGAGGGGCAGGTAAGACCAAATACCAAACCCTCAAAAATGCCTCGAGGGTTTTCTGTTTGTCTGGGTATTGATCAAACTATTTCTGTTTAGGGAGGAGGGTTTATAGGAGAAACAATTGCTATGACAAATTTTCCCACAACTTGTATCTGGCAAAAAGTAATAATGCCTTGGGGCTGGAGCAAAAAGTAATAATGCCTTGGGGCTGGATAGTACAGCAGGTGGAATATGGTGTTTGTCCTACACACAGCTGATCTTGGTTCTTTGGCATTCCATGTGGTCCCAAGAGTCCCACCTGAAGTGATACCTGAGCACAGAGATATAAGCCCTGAGTACCACTGGATGTGGCCTAAAAAACACCAAAAGAATGGGTAACAATATCTACAAAAGAATAATATCTACAAAATACCCAGAGAAAGCTACACCATGAATGGACTTTCTTGAAGGTGGCAGGTACAGGGGAGCAATATCATAATGCTGTTATTGGGAAGTATGGGAGAAGGAAACTTGGATATTCTTTTTTTTTTCCTCTCTTTTTGGGTCACACTTGGCGATGCACAGGGGTTACTCCTGGCTCTGCACTCGGGAATTCCTCCTGGCGGTGCTCCGGGGAACATATGGGATGCTGGGAATCAAACCTGGGTCGGCTGTGTGCAAGGAAAAAATGCCCTACCCGCTGTACTATTGCTCCAGCCCCTTGGATATTCATTTATAAAGTAGCAAGTACTCTATATTTTTTGACAGGAAACCAACAAATATGCTAAAATTAATAAATCAAAGGATAGTTTTGTAAGCATATTGTCTGCAAATATAGCTGTGTCTAAGAAAAACAAATGGGGAATGAGTAAAGGGAATTTATCAGCAGAAGAGGACACAACAGTATGAGGATGGTTTGAAGTGGGAGAGAGACCCAACCCACTGATTTTAACTATACTTTGTGAATTAAAAATCTTTTGAAGAAAATAAGAAAAGGTTTTTTGGGTGGTGGTGGGTCACACCCCTTGGTGTTCAGGAATTACTCCTGACTGTGCCATTTGGGATGCTGGGGATCGAACCCTGGTCTGCTGTGTGCAAGGCAAACACTCTACCCTTCTTCCTATTTTTTAATTCCCATTTAAGAGTTTTTGGCTAAAATAAAAATAAAAATTTGAAATACTGAGTATTTGTGGGAAACTGCTTGGTGGCTGATGACTTGGGTGACTAATGGACCTTCATTCAAGGTCCATTTTGCTGCATTTGATGGGAACCCAGAGTGGCTTTCTGAAATGGCTATGAGGTTATAACTCAGCTGTACAGATGTTCTGTGGTTCCCCCCCTCCACCTTCCTCCTAGCCACCCCGAAATAACCTTGCCTATTTAGCATCGTTTAAAAATTTACTTATGTATGATACTACAGAGATGTTCAGTGGGTTAAGTGCCTTGCAGGTAAATTACAGTTTCAATCCAAGGTACCACGTATGGTCCCTGGAGTATTAACAAGAAAATAACCCTGAACATAATGACAGGAACATCCCCAGAGCACCACCTGGTGTGGTTCTAAATCCTTAACCTCCTATTGTATATATGTATTTATTTTTTTGTTGTTGTTGCCATTGTCATGTCATGGGGTCTCACATTTGGTTGCAATGTTCTGGAGACTTCACAATGGCTGGAATCACAATAGCATTGCCACCAGCATCACACCTGATGATAGACGGTGGCTGGAGGCAGCAGGTGGTCTATCACTGAACCACATCCCAGGCACCCATTCAACATAACCTTAGTCTTCCATTTGGAGTTGGTGACCTTCTTTAGGGTAGCCTGGGAACAAAATTTCAGCTCTCATTCCAAAGAAGCCCCAAACCCTTTTCACTGTATCACTGTGTCATTGTTATCCCATTGTTCACCGAGTTACTCAAGCGGGCACCAGTAACATCTCCATTCGTCCCAGCGCTGAGATTTTAGCAGCCTCTCCTTTTTTTTTTAAAATTTTTATTAGTGAAACACCATGAAGTACAGTTGTAGACTTACAAATTGTTGTGCTTGGGTTTCAGTTATACAATGATCGAGTACCCATCCCTCCACCAGTGACCGTCCTCCACCACCACGGGTTCCAGTATCCCTCCCACCCCCCACCCCCCCATCCCACCCTGCCTCTGTGGCAGGGCATTCCCTTTTGTTCTCTCTCTCCTGTTGGGTGCTGTGGTCTGCAAAATAGGCATTGGGTGGCAATCATGTTCGGTCCATAGTCCACTTTTAGCATTAGCAGCCTCTCCTTACTCGTCTCTCCCAATGCTGCTGTATCGGAGGCTCTTTCAGGGTCAGGGGAAAGAGATCCATTATTGTTACTGTTTTTGGCATATTGGATACGCCATGGGTAGCTTGCCAGGCTCAGCCGTGCAACACTTTTCATTATATCTTATTCTGAATTATCAACAGGAAATAGTAATATAATAATAAAATTGATAAATATGAGAAAATTATAGAACTGAATTCGTCTTAGAGAGCTCTTAGTACCCCTTCTGGGTCTATGGTTCCAAAATTTCTTGTCTGTTCCTAAATCTCTGGCCAGAATTTGGTTGTTTCATTTTTATTGTAGGGGTTCACTCAGTCAGAGATTAAAAAAAAGTCCTGAATAATTAAGTGTTACAAGATATTTTGAGGGAGCCCCCAATGGGGAAAAGTGTATTTAAGTGAACACCAGTTTCACAAATAGAGTGATTCATCTCTCTACAGACTGAAAATGATCATTAGAATTCTGGGTTTATTTTGAAAATACTCTCCTCCTCTTTCCCTCTAGTCAATATCTCTCCAGAAAAAAAGAAGAAAAGTTTTTAACCTCTTCAGATCTGAGATGACAATAACAAAGATATGTCAAAGCGGCATATTTGGAAATTTATCTCCTGCTCAGCACCTTTGTTTTGAAGTCTTCCAAAACAAACAGTACAGCCAGTTCTGAATTGCATTATCAGTCCAGAAGAAAATCTGTAAAAGATGTTTTAGCAAATTCTGGTCCTCATCATTCCCTCGAAGTCCATTCCTTTAAAACAAAATGACTGTTCTCAATACTGAATTTTGCTGAGAAAAGCAAAAGATTTTCTTTTCCTTTTCCATCCCTCCACCCCTAACTCCCTCCCTTCCTTCTGCTTGCATCAACACAGATCCAAGCCCTCGCTCTGGGGCACTGGCATTTACAAAAGGACCTTTGTCTCCGGCAGGGCAGTCAGAAACAGGCCTTCCGATAGGCTGGCTTGTTATTGATTGAAAGCCCCAGGCACTCAGGTGGCCAAAAGTCTTTATCTGACTTTCATAGCCAACAAGCAATGGCAAATGGGACATAAATATTCAGTAGTAACTAATAAAAGCCCACACTCAGTTCTCAGTCCTTGGGAAGCCCCGTTTCAGAATGACAACCACTTTTATCTCTAAGATGCTGGAGCTCAGGCCTTTCCCAGGGCGTTTCTCGGACTCTGGTGTGTCATCATGTACCTCTCCTCACTTGCACAGGACTGGCTGATAGTATTAGGACATCCTTTTCTCAATGTTCCGGAGTGACACGCACTTTTGTTTTGTTTGATGTTCTGGTCCTTCAGTGGAATGGGTGAAGGAAGTCGAGCAAAGGGTCAACTTGCCAGAGGTCTTGTACCCATGCAAATGAGACTGAATGTGCAGCGCAGGACACGTCTTGCTAGTTAGGTAGGATCTTCCGGGTATATTTTCACCCTTTGAGACTGGGTTTGGCAGTGCCCAGAGCAGAACAGTGGGAACTTCAGAATGTCCTCAGTGATAGCTGGCAGTCAGCTATGTAGTTAGTATGCAGGGTGCATTCCACCTGAAGAAAGCTTTAGGAACCAGAATGAGGAGCAGCGTAAGCCTATCTGACCCCCCTCCACACGCCCTCCAACACTACTATGATCACACACACACACACACACACACACACACACACACACACACACACACAGTGGTTTCACTCTACTGTGAGAATCACCAACAGAAGAGAAGAAATATCTCTTCGGAGGTTTCTTCCAACATATTACTTGTATCACTTGTCTACTCATTGCTCAATTGCTCATCTGTTTGCTCCAGCGGGCGCCAGAAGCATTCTCCATCCATCCCTGTCACGTGCTAGTGTAGTCCAATGGCGTCTGCTCACTCCGGGAACACAAAGTGAGGCTCCTTATTGTTGCTATTTTTGGCATATTGAATATGCCACAGGGAGCTTGCCAGGCTCTGCCGTGTGGGTGGGAAACTCTCGGTAGCTTGCTGGGCTCTCAGAGAGGGACTGAGGAATCGAACCCAGGTTTGCTACGTGCAAGGCAAACACCCTACCTGCTGTGCTATCGCTCCAGCCCATCTTCCAATGTATGAATCAAAAAAGAATCAAAGTGTACCTCTCTTTTCCCCTGGCCATTCATTAGTCAGCCAGATCTGTCCAGGCTGAGGACACTTCTTCAATGTGACTGTTCAGAGATCAATTAGTGATGACTCAAATTTGTTTTGACTTCTGAGTCCATCTGTGTGAAGAGGAACTTCTCACACTCACACACTGTATTCTGTCAACAGTTTTTCTAGTTCTGAGTGAGAGTATAAAATGGCCTCTCTCACAGCAATAGGTACGGTACTTCAATGTGAGCCCTAAGGTATAACTTTTTAGATGAACTTTCTTCAATTGTGCCTTTATGGGGCCGTTCTGAATGACCTAGGTTTCTGGGACCCTAATAAACCCCTTTGAATCAGCCTCTTTCCCTCTTTAGTCCTGATTCCAAAGAAATGGTGCTTTTGTTTGAGAGAAACTCTATGCTCCCTCAAAGTGAAATTCTTAAATTCCTCCTTACATCCTATAAGAGACAATTCCAGTTTCATCACTTTGAATTAAGGCAACTTTTTCTACCAGTTGTATCCACAACAAGAGTCTTGGATATCTTAGTCTGGGAGAAGGTTTTTTATTTTCAAGAGAAACTTTATACAGTCTAGAGAACTGTGGCCTTTTCATAAGCTCTTGTTTAGGGACTGAGAACTTTTTGGATGCCAATCACAGAACTTTATTCCCAAGATAATTGGAGTCTGTCTACAGTACACATAAGGGACTGAATTTACTTCTGAGCTACTTTGGGCTAAATGTCATCAGGCATTCACAGCCTCATCAACATCTGTGCATCTGGTCTCCCTTTCGCAATAAAAAAGCTCTAAACTGTTTCTTCTGATAAGCATTATCCATTTTGACTCATAGACGAGGAGAAAGGCAAATACTCCCAGCTTTCTATACATTGAGGGGAATTTTAAGAGAGCTGTTAGGTTTTTATGGACTTTGGGATTTGCCTCTTCTAAATCTTTTCTCTTTGCCATCATCGGTTTCTTTCCTTGTTTTGATAGCAGAGTTCCTAAAAAAAAACAAAAACCAACACTTGACCCTATACAGGTAGATACTTTTTAGAAATGTTGCCTGACTGCAACATTTTGTGACATATGTTGGCAGAATGAATGATTGGCATATTCCAAGCCCTAAATTAATTTATGTCTCTTCTTGCTACTTCTATTCAACTTTTATTTATCGCCCCATTAGAATTTAAAGAATACACGAGTAATTCATTTAAAATTTTTATTAAAGTGACATTGACTTATAAAATTTAATAGATTTCAGATTTCGAGCATTACAATAAACTTTTGTATATGCTTCATTATTAATTTTTTCTTTTAAAAACAAAACAGAAGCAAAAATCATGGTTCTCATTCAGAAATCTTTTAGTGCCATTTGAAGGCTTAGCTTCTAGCTACCCCATGTTTAGGACTAAAACTATAGATTCATGACCATGAATGTAGCTTAGTTAGTATTTGTATGTTGGAAAGAAAGAACTGTGCCCAGATCCTAGCATGATGCCTATTGCTGCATAAACATGTGCAAATTATTTAACTTATTTGTTGTCTCAGCTTTCTTTATCATTAAATGAAAATTAATAAAATGCTTCATACAACTGAAGGTAAAATTACATAGTCTAAGTGGTGAAATGTAGGGTGTCAAATACATGGGTCCCTTTTAAGATTCTCCAAGGTAATTAAAAAAATATTGAACACTGGGATGGAAAGATTGTACAGCAGGTGGGATGATTGCTTTGCACGTAGCTGGTCTGTGTTCAATCCCTGGGACCTCATACAGTCCCTGAGTCTACCAGGAATGATCACGGAGTACAAAGTCAGGAGTAAGCCCTGAGCATAGACGAGTGTGCCTAAAAAAACACTTGAACATTCTTTCTCTAGTGTGTGTTCTAGGTTACATTTAATCTGTACTTATGGCTAATTGGTGAATTTTGAAGAAATACAGAAGTATAATAATGAGAGGAAATAATAATTTTTAGTCACTCAAAGTGCATATGTGTGTGCACATGTGTGCACCAGTGGTGATGAAATTCTAAAACAGATTTTTATACTTTATTTAAGATTGGTAACATGGATAACAGGATCTAGTCACATGTCCCTTCTTCCATGAAATTTTTCCTGAGACTGTATAAAAACTGTGGAACTTTAGAACTGAAGTATGCAGTCAGGTAGTGAGTGGGCCTCCTTGGCAATGAATTTCAAGAATTCCTAAAACAAAACAAAACAAAAGTTTAGAGATTATTATGCCACCAGGATCGCTCCAAACTGGAGTCCTAAAATGCCAGTCTAAGACCAGACCCCAGGGTTTAGCAGAAAGAAAGGCCCTTATACAGCTTTGTGAATGAAGAGGTCTCTCAAGTTCAAAGTACTTTTCACTGAAAATGTCCCAGTAATGACTCTTCTGCACAAAGAACCCTACACTGAAGCAGCTTGGAAAAGAACCTTGTTTATTCCCAAAGTAACTCAGAGCACTCCGTTCCGTAGTTGCTGCATTCCTACTATGGCTATACAAAATTTTTTTCTTTCTCTTCTTTCTTTCTTTCTTTGTTTCTTTGTTTCTTTCTTTCTTTCTTTCTTTCTTTCTTTTTTCTTTCTTTCTTTTTTTACTTTAGGGTCTCTTTCCTCTCTCTGGAGAAGCCCACATTCTTTCATGGCCCTATCTTATTTTCTTTACTAAAACTTTTCAATTTCATTACTAATCTCCTGAATTTCTTTTCTGTGAAAGAACAAAGAACCTAGAACCTAGGTGGAGGTTAGGACCGACTTCTTTTCCTGTAAAGAACATAGTCTCATTTCAGCTTGAGAACAATGAATTCTCCAAGATTTAGTGGTAGGAGCAGCTCCCAAATGTTTTGTTTTTCTTGTTGTAAACATTGAATGGAATAATTAATACATAAATATCAAAGAGTCTAGTTTCTGAAATTCAAAAATAAATAAATAAGATCCTAGTTACTAAATACATGTTTGTTTATTGCTAAATACATGCAATAATTTTTTTTTAGGTGAATGAAAAGATGGATGGTTGGAGGGATGTCATTCACTGTAGCTGCAACAAGCAATGCATTGCGAAAGTATTTCCTCAACATTCTGGTCTGCCAGGTCTCCAAACTGGAATTAGAAGTTAGGGGTTTCTATATTTTTAAAGCTCCACCTCTATCCTCAGTTTTGTTCTGATCTTGGCTGTGATACATGAATTTTATTCTGAGAGCTGATACTTCTCTGACTCTCCCTTCTAGAGTGAAAGCCCAACTTTTGCTGATAGACTATTGCCAATAGCAATATTATTTCTAGATGGATAATTCTTATCTTGATGGCTGCTTTCTAACATAAACAAAGAAGAGAAAATAAAAGCACCGTTTCCATACCACGCAGTAGAGAAATAAATAAAAAATGTGACTAGTCACTACCCAGAGGAGTGCTTGAACATGCTCAATTACCTGCGTGAGCTCTTGGCCTGTTTCCTGGTTGCTTTCTTTGCATTGCTTGACCTTTAGACTAATGCCATTAAAAATACATACCCAGTACCACATAAATGATTTTCAATGGCCTGGCTGCTTAGGAAAAACTCATTGACATGCATTGTACAGTTACTTATGCATGCGAAAAAAGAGATTAAGAGTCCTTTTGACATCACCTTGCTAGGATCACATTTTGTTATGGCCCCTCTCTAGATTAGTGACTGCCCTATAGATTGTTAGCCTCAAATGACATTTAGCACCTGGCATCTCCTCTAGCTACCAGGTAATAAGATGTATCCATGGCTGAGAAGTTTTTCAGTTTTGGGTTCACTCCTAGACTTGTTATTGGGCCATTGATTGATGGAAAGAAGGGTATAATATCTACTATTATCCCTGTCTAGATTCATTTGGGTCTTTTCCCATACTTTTAATGAAAAACATTTTTTTAATTAAGGTAACATCGTATTATAACATTATATAAATTGACATGAATTCTGGCTCTAAGCAGAGAGATTTCAAGTGACTTAGAATGCTCCTGCAGGTTGAGTGCTGGCATTTTGGTATTCATGGAATGATCCATTCATTTACAACCATTTAAAATAATAAGTTCACTCTCACACCTTTTTATTTATACCAAATATTAATCGGAAACATAAATATATAAACAAAAAACATATCCCTGCTTCTTAAGGAGATAGATTAGATTATAAAAAGATATCAAATAAGGTACAAGGGTAAAATGGAATCCTCTACTGGTACAGTTAGTGGGAATGTAAATTGGTCTAATTCCTTTGTAAAACAGTAGAGAAATTTTTCAAACTATTAAAACAGACCTACTATATGATTCAGGAATTATATTTCAAAGTCTCTATTCAAAAAAGCTAATACCAAAGATAAATACACATGTTCATTGCAGTATGATTTACAATAGCCAAAATGTGGAAATAATCCAAGTGCCCAATGACAGAAGAGGGGATTTAAATAAATATTATATTTAAAATATAATACAAACACACACGGGAATATACTACTCAGATATAAGAAAAGATGAAGTCATGCCATTTATGATACTATAATAGAACCAGAAGGGCCTTGTTAAGTAAAATAAGTCAAAGGAGAAAAATAAATACTGGTTGATCTCATTTATGATTTTTCTTATGTGACATATAATGTAACAAAGAATGGAACAAAGCCAAATTTTAAAAAATACACCTTGAAGTCTGACTGCAGAAATAAGGTTGCCAAAGGTGAGAGTTTTAAGGGATAATAGGGGTCCAATGGACTCTGTTGGAGGGATTGATTCTTGACTGATGAGTGTAGTATGCTCACATACATTTTGAAGAGGTGTGAAATTGTACCCTTAAAACATATATAACCTTAGACTGGGAATGTAGGTCAGTAACATCTCAGGGGGCAAAGCAATAGTTTAGTGGGAGAACACTTGCCTTATATATGGCTGACATATGTTCAATCCCTGGTGTTTCATGTGATCCTCTGATCCCTTAGTACAGAGCCATGAGTAAGCACTGAGCACTGTCAGATGGGACTGAAAAACCAAAAACGGAAAAGAAAAGGTGGAGGGAGAAGTGACTGAGCATGACTGACAGCAGCAGAGAATTGGGCTTGATTGACAGGAAAGATGATGCTTCAACTGGGTCTGAACCAAAAGGGAAAGGTTTGATGGTAGAAAGGCCATTTGCCCTAAATGAATAGCAGCTCCCATTTAAATGTGCATGCTTCTGGAGCATTTCTAGAATGAGGGAATTATTTCCAGAGACTCTGTGAAACTCGAAAATGTCTACTGTAGTCACCTCATAGAGAACTGGCTTTAGGATCAGTTTACCAACCCTTCTTTTTGAAAATGGTGCCAGACTCAATAAGGTAACTCATGGAAAGAAGGTAACAACATCAACGCAGAGCAGTACCCCTCTCCGTCTCCTACATCAGCCAGCCAAGTGGCCACAGACTATGTTGGCTATGCAAACTTATCCTCGACATAACTTGTATCACTTGTCATCCCATTGATCTTCGAGTTGCTCAAGTGGGCACCAGTAATGTCTCCATTTGTTCCTGCCGCGTGCTAGTGTAGCCCAATGGCATGTGCTCACTCTAGGAACATGAAGAACCTCAAACCGTTTGTTCAGGGTTTTGACAAAAAAGTCTGACCATCTCATAGGTGGGCGGCCACGTGTTCTTTTGACGTCCAGTGGAATCCAGTCGGTAACAGCTTTAGTTCAGTGGTCATCTCTAAATCGCTTTATGTGTCTGGCCCATCTGATTTTTGACACCTTGGAAAACGAGACAGCATCCCTGATTCTTGATCATCGATGGAGGTCGGAACTCCAGATTCCTTCTCTCACTTGAGTGAAATGTGATATTCCAAGCATAGCTCAACATAACAATATATAAAAATTTCTACATTACGCATATGTGTGTATATGTATTATGTATTTGTAAAACACATTATATATTTGTATAATATATGCAGAATACAAACAATAGCTGTCATGTAATATAGGATATAAAAAATAAATTTATTTTTAACTATCAGATACTATAGTATATAATATATATTTTGTATTGCATGGCACTTTTTTATGATTTTATTTATTGAATCACTGTGAGAGCAGTTACAAAGCTTTGGAGTCTAAGCCTTGGTCAATACAATAAAACACCTGTACCTTCACCAGTGGCCATTCTTCACCCCTAACAACCCCAGTATACCCCCATTCCATACCCTCCCCCTACCTGTGGGGCAGATGATTTCCACATTACTCTCTCTATTTTAATCACATTCAATATTTCGACACCAGACCCACTATTATTATTTGAGATTTTACCCCAACACTCAGATCTGCTGAAAAGGCAACAGTAGACAATTTGTTTTCTATTGCTGGTTATGAATAACATACAATGTCATGTGGCTGCAGTAGTGGCCACGTGATTTTGATTCAGAAATTTTAACATTTAAATCTGGAGGGATTTCTACCAAAACCTGCTGGATTCTGAGATTTGCTCCTGAGTCTCTGGGATCATGGCCATTAAGAAGCTTATTCAGGAGCCAGAAAGGCCGTTTGTGGGCAATGACTTGGGGTCTCGTTGGGGTGGGGAGGACAGGACTGGCTCCACCCCCATTCCATGAGGCCCAAAATGTCTCATCACTGCCGGCCCAAACCTGACTGTCCAACGGCCTCTGGAGGATGACGGCCACCGAGCCACCAGGGGGAAGCAGGTGGAGGGACAGCACCTTTTCCTCCCTGGGGTGGCCTGGCGACAGTAACCTACTGCGGTGTCCGGATGCATTTCTGCCAAAAGCCGCTGGGTTTTGAGATTAGTTTCTGAGTCTCTGGGATCATGGCCATTAGGCAGCTTGATCAGGAGCCAGAGAGGCCGTTCGTGGGCCGACTTGGGGTCTCGTTGGGACGGGGAGGACAGGACCGGCTCCACCCCCCATCCTGTGAGGCCCAACAAGTTTCGTCACTGCGGGCCCAAGTCTGACTGTCCAATAGCCTCTGGAGGATGGCAGCCACCAAGCCGCCAAGGGGGAGCCGGCGGAGGGACAGCACCCTTTCCCCCAGGGGTGACTCGGCGACAGTAACCTACTGCAGGGTCAGGACACATTTTTGCCAAAAGCCACTGGGTTTCGAGATTTGTTTCTGAGTCTCTGGGATCACGGCCGTTAAGCAGCTTGATCAGGAGTCAGAGAGGCCGTTTGTGGGCTATGACTTGGGGTCTCGTTGGAACTGGGAGGACAGGACCCGCTCCACTCCCATCCTATGAGGCCCTGTGTGTCTCATCACTGCAGGCCCAAACCTAAATGTCCAGTGGCCTCTGGAGGATGGCGGCCACCAGGCCGCCAGAGGGAACAGGCCAAGGCACAAAACCTATTCCGACATGGGTTGGCCCAGCGTGGTAACCTACTGCAGGGACCGGATGCATTTCTGCCAAAAGCTGCTGGGTTTTGAGATTTGTTTTTGAGTCTCTGGGATCATGACCATTAAGCAGTTCAATCAGGAACCAGAGAGGCCATGCCTTCAATTATATAGCTGAGCCAGAGGTGAGTTTGTGGGTGTCTTTCCCACATAACCTAACTTTTGGTGGTTTACTTTCTTGGTAAATTTTGCCCAAAGTTTTTGGGGTCTGGCCAAAGACACAGCAGCAATGTTGGGGTATGTAGAAGTCTGAATGCGCCATCAGGCTGCTGATGCACTCTCTTCACAGGTACAGATTGACCTGCTGGTGGCACCATACCCCCTGCATGGCACTTTTCACAATTTTTTTTCTTTTTGGGTCACACCCAGCGATGCTCAGGAATTACTCCTGACTCTGTGCTCAGGAATTACTCCTGGCGGTGCTCAGGGGACCATATGGGATGCTGGGTATCGAACCCGGGTCAGCCACATGCAAGGCAAATGCCCTACCCGCTGTGATATTACTCCAGCCCCTATATATTATTTTTACATAGGAAGAAATTTCCTCTCCCTTTTCTGTTTAGACTATACCATGTTTTCCCATTATCATGTGTGCTGATTTGTCTCCTTTTGTTTCATTTCCATTTCATAGTTCATTTACACCTCCCCACCCCGAGCAGAGCCCTAGCAGCTGAAGATCTCCGGTTCTAGCCACAGCCATGCTTAAGACCACTCTTTACACATTCAGATGAGCCTCACACATGAAGGAACGGGCAGAAGAACCCAGGTGTGTGGGACCCGGGGCGTAGATCTCCAAGCCTGCTCGGATTGGGACTGGGACCTTCTCCACCCAGATCCCCCATCTTCCAGTATGTAGGCGTTACACCCACCAACTGCCCCCGGCACCGTGTAATGTATAATCCCATGAACGGCCAAGACCCAGAGACTATAAAACCCTGCTCCCGGAAGCACACGGCCACATTTACGGCCGCACGACATGTTATGTTCTAGTTCTTATGCTGGAGAACCTGGCAGGCTACCAAAAGTATCCTTCCCACACGGCAGAGTCTGGCAAACTCCCTGTGGCGTATTCAATATGCCAAAAACCAGTAACAACGATGGATCTCATTCTCCTGACCCTGAAAGAGTCTCCAATATGGCAGTTTTGGGAAAGATGAGTAAGGAGAGGATGCTAAAATCTCAGGGCTGGGACGAATGGAAACGTTACTAGTGCCCACACGAGTAAATTGATGAACAACGAGATGACAGGACAGTGATGCAGTGATTACCTCATGCCCTTGTTTATTCCTCATATCCTTTGTTTATTCTTTTCTTTAAATCTTCCCTTAAGTCTTATGTGTTTTTTATGAAAGTTTCTTTGTTTGATTTAACTATGAGGTGAATCCTGGGTTTTAAGTGTTTTGTTTTTCTGGTTTTGCTGGGATAATCATTGATACAATCCTCTACTCCTTTGCTAAAAGAATATTGGTGAAATGGAGTGGAAAAATCAGAGTGCCCAGATACCATTTTTTTCTATCTACAAACTTACTGGGAAATTAAACTTGAGATAAAGTGGAATTATTATAAAGAAGTTGATATTTACTAGCTTCTATTCTGTAATAAAATTAAATTGCGTAGAAATCATGTTACATAACTAAACTCCAAAACTGGAAACTAAAATTATAACTTATGATTGGTTCTAGGTTATGGAGATCTCTGCACATATTTATCTCTTATAGCAATCCCAATACTGGTTTTACAGCTGCAAGCTATAGATGACTAATAAAGTGGACCAAAAAGACCACATCTTCATTTTTACAACTTTCTAGTTCTATAAGGCTTTGTGACTAAAAAGATGTTGCAAAAGTCATTTCATCCAACTTCATATCATTAGATCAAGATGGAATCCACACTGGGGAAATCTTGCAGCCAGAATACCTCCAAGTTATATTTGTTATGGAACTTTCTTCTAGGAGCTAACTTGTTATTAAAGGAAGTAGTTAAGTCTCATTTCCATGGTTCTCCACTATCACCTCTGCTACTCTCTACATTACTCTTTGGTTGTGGCCACACTGCCTTTTCTGATATCTGTCATACTGAAGGGCATCTGCACATATCTCTTGAATCTGCCTGGAATAGTCTTTGCTCCAAGTTTTGCTTGGCAAACTCCCTTCCATCCTTCATATCTATAGGGATCATTTGGGCCAAGTCTGGTTACTCCTTCATATTATACGATTATAATGAACATGTTTAAATGTTCTTTTGACTGTTTCTTCAGTGCCTATTTCATCTCTTAAACTATAATCTCTGTGAATTCAGGGATTATTTCAGCTTTGTTCATCTTAGTTTCTCTAAAACCTAACCTGTGAGCACAGAGCAACAGCATCAGTGACTTAGAATATTTGCCTTGCAAGTATGAGGCGGCAGTTTTGATACCTGGTGCCACCTCACTTGCCAAGTACAATCCTGGCAGCTTTTCTGTGTACCCCTTGTAATTCTTCTTCCTATGGATCCCCCTCCCTCACCTGCCCCCCACCCCTAGAATCACAAGTGATTTTTTTCTGCATGAAAATATTGTTTGTATAAGCACCAAAACGGGGTGTGATCCCCGGTGAGCACTATGTGAGCACTGTAACAAGCCCCGGTGAACACCACAACCAGAAAATGTGCACCTCAACTAAAAGAGTGCAACTCCCAGCAAGCATGTTTGTAAGTCCTGTGTGTAAAGAGTGCAAACCTTAGTGAACACTAAGGATAAGCATTTGAGCCTCAAAAATCTGTTGTGAGAGTGCTGGCAAGAATCACAGCTCAGAGTGTGTGAACACCACAGCCAGGCATGTGTGACCACAGGTCATCACAACAGTATGGGAAGTGGTTGGAAAGATTTTAAAAAACAATAGCACATGGCTCTGCATATTGTAGGTATAAAACAAACTTGGCTTAATGTTCAATGAATTAAATTTGAGCAACTTGCAATCACAATATGTAGTCAAACCATGTAGACATACGTAAGTATGGATGTATGTATCGTTAAGACATTTTAAAAGTTGGTGTAGAGATTCCTATCCATGGCAATTTCAGAATAGAGAGACTGTGAAGGTGTTTACTGAGGGTTTTGTTCTAAACAAGTCCCCAAATGTTATTATTCCTTGAAAGAGGCCAAGAGCAACAGTTGCTTTTTTTCAGTCTGACTTTCTAAGCCCTAGAATTGGGAAAGGCAATTAGAGTAAAACATTTTTAAAGTAGAATTATTATACATAAGTTGATATTTACTAGCTTCTATTCTTATTGGCAGATGTGCATCCCTCTTCCCACCTTTTCATTCCATCTTTATTTTCTTCTATTGCTTGTTCTATTTATTTGAAAATATTTCCTACCATAGATACTCTGTGACTTCATAGATATGACTTGTTTGTGGTGATTCAGTCTAAGAAGGAACCCATTTTTGCTCTAGTGGAAATAAGGACTTCATGCTAAGACTTAATCACAGGGTGATTCTGTATCAGGTCTCAGGTATCAGAGTAGGAGGAAAGTGATCAAGAATGAGAGTGTAAATAGAACAGAATAGTTAGACCACAGTTCTTCTTCTTGGCATAATTTTTTTTAACGTTTCCTTCTTCTTGAAGAACTCTGTCTAGATTTGTAGGTGACGATGGGTGATTATACCCTGTCCCCCTTTCCCTGTTTTCAGTCAATTACACTATAGTTCAGATATTCAACAACTTCTTCCTGATTTATTAGAGGCATCATCAAACTCATTTCCCAGACTTTAGGAGTTGTATTTCCCAAAGCATATGTTATGTGGCCAAAGCAAAATCTGTGATGCCTCCCATTTCTTACAAGAATTCTAAGACTCTTACTGTACAATCAAGAACTCTCCCCAGACTGTCTCCACATTCTTCTCATCTCTGATGCCATCCAAAGCACAGGGAATTCCTGCCTGGTGGATTCTGATGATCACCTCTGTCACACTCACTTTGATGTTCCTATGATTTTGCATCCACTGTTCTCATGGCGAGGAAATTTGACTGCCCTGACCTTAGATAGTCTCTTTTCTGCAATGTCTCTTTCCATTGTGCAGTCAGAATTACCTATTCTCTTCTCTCCTCTCAGAGTTTACATGTAAGTCTTCGATAACTTGTCCTGCTTTACTGTGAAGTTAGCTTCTGCTACTGCCTATGTGCTTCACAAAATCAGAAACCAGGTTTTATCTATCTTGTCTTTTTGTGGTTTTGATTTTCCAAGGCCGTGGTTTTTCTATCTTGTTGCTCCCCTAAGAACACACAGGGCTATCAATCAGACCACACATCTTTTTAGAAAACATAGTCCCAGCTTTTATTTTTGTTTATACATAACCATTACAGAAAACTCTCAGAAAATGATTGTTGAATGAACTAGATGACTCCTTAAAAAAAAAAACATACACCAACATTTCCCCTGTGGCTTTATGATTTGATTAGGAAAAATATATTTATGTCTTGGATCAGTTTCGTTTTTCTGCAGATGTCTTGGCAGTTGGGGAAAGTAAGAAAGAAAAATAAATACCACCTATCCATAAAAAATTATGGAGATTGAGGTTTGAGGTGAGGAAGAAGGTATTCAACATGAAAATGAGAACCATTAAACTTTTGAGATCCCTGCCTTCCTACTTGTATCATTGTGTCAACATACAACAACAGCTTCCTCTTCTTGCCAACAAAACCTCACAATATCAACCTTTCATGCAGCTGCAGCGTAACCTGAGAACAACATGCTTCTGTATTAAGAGCCCAGTTCTTAGGCGCTCTAATCACTTCCAAGATAGCATCTCCCCAATTCTGAGACTATCCCTTAGAGGGAAGGAGGAGGCTTGTATTGTTATCAGCTCTGTTTTGCATACAGTAAAAACAAGGCAAGCTGAGGTTAAGTGATTGTCTTTGGTCAGGTGTGAGTCAGAGACTGAGCCAACTGGAGAAGCTTCTTCATTCCCAGGCTATTGTTCTATCCTCCCCATGTTGTCTTCAGGGTTTGGAAATGTTTTAGAAGTTACCTGATCCTAAAGTGGGGAAAAAGCATCATTCTGGGTTGAGTGAAATGTAATTGAAATGGAAATAGAATTATAAAGGTAGTCTAACTGGAAATCTTGTATTGGTTGGGGAATGCTATAAAGGGAAAGGGGGGTGGGGGGTGGTTAGGTTATTCTTACTTCTTGAAATATAAATGTTAGCCACAATGTTAGTCATAAAGTTTCATACTGTCTTTGCATTCCTATGTTTGTAGAACTTGTATATTCCAGGTTACCTTTGTGGGTTTCAACATAATAATCATCATCCTTGCCTTCATCTCTGGGAAACTGTGAGTTAATTCCAAGGTGTAGAGTTCATGACTTGAGTGAGATCCTGAATTCAATCACTGGCATCACATGGCATCCTGGGAACCTCGATATAGCCATGGTGGTCCTTAGCCTGGGAAAATCTTCTCCCAAATTTGGGAAATCAAAAACATTTTCTGGTGGGATCCCACATATTAAACAGGAACAGTAACTAATAAAATTGCCATGTGTGTGAGTTATCTTTTCCTCCAACTTATTTTCTTTGCAGGACTGGGGATTGGGTCACACCTAGAGGCACTCAGGCGATATTTCTAGCTCTTTGTTCAGGAATGATTCCTAGCAATGCTCAAGGGACCAAATGTGACCTGGTGGAGCTGGAGTGATAGTACAGCGGGTAGGGCATTTGCCTTGCACATGCCTGGTCCAGGTTTGATCCTGGGCATCCCATATGATCCCCCAAGCACCTATAGGAGTAATTCCTGAGCACAGAGTCAGGAATGGCCTTGAGCATTGCCAGGTGTGATCTAAAAAAGAAAGAAAAAAAAAGCAAAGCAAAACAAAACAAAACAGACCATCCCCAAAACAAACATACATGTTTACGTGTCCTAGGGGTTTGAACTGGGATTTGTCAGGATAGAAAGCAAGCACTTTAACCTGTGTACTATTTCTTGTCTCTGTGAATGATCTGTTGAGTAGATTGAACCTGTGCATTAGAAAGATTCCTTACCTTTATTTTCAACCCTGCCTTTCATCAGTGTAGTACTATTTCAGAAGTACTTCTGAATCAAGAAACTTCCTTGCTTGATTTCCCAAACCCTGATGACCTTTCTCTGCTCCTTTCTTGTTCAATGTCCAATTTTAGCAGGAAGACAGTGCAACGGCAATTCTCCAGCCCCCTTTCCTTGTGAAGGACTGTGTGGCCACCCTCCGGAGAAGGTCTAAAGCACCAGTTTTGGGTGACAGAGTCACATCAGCTTGCTTTTCTGAGGTCAGTCTGCGCTGACTTGCAGGTCACTTAATTAGAACTTAAGTTTAATTACTGCTCATTTCTAAGGAAGAGTTGATTCCCTGGGCTTTTACAACTTCCAGGCACACAACGTTGACACTTCAGTTTCGTTCAAATGTAAGTGACTATTTCACAACGTTAGTGGCCCAGCACAGTCTGATTGCTAAACCACAGGGACGGGTTGCACATTTGCCAGCACCAGGTCCCCGTAGCTAGTTGGGTAAGGGAATATCCCAGTGATTCCTCTGAACAAATGCTTGGAGTTTCAAAGCAATGAGTACAGTATTATAGAAACTGTAACGTGACCAACATTTATGTGTTTTCAAGTATTAAAAATCTACTCTTTCCAAGTGGAACCAATATTTCCAGTTATTCATTTCTTTTAATAATTTTTCAACCTCTGCCTTCAATAGCAGATTCAAAACAGGCAGAAAAGGGCTGTAAAAAGTACCTTCTTCAGTGAAGGGAGAAAGGGCTGCGAAGTTTCCAGTTGTAGATATTCCCCCCACCCCCAGAAACCAAATTACACTACTCCAAACTCTGCCAGGGTCATTTCCAGAGCCAGGAAAGGAATGACTCAGAAATGGCACTGGTTTCGGCAGCACAACACCTTACCTTCAGGCCCAGAAACCCAAATCCCATCTTACGAATGTTGTTCACTTAGCTTTGTTTTTGTAGGCAGGGAGAGTGAAATTGGGGAAATTGAACTTTTATCCACTGCTTTGCCTATTGCATGGGACCAGCTTCCCTCATTGGTTGCATTGCATAGACGTTACACATCAGGACCTAAGCTCCCTGGCACCCTCCCTACTTCTGCTTCTTGTGAATAAAGCAGGAATGAAACTTGCTTCAGGACAAAAAAATCTGTTAGTTACTATAAGTTTTCTAATTATGTGTGGCAGTAATTTATTCCTACCATCTCTAACCTTTATCAGTATATGAAGTTTTGAGGTTTGAGTATATTTTCTTGCTACCTATAAAGAGTACAAAGAAGTTCCTTGGCTAGTAGCAGCCAACAAAAAGCATTTTGGTCTCAGTATTTTGTTTGTTTAGTTTGAGGCCGTACCTGGTAGTGCTGGGCTGGAGCGATAGCACAGCAGGTAGGGCGTTTGCCTTGCATGCCACCAACCCGGGTTCGATTCCTCTGCCCCTCTCAGAGGGCCTAGCAAGCTACTGAGAGTATCTCTCCCGCTCATCAAAGCCTGGCAAGCGCCCCGTGATGTATTTGATATGTCAAAAACAGTAACAAGTTCTCACAATTTGTTGTGAGACGTTATTGGTGCCAGCTCGAGCAAATCGATGAACAATAGGAGGACAGTGCTAAGTGCTACCTGGTAGTGCTAAGGGCTGACTCCTGTATCTGTGCTCAGGGATCACTCCTGGTGGGAATCCAGGAACCATTTGAGGTGCCTGGGATCAAACTTGGGTTGACAGCACGCGAGGCCAGCACCCTACCCACTGTATTATCACTCTTGCCCAAGTCTGAGGTTCTTAATTGTTAGGAACTAAGATGTTAAGTTATACTTTTTACCAGCATGTCTCTTTACCTTTAGCAAAAAAGGTTTAGAACAGCCTACCCAAATTCTTCCCATTGCTGGCTCAGGAGATGACTCGAGTCTGAATTTGGCCAATTAATGTCAATGACAAGCTCCATTCCCAGGAGAAAGGATTATTCCTTGAAAGGTAGTGTTTGAGAGCATCTAAGCTGGGAGGCAGCTTCTCCTCTAGGACTACTTGGATTTTATGTTTCTGAGCCAAAAAAAATTCTTTAACATTGGCTGACAAAATGGGTTTCAGAACAGGAGTTTCGAAAGCTGCAGTAGAAACTTTAATTATGCAGGTCCTGTCAAAACCCATCTGCTTAATTCAACTGTTTCTGGGTTAGGTACTTTTTATTTTTTCAGCACTATTACTTGATGATTCTCTGATAGGAATATGAAATTAGCTCTCTTCATAGGCAAACTTTATTCTTTCTTATTTGTTATCTTTCTCTGTATGAAGGATTTGTTTTAGTATGAGGTGTCTTCCCAGAGTTTATTTGCTTTATTGGTGATTTGGTGGAGACATTTAAGAGACTTTCCGAACTGAGAGGCAGAAAGAAGGTGTCTTTGAAGTAAATTCTGCCCAAGGTTTCTCTGTGTGATAATGACCTATGACTGACATACAAGTGAAGTCCTTTCATAATTTTTAAGGAAGAAAAGGGGGTTATGAAAGCTTGGTTTGGATGCTATAAAACCCAAATGAATGCTTGACATGTTCATAAGCACATCTGTGGTATGAACCATTTTAATGGACTTATTTAAAACAGTTGGTAATTCTTACATTAGACAAATATATTTATGGTGAATATTCAAGAATCTGCTTTTGGCAAGGGGTTAGGGGAAGGTTTGAGATGGTTGCTAAATGTGTAAATATTGAATGCACTACTACTTGTTTTTTTCTTAACTTAAATAGCATACAGTGAACCTTGTACGAGTAAATGACTTAGGAAAACTTATTTTAGGGTGCTTGACTGGATAATAAGCAATAGGATAAAGCAGATATTTCAAAATCAGTGTGGTTGAACTATACAGTGTATGCATATTCTAAATAGTGATTGAGAAAAATTTATGCTGATAGTTTTCAGTTTGGGGAAAAAATAATGAAAAATATATATGAAAATGAAATTGTTAGTGGTGATTGCTTGCATCTCTTCTGCAGTCAAATGGGCATTCAAAGCCTAGCTCATATTTTTTATCAATTCAAACAAAGAAATTGATTAACCAAGAACTTCTTCAAACCAAGAAAATAGAAAGGAGCTCTCTGGGATCATAAAATTGGGAAGGAAAGTAAAATATTCTGTAGGGTTATTTCTCCATCGTGAGTGCTCTTCTGCTAGAGTCATAGGAAACGTTTACCTTCCAAGGCTGGCATAAGATGATTTTCAGATAATCAAGAGCTTCTCTTTATTGAATTTATTATTTGTTTGTTCGTGGGCCACATCCAGTGGTGCTCAGGGCTTACTCGTGTCTCTGCACTCAGAGATCGCTCCTGGCAGGGTTGGGAACCATATGTGGTGCTAAGAATCGAACCTGGGTTGGCTGCGTGCAAGGCAAGTGCCCTAACTGCTGTACTATTGTGCAGGCCCATTAAGAGTTCCTCTTGATTTTCCTATTTTTTTCTTCAGTTTTTTAAATCTCTCATTCAAGTCACTCATAAAGGATCAGTGTTCGCTGGGGCCAGTGTAAACTGGCCTCCTTTTCACTCTGCTCAGTTTACCTGGTCCCTGGCCCCTGTGCCTACTGTTGTCCATTCGTCTCTGGATGCCTGTATGTTTTGTATTGTTTTGTTTGTTTTGGCTACACTGGTGTTCACATAGCATACTCCTGGCTCCGTGCTCAGAGATCACTTCTGGCAGTGCTCAAGGGACATCTGGGTGCTGCATTGTTGCTCCAGCCTCTCTGGAGGCTTGTCTGTTCGAAAGCTTTTGTTTCTTTTGTCTGTCCAGACCACTGCTCTTGAACTTTTAATGTCACAGGAACTAAGGGATTAATGAGTTTGCAGTTTTTTATTTGGTCAGAGAGATAGTACAGCAGGCAGGGAGCTTAATCCTCAGTACTCCATATAGTCCTCTGAGCTCTACCAGAAGTTGAGCATGGGGACAAGAATAAGCCCTGAACACTGCTGCTTTGGTCTCCAAAATAAAATAAAATAAAATAAAATTTCTTATTTCACAAATTAAGAAATTAAGTTTAAGCAAGATGATAACTCCAAAGTCAATTAGTGTCAGGCTGGTACTGAAAAAATAGGTGCTCCAACTTAGTTTTGGGGGGAAACACTGTAAGATAAAACAATACAGAAATAAAATAACTCAGGGTTTGTGGGACTGAACAAGTGTCTGACTCTAGAGTGTGAATCTGAGGATGTCATTGAAGTGGAGCTAAGTTCACGGATTCTCTCCTAAATTATCTTGGTCTTTGTGGAAGTTGACAAGTTGAAATGCGCTTTTGTAACTCCCAATATGATACGTGTGCCACAGGAGAGTGCATTTGATTGAGTACTTGATTAATTTGAAAACTTTTAAGGTGGGAAGGCTCCCAACTCTCCTGAACACCATCTCTCCCTGTTCGCTTCTAACAGCTTTGACCTTATGAAATTACTTCTTCATTGAACTGGAAATCTCTCCTCCTCAGCTATACTTTCAACCATGATGCTGATTCTACAATCAAGGTAGATTTAGAGACAGGGATATGGCTCCACTGAGTGTATGCTTCATATATGTGAGGTCCTGAGTTCAATTCCTGGCACTGCAAAAACAAGAGTGGGTCAGACAACTCCAATTGTTTTTGTACATGACAATGATCATGCCCTCTATCTAGACCTTATTTTTTCTGTATTGATCAACTCAAGGTCTCTGGCCATTCATTGTACAACTAGACTTTAAATATTCTTTTCATTCTGATTATTTTCCTCTAAATTAAGTCCATTTAATAATCTTTTGTATTAAACACAACACCTGAAATAGTCTCAGTATTCAATGTTGTTTGGCTGGTTTAGAAATTGTTACTTCTAAATATTTTGCTTCTACTATTAAGACTATAGTGATGATTTTTGCAGGAGAGCACCTACTCATAGTTGAGTCAGTCAATTAAAATCTTTTTTTTTCCACATGCACTACTAAAATCATGTTTCCCTTTCCTATTCTGCATTGTTGATTTTGTTTTTACACCCTTGTAATTTTAATTTACATTTGCCCAACTTGAAATTAACTTTGTAGATTCCCTTCGTGTCTAGGGAATTGGCATATTTTATGAATTTTGAATCTGTCATTAATCATGATGATTTTAAAAAATTATTTTGGCTTTGGTGCTTAGGGATTGTAACTGGCTCTCTGCTTACAGATCAGTCCTTCCTTCCTTCCATCCTTCCTTTTCACCCTCCCTCCTTCCCTCCCTCCCTCCCTCCCTCCCTCCCTCCCTCCCTTACTTCCTCCCTCCCTTCCTTCCTTCCTACACTCCAGCCTGTAAAGCAACATCTAAGTTGAGAAATAAAAAATGTGATATTAGAGAAAGAAAATTGTTCCAGGTTGGGGAGTTGGTTGTATGTGTGAGGTACTGCAAGAGACACATACTCCTAGAAAGACAACGAAGGACTTCTGTGGACTTTTGGGATATCTGGATTGTTGATAAAAAATATTGATTAGCAATATCTAAATCTGTCACCAATGCATCAATCAGTCTGGTATTTGGGGAAGAAGTTTCTCAATTTCTCTGGTTTATATGTCCCATTTACCAGAATATCCTGAGAGATTTGGCTGAATATCTTCTTGAAAATCAGGTACACCATCTCCCCGATCGAACAGATGAATACCTTTATTAAAAATAAAATGTGCTTGAGTTTTATACAGTCCGACTTAGTTGTTGCATTGACTGCTCATGGCTGATCTCTGAAATCTTGTCCACATGGTTTCCCCCTGAGATGGGTCTGGGTTTTAGTGAGAGAACCTGTGAAAATCTCGGGAAGATCAGCATCTTAAAATGTAATGGCAAATAATATATTTGACATGGAAAATATTTTTCTTCCTTGTAGTGTGTTAACTGTGTTATATGAAATCCTCTTGTGGCATTGTCTGTCTACTATAATATAGTGGGAAAGAACCAGGCTGAAAGTTAGCTGACCTGATTCACAGACTGCAAAGGTCAGTGGCCACCTGGTGCAACAAGGGACAAAAGCTTGACTTACTTCAAATGTAAAAGGGAGCCCACAAATACCCACCTTATCAGAGGGCAATAGGTATTTAGAATCAATCAAACAGTGCATGCCCAACGTGTATTGCATGGTAAGCTCTTGACGAGCAGTTCCTTTTCTTTCTTCCCCTTTGTCTGATCTTTTGATGTGACAATCAAAGGTTGCCCACAATTTGTTTGTGGTTCTTGCACACTCGGTTTGGTGCTCGCGCATGTGCTTGGAGGGGGCCTGCTCTCTTGGTCATGTGCTTACACTTCTTTCATTGCTGTGCTAAGTGAGGGACACAGACTTTGATTTTAGTGCTGTGTGTTCTTCAGCGACCACAGACTCTGTTGGAGGGCTGGTGTGGGGGACCCCGAACAGTAGCGCTGCCAGGGCTGTACTTGGTGCCCACGGGCAGCACCATAGAATTTGTGGCCTCATTCTTGCATTGTTGGCTTTGAGCCACGCCCCACATCCCCAACTGATTATTTTTCTAGAACCAGTTGTATTTGTTGGACCATTAAATCCGTTCAGACATTTTTGAGTCTTCCAATTTCTTGTCATCATGTGATTCTCTTCATCTTCTCCCACATTTAATGGAGCAGCTCCCCTCTTTATTTTTGTAAACTGTGACGTACAAATTGAATCAAGCATTTGAAAATAGTCTTCATAATTCCTTTTGACAGAAATGATGACTACTTTCCTCCTATTTTTGAAGGCGATGTGAAGAAATGTGAAGGGTAATGTGATGAAGTGCTGATGGGACGGGCAAGTTAGGTGTGGAGGGCGCACGCTCACCCCCACCCCCAAGTCGGCTGTGAAGGCCGTGGGTGGACCTTTGACAGGAGGTATTCTTTTCTGGTGCGGTATGTGACATCCCAGTCAAATGGACAGAGCGACTCTTTGTGATTTTGCTACATTTCATTGTTATTTAGCACTTTAGATTAGCAACTGTCTAGAGCTGATGGGGTAATAACTCAGAAGGGGATGCTATTTTTCAGCTTGTATTAGCCATTAATGGCCCAAAATTTGGTTTTAATTTGTGAATTAGAAAAGCACAGTGCACCTGAACCCTCCAGATTTTGAAATCTTGTTTATCATTCCAGATATCCACTCAACAGAATGATATTCAATTTCACTTGATAGAGTAAGTGAATTTCACTTGGAGAGGGTCATTGAATTTTCCTTTGATGCAGATCAGAGCAGGTGTGGAAAAAGATGAGATATTTTTCCTTCCAGGGTTCTAGAGACAGGTCATGTATTAATGTTCATTGGTGTATTTCTTCTTTACAAGCAAGCATTCTCCCAAAGGTTGGAGTGGCCAAGATATTGCTTAGCCCTGTTCTCATCCTTCTGTCTGAAACAAAGTGAGCCTTTTTCAGGAAGAGACTGGAGATGGTGCATTGTTAATGAGAATGGCATGCCCTCTGCAGCCTCCTCAGGCGTGGAGCTGGGCCGGGAGCTGGGAACACCTGCTCTTACATGCTTTCAATCCATTGAAAGATCTTAGTGCGAAATCAAGCATGGAATGATGTTCTGTGGTTACTAGAGGGTTTGAGTTGGATAGGCCAAGAACAAACCCATTCACCTGTGACAGATATAAGCAACCTCCAATGTCTGGTCAGGAAAAATAAATAAAAGGAACTTATTATTTTTAGAACTCCAAATGGTCAGGATCCTCATCTATAACATTCTATCTTGACCCCCAATCCTTCCAGGCTTACAGCTGTGAGGACAGTGAAGTGTGTTTGGGTCTCTGTGCTTATGCAGTTTCTAGTTCTCTAGAAAAACTACAGATCGATTTTTTGCATCTCCGGATAGTTTTTCTCATAAATGCCAACTTGCAGCTTCATAAAAAAATTAAGAGCTCCAGTTATCATCTCCAAGCCTAACTTTCAGAGAAATAAACTTCTCTATGAATCAATTAGAGGAATCAATTAGAGGAATCTCCATTTTTTTTAAATATCAAAGAATTGGATTAAAGTGGATTATGCAGGAAATGCTGTCATTAAAAGGGCCAAGAAAAGAAGACATGCTTAATTATTGAGTAGAATATTCATAATTTTCATATCTATCAGCTCAGTGTGTCCCTAACATGTTTTTAAGATGTACAAAAGGAACACATTATAGCTCTTTTATTTTTTTTAAGGAAGGCAAAACAAATGCCAACATAACCCTTATTTTTGAGCACTTCATTTCTCTCTAGTGGAACAAAATAATGCCATTTCTTTTTCAATCCTCTGAGGGCTACAATCCACTCAGTCATTCTCTAAAGAGCTTCATTAAAGGTAAACCCTGCAAGGTCTAGAGAAGGGCTTTAGTTCCCCAGCTATTGTATTTAATCACAAATGATTACTAGTTCTTGCCTTCTCTGCAGTTAATTGTGGATTTCTGGGTTTTCATTCAGGATAAAGAATGTTTAAATATCTACAGCAGCGCTCAGAGACCTGCAACCTTTCCTTGGAGCACACTTGCTGAGGTGGGATCTTTCTGATGGTCACTTTTAGTTCCATCTCTTACTAATCCGAGTGAAAAATTAAACAGAGGGACCTTCGATGTAGGAACTTAGAGGAGATCATCAAAACCTATATTCCAAATAACTTTTATTCAATCTCTCTCCTGGCGGTTTGAATTTGACCAGTCCTTGGAAAGGCACTTACCACATGTGTGTGGCATCCGGGGTTTTCTGCAAACATGGACTAGGGTTTAAGAGCTCCGTTTCCTCCTCTGCCCTTTGCTGCCTTCTCTCTTCCTTTCCACCTGTCCTTACCTCTCCAGGCCAGTTTCTCCCTGCCCTTCCATTTCTCTGCCACTGTCTCTGTCACTTTCTCCTCTTCAATGTCATCTTGACTGTTTGCTCCCAGATCAAAGGTAGAAGTGAGCCATTTGATTAATTGCTGTGCAGCAGAATCCTTTGCCTCCCTGACACACCAGCAAGGAGACAAAGGGCGCTCTTTAGAAGTCTTGAACTGTGTGGGTGCAGGGTGGGGAATTCACAAGCCCGAGAGCAGGGAGCCTTCCCAGCAGGGATGTGAACATTCCTAGACCCCAGGGAAGAATGAAGTTGCTACTGCTGCATATTGTGCCGAGCCATATTTGCATTTGAGGAGAGAGCACACAACCCCGGCATTAAGCCAGGCAGATTTTATGAAAGCTTGATTTAAGACTCTGAAGAACTATTAGGCTCTTTAAATTTCCATGTGAGTAAATCAGTACTTAGAAGTCAGTATTTAGAAATGGAAAGTGATTAATGATAACTGACAGTTTAACCTTCTCGATTCCAACTGTGAAAACAACCCAGAACACTGCACTGCCAGTTTGGTGTGGCTATTTTCATTTAAATTAGCTAAAATGAAGTACAATCTCATATTCCGTTCTCAATCACACTAATCACATTTCAAGTATTCTATAGTCACACCAGGCTACCAGTTACTAATATTGGACAGAGCAGTTAGGAAACTGAAGGTAAGAACATGGTTACTGGCATGTGCATAGAATTGAAATCCAGGGACCAGATACTTCTGGTCTTGCTTATGTCTATTCCAGTTAGATATTTCCAAGGAATCAGAATGTCTTCATAAAGTTAATAGTTACTTTGACAGAGTGATCAATACTTAAACTTCAGGAGTGAAAATCACCTTTCTTAGAAAAGCTTAAGAGGCATCAGGGTCACCAATACCTTCTGTAGTGGCATTGATAATTAAAGCATAGATCTTCTTTACTGTAAGCATAGATCCCACCAGGCCTCATCACAAATTTACTTTTGATTGAAGCCCGGTATGGACATTTTGTTTGCTCTTGTTCAGAGAGGTCATAAAAAGCTCTTCTACTCCAAAGTCCTGATTTGCAGACATGTTCCCTGGCTTGCAGGAGGCAAGTTTCTCCCAGGCCAAGAAATGCCACTGAGATCCAGTGTCCCTCGAAGTGAGAACACCGGGTTCTTCTGAAAAGTTAGCTCTGGTCGCTCTACTGTGACTTCCTAAATTCACTAACAATCCTACCCTTCCTCCCACCCCCCAGGCACCTTCATTTACTTATCAACCTTTTTGGATCTGACCTCTTCAAGTTACAGAATCAAATGAATTTGAGAGCTGGGGAGTAATCTACCAAACCCTGACATAATCGTAAATTCAAGGTTTCTTGAGCATCAGTGACTTTGGTTATCCAAGTTAGCTTGCTTCTCAGAAAAAGATGTGGGAGATCAGATAAGCATCAGATGTTTTAGATAAAATTCTAGTTTCTGAAGTGTATACTGAGGTACCTGATCTGTCAGTGAATGGAGTATACTGATTAACCCAGAAGAACACAGAGGTCTAGCCAGTACTCACACGTACCTGATTCTTTATTGGTAGCAGCTAGAACTTTGCATCAACATGTTTGTTACTAATCAACAAATATTTGTTGAGTGCCTCGTCTTTATCAGATATTGAGGTATAACGAAGGAACTTCTAACCAATTTGTCATGTCTTAGGCAGACGGATGATAGATTATGATTCACAAACTTTGGAAGTCTCAAACATTTTGTGCTATGGAAGTTTTAAAGACTTCATTTCTTCATTTTCATCAACTATGAATGTGCAAAAGGATTGTAGAGTGGGGAAAGACTCCCCCAACCCCAATCCAAGTTCTCTGGGCCTAGAATGAACGATGATAGAAACAAGAAATTTGAGTAACTATGATTAAGCCAAGTCAAAAACACAAAAAGGTGGCCCTTAATTACCCGAGTGCTTCTGTATTGATTAGTTGTTGAAACTGAAAGGCCAGGGCAGAGCTTTCTTTCACATTCCTGGGATCTGAATTTACATGTCTGGTGTCTGTGTTCAGAGCATAGTTGAAACTTGCTTGTCATTTGCCTTATCTCTTCATCACCAACAACTTGTCTGTTGGGGGAAGAATAGAGGCTCAGTGTCTTATAGAGGCGAAGGGCCTTCAAAGGCATCTCTCTTGCTTCTTTTTCTAGCAAGTGAGATCCACAGAGGAAAAGCACCTCCTCACTCTCAATGGCCACCCCTCCCTAACCAGCACCCACTCCCCACCAAATGCACAGCCTGCTGTGGGCAGAGTCTGAGACAACTGGAGCCCTGTTTTCCTGCCTCGGTTATATTGATTTGTCCTGGGTTTTAAAACCAGTGTACTGTTGATCTAGAAGGTAACCGATAAGAACAAGTTTTAAGACAAATTTTTGGATTTCTATTCAGACAAAATTAAGAAATTGTTTCTAGACTCTGGGACAACTTACTTCTAAACATAAAATTCAAGCTTCTGAGGAGTTTCTAAGCTTGAGGAAAAGAGATATTTCAGCTTTACCTTCTCAAAAGAAAAAGACTACACCAATGAGGCACATCTTACACAATCTAAAAAGAGTGCAGCAATGCAGTAAATTTGGCGCAAATTACCTGGACTCAGTAATTTTCTTGCCAGATCCAACTGTGTGAAAACTATCCTTCCATGCTCTAGCCTCAGTTTATCCACCTGTAAACTGAGATAATGATATTAATAATATCTTCCCCAATTAAATATATGGTTAATAGATTGGTGCCTGGCACATAGCAGGCAGTTCTTAAACTTAGTTGTTTTATTTTAATTTGGTTAAGGGCCTGTAAACAATGGGCTACCCCTAATTATTTCTGGTACAAAAATACCTTATAAGAAAGAAAGTAGGAAAAGCATAAGAAATCAGGATGATACAATTTGATTATGCTAAATTTTTCTTTCCCCTATTATAATGCCATTGACCAAACCATCACCGATTTGGCTGCAAGAAGCCTGAGAGGCCATTCAGGCAATCCTGCTGTTTTAGGAAGTAGCATGAGATTCACAGAAGGTCTGGCAATTATTATTTTTGAGAGCTTTCAATAATTTGGCTTTATTGCTAGTGTTCTTAACTATCAGGGACAGGGGCTTGCAGTCTACTAGCAGTGGCCATTCTTGACACTCAGTACCATGAAACAAGATATCACTGGAGAATGACAAAATTTGGGGCATTTAAGTGGATCATGGACCAGAACGTAAATAATTTATTTCAATTGTTAGAAAGTCTTTCAGCTAAAAGTATTCTAGTAGAAAAGAAAACTGGGTGTCTATTTTCTGAGTTTCATTGTGCATTCCTAAATTCCATTGCTAAGCCCATTTAATGGCTTAAAGGGTTCATTTGTGTTTGTGTTGGTGGTGGTCACAGCAATAGAATTTCTGATTCAGATTTATACAAAAAATAAGAAATTTTCGGAACAGAGGGATAGTATAGCAGCTAGAGTATTTGTCTTGCATGCTGCTGGCCCAGGCTCAATCCCTGGCACCCCATCTGATCCCCAAGCACCGCCAGGAGTAATTTCTGAGCCCAGAGCCAGGAGTAACTCCTGAGCATCTCTGGGTGTGACCCAAAAAGCAAAATAAATAAATAAATAATTTTTAAAAAGGAATAAAAAATTCCCTCCTTACTTGCATGAGATCCCCTGGCATTTCTTCCGCTAGCTCCCACAAGCTAAAATGACTGAGATGGCCTTAGCCTTATCAAGCACCCAACAGAGCCAAAGTAGCAGCCAAGATTCCTTTTGTCTTGCAGGGTCCCACATCCAGCAATGCTGAGGGCTTCCTCCTGGTTCTGCATTCAGGAATCACTCCTGGTGGTTCTTAGGGGACCATCTGGAATGCTGGGACTCAAACCCGGGTCTGCCACACTCAAGGCAGGCACCTTACCCACTATACTATCATTCCGCCCCCTCGCAGCCAAGTTTCAGTGGGTCATGACCTCACTTTTCAAGGCAGTAGGATGAATGAGCTGAGGAGATAATGAGATGACACTGTTTTGTGAGTGACTTCACTTAGGTGTGTATTGTTCTTTTATATTGTGAAACAAATAATATATTCAAGCTCTTATAAGTCATGCATGTGCAACTAAAAGGAAAATGATAAAATGAATTTTCAAGTACCAATTACCTTATTTTTAATTACTTTTTTATACTGGTTTTATCAAAACTCCTTGAGTCTATATGTATACAGCATATCATATATATTTTGTGTATGTATTCATATGCTTATATGTGTAATCATATATGTACTTTTTGAAGTTTGGGAAGTGTCAAATATGTTTATATGTCATATGTATCTATGGTCACGGTCACGGTCCTCCCATTGTTCATTGATTTGCTCGAGCGGGCCCAGTAACGTCTCCATTGGAGATTTTGTTGTTACTGTGTCTGGCATATCGAATACGTCACGGGGAGCTTGCCAGGCTCTGCCGTGCGGGCGAGATACTCTCGGTAGCTTGCCGGGCTCTCCAAGAGGGGCGGAGGAATTGAACTCGGGTCCGCCACGTTGGCTGTGTGCAAGGCAAACGCCCTACTGCTGTGCTATTGCTCCAGCCCATATGTATCTACATACAAAGAAATATTTACTTACATAAAATAATATTTTAAAAGAGGTAAGCAATTTGACCAAGGTCACACAGTCACTAGGGGCAGATCTGGACTTGAAACAAGATTTTTCTTTTTTTCTAACTTTTTAATTATTTTTAGTTTTGGTACCATGTCCAGATGTGCTCTGGTTTCCTTCTGGCTCTGTGCTCAGGGATCATGGCTGGCAGGCTCAGGGGACTATATGGAGTGCTGGGACTTGAACCCAGGTGTGCAACATGCAAGGCCAATGCCTTACATAACCATGTCTCATTGTCTAATCTCTCATACCTATATTCACCCCTCCTCAATCTTTAGTACACTGCCTAGTATATGATTGACCTTCAGTAAGAATTGGAGGTAGGGCTGACTCCATGATAAATTTCAAGGTAAAACAAGGGCCACAAATCGAGGTGTGATAGAGCCCTCTGAAGAACTAACAGTGTCCTACTTTACCCAATCGTGTGTTCAGTGACATCTCACGGAATTCTAATATAAGCTGACGTGGGAATATTTACACCATGGAAATTGGCAAATGGTATCAATCAGGACACTCAATCCCCTCCTTAATTAAGAGTGAAATTACTAAAATCCCACCCTTGCCCTCCATAACTAAAAAAGATCTGAGGTTTAGGACTGAGAACAGTTGTAAGGTCAGGTAATAACAAAATTTTCAGTGAATTGAGGGATTTATTGAGACTACAAGTAGTTAGTATTTCTCAAAGTAGTCCCTGGGAATTACATTGTGGATGCTGAGTCCTAACCTCCACAGAGACTCCTGTTCAGAATATATGTGCTGGGTACTGGAAATCTATATTTCAAAGCATTCCAGTGATTTTGAGACATATTAAAATTTTAGTACTAGTACTAGTTCATTGTTTCTCCCACTTTGTTGAGCAGACAAGTAACCTTTGGTTATCTCATTGAATTGTAGATTCTGATTCAAAAGGTGTGACTTGGGCCTTTCAGATGCTGTAGATCCTTACACCATACTTATTGTAGGAAGAGTGGTATCTACTATTCTTATTAAAATTTTCTTTTATAAAAATATTATTATAGTTTAAGTAGCCTGTTTACAATTATATCAGTGTTTCATTTTGATGTACATAGTTGCTGCACCTCATCACCACCAAGATGTCAGAGACCCTCGATCGATGTTTTTATGTTACCTCTGACCCACTTCTTCCTTCTCCTCCCTCCTCACACCGCCCTTTGGAATGTAATACAAGATCCAAGGCTTTTCATTTTTGATACTATTTTCTTCTTTTGTTTCTATACCACAGATTATGAGATCACCTGATATTTGTCTTTTTTCCTCTGACTTACCTTGCTTGATAGGATTCCCTCCAGTTCCATCTGAGTTGCAGTGAACTATTACGTTTTATATCTATCGTTGGACATTTGAATTGCTTTATATGTACTAAGTGCTTAGAGCTATCTTACTTAGAAACATCGTGAACGTAGGTGTACTTATATATTATTTTAAATTAATGTTTTTGTGTTTGGGGTAGATGATAATAAGTAAAATTGCTGAGCTATGGAAGCTATTTTAAGAAAAAAGTTCGTTTATTGGAGAACTCTTCACACTGTTTTCTGTAGAGGCTGATCCAGAAAGCATCCTCACCAACAGTGAACAAGGTTCCTTCTTTCCTACACCCCTACCAATTCTCCCTTTACAGATGAGAAATCATAGTATGGCAAAGTTAAGTGATTTACACAGTTCACTAACAGCCGTTTCTTGAATATGGTGAGGAAAATTAAAATCAAACACAAACGATCACTGTCCTCCCATTGTTCATTGATTTGCTCGAGCGGGCCCAATAATGTCTCCATTTTGAGACTTGTTGTTACTGTGCTTGGCATATCGAATACGTGACGGGGAGCTTGCCAGGCTTTGCTGTGCTTTCTTTGGCAGCACATATACTAAAATTGGAACGATACAGACAAGATTAGCATGGCCCCTGCACAAGGATGAGGAAAGTTACAGACATTAAAAACCATTTCTCTTCTATGTAGTGATAAAACAGGACTATTTATTAAACACTTTTATGAGGGAGATATTATATTACAAATATTAATAATGCATGGACTGGGCCCTCAGATTGCTTATAATCTGGGTAGGCAACAAGTTGTTTAGTTTTTGAAGTAAATATAGGACAGCAGGAGGTGAGGTATAGTCAAATAACTGATTTCTTTCTTATTGTAATATCTCAAACAAGAAATATAAACTTTCAAGAGCTTTGGCTTTTCCTGTATGACAACTGTAGCGCTGTCCTCCCGTTGTTCATTGATTTGCTCGAGTGGGCCCAGTAACGTCTCATTGTGAGACTTGTTGTTACTGTTTGGCATATTGAATATATCACGGGTAGCTTGCCAGGCTTTGCCGTGCAGGCGAGGTACTCTTGGTAGCTTGCCGGGCTGCCTGAGAGGGGTGGAGGAATTGAACCCCACTCGGCTGGGCCGGCGGCACTCAAGGTAAATGCCCTACCACTGTGCTATTGCTCCAGCCCCTGTATAAAAACATGTGGCTCAAAGTCAGACATTCCTAAAGAATATCTAGAGTTAGAATTCTATGAAATGTAAAAATGTCTTTCTGCTTGTTTATCAAAGGCTGAAAACTAATAGCATATAAATTACTTATTGACTATAGATTTTGACATAGTTTTTAAGAAAATAAGTTCTATTTTATAAACAGTCACTTTAAATAAACATTGGGGTGGGGATTGGGTCACACGTGGAAGTGCTTAGGGTTGGCTCAGTACTCAAGGATCACTTCTGGTAGTGCTCAGACGACCATATGTAGTGCTGAGGATTTAATCAGAGTCAGTCAAGTATAAGGCAAGCATCATAACTGCTGTATGTAACTCCTATACTCTGGCCCTTAAATAAATATTTATTTTAGAGAAGTTTATATTGACAGAGAAGTTACAAATCTAGAACAGAGAATTCTCCCCATTCAGTTTCATTGCTCGAGCGGGCCCAGTAACGTCTCCAGTGTTGTTACTGTGTCTGGCATATCGAATACGTCACGGGGAGCTTGCCAGGCTCTGCCGTGCGGGCGAGATACTCTCGGTAGCTTGCCGGGCTCTCCGAGAGGGGCGGAGGAATCGAACTCGGGTCGGCCATGTTGGCTGCATGCAAGGCAAACGCCCTACCGCTGTGCTACCGCTCCAGCCCATTAAACAGTGTCAAAATGGAGACATTAATATTAGAAAATCACTATTAAACTCCAAACTGTGTTGAATTTTACCAGGTTTTAAATTTTTTCATGTCTCCCACAACTCTTTAATCTATGACAGTCTCTATTTTCCCTTGATTTTAAAAAAAATTTTATGACCTTGACAGACATAAGAGCTGAGTTGTGTCAGTCAGGTATTCTGAAAAATATTCCCTGGTTTGGGTTTGTGTGTTGTCTTTCTCATGGGTTTGGGGGAGGAATATGGCAAGGGGTTCCCAGTGTTCCTCCCTGTTACAGGGCAACCATATCACCAGAACACTTACAGCCTGAAACAGCAAGTGTTGAAGCTATAAGAGGCTAAAGTGGTCACTTGACTCATCTTAAAAAATTGTGGAGCAACCAACTTGATAAAATTGGGATACTAAAGAAAAAAAATCTATGCTTTCCATAAAATTCAGGACTTCTACTTCTCTTGAAAATTAGAAAACCTGACAGTATACTGAACTTGCAATGATATCCAGCAAAAATTGACTTGACCTGAGTGAGTTGATCACTTTTACTAGGGTCCAAATTTCTCAGTTCACTAAAGTTCCCATCTCTTGCACAATACACCTGTGCATCAGATTCCATCCAGTTTCCTCAGACTCCATTGTCTGGCTCCGCCTTAGGCAATTTGTTCTCATAGTATATATTAACTTAAATGTGCTATGAGACTTGGGAGAGAAGCAAGAAGGGGTGGGGCGCAGCCTGTGTGTTCCTGGAAAGGCTAATCTTCCCTTATATCCTCAAGCAAGTGTACCCACCACCTTGGTACTTGTTACAAATGCAAAGTCTTGGTATCATCCTAGACTAGACCTACTACATTAGAAACTCCGGAGGTGGCACTGCAATCTGTGGTTTACCCACCCCTGTAGGTGACTAAAACACAGGTTAGAATTGGAGAATCAGGGTGAAGAGGGCAGAACTGGGTCTACATAGAGGGAATCTTGTGGTGTGTGCAAGCCACTCACAGAAAAGAGTGGGAACCATGCCGTGGGGTGGGTGGAAATGGGGTGGGAGCGACGGTTATGAGTGGAGGTTGGGGGATAGAGTGGTAGAATGGGCTTGGGATCTTCCCAGGTTCATAAGTCATTGATTTCTGGAGTCAGAACTGAGGGCTTATGTGTCTTCAGATGGACACACACTTCGATTCCATCCATTTTGCTGTTCTGTGTTTGCCTGAATCTAGGGTCAGGATTCCATGGATGTCCTCTTCTGTGCCTTCTTCACCAACTGGCTTTGATCTTTCCAGCCAAGGTGAATTCTACAAGAACAAAGAATGCCTATGGACAATTTTGATTTGCAGACCATTAACCCCTTGGCGTTATCCTTGTTCACGTGGCAAAGTTTCCCGAGTCTGTTAGAGTGAGAAGTTTATGTAAATATGAGGAGATTTTAGCAGACTTAAAAGTATACACACACACACAAACACATCTATCACATGTACTGCCCATCTTCTTTTAGCTTAAGTTTTGCTTTCACCCGTGATCTTCCACCTGGAAAGTCTCTTTTCTCTCTGTCCTGTAATTCCTCTGTATTTGCATTACCTGACAGCCTGAACTGGTTTCTGGAGATTCTTTCTGTGTGACTTCCCCCTCTGGCTTCCCTCTCCATTACTCTACCTAATTTTTCCAGGTCTTCACTTACACTTCACTGTTTCTAGAAACCCTGCTAACCCTTGGGAAAGAGACTTCTTTTTTTTTTCCTTTTGGGGTTACACCTGATAATGCTCAGAGGTTACTCCTGGCTCTGCACTCAGGAATTACTCTTGGCATTACTTAAGGAACAATATGGGATGCTGAGGATCGAACCCGGCTGGCTGCATGCAAGGCCAATGCCCTACCCACTGTACCATCACTCTAGCAGTAACTTCTGGGATTTTTTTTTTTTTGGTTTTTTTTTTTTAAGTGATTTGCCTGAACTGTCTTATTCAGGACATGGCTGAGTTTTATCTCTGTCCAGTGCTTGACAATCTGCCTGGCTCAGAGGAGGTTCTTAATCAACCCTTGCTGAATGAATGAAGGTCTCATAACACAATCTAGAGGGTGAGGATACAGACTCTGGAATTGGCCAATCTGCATTTGAATCCTAGTTCTACTGAACTGTGTGTCCTTTAAAAGCCACTTTGGACTGCTTTTAAAGGCCATATTGTCAGTATTGATTACAGAGTGCTTTATGACCATCAAATGAGATCAAACACTTTAAACAGTGTCTAGGGTCTCGTAGTGCTCAAGCACATTAGCAGTAAATAAGCCCCTGGTACCGATTTTGTTGTTCTTGTTTGTTGTTATTGGGCCATACCCATCTATGCTCAGGGCTTACTCCTGATTTTGTGCTTAGGGGTCACTACTGGTAGGGGCTTGGGGTGCCATATATGATGCTGGGGATTGGACCCAGGTTGGCTATGCTACAGGCAAGCACCTGACCCATCATATTATCTGTCTACTGTGAAGATGATAATTTATTTAGTTAGACTGATAACAATTCCCAATTAAAATGTTAACCAAAGAAGTTCAGTTTATTTAAGGAGAGAGATTGGTGAGACCTGACTGGATAAAGGACAGGTGGTGTGCCTACATGCTCTGCAAAAGGGCCTTTGCTGCTCTTTCTCTCATCCTCTTTCCAGAGTAGCAACAAGTTGGGACTGATCAGGAAGATTTGAGGGAGATACATGTATTCTAAGAAAAATGCAAAGTTCAGAAGCATTTCTGTTGTTTAGACTGACTGCACGAGTATTTCTTCTAAACAGCTTAAAGAAGGCTTTAAAGCCATTCATTTGTTATAGACATATGTACATGATTGCAAGACTGTTTGTATCTGGGGTAAGATTCTGAATGCGATCCAATTCCTGTGCATTTCACCTATTTTATCTCAAGTTGGCTGCCTTCTGTGACAGGGTTGTAATTAATATTGTTGTAGAACAGGAGGCTCATTAAATCGGTCTCATTATGGCTGTTCAGATTCTGCAGTTCTGTTCAGAAGGATTCCCTATTATCAGTGCCTGACATATAGTCCTAATCAAGCAGGCCAGTTCTCTTCCATCAAGCACTTTCTCCCAAATGGAAATGGGATTTATTCTTACTTGTACCATTAGTGTAAAAAACATAGCCCCTCCTGACACATGTTAGGCCTCTGTCATGGCGAGGCTCTCTTTGTACGGATATACAAGATGCAGGATCTTATAAGACAAGGTGCTTCCAATGTGTTGGACTGTCCTTTGGCTCATTCTAACTTTTGGATTTAGTGAGAAATTTGGAAAGAAAAAGATACAGCATAATCATAAACTTGTGAAATCTTCTTGTGAGATGAGACTTCAGTAGTCAGCTAATTTTCTAACCAATACAAAATCCCTATCAAGATTCCTTTGCCTAATTGCTTTCATTGACAAAGTGTTTACTTGGTAGTATGGCCACTTTGCCTCTCAAACAGATCCAAGGAAAATCATTTGTGATATTGATTTGAGGTTTATCTCCCATTGAACTTAGTTTTGCCTTCCTGAACTGCACAAACCAAGTTTGGTTACTTTCAAAAAAAGCTTTCTGAGTGTTTGAGATCTCTTTCTCCTTCCCTTTTAAGCAACTCTTTAAACGTTCTAACTTCCCTGTGTAGTTGACAAGATCCTTCATGCTTCTGTTCAATGATTAAAGATGAGACATTTCTAAGCTCTCCGAAGAAGATGAATCCAGAAGGCAATGAATTTGCAGGTGTGGTCGGCCCACCCAAGGGCCTGGAAAAACAGCTGTCCTAATGGGAATGGGGCTTCTGGAATTTTCTGTGGAGGAATGCATGATGGGATCAATTCAGAAGTGAAATGTTGTTCTCTCTTCCTGTCGACTTTTTCCTGCACGTGCCAGCACCTTCTTTTAGCCACATCTACTCATTGTCCCTTCAGGGACTTAGGAGTCAGACCCCCTGTGTTCAAAGCCCAGCTGTGCCGGTTGCTACCTGGTGTGGTGCTGGGCAAGTTGCTCAACCCCCTGAGCCTTGGCAGAAATGATTGCAGAGTCTACCTCATAGTCTACTGTGAAAATTAACGAGATTATGTGCTGAGTATTCATAGGATCTAAACACTAATCATCTATCTTCCCTGCTTCCTTTACCCTGCTCTTTGTTCTTTTTGTTTTGACCTTTGGGGAATAATTCTAATCCCGAGCAGGAGACAAAGTGGGTAATTGGTGGTAATTCCATATGAATTTATCTTTTTGGTGAACTCCTTGTCTGTGCCTGCTCATTGAGAAAACTTCTCCTTTTCTCCCTAGAATATTTTTTCTGTAATAGCTCAATTTATGGAGGCAGGGGCAAAAAGATGAGAGAGGAATGGGGGGGGGGCTAGAGAATGAGTTTATGAACTCTCTCTCTTACCTTTGCCTTCATCTTTCAAATGAAATGTTATTCAGAACCTCAGAATGCAGGGCAGATAATAGACAACAGGTCCCTCTGGCAGTTTTAATCTTCTCACCTTGGCAGAAGTAACCCCATTGTTTTGGAAACCGCTGGAGGCTGGCTGAAGAATACTGTGGTTTTGAGCTCCAAGGTAAAAAACCTCTGCTTGAACCACTTCCACATCCAGGTTTTCTGGAGGCTGAGCGCCCCCCACCCCTTTTTACCTGCCGCCCCCTCTTTGTGTCGGCTCATCTCTCTTATGCTCTTATGCATTAGGTTAGAATCCCTTGCATCCCTCAACAAAGTACTTAACTCCCACCACCCAGTTCATATTACCATCTCCCCAGTCCTTTAAATGTGTTTTCATTTTATTTATGTTATTCTCCTCTGACCTTGGTAGCCTGGGCCCCTCTGAAGGCTTCCAGCTATTTCCCACCTCTTTTCTGGAAGGATGCCATGGGTTAGGATGGAATTCTGTAGGGAACACGAAACAAGCAAGAGGCAAGTGAAAACCACACTCCAAGGGAGGCAACTCATAGGGCAGAAAGGAGGTGCATGTGGCCTGAGAGCTATAGTTAGTCACCCAAGGAAAAAAGTTTCCTTTTAGTCCTATTCTTTTAGACTTTCTGCAGTGTTTGTTCTTTTTTCCCCTCATTCATTCAGCATCCACTAAATGCCAGCTGTATGGCATTGTCCTCTGATCTGTGCACTGGGGCTACAGAAAAGGAGACATCCTAGATCTAGTTCCTGTAAAGTTCCAGTCCAATAAAGGAAACTGAAAAGCAATCTTTGCTGACTCCCAGGTATCCCTACAAGTCCCTGATCACTTGTTTATAGAACTCAAGAGCTATGCCAAAGCATCTATAACTTGGTTTACTTCCAGAATGCAAACTTGTGCAATATGGTGATCTTCAATTTCCCAGGACTGGAGAGCAAAAGAAGAGCGAGGAAAGAAGAGATCCTATCCACTCAGTGCCAATTTTTATATTGCACACCTGTGGCCAGATGCATTGTCACAAAATTCGACCTTTGTCACAGAATTCCCTTTCCAAAAGATTTTCAGGAAAATCCTAACTCCTTGCTCCTTCTCAGAGCTCCCTAATGCCTTCCTGTTCTGTTCTCTATTATTGCAGATCCTGATTATTGGACAACAAATCCATTCTTTCTTGTGATGTTGTAGTATTGTTGTGGTTATCTATGAACTCATTATTTGGTTTCTCATGTATTTAGGTTGTGCCTTCCTAATTACTTTTTTAAAAATGAGAGTAATTATAGAAAAAGCAAAATCATTCCTTGATATAGACCCATCCCTGTTCCCTGCCCTCTTGTAGAGAGACACCTGGTGTGTGTCCTTCTGTTGTGCTTTAAAAACATTCTTTACATGGGGCTATATTGTGTATTCATAGAATATATATTTTCACTATGTGGATGTTTGCATAAGTGGTATTATACACTATGTATCATTTTACAATCTTTTTCACGTAATGTATTTTTGAGATCTATTAGTGTTGGCATGTAGAATCTTCAGTTAGTTCCATTAAATTACTCTATTGTATTCTACAAAGTCAGTGTGCAACATTTTATTTGGCTCTTCTTCTCATGATAGATAGGTTGTTACTCATTTTTTTCCCTTGTTATAAGCAATGTTTCAGTGACTAGCCCATATAGCCCAGATGCCAAACTACTCCTAAGTTCTGTCGGAGGCAGAAACAGTTCTTTCTAGTTTTTTAATCTCATATTCTCTTTACTGAAAGTTTCTACCTATGGGTGACTAAACAGCATATTTATTCATACATACTGTGTATAACATATGTACTTATAAACTAGCACCTAAGGTCATACTTAAAATGTTCCTCTGTAAAGTAAATACAAACTCAGTCCTAAAAGCCTCTGGGTACTAGGGATCCAATTGATCTGATGCCCAGAATTTGATCATGCTCTCTCATCTGAGACACAGGGTCTTCCCTCTGGATACAGTAATGAAACCACAGGGACTCTGGGAAGAAATACACATCCCACCAAGAAAGACCACATACCAGCAGGTGTGTTCATCCACTTCCTCTCCCTTTTCCTCCTCTTCCAACCACCATTTTGCTTTGGAGTACTGGATACGTTAATGACCAATGCAGCCAGATTCCAACCAGGGTGCAGAAAGGTCAAGGTATGATTGTGGTGAAGGATTTTGCTTACACTAAAAGCTTCTCCACAGTGGGCCAAGATCAAACCAGGGGTTCCTGACACCTGTTTTTGATGTCTTCCATTTCCTTCTCTATCTTTCAGTTCAATTTGTATTCAGCTCAGAAATGAATCAGAGATGATTGTTTTGACTCCGGGAATTGTGTCTGTGAGGAGTGCAGGCAAGAGGTACCAGATTCTCAAATGAAAGTCCCAGGTGAAGATGTGTTTTGCTGAGAGGAGTACAAGTCTGGCTTGCTAAGGATGCTGTTTTTAGGGAGTTTTTCAGCAGGATTTCAATGGGGGTCAAGAAAGAGATTGTAATGAAAACAAGGCTCAAATGGGATTTCAGAGGATCTTGAAGTGAGAAAGGAAGAGTTACATTAAGGATATTAACTGATAGTCTAGTACTGTTCATCCAAAAGGTTAAAATAAAAGCATAACAAAACAAATCGAAGGGGGGAAAGGATAGCAGGTATTGTGTGTTCCATCCCTGCATCTCTGACTTTATAACAATAGGGCTAGAGTGATAATACAGTGGGTAGGGTATTTGCCTTCTATGCAGTCTACCTACCCAGCATGCCATATGGTTCCCCAAGCCCAACAAGAGTGATCCCTGAGTACAGAGCTAGGAGTAAATCCTGGGAGCTGCTGGAAACTTCCATAGATCCCCAAAGCGTGCTAAATAAAGGCAGACTTCTTTGCTCTATTGTTATTATTTATGTTCGAATTGAGGCTTAAATATAGTAAAGTATAGTGTAATAAAATGCATGAATCTCAAGTATATATTTCCCAGAACTTTTACATAGATAACAACTACACATATCAAAGGGTTGACCATTTTGAACACCCCAGAAGACTCACTCAGATTCCCTCTTAGACTATACCAGGCTCCTTCATTAACCTAGAGTCACTATCTTCTTTGACTTGTATTGACTAGAGTGGCTTTGCTCTTAAACATTGGGGACAAAGTTGTTTAGTTTTGAATGCAATGTGTACTTGACATGTCCCATTGTCAAGGGCATACCACCTTTTTTTGAGGACTGGGGGTTGGGTACATGTGTCTTTCACAGGAAAAAAAAGTCCTGAAAGTAGTTAGCAGAGGCAGTCCTAGGTAGTACAGACTAATTTTACCAATCATTGGGCCTGAGTGTGAGCTCAGGCCCCAATAGAAACTGCAGTACTAAGGAAGATCGCCATGAAGAAGAAAAAGATGCTTCTCAGAGAGCAGGAGCGGGAAATGTGCAGGGTGGGGAAGCTGATGTTGGAGGCAGTTCTTAGCCTGTCACTCTGCATCACCCACTGGCATTGGCTATAAATATGAATCTTGTGCCTTTGGGGGTTCTACTGATTCCCTCTACCCCCCTCCCTTTAGGAATAGCCACCTGGAGTCCAGATGCAATCACCAGATTAATCTCGCTGTTTTCCCATCTTGGAAACCGTTCCAGTTTCTTGCTACTTCATGCCCCCTTCCGACTTTGCTAAGTGCTGGAGCTTTAATTCGCTGCATACATCAGCATCCTGTGTTGGAACAGGTGTGAGAAGCAAGACTCGAAAAGCAAATAAACAATGAAGAAACCTTCCTTCCCTCATTCATGAGCTGCCAACATATGTGAAAGGTGGGGTAGCGCACCGGGTGGGAACCTGGTGGTGGAGGAAGCCCGTGAATGAGAGTCCAAGAACCCCGCCCCTCTGGAACTTACCTTCCAGCTGGGGAGAGAGATGTAAACCAATGATTACCAAGCAGGGAGATATGATAAATGCAGGTGTGGCTAGGATCGTGGCCCCGAGAGCCAGGAACTAATTGTGCCTTGAGAGCTGCGGAAGGAGACAGTGGGACTGGGTCTTGTATGCTGAGAATTCAACCAAAAAGGTCTACACAAAAGAAACTACTCGAGGGTGAGAGGGATAATACAAAGGGTAAGGTGCTTGCCTTGTATGTGGCTGTCCCAGGTTCAATCCCTGGCTCCCCATATGATCTTCTGGATAATACTTGGACTGATCACTGAACGCAGAGGCAGGAGAAAGTGTCGAACACAACCAGATGTGACCCACCCTTCTTCCCTCTCCCCCCAAGGAAAAGGAAATGAAGGGAAGATACTAGATTTGATCATTTCTACTAGAGCATTCTCTTGATGTTCTAAGGGAAATGAGACTTAAGTGAGTTGGAAACTAACTCTGGGGTAGGGGGGACCCTTCTTAAGGGCGTCTGCAGGGAGTGACATGAGCCAGTGTGGGCAAGGAATTGTCGGATAATTGGGTGTGTCCTGGGCAAGAGTGTACACTGACTCATGTTCCTTCCACGGCTCCTTCACTCTCCTCACAGTCCCCTCTCTAGTACCTTTATGTCTTTCCTCCAACCATCACCATAACCAACTCCAAATCACTATGCACTTCTGTACTGAGCGAGGAGAGGGGAAGGCAAGTGCCCAATTTAAGAACAGCTCAGTGCTCAGTGTTGTCAGCAGTTACCTACCCCGTATCAGGCTTCCTGCTGGACCGGTTTCTCTCTCTCTCTCTCTCTCTCTCTCTCTCTCTCTCTCTCTCTCTCTCTCTCTCTCTCTCTCTCTCTTCCCCTTAAATCCTGACACGACCCCTGTGATGTTCGTAACTCATGCATTTAACAGCTAGAAATAGTGGCTCAGAAAGCTTAAATGACTTGCTCAATTTGTATCATCAGGCTGGTAGAGCTATGATTCAGACCCAAATTATTCTGCTCCTGAAATCCATACCCCGACACAGAGCAAACAAGCTGAGTGCCATATCCCATCGCAGCTCCTATTTGCGGTGTTGAAGTCCTCTATATTTGAGCAATCATCAGAAAAGGAGGCTGCAGAGAAGGGGAGGGGAAGGAGATCACCAGTGCTTCATGCAAAGCCAGATCAGAACCCACTTCTCTAAGGATGCTCAAAGGGAAACAGCACCATAGGACCATAATATATATTCAGGAACCCAAGAAATGTTTTGATTTCTTTTAAAATCAGAAAGAAGGATGTAGCTTTAGGGCAAACAAATATTTAAAATATTAAAAAATATGATGCTGATACATCGATTCTTACACTAGTGCAATCATAAAACATGATTTCATTTTTTTCTCTTTCCTCTTCCCTTGATGTTACCACAGTTTTAGTGACTGACGGGGGTCACTCACACACTTGGTGATGGTCCTCATAGGGGATGGGGGCCGTTCATGTACTTTAGCTGCACTTGCACAGTGTTCCCTAGAAGTTGCATTCCGTTCAGTTGTGTTAGTGTGTGTCTGATTTTAGCACTCACTGAGTTGCTCTGGTGCTGAGGCATGTAGTTGCTGGGGTCACACACTTCAGTTCTTGTACACACCTGACCGTGCTGTTGCATAGATTCCACACACTGTACCGTGCTCCAGGTCTCAGACTGAGCGGTGAATAGTGTGCATGTGGCAGCACCAGGGATTGAACTTGAGACCTAATGCTTGCATGGCGAGTGCTTTTGCGACTGAATCATCCTCTAGACCATTATGTTGTTTTGGGATGCAAGATAGTTTTATTGAACTTATTTAGAAAGATATAAGGGAAGAGAAAGGGAAAAGTATGTAATCCAGAGAGAACACAGACTTCTCTAGAGTGGAAATAGGTACGCAAAGAAATATAGAGGCAAGCAAGTGAGATACATGTTTAAGGGAAAATAAAGGCTTGAAGAGAAAGTCAGGCCCTGAAAATTTTTATAATGCAGAAATGAATCCTCTGTGGACAAAGTGTGTAGGGGCCCATGAAAGTGCTAATATGGCCTTCTCCCAGCATTTTCTGTCTGTTTGCCTTGTTCAATGTTCACTAGAACCTCTGAGATGTCTCTAACTCTTCTTTTAGTACCGTCTTTCTTGTTCTGCAAATATTCTCACTCAGTCTGTTCAGAATTCCTACAGCAGGCTCTGTGTTTAGTTTCTCTTTTCCCAACACCCCTCCATCTCCCTCCCCCACCCCGCCCCACCAACTTGCTATGCTCTTCTGTTTTAATTTTCTTTCGTATCTTTACAATGTTGAACATATTCCCATGGATATCACAGGTTTGACCAGTGTTGGAATGACTTGTGTTCCTTAGAGGTAAGGGAAAAAGCCTTCTTTAAAAAAATTTTAAAATTGGTAAAAGTTGCACACATGAAATTTACCATGTTAAATTTATAAAACATGCAATTCAGTGCCATTAAATTCATTTGATATTGTGTATTCATTGCTGCTACTTCCAAAACTGTTTCCATTATTGGAAACAGAAATTCTATAACTCCAAGGAAATAATTCCTATTGTGCCCTCTTCTAAGTCCTGTTACCTTCTTAGGGTTTTGTTCCAGAATTGTGGACAAGATGTAGCACAAACTTAAGGTATGAAAGATAATGATTTGATATTTGTCTGTATTGGGAAATGACTGCCTCATTAAATAGAACAATTATCATCACATCACAAAGGATAATGTTTAAGATCTACTCTTTTGGAAACTTTTAATATTCAACAGAGTTCTGTTTACTATAGTTAACAGCATAGTTCTGTTAACCATGTTTGCCACCACGCTGTACTTACATCCCGAGGTCTTACTTAAGTCATAACTGGAAGTTTGTGATTGTGACTTTATTTCCACGCCCATCCCTATCCTTCTCCTGGCAGCTAACAATCTGCCTTCTGCTTCTGTGAGTTTGGTTTTTTAGATTTAAGATGTAACTGAGATCATATATAGCGTTGTCTTTCTCCTTACATTTTGTTCTACTACCCATCTGTATGAATCTTCATATTCTAGATACCACATATGAGTCTAATCAGATAATACATTTGTCATTTTGTAGTTGATTTTTCCCCTCCATTATCATAATGTTTCCAAAGCTTATACATGTTGTAGTACGTCAGAACTTCATTCCTTTATCTGACTGAAAAATTTAACCATTGTTTATTCACTCATCAGTTTCTGGGCATTGTGTTGTTTCTACTTTTGGTTACTCTGCCAACTGCTGCTGTGGACAGAAGTGTACAAACATCTGCATTGGTCCATCTGCTTTTAATTGGTTGGCTCAATACTTAGAAGTAGAATATTTTTGATCATACGGTAATTTTAGGTTCCTTGGTTTTGATCTTTTTCTTTCTTTTTATGGTATTAAAGATTGAATCTGGAGTATCATACATGTGAAATACGTGTCTTACCACTGAGCTAAATCATTCGCCTGTATTTAATTTTTTAAAGAACTTGCCAAATTGTGAAGTCTGTGTTTCCATGTGTGGATGAAGCTACCTCACTTTCCCAAGCTTAGTTCAGGAGCTCAAATAACTGCGATCATTTGCCAACAATCACTAAATTGTGCACTTTATTTTATGTCTTAATCATTTTTAATAATAAATTATGGGCTGGAGTGATAGCACAGCAGATAGGGCATTTGCCTTACAAGTGGCCAACATGGCCGACCGGAGTTCGATTCCTCCGCCCCTCTCGGAGAGCCCGGCAAGCTACCGAGAGTATCTCGCCCTCACGGCAAAGCCTGGCAAGCTACCAGTGGCATATTCGATATGCCAAACACAGTAACAACAAGTCTCACGATGGAGATGTTACTGGGCCCGCTCGAGCAAATAGATGAACAACGGGAGGACAGTGACAGTAAATAATAAATTATGCATTTTAAAATGGTGAATGTTGGCAGCAGAGAGGTAGCTAAAAGATCAAGAGCCCATGCTTTGCATGCTGGAGACTTGGGTTCCATCCTTGGCACTGTGTGGTCCCCTGAGCACTGTCAGGAGTAACCTTTAAGCATGAAGTTAGGAGTAGCCCCTGGGCAGCACTGGGTGTTGCCCTAAAATGAAACAAGATAGTGAATGTCAAAGTAATTAAATTTGAGATAAACTAGACTTTAAAAATACAGACCCTTTATCTAGGATGGTAGATTTCAGAGGCTTGAGATTAAGGTCTCAAAGAAGAAATGATTTAATTGCTGTCTATTCCCCTACTCTGTTCGTCTTCATTCTTAAGCATATCTTAAAGTTTCTCAATCTGCCTATTGGACTTACTTTCTCCCTACCTGTTCTTTTCAATTCCCACGCATTCTTCACAAAGCAGTGTTACCTCCTTCCTTGTCCTGACCTCAGTTCTATTTCACTACGTTTCACTCTCTGCTTCATGGTGATTTTTAAAATATCCTTTAATAAAAAAATTAAACACTCTGAATTATACATAATAGTGCAAAAATTTTATATATGTAAATTTATATGTAAAATCAGTCACAAAGTTTAGTATGAACTTGTGCCAAAATGCCTAGCAAAAGGATAGAGATGTCTTCACAAAAGAGGTCCTTAAGGGAAAGTGGAAAAAACTTTCCTACATTGTGATTTTTATGAGAAAATTAAAAATAAATAAAAGAAACAAAAAACTCAAGATGGGATATTATAAATGCATTCTATCAATATTTTTTTATATCCTGGCTGCCATGGGTGAGCAAAATGACATTCAGAAAAAGTGCATCTGTGGATGCTTTTTTCTAGAGTTGTTTTGCTTTTTCTTAAACTAAGATGGAAGTGTCACGTGATATAATGTGTAATGAGCAGTTCCTCTGGAAAACAGCATTTTGTTTATTCACAACTACTTTAGACATATGAGGTAAACACCTTCGAAAGCCAATGCAGAATGTGAGCAGATGGAAAGCAGTTACTCATTTGCTTACTGCTTGGTTTGGAAAACGATGCCTTTGCTCGCGTAGATGATCCGTGTAATAAATTCAACTAAAGGCAGCAAGTTAGGTGTGATTTGGAAGAGTAGGGGCCTTTATGGAAGATATCAGCTGTAGGGTCAAAGAACACTGAAGTAGACATTAGAGAATCTCTTGTGAAATAAAAAAGGTCTCCTGAGTAAGAACTTTTGTTTTTTAGAAATAAATTGGGAAAATTCATTTGAAAGTGAAGAAGGAAGTGACCCTGACTCCCAGAAAGGGGTGACTCAGTAGAGGGACGGGTCAGGAGGTGGACTGGGCAACACTTTCTTGTGGGGTTGGGGGTCCAGCTACCACCTACTGGTACTTGACCTTATTAATCAGTCTTTTAAAAGAAGCTGTTTTAGAAGAAGCTTGAGTGAAAACAATACTTTAGAAGAAAGCATATTAGAATTTGTGGGAGACAAAATATTATCTTCAAGGGGCTGGAGCAATAACACAGTGGGTAGGGCATTTGCCTTGCACGTGGCCAACCTGGGTTCGATTCCCAGCATTCCATATGGTCCCCAGAGCACCGCGAGGAGTAATTCCTGAGTGCATGAGCCAGGAGGAACCCCTGAGCTTCACCGGGTATGACCCAAAAAGAAAAAAAAAACTTATCTTCAAAAAGTCAGTGAAGGGGCTTACTCCCTGGCACCTGAACACCACCAGGAGTGATCCCTGAGCACAGAATGAGAAGAAGGCCCTGAGCATCACTGGGTGTGGCCCCCCAAACCCAAAGAAAACAGTAACCAAAAAACACTGAAGTGCAATATTGGTGCTGAAAACTGCACAAATCAAAAGTGCTATCAAAAAACACACCCGTGTGATAGGATCCAGCTCGAGAGACACAATATCACCAGCACCTTCGAAGCTCCCTGACCTCCTGCATTTTCTACCTCATTTCTCCTCATCAGAGATTAAGTCTTTCCTCATTTCTCACATTGTATATTGGGTTGCTTATTTCTGAACTTGATGCAAATGGAATTATAATGTATGTTAAAAATGATGTTCAATTTGAATAGAAAAAAACATTTAAGAAGTGTGCCTACCCACTGGTTTGTTTGAAGGGAGTGTTCAGAGAAGAGAAACACAGAGATGACTCCTCATATCTCTATGGGTTTGCCAGTGATGTCATTGTTGGGATTTCTTAGTAAGTGTTGGTCATTATGCCTATTAATTGAGTTTTTGGATGAATCATACCTTCTGTCTTTCTGTATGACAGGCAGGATGCAGAAACTCTCTTATCTTAGCATATGGATGACCAAAAAAATGAGTTTTGAAGTAGTGTCACTAACAAAATGGACTCGAGAAAGGCCTAGGTAGTACAGAGGTAAAGTGCTTGCCTTGTATGAGACTGACTCTAGTTTGATCCCTGGTACTTCATGCAGTCTCCTGATCTGAGTACTGACAGGATGATCCCTGAGCAGGAGCAAGCTCTGAACACAAGCAGGGGAAAATAGGAAGGAAGGAAGGAAGGAAGGAAGGAAGGAAAGAAGGAAGGAAGGAAGGAAGGAAGGAAGGAAGGAAGGAAGGAAGGAAGGAAGGAAGGAAAGAAAGAAACTAGATTAGATAAGTTCTATTAGAGCATGCTATCCAAAGCACAAAATCTAGCTGGTTATAGAAATAAAGTTCCAGAAAATATCTGAGATTACTACCTGAAAATTGGGTCATCTAGAAAAATGTACGGAAGAATGGTGGCTCTAGAGAAACCAGCAGTGTCTTCTACATTGTCATTGCCATGACTGGCATTATAGATCACAGCGACAACAGACATCTGACTGGCTCTTGGGGACTAAAGTGGTAAAACACACGAATGGTTGTCATCCACCATTTATTATAATGCATGAGGAACAATATCCCTTTACCCCATATACAGGAGGGAAAGTATGAGCTTTTGAGAGCTGCTATAACAAAGAACCATAAACTAGGTGGCTTCAAACAACAGAAATTTATTGTATTCCAGGTTTTCTAGACACAAAAGGTCAGAAATCAAGGTGTTGTAAGAGTCCAGATTCTGCAGAACCCTGTAGGGGAGAATCTTTCCTGGCGTTCTCCTAACTTCTGGTGCCAATTCCTAGCATTCTTTTCTTTCTGGGCTTGCAATTGTAGCACTTTGATATGTGTCTTTTCTCTTTTCTCTTACAGACACATTCATAAAGAATTAGGCGGTCACCTTACTACAGTTTATCTTGATGACTCATTACATCAGCAATGACCCTATTTCTGAATATGATCACATTTGAGATTGGGTGGTTAAGACTTTCAGAAGATTAGGAGGCTTTTCTTTCTCGTAGACTTTGGGACTGCAAAGTTAGAACCTTAAATGAATATTTGCTGTAAATTTCTAGCTATGAAGCCCCACCTCAAAGTTTACAATAGTCATTATTGAAAGCAATGACGGAGCAGTAGAGTAAAATATAAAATTTTTAGAACTTTGAGCCATCTCAGAATGAATTCAGAATTGCCCTTACTAATAACACAGCTGTTTTGTTTTCTCTCTGTACTGTCAGAATGATAGTATTTACAAATGAGTATTTGAAAAGGAAATTTAGGTAAATTGCTAGACTTCACACTCGGACCAAAACAGGCTCTCCATGGTGAGAGTAGACTTACACCTTTGTTTTCTTTCTCTAAGGGGTAAAAAGCAGGATGCGTCTCTCCATGCATGATACTGCCAGTAATTTTGAGTGGATAGGACTTTGTTTCTTACTGCTTTATTTTCCAGTCTTTTCATCCCTCTAATTCTCAGAAGAGCTGAATTCTTCCTTCCCTCAAATTCTCCCCGAATCTTTAATTTATCTCCAATACAAGAATTAAAGAGCCCATTATCTTGCTATTACAGTGTTTTTTGCAATTCCTGTGGAGTTGAAATCAATTTGATAGATAATATGTCAGGCCCTCAAAGATGCAGTTAAGCAAAGACAAAGATTATCATAAAAAAATTTTGGCATGTTTGTGAAAAAAATGAAAACCAGAGAAGAGCAACTTCCAGTCTAAAGCATGCACTGAATTGATGTTATAGTTTAGAAATCTAATTATAACAGTTGTCATTTACTGAGCAGATACTATATACAACAAATTTAAACCTGAAGATTATGCATATTTTATTTCATTTATTTTCGCAAACAATTCTATAAGTAAGGTACTTCTATTAGCCACATCCTGTATATAGAAACCAGACAGAAATTGTAGATGATGTCCAGGGACACACAGTTGTTAGAGTTAAATGCTAACAAAGACAGTTAATCTTTAAGGCCTATGTGAGTAATCATTATGGAATTAAAACATTTGACAGAAAAACTCAAGATGAGTCTGTTGGGACCTGGGCTCAGGACAATCACCTTTGAAGGTCTGTAACCTGCTTACTTCACCCCAACAGTCTGAAATTAACAAAGCCACCCAATGTCACTTTACCTACCTCAGACTGAAGTTAACAAGCCACCCACATTTCTCTTGGTGATCATTGGCTTGGGTTTCTTCTCTGCCTCTAAGCCTCCTAGCTAAACTAACCTATAGTACAGACGAATCCATCTCTGTCTGATACAGGCAGGGAGACACAATGAAACTTTTAGCTCTTTCCACCAGTAGGAAGAAGAGCAACCGGTGTGTTTCTTAGAGATGGGTCTTGAATCTCTTCCCAGATCACACTGGGTGCTTATTCAGGTCGTAGATTTCAGCTGGCTTACTCAGGACTTAGGAATATACATCCTCACAAGTGTGGTCTGAAAATCACCATTTAAAGAGGCTGAAATTCTACAAAAGCAAAGCAATGAAACCTGGACTCCGACAGAGGCTGTCCTTTGCAGGTTTGGGAGAGAAAGTAGTGGAGTACTTGGAGGAGAGAATGGAGGGCGAAAATGGCAACAACCAACACTTGAAGGTAGGTTGACATCAGATTTTGAAAAGCCCTACAGAAAAGATACTGAATTGTATTTATTTTATAAGCGATGTAGACTTAGGGAAGATTCTGAACAAGGATGTGATGTCATCGAATCCTTATTTTGAAACAGATGAGAGGGGGAGAAAGTCATAGAGTGATTAGCACATTTCTGAGAAGGTGACCAACTCGCAAGCACAGGAGAATATTTTTCTACTTTTCCCCTTTTTGTGCATTTCTTTTTTATTCATTGATTTAAATTAATTTTTTTATTTGCACCATAGTTTACAGTACTATTCCAACATCACTCCTTCCCAGAGTGCCGGTATCCCTCCATCAATCTCTCAAGGCCTTCCTGTTTGCCCCATTCACCTCCTTGGCAAACTTATCTCTGTAGGCTGTTTCTCAGGGGCCACCCTGAGAACACAAGCATATTGCAAAAAACAGAAGAGGAATGCCATTTCCCCATGATTTACCACCATATTAGGTGTCTTGCACACAGTCGGTGAGGGAGAAATAGTTGCAGGATGAATAATTATTTAGTGAGTGCCACCATGTGCCAATACTATGCCAAATACTTTATATAAATTTATCTTCCTTAATCCTCACAACAACATGGTGGGAGATAGCTATTTTGATAAGGTTAAGGTAAAGGCCCTCCCATTGATCATCGATTTGCTCGAGCGGGCCCAGTAACGTCTCCATTGGAGACTTTGTTGTTACTGTGCTTGGCATATCGAATACATCACGGGGAGCTTGCCAGGCTCTGCCGTGCAGCTATTTTGATGTGTAGACAAGTTGAACGAAGTGGTAGAGAAGCTGAGCCAATTGCCCAAGGTGACAAAGCTTCTCAACAGAAGAGGTGAGCTGTGAGTAAGGATAATCCGATGCCAGAGTTTGTGTACTTGGCCAGTTTATGGACTGCTCTGCCAGATGCTTCCTCAATGTCTCTGAATTTAGTTTTACATACTTATTACTGTGAACTGTAAAATTTTCTTATTGTACCCAACTTAGTCTATAATATCATAATTTTTTTTCATAAGTCATAGGGCCAAAGAAAAAGCACTGGGATTATGGTGCATGTCTGACATGTGTAGGACCCTTGTTAAATTACTGACACCACATGCCCCACACCCCAAGATCTCAGGGTTCAGTCCTGGAGGCCAGTGATCACTGTCGTGTATAGCCCCAATAGTCCTGTGTACTGCAGGGCCCAAGCAGCACCACGTTTTCAGGTCGTAGCATAAGCTGTCATGCCCAAGTGATGAAGAATTACAAGGTGTGGCCCTTGAGTTCCCTAAACATATGGTTTTTGTTTTTTTTTTTTGCTTTTTGGGTCACACCCAGAGATGCTCAGGAGTTACTCCTGGCTCATGCACTCAGGAATTACTCCTGGCGGTGCTTGGGGGACCATATAGGATGCTGGGAATCGAACCTGGGTCGGCCATGTTGGCTGCATGCAAGGCAAACGCCCTAACCGCAGTGCTATCTCTCCAGCCCCCAACATATGTTTTAATTACCTAATTTTAATGAGCATGTAATCCTCCACTCAATGAACTAGGCTGCCGGCTTTATTCCCTATATTAATAAAACAAGCATTTTATAGTTTCCCTAGTATATTTCCCAAAGTGAAAAACATTTTCACTCATATAGTATTTTCCTTATGTCAAGTTTTTCCTCAAACTAGATTTCTAGAAACAGAATTACTGCCCGATTGAAGGTCTTATCACCACTGTGAATCCTTGATTCTCATCACCAAATTATGTTTTGGAAACATGTTGCCACTCCAAAGCTCTGTACTGCATGTAGCTTGCAAAGTTCAGCATATCCTCACTTACATTAAATATTTTTAAAATCCTTTTATTTGGTGTTGTAAAATATACTCTGGTGGAGGGATGGGTGTTCGATCATTGGAAAACTGAGACTCAATTATAAAAGCTTTGTAACTGTATCCCATGGTAATTCAATTAAAAATTCTTTTATTTGAAACACCAAATGTTGTCTATAAGTTTAATCTGTGTATGACATTTATTTGCTTACTGGGATGCTGGATATTTTTCCACAACTGTGTTGACAAATTGTTTTTTCTTTAGTGCACTATCTTTTGGGTATTTCACCTGTTTATGCATACAGTTCTTGTGGGAGTAGTGTTTGGGTCACACCTGACTATGGTCAGGGCTTCCTCCTGCCTCTATACTCAGGGATCAATCCTGGCAGGACTTGTGAAACCTTATGGGGTGTTGAGGACTGAACTCATGTTGGTTGCGTACAAGGCAAGAACCCTACCCACTGTACTATCACTCTGTTCCCTAGCTACAAAACTTTTGAAGAAATGTTTTATTTTTGGATTTTAGGCCATACCAACAGTACTCTGGGTTTACTCCTGGCTCTGTGCTTGATAATCATTCTTAAAAAGGAATGAGGGACCCTATGGAATTCTGGGGATCAAATCTGCATCAACTGTATGCAAGGAAAGCACATTACCTGCTGTATTATCTCTCTAACTATTTTGAAGAATTTTAGACCACTTCACCCACAGACTATTTTTGTCTGGGTAAGAGTTCAGGTGACAGAATAAATGAGAGAAGAAAGGGCTTGAAAAAATATCATAGATTGATTGCTACAATGGCCAAATACCTTCTTATAGTCAGAGCTGATGCACTGCACTATCTAGAGAGAGGTTAAAACGTCCCCCTTTATTCAGATAAAAGCTGTGCTCCACAAATTAAATAATAACTGCACAGAAACATTTAAGGGTAGAGTGTTGACTTCCTTTCACAGAAAGATATCATTGGTGAGTTAGTATAGGGTTCTTACTAATTAAGACCGAAAGAATGAATATACTCAGTTAATCTACTATTTAATGAAACAAAACCTAAATCTGTGTTTCCTGAAAATGACCTGCCTACTACCATGTATTGATTTAGTTGGTGCCTGTATGAATACAGTTAATTTTAATAGCTATTTGCTTATTTTAATATTTTAGGAACTATAGAATTTGCTATTCAGTCATTGTGACTTCATAAGCATGATTGCAAAGAATGGCACAACATTTTTTTTACAGAGATGTGAATAAATGGGAAGAAACAAATAATTTTACAAATTGTGATGTTTGTTCGGTGAGCAGAAAAAGCACAAAGTTGACATGCTAGTACTGCAAGTTGCAAAGCACAACTTTACAATAATGTTTTAGTTCTCAAAGTTTATGTATTTGTTTCCTTTCCCTCTATCTCTAAGAGAAGGGCATTGGGATGATAAGTCTGTAGTGGAAAATATAGGTATCTAGGTTTCTGCAACATTTTGTTGGGATATCAGTCTGAGCAGAGAGTTGGGTGGAAGAGTAAATTACTATAGTAGGGATATTTAATACATTTACTTTTTGTCTACGATAATTCTATTTTAATATATCACATAATTCTACTTTGTGTATTACACTTGTAATTAATTTGGAACAAAACAAATTTAAGGGTAGGAAAATAGCTCACAGTTTTACACTACCATCAATACATAAGTCTTGACTGCCTACAACATGCCAGAGGTAGAGTTCAGAACAAATACAGATATAAGAATACAGAGATAAAGTGATATGCTCCTTCCTCTGAGGGTTCATAGTCAGTGCCAGAGAGGACATATCAGCTGAAATGCGAGAAGATTGTACGGAGGGGAAGGCAGGGTAGAACAGCATGAAAATTATAGACAGTAAAATTATAGACAGAAAACTATAGACAGTGCGTTTGAATGAAGCCCCATAGCAGACACCTGTGTATCGTGGCATATTAGAGTATATTTAATTTTATGTTCTTTCATGCTGATCTTGCCTAGTAAATTAAAACAAAATTCTTTTCCCCTTTCCTCCCTCCTTTCCCGCCCTTATCGCGTCCTCCCTTCCTCTTTTTCTCCTTCCCTCTTTTTCCTTTCCTTTTTTCTTCCTTCTTTCTCTCACTCCTTTGATTCTTCCTAGTCTCCTTCCAAGTCTCCTTCTCCTTATAATTACTTAACCACCCCTCAAGTTCCACATTTGTTTTACATGCCACCAAACTGCCTGCTGAAAAACAAGGCACTCGGGGTACCCAGGTGTGTGCCACAGGGCATCAGAGAGAAATTATGTGTATGCGTCTGGTACAACAGCCTCAACTGGTAAATCAAGTCTCTGTTCTTCTCACTCTGATGATTTCCTTTTTAAAATTCATCTTGGAGGAAGTTGTGTAACATTTATTTTCCACTCTGGGCTTTCAGATCATTAAGCTTTGAATAACACTGGCCACCTTTAGGACACTGAGCTGACTATGTGGAAGAGGGGAGGGAAATATTCTGGGTGATGTTTACCAGCTTTAATTGATAATGTAACATAGAAAGGATTATAGTGCCCTTAGAGAACAAGCTATGTGTATTATGATTGGCACCCCCAAATAAGAAAGGGTACCTGTTAAGAGGAGACTGTCATCTAAAGTGCTCTGGGAGTGAAATAGAGGAATACTCTATGTCCTCAAGACCATTTGAAAGGACTGGCTAGAGAAATAATACAATATATAAGAATAGTAACCTTAATCAAGAAAGCATGTGATAACCGTACAATTAATATACATAATAAAATTATTTAACATATAGGAGATTTGGGAAAAAGATATTTAAGCTTTCCCAATTTCTCTTTTTTAGTGATGGGAGTTTATTTATTTTAAATTTTTAAATTTTGATTCAATTTTTTAAATTGAATCATCGTGAGATATACAGTTACATAGCTGTTCATGATTGGGTTGCAGTCATACAATGTTCCATCACCGGTCCCTTCAGCAGTGTACATTTCTCACTACCAATATCCCCAGTTCTCTCCGACCTCTCTTCCCCCAGCCTACCTGTATGGCAGGCACTTTTCTTCTCTCTCTCTCTCCCTCTCTCTCCCCCCTCTCCCTCTCTCCCTCTCTCTCTCTCCTTTTGAACATTATTGTTTGCAATAAATATTCTGAAAGATTATCATGTTTCTCCTGCTACCTACTTTCAGCACTCAGTTCTTGTCCAGAGTGATCATTTCCAATTATCTTTTCCATAGTAATCCCTTCTCTATCCTAGCTGTCCTCCCCCATCCTCCCTCCCCCCATCCCCACCACCCTTAGTGTCAAGCTTCCAATCATGGACCATTCCTCCTACTTCTGTTTCTACTGTCCTATTCCCAGTCTCTCTTGACTATCTGACTGACTTAAGGAAGGTATCAACAAGTGGGTCTTGAGGAAACCGTAGTTTGTTTTTTAACTTTTTAGGTCACACCCGGCGATGCACAGGGGTTCCTCCTGGCTCTGCACTCAGGAATTACTACTGGCAGTGCTCAGCGGGACCATATGGGATGCTTGGAATCAAACCCGGGTCGCCACGTGTAAGGCAAATACCGTACCTGCTGTGCTATTGCTCCAACTCCGAATCTTAGAATTTTAACAAACGCAAAAAGGAAATGAGGGCATCCGGCTAGGAGAGGGTAAACAGAGGAGGAAGAAAAATAAAACAAGACGTGGAGATTGGAAAGCACACATTTTATTTTGGAAACGAGAAGAGCTTGCAGCTTAGTAGACAGGACTGTGGTGTTGAGTTATTAGCACATGAGTAGGTGGAAACCCTGGAAGGTAGATTAAAGGATCCATCTCAAGGGCAAAGGCAAGTCGTTGGCATTTTGTAAGTATAGTGCAAGAATCTCCCATTTATTTTTTTTGCAAATACTGTTGTAGCATTTGTTCCGACTGTGGAATGGAGGAGGAAGAAGAAGCTAGAGAGCAGAAACCAGTTGGGTGGCTATTACAGAATCCAGTTATGAGCTAATGAAGGCCATATTAGGGCTGTGATGATGGGGATACTGAAAACAACAAGGACACAAGAGCCATTTTATTTTATTTTTTGGAAGGAAGGAAGGAAGGAAGGAAGGAAGGAAGGAAGGAAGGAAGGAAGGAAGGAATTTTTTTTCCTTTTTGGGTCACACCCAAAAACCATTTTGGGTTACTCCTGGCTCTGCACTCAGGAATTACTCCTGGCAGTGCTCAGGAGACCATATGGGATGCTGGGAATCAAACCAGGGTCGGCCACGTGCAAGGAAAACACGCTACCCGCTGTGCTATCGCTCCAGCCCCAACGAGAGCCATTTTAGAAAATAATGGCTACCGCTTGGCAACTAATTGTATATAGAGAGTCAGAGGTAAAATTAGAAGTCGGTCTTTTTAATTTTTTTAAAATTTTTTTTGGTGATACACTATGAGGTACAGTTGTAGAGTTACAATTTTTTTTTTGCTTGGGTTTCAGTTATACAGTGCTCAAGCATCTGTCCCTTCACCAGTGCCCATTCTTCTTCACCACCAATGATCCCAGTGTCCCTCCCCCCCCAACCCCCCCATCCTACCCCGCCTCAGTGGAAGAGCATTCCCTTTTGTTCTCTCTCTCCTTTTGTGTGTTGTGGTTTGCAAAAGAGGCATTGAGTGGCAATCATGTTCAGTCTATAGTCTACTTTCAGCACGCATCTCCCATCCTGGGCAGATCCTCCCAACACCCTTTACTTGGTGCTCCCTTCTCTATCTGAGCTGTCTTTTCCCCCAGCATGTGCGGCTGGCCTCCAAACCATGGAGCGAAACTCCTGGCACTTATCTCGACTATTCTTGGATGTTAGTCTCCTATTTTGTTACTTTATATTCCCCCAGATGAATGCAATCTTTCTATGTCTGTCCCTCTCTTTCTGTCTCATTTCACTTAGCATGATACTTTCCATGTAGTACCACCTGTATGTAAATTTCATGGCTTCATCTTTTCTAACAGCTGCATAGTATTCCATCGTGTAGATGTACCAAAGTTTCTTTAACCGGTCATCTGTTCTTGGACACTCAGTTTTTTTTTTCCAAATTTTGGCTATTGTGAACAGTGCAGCAATGGACATAGAAGTGCAAGAAGTCAGTCTTAAAGTGGAGGCTGGATGAGAAAAAAAAGTACTACCGACTGAGGTGGAATTGCTGGCTTATAGGGAATGTTCGAAAGTTTTCTTAATCTGTGTAAGGATTTAAGCAAAATAGAGTCTTTTTAACAGAACCATTTTCTAGTGACTGCACCTAGAGGAACAAGGTTACTCACAGTTAACAGGAGATTAAAACAGAAATTTTTTAATGATAAGAACAAGTTTATAGCAGGAAGATAGATTTTGAAAAGTACTCCAAACCCCCCAGTAGATAATTTTTATGACTTGAGAAAATAATGTTTTCAGCATTTTTACCCCTGTAATTGCCAACTCTGTGCCCAGTACCCTCTGTTATCAAATTTCCTTTTGTCTCATTTAATTTCTCCTATGTAGCAGTTCAATGACCGCTTCCGTCTCAACAGAATCAAAGGCCTTCTTTAAATCAATGAACGTTAAACAGAGCGGCATCTTTTTTTTTTTTACTATCTGACTATCTGTTTAATTTCTATATGTCATGACTTTTAAAAATTAAATCACCATGCAATACACATTCCAAAGTTGTTCGTGACTGGGTTTCAGTCAAACAATATTTGAACACCTCTCCCTTCACCAGTGTAATTTCCTACCACCAATGTCCTTAGTTTCCCTCCTTCCATATATTATGACATATTATGACATATATTTTTTTTCAGACAAACATAATTTTTTAAAAATTTTTTTTTATTAGTGAAACACCATGAGGTACAGTTGTAGATTTACAATTTTTTTGTGCTTGGGTTTGATTATACAATGATCAGATACCCATCCCTCCACCAGTGCCCATTTTCCACCACCATGGATAATATCCCTCCCACCCCCATCCCCCCATTCCCCCCTGCCTCTGTGGCAGGGCAATCCCTTGTGTTCTCTCTCTCCTTTTGGCTGTTGTGGTCTGCAAAAGAGGCATTGAGTGGCAAACATGTTCAGTCCATAGTCCACTTTCAACATGCATCTCCCCTCCTGGGAGGATCCTCCAAACACCCTTTATTTGGTGTTCCCTTCTCTATCTGAGCTGCCCTTTCCTCTAGAATGCCCGACTGGCCACTAAGCTATGGAGTAATCCTCCTGGTGCTGATCTCAGCTATTCTTGGGTATTAATCTCATGTTTTGTTACTTTATGTCCCCCAGATGAATGCAATCTTTCTATGTCTATCCCTCTCTTTCTGACTCATTTCGCTTAGCATGATACTTTCCATGTTGTACCACTTGTATGTAAATTTCATGACTTCATCTTTTCTAACAGAACAGAGCGGCATCTTGAACTCCCGAGAAACCTCAATGAGTTTGGTTATTGTGTGGATATGGTCGATGGTGCTGAATCCTTTGCGGAACCCGGCTTGCTCGCATGTTGTCCTTCATCCAGTGTTCTGCTAATCCTATTTAGGATGACTCGAGTGAACAACTTGTAGATGACAGACAATAGGCAGATAGGGCGATAGTTGCCAATGTCATGGATGTCTCCCTTCTTGAACAGTAGTACGGTCCTGCTGGTTTTCCATTGGGACGGAACCTTGCATTCAGACAGGTAGTGAGTGAAGAGCCGAGCCAGTGTATTGATGAGTACTGATGGCAGGTTCTTCAGGTGTTCAGGTCTGACCTTGTCTGGGCCAGGTGCTGTTTGTTTCTTTACCCACGAAATGGCGTGTCGGATTTCGGAAGGGAGAACATTGGGAACGACATATCCATCCTGTGGAATTTGGTATGTTGGCAAGTGGACATGGCTATCGAAGAGATTTGAGTAGGAGTCATGGATAATCTTCTCCGTTGCCATTCTGGAGGATATGATGGATCCATCAGGACGTCGGAGGGCAGTCATCTTGGTCTTGTAGTTGGTGAAGGACAGGCGGGCATAACGAATACTTTTCCCAGCTTCTGCCGCATCTACCAGTACTTCTGCTCTTCTCTCTTTGAGGTCTTCCTTGATCGCATCTCTGGACTGCTTCGCGAGCTCGGACGTTAGTTTGCGGTTGCCTGAGGCATGCGCCAAACCACGCTGGCGAATTAGCTCAAGAGTTTTCGAAGACAGGCGTTTTTTTGTGGCTATCTCTCTCTTAGCGTTCCTCGCACATTCATGGAGGTGCTGAACCAGTCGATCGTATTCCTCGTCAATGTTGTCAACAATGGCATCTTCCCATGTTGCCACAATAGTGCCAAAGAGTTCCCAGTTGGTGGTCGTTCTGGGAGTTCTCTTTTTGAACTTTGCAGCCCTTTCTCCCCGCTCTGTGAAGTAGAATTTTGCACGAAGGAGACGGTGGCCCGATCCCGTTCGAAATTTTGGGACAACAGCGACATCGGTCAGGCAAAACCGTCGATTGAATATGATGTGGTCTATTTCGTTGTGGAATCGTCCACCGGGAGACTCCCATGTCCAACGTTTATATTCTGCCTTCTGGAACTGTGAGCTACCATGAATGGTCTTGGTCGACATGATGAATTCAGACATTGAAGCCCTAGCCAATCAGGGCATTCAAGCCCAATACATCAAGATCCTCCATGAGCTGTATTGCGGATTCACTACCAGGATCTCACCATTCTACAAAGAAGTGATCGTTGATGTCAAGAGAGGGGTTTGGCAGGGTGATACCATTTCACCGAAACTCTTCAGTGCCACCCTCGAGAACATCATGCGACGACTGGAATGGGAAGGAATGGGAGTGAAGGTAGATGGTCGGCAATTACACCACCTCCGCTTTGCTGATGACATTGTTTTAATAACACCAAACATCAGCCAATTGGCACAAATGCTGGCCGACTTTGACCGTGAGTGTGGAAAGGTAGGACTACAGCTGAATCTTACGAAGACAATGTTTATGAGAAACAGCCTCGTTCCTGATGCCCCATTCGCTCTCAACGGAACGACCATCTCCGAATGCAACAGCTATGTGTACCTAGGTCAAGAAGTCAACATGACAAATGACCTGGCACCCAAGCTGCGCAGGAGGAAGAGAGCGGCTTGGAACGCCTTGAAGAACATCGAAGAAGTAGCTAAGAGGACGAAGAACCTCCGGCTCTGGGCACATCTCTTTGATTCCACTGTTCTTCCTGCATTAACATATGCCTCAGAGACCTGGGCCCTACGCAAACAAGATGAGAACGCTATTCAGGTCTCCCAAAGAAGAATAGAAAGAGCTATGCTTGGAATATCACGTTTCACTCAAAGGTAAACGTAAAGGTAAAGGCCCTCCCGTTGATCGTGCATAACACAGCGGGTAGGGCATTCGCCTTACAAGCGGCCAACATGGCCGACCCGAGTTCGATTCCTCCACCCCTCTCGGAGAGCCCGGCAAGCTACCGAGAGTATTCGGTATGCCAGACACAGTAACAACAAAGTCTCCAATGGAGACGTTACTGGGCCCTCTCGAGCAAATCGACATTTCACTCAAATGAGAGAAAAAATCCGGAGTTCCGACATCCGTCGACGATCAAGAATCAGGGACGCTGTCTCATTTGCCAAGGTGTCAAAAATCAGATGGGCTGGTCACATAATGAGATTTAAAGATGACCGCTGGACTAGAGTTGTTACTGACTGGATTCCAAGGGATGTCAAAAGACCATGTGGCCGTCCACCTACCAGATGGTCAGACTTCTTCGTGAAGATCATGAACGATTGGTTTGAGGCTCTTCATGTTCCCAGAGCGAACAGATGCCACTGGGCTACACTAGCACGCGACAGGGACAAATGGAGAAGTTACTGGCACCCGCTCGAGCAAATCAAGGACTAACAGGAAGTTAAGTGGTAAGTGATAAGTAGCAGTTATCTAGGCAACCCATCCATCCTTCCTTCCATCCATCCATCCATCCATCCATCCATCCATCCAACCATCCATCCATCCAACCATCCATCCATCCATCCATCCACCCATAAACTCATTCATTAACAAATGCCAAGATAATGTCATAGGAAGTTTATTACCAGGTTTATAGCACTAAACAAAACATACAAAATACTTCTTTCTTAGAACAGCAGTCTAGTGGAAGAGAAGTAGACTATGAAAAGATGAAGTCAGATAGAGAAGGGAGCACCAAATAAAGGGTATTGGGATATACATGCGTATCTGGAGTATTTGAACTGTATAAAGATTAGTGGGAATAGAGTACAATGAAGCCGAGAGGTGGGATGAAGCGGGACCCTTCGTAAGTAATCGATAGCCAGGCTTGATTGGATGGTCTATCCCTGGCACTTTAGTTGGGACCATCTTCTGGAAATGATGCCTAAATCCTATAGAGTGGTCTCCAAAATGTGACTTTAAATTATTGGGAAGGATATCTTTTGGAAATCTTTCACTTATGAATAGGGACTTGCTCTGTAAAGAGCCAACCAGGCTCAGGAAGGGAGAAAAATAAGTTTTGTGATCAGAAAATATCAAATCTCTCTGGCCATTTTATAGAAGCACCATCACATATAGCTTCCCCTCCCCAATCTACCTTGCACCACTGTGATTGGTAGGAAGTCTGAGTCTTGGTAGGAAGTCTGAGTCTTCTCTTCAGTTTTCATAAAACTAATACACTTCAGTAGTATCCACTTAAAAGGGATAAATCCCAAAAGATAATAGCAAAATTTTAAATACTGATATTTTCCTTAACTCTTTGTTTTGGACTTTGTGTTCAGTTTACAACATCACTTTTATCTAATACACCAAACTGTGAGGTGAATCTGGAAAGATGAAAACCATGTAAGCTTGAAATTTTCACATTTTCTAATTAAATTCCATCTCCATGGCAGCATGACAGCCTCTAACCATGTGGAGTCATCACAAGTTTGGAAGAATAGCTTTTGAGACATAATTCTTCACTTATCTAAAAGCTGCATTTACTTAATGAAGAGGTTTATTATATCTCTTCCACAGCCGTTGACCATCAAATTGGGGAGGTGGATGTTTTCCTTTATTTCTCTGAATTGGGCAAGTCACTGCTTTCATTCTGGCTAGAAGCCTAAACCCATGCAAGGGCAGTGCAAACACAGGAAGGGGGAGGGGCGGAATGGGACAGAAGGCCTTGCCCATGGTAGAGTCATATGAACTTGTAGATCAAAAGAGCAGTCCTGACTTTAAAAGACTATGGCACTATTCATGAACCCGGTGACTGCCCAAGAAGGAACACAACTGCTTGTTATCACCAAAAGATAAAAAGCTGCAGCTGTCCCCCTCGTGCCCCACCCCCAATCCCACTTGGATCTCCCCTACAAGGAAGGTGGAGGTTTTGACTCCGTTTGGTCTCGTGAATTGGCGACAAATGATATGATCCTGAAACAGAGACAACAGAAGGAAGTTATCAAAGAGGGAGCGTAAATTTTCTCTTGGGAGAATAGTTTCTGATTAGTCATATCCTTAATTTTATGCAATTTACTTAGTGATGAAATTAATTCTCATTTGACCTTAATACAAATGAATTGAATTAAGTACTGTCAAGTTCTGGAATGGACTCCGGTATTCTTCTCCAGAAACTCCCAAAGCATGTTTGTTTCCTAGAGTCCTGATTCCGTATCTATCAATAAATGAGCACTAAATGGGGAAGGAGATCAACTCTGTAATCAAAACAACGTTGAAGAATGCGACATTTAAACAATATTGAACAGGTTTTCCTGACTACAAGAATCCCCAGAACTTTTTGCGCTTCTGAATGGTGAAAAGGAGATATTATGCCCATTTCCCACACTTGGATTACCCCACCCATTTTCATGGGAAGCGCAGGGAGGTGACAGGACAGCATTTTAGTCATTTGGAATGCAGAGATGAACAAAGACATCTCTATTTAAAGGCTGCTCCAAGGCTGGAACTCTATCTTAAGGGTGTTGTAGTATGTCTTCTGTCCTGAGGGTGGCCTTCCCTTCTAGGATAAGGTCTGGTTCTGCAGGGTGCATGTGAGTGCCTGCTTGCAGTTCCAACTTTTGAACTTCAACTTGTCCCAATTACCAGGTGCAAGAGTAAAGTAATCAACTGTTTGATCATTTTGGGCTTTGATTACTATGAAGACAGACCATCCAGGAAAGGATTGGATGATCCTTTGGCACAGAATATGTGCTTCTCTGAGGCTGGGGTAAATGACAGAAAGCTTTAGTTAGGATGAGAAGGGCATGCATGGGACAGAATCATTGCCACTTTCTCCATTATTTCAGTAATTTGGAGAGGCAAAGAAAAGACTATGGAACTTTGGGGGATCTTCAGGGACAATGACTTTCTCCAGATATACAAAACAATTAATTTGAGTTGAGGGCTTTTAAAATTCTTAGGGTAAAGACGTCTCTAAGCTGCTAAGGTCCTCCAAATCCAAGCAGACTGGGTCTATTTGGATCACCTCCAAACGATGCTTCAAGACCATTAATTTGGTTTGGTGGTCAAGAATTATTTTTCTACAAAAAGACATGTTATTGATTCAGCTGCAATTCTTTCTTTCTGAATAAGAGGTACATTAAGAAGAAAAGTAGGCCTTGTGGTTTCTTGACACAAAAAAAGAATAAATAAGTGATAACATTAATTTTTTTCCACCAATGGATGATTAGGGTTGGAACTTGGTATAGAGTTATGTTTTAGACTCTCAAATCTCTTTGGGCATTGGGAATATATAATTAGCCAGTTCAAGGGTTAACCTCAAACAGACTCATCTGTATAGAGAATTATGGAGTAATAACATGCAGCCAGTGGCCTGAGGGTGAGATGGGTGCTGTGTTGAGCTGGAGAGCCAATATCTTGTCCAAAAGAGCACAGATCTTTGCTGATTTTTGGCAGTGTGATTGCAGGGTTGTTTCTGATTTTTCAGGAGAAACTAGAAACTAAAATTACCTTGTGTGATATTTTAAATGTTTTAATTTTTGGCAATGAAATAAAATGTAAATAGTAATTGAAATCTCATAGAACAACAGTGAACATATCTAGAAGCTGGGGGCAGTGTTAATGGGCCACCACTTGACCACTCCTGCTATTTCCACCATGAATTCCTTGAGCCAAAAAGGAAATGTGTCTTCTCCATCTCAGCTGTTTTAAAACCAAATGACTAGATTTGGACTGGAACACTGGCAGTTAAGGGAAACAGGCAGAGGGGACGCTGTCAGGGGCAAAGTGGAAAAGGCTCCCGAGTCTCTGTTAGGGAACAGAAACTGTGCCAAGCTGTGATGCTCAAGGGTTCCTACAGCCGGGTCAGTTGGTGCCAGAAATACAACAAAAAAACCAAAGATGCAGTTAACTGCTAAGTTTTAAGCATGCATACCACTGGTGTTCAAGGCTGAGATCAAAGCAATTTCTTTCTAAATATTCTGTACTCCTTTTCTAGAACAACTCAAGCTCATCCCTATAACCTCTGTCTATAGTGTTCTCTCATTCTGAACCAAACTTGGAACTGAAGACTTCTTTCTGCTAAGGTAAAGGTAAAGGTAAAGGCCCTCCCGTTGATCATCGATTTGCTCGAGCGGGCCCAGTAACGTCTCCATTGGAGACTTTGTTGTTACTGTGTTTGGCATATCGAATACTCTCGGTAGCTTGCCGGCCTCTCCGAGAGGGGCAGAGGAATCGAACTCGGGTTGGCCATGTTGGCCGCTTGTAAGGCGAACGCCCTACCGCTGTGCTATCTATTTATATGAAGTGTTATAAAATATAGACACTATATCCCATGAGACATACTTTGGAATACCTAGCATCATAGCACTGCACTGTCCTCCCGTTGTTCATCGGTTTGCTCGAGCAGGTCCAGTAGTGTCTCCATTGTGAGGCTTGTTGTTTTTGTGTTTGGCATATCGAATACATCATGGGTAGCTTGTCAGGCTTTGCCGTGCGGGATACTCTCAATAGCTTGCCAGGCTCTTTGAGAGGGGTGGAGTAATCGAACTCGGGTCGGCTGGGTCGGCCATGTGCAAGGCAAATGCCCTATCTGCTGTGCTATCGCTCCAGCCCTAGGAATATGTATTTCTATAAAAGAGAAAAAATTAGCAAGACAATGATAAAATCCATAGATCTGGGCACCAAAATAAAGAAACCTTAAAGTGAAGATTTTAGTTAATAACTATGTTATACCAGTTATAGTCAAGGTAATCTAAGCAAGTCTCTGTGTACTTAATTTAAATTTTCAAGAATAGAAATACAATAGAAATACAACTTTAGTGTTCATTGAAGATGTTTTATAATCCCCCAAATTACTATGAAATTATTAATGTAAATGTTTTTACATTACATTTTCTGAAATTAGCCTTTGCACCAAGATGGGGCCAGCACTGAAGATGAACTCATACTTTTAAAATAAGAGAGTAAAAAATTAATTAGTCATAAAATTAATAATAATAAATTAATAATAAAATAAAATAAGACAGTAAAGACAAAATCTATATACTGAGTTGTTTCTCATTAGGAGCTATTTTCTCCTTTCTTCATTATCTAGTAAGTTCTTATTAAGCAGTGATTTAAGAACATGATGTTCATTAAAAAGATCACTGCAGGGGGTAAGAGCAATAATACAGCAGGTAGAACATTTGCCTTGCACTATGCCAACCTTTGTTTGATCTCCAGCACCACATGTGGTACCCATATGGTACCCTGACCACTGACAGCTGTGATCCTTGAACCCAGAGCAAGGAGAAAGCCCTGAGCATTGCTGAGTGTGACCCACAAAAACAAGCAAACTAAAAAAAATCACTGCAGGATAAAGAGGTAATAGCAAGTTGAAAAAGATACATGACTCCTTCTGATTACCTTATTTATAACAGTTTGCCCCACTGCAAATACACTATTGATAGATAAAATTACAACTCCCAAAGCTTGTGATTTAGACAATTTGTGTGTAATGCGTGTCTTAGCAGCGGATTACATCTAAACTAGAGTAAAACCAACTGTTGGTAATCTTTCACAATCTCTTAGTTTGAAATGAAAGTAGCTTTTGCATACTGTTTGAAGGGCACAGTTTTTAGTGATGGTATGTTTTGTCCCTTCTTTTAGAAAGGGAAAAAAATGCAAACAATTTAATCACCTCTGCAACCAGTATTTTGAACTAGAATCTGATTCTTTTACTTTTTTTAGAATGTACTCTTTGAAGCATGAAACTTCTTCATGAAAAGATATTCATCTTGGATATTTTAAATTTAATATACTATCATTTGTACTACACTTTGACTAAATCATCAAATTACTGTAGTGACTATGTCACATGAATATAAAAATATTTTTACAATAACAACTTTCCTAAAAAACTGGAAAATCATCATAAATGTTATTTATAGAGTTGATGTGAATGTACTGGTAAAATCAATCTTCAGCGGTGTTTTGGTTAAGTGAGTCATCAGTTTCTAGAAAAGAAGTCTTTGAACTGGTAGAATTTTCCATGTCTGGAGTTAATAATAATGTGATCAGCTGACATACTACCCAGCTTATCAACTAGTATACTGCATTCACAGCAGGGAAAGTATAATCATTTTATTGGTCACTTGTTGCGCCTGGCAGGACATCAAGTTCAAGAACTTTTACATTATCTCTAGGAATTTCATTAAAATATCTTACCAATGTAGTGACAGTTGAAAAAAAATTCAGTTAGGTGAAGTGTCATGTTACTAAGACTTAAAGGATTTATCTGGTATTTGTAAAATCTTTTGAGGTACTTGAGCAAGTTGGGGGTTTTGTTTGGTTTTGCCTCTTCTTTTTTGACATTATACCTTTGGTTTGTGTCAATGGAAAATTAACTTTAAGTATTGTGGAACTTAGATCAGAGGTGAAGAAAGAATCTTAAGCCATTATTGTGTCCTTGTGGCATCATATGGAATAACCTTTTCTTTTCTGAAGGACTTCAACACTGAATCATGGAAGTTGACAGATAGTGACCATTTCCTTAACTTGAAAAGACAGTGGATTTAGCCAAACATTAATTTCATTGCTCTATAAGAAGTAATTTTTAAATGTAGGTTATAATACAAGGATGTCCATTTTGTAACTATCATAAAAACGCTTTCTTTCCTTCCTGACCCCGCTCTGAATTTTTTAAAATAATAGTACAAAATTAGTTAAATAGTTTTAAACATACCTCAGACATCTCTGATGTATAGGCAATAGTAGAAATAGCCACTGTAACTATAACCTTACAGCACAGAAATCAACTTTGCCTGAGAATCATCTCACAGTTACAAACATGTATATCAGATTAACCTAACATGAACTAATCCTCTTCTCAATGTTCAGTGTCCAGCTTCTCCATTTCTTTTTCTTTCACAACCCAATACCATCTTCTTTCCCTTAAAGTTGTCTAGCTACTTACTTCTCTGTCCTCAGCCCCAAGTTCTTTAATGAACTTAACAATAAACTCATCAGTTTATTGATCTACAAGCACAAGTTATTGTACAGGTTATTGTAATGATTTATTTAGCTTAGAGCAAACATTTTATCTTTTGCAGCACTCAATCTTCTATTTATTTCAATTTTGTATGTTCTAGGCCTCCCAAGTGGTGCTCGGGAGGCCTGCAGGACACATCTGGCCAAGTGGCAAGCAGTTCAGTGCTAGGGCCCAAGGATGCAGTGCTGTCCATCCTTGTGTTGCCACGGATTACCCAAATCAACCTGACAGAGTTCAGGGGGATCCAGAGATGCATCCTATGATACGTGAGGTACCATTTGGCTCCGGAGATGGAACAAGGGTTGGTCACGTGCAAGGCAAGCATATTTACCCCTGTAGTCTCTCTCTGGGTCTGTCTTCAATTTATTGTTTCTTCAAATAAATGTCACTAATTAAAGTTTTCTGAGATCTTGGAAGTTTAGGAACATTTTTATGTTAACCTAAAATAAATGGAACAGAGTACTTAATACACTATTCTATTAAAAGTTAACACATATATCCTGACTTAGTGGTCTCCGACCTTTTTCATTCTATCCCACATTATATTCTTTATTGCATTTATCATGATATGAATTCCTCTTACATATTTATATGTTTGTATGTCTATGGTTTTGGATCACAGTTCTTCCTTTCAAAGGAGCTTTATCCTGCTCACGGCTGTTTTCTGATGTCTAGCACAGTGCCGCAATGTACCCTGAATAGATTGCTTGATAGAAATACAACTGACAAGCTGAGATGGTTGAGCCTCACCTGGAACAAGGCCACCCACAAAGGGCCAGTGGGAAATGTTGGGAGACGGCCATGTTCCACCATTTCTGGGTGCTAACATTTTCTGAAAAGGGTCCTCTCTTAACTTCTGTAGCAAACTGGAATGCTCTGTCAGGGAATTTCTATCTTTTTACAAATGATCAAAGAAAGATCAGAGAAGGTAACTGAGGTCATTTAGAGAGCAAGGTCTGAGCAGAGTCCTCAACATAAAAGGGAACTGAATATTTTTTTAATACACACATTAGTATGTTGCATAAGTAGGCATGTATAAGGTACTATTTTTCAAAACTGAGAATTGATGAATAGTGATTGCTTGCTTTTCATGGAAATTTATTAAACCCCAAATTATGCTATAAAGCAAGGAAGTTCAAATTCCACATGCTATTTCAAGAAGTATTTTATAATAGCAGCTATATACTAGAAAAGAGAATATCTGTCTCTGGAAATCTTTGAAAAATCAGTATGCGTTAGTTAGTATTTTATCTGGAGTCATAGCCTTATTGGGTTACCTTATTAGAAAGGTAACAGAGGCTGTCTAATAACCCATTCACTCTTGATAAAGTTTCTGAGGATCCGAGAGTTACAGAGCTCTAAAAACTGAATGCAAATCCTCTGCTAGGTGATCTTTCCTTTCCCCTCGAGTTTCATTGTCTCCTCTTTTCATCCTGCTTTGCAGACAACTTGGATTAAATACTCTTGCCAAGATGTTCTTGCAGGCCGGGCAAGAGATTTGAAGAAGAGAGGGGGCTGGTGCTTTTATTCCCTCAATAACTCTTCCTACAAGGCTACCATAAACCCCCGGGTTGTACTTATTTTTATTTTATTTTTTAAACTGAGGCCGCAGTTCCTCTTGCTTGTCTTCTCTGTAATTTTAGTAGCTGTTTCTTCCCCCTCTTCCTTCAGATTAGGTGTGGTATGACTTCTAGCTGCTGCTAGCATCAGGGTGCTTCATCAAACTTTTCTAACTCCCCTGACCCGATGTTCTATTAAATTTTTATAGTGATTTCTGACTAGAACTCTGCTATTACACAGCTATTTATTTGTTTATTTTTAAATTTGGGGGTAACATCCAGCAGTGCTTAGAGGCTGCTCCCTATTCTGTGCTCACAGGTTGCTCCTGGTAGTGTTTAGGAGATGATGTGATATTGGAGAGTGAATCCAGGCCTCCTGCATGCAAATCATGTGCATAAACCCATTGTACTATTTATCCTTTTCCATACAAACTTAAAGGTGTTCTGATTTCTATCCAGGGCACTTTTCTCTATACTCTCAAATTCATAACCAGTGTTAGAAATTTATGTAATTACATACTCAGAGTGGGCTGGAGCGATAGCTCAGTGGGTAGGGTGTTTGCCTTGCACACAGCCGACCAGGGTTTGAGTCCTCCACCCCTCTAGGAGAGCCCCGCAAGGTACCTGGAGTATCCTGCCCGCATGGCAAAGCCTGGCAAGCTACCCCTGATGTATTCGATATGCCAAAAACAGTAACAAGTCTCACGATGGAGACGTTACCGGCCCGCTGGAGCAAATCAATGAACAACGGGAGGACAGTGCTATGTACTCAGAATATATGGAAATATCTTTTTTTTTTTTGGTCTGTATTGTCACTTTCTTTATTGAAACTAGTCGAATTCAAGATCCACCAAATCAATAAAGTGTAAGGAAAAAGAAAGACAAAGGGAACAGAAATGAAATGTTTTCGCTGAGCTTTGGTGATGCTGCCTCGGGCATTCCTGCGCTGGCAAGAATTGGGCCTTTGTGGGCTGGCACGGTGCCCCCACACCCCCTCTCCTGCCTCCCAAGTTGGTCTGCGGACCCCCAGGGCTGAGCAGGTCGCTGACACCTACCCCCAAAATCCGGGCAGCCGTGACCCCCTGCCTCACCGTGGAAATATCTTTAAATATTCTGCTGAAGAAGTTCTAGAAACAGAATCTAAAAGGGTGAGTAATGAGGACCGCGGAAAGAGGAAAAGCTGACTCTTTCTGCAGGAAATCTTGCAAAGGTGAAATAGACTGGGGCAAAAGGTGCCTAGAGAAGTCGGAGTAGGACGCGGTTCCTGTGTGGTTAGGGGAGCTGGAGCTGCAGCTCTCAGTTCTGCAGCAGCTGAAGGCAGCCCACCCACCACTAAGTGTATGAAAATATGCATTTTTCATTTAGCACAGTTCCTCAGCAAAAGTGAATGATTTACCTCTGCTCAACTTAAGAGTAGCACGTGGTGGAAAAACTTTCCAAACATGATGGAAAAACTGATTGTGTAGGATTTTTTGAGAGGAAGCCTCTGGTCTCTGGTGAGAGGTTTAGTTGAGTTATATCATTAAGGGTAAATTTGATCAAGGCAGAGCTTTCGCTTTATAGCCTGGCTCCGTTGGGATATCATCTTTACATCTGGCATTATAACTTTCATTTGATCTTTAAAATTTTTTAAATAAAAATTTTTATTCACCATGAAATTACAAAGTAATTCATGGTTATGTTTCAGGCCTACCGTTTTCTTTTCGCTTTTTGGGTCACATCCGGCAACGCACAGGGATTCCTCCTGGCTCATGCACTCAGGCTTTACTCCTGACGGTGCTTGGGGGACCATATGGGATGCTGGGAATCGAACCGGGTGGGCCACGTGCAAGGCAAACGCCCTACCCGCTGTGCTGTCAATCCAGCCCTAGGTATACCATTTCACAACATCGATCCCTTCAACAGTGTCCACTTCCCTCCACCAATGTCCCCTCCCACCACCTAATTTGCCTCCCTCCCACCATTCTGCTTCTACAGGAGCCTCTCTCTCTCTCTCTCTCTCTCTCTCTCTCTCTCTATATATATATATATATATATATATATATAAATATAAATATTTCCCCCCTGTGGTTTTTAGTACTGTTAATGATAGGGTTTCGTACATAGCACTTCACAACCTCTCAGCACCACCTCCTCTTCCTTGTTGAATGCTTCCCTCCACCACAGATGTTGCCCCCTCCCTTTCCATCCCCAATGCCCTCGTGTGGCACATTTCCTACCAGTTCTCATGTTCTTTTTTTCCATTGTCTCTTTTTCACTGTCACTGTCACTGTCATCCCATTGTTCATTGATTTGCTTGAGCGGGCCCAGTAACGTCTCCATTGTGACACTTGTTACTGTGTTTGGCATATCGAATACGTCACAGGTAGCTTGCCAGGCTTTGCCGTGGGGGCGAGATACTCTCGGTAGCTTGCCGGGCTCTCCGAGAGGGGCGGAGGAATCAAATCTGGCTCAACCAGGTCGGCTGTGCGCAAGGCAAACTCCCTACCACTGTGCTGTCACTGTCTCCTTTTAAAGCCATGAAAACCAAATTTGAGTAAAGCCATGTCATAAAACGTAGAGACAACGTTCCTGAATAGAGGTAGTCCTTTAACCTAATCTTGAGTCTATCACCGATTTTGTCTGACCTCGTTCAAGTTTCTGATTCACAAAAAATATTTCCTCAGAATAAAGTGAAAACACTTGTTAAAAGATATTGGGTAATGCTTCTGTTTCTTTGATTCTTTGGCCCTTATTATTTTCATTTTGAATTTTTTTGAATTTTATTTCCCCTTACACTTTCTGTAAACACTATGGTTTACCAGGTTGTTCGTGATGATTTGTTGCAGACATTCAACATACCAACAGCAATCCCACCACCGTTGCCCCTTTCCACCACTACGTCCAATTTTCCCAACTTCTGCTTAAGCCTGCCATCATTGAAGGCCCTCAATCATTTATTTTATCTTGCTTGTTATGAGTAATTTGTTGAAAGAATGAACAAAAAATGTCTCCTTCAAAGAAAGTTAGTGAAGATTGTTGTATCTCACCATGGAGCCATTAAGCCCTTGTATTTGAGATTCCTAAAATGATAGTACAGGGTAAGCCTTCTGCGCTTCTATTTTGTTATTCTAAATTGGTTGCCTACGTATTCTACATTATGTCTTTATGGCTCTCTTAAGAACTAGACTAAACAACAGCATTTTCCACTTTGATCTTTCTGTCTGTTTGACAAACAGATATTACACTTAACAGTTCTATGGTTTTGGATCTTGGAATCTGTCTTGCTGAGAGAGAGAGACCCACTACCTCCAGCCTCAGCTCTACAGAGTCCACACTTTCTTGAAGCTTATCCTCTGATACCATTGTCTCTCTGAAGATCTGAATCATATAGGAAATGGAAGGCCAGAGATGGAATGTTCCACTATTTGATCGACTCTTTGGAGGGCTAAGACAATTGCTCTAAGTTTGGCTGGCATCTCTCCATCATGTTTCTGCTTGATTCCAACTGTCAACATATGAGTCCAGTGTTTTCCCTTTTTGATCAGTCTAAAGTCAAATACTCATTTTGGGGGGACTTCTCACTAACCAATTGATTTGAAGTTATATGGATTCAGCCTGTGGAAAATTCAACTCCAGTGGTCACATCCCGCAAACACCATTTAAATTTATTTTTTTTTCTACTTGGAAAATTTGCCCAAATTTATTTATCTATCTATTTATTTATTTATTTTCTTGGAGCGATAGCACAATGGTAGGGCATTTGTCTTGCATGAGGCCGACATGACTGACCCGGGTTCAATTCCTCCGCCCCTCTACTGAGAGTATCTCGCCCGCACAGTGAAGCCTGGCAAGCTCCCCGTGACGTATTTGATATGCCAAACACAGTAACAAGTCTCACAATGGAGATGTTACTGGGCCTACTTGAGCAAATCGATGAACAAGGAGAGGACAGTGACAGTAACAGTGACAGTGACAGTGTTTTTTCTCTTGGATGTAGAGTTTTGGGATTTACTACACCCCTGGCCCTCAAAGAAATGGGGTTTTGTTATTTTATCTTATGTCCAATAATTTTAAAGCATAGTTCAAAGAGCACTATCTGGGTAGCATTTGTCAACACCCTTTACTTCAAGTATAATTAATTCATGTCCTCCTCTTTCCCCTCTGTGATTCTCAGACATTGTGCTCTACTCATTATTGACATTTATTACTTTGAAGAGGAATCGTTTGTATTTGCTAGAGGAGAAGATCCTGGAGGTCAGAAACTCAGTTTTGTATATCTCTACCCAGAAAAGTAACTGCTCAATAAAGCCTTTAAGAAAGGAGGAAGGGGGAGCAACTAGGGAAGAAAGAGGGAAGAATTTCTGTTTACCAAATTCTTGAAATGCTCTCTCCATGTACATATTTTGAGAATGAATGACATACATGGAAAACGTAGAAGCATCTTTGACAGTGAGGTAAGAAGAAACCTAGTGTGTCAGAGTTTTGCTGAATAATTTGTTTTCTTTTCCTCCCATGCCTTATTATTCCTCTAAAAGAAACAACTCATTTGCTAAGCTTTTCACTGGTGTGACTGAACAGGTTCGTGGTTTGCATTGGCAACATTGGGGTCATTGTTGATATTGTGAGATGCATTTGCACTGTCAGTCCACTAGAGGACTGGTACCTGAAGAACACACAGGAAGTGTGCTGATATATTAGTATCTTAGCTAGAGATCTAGACTTAGAAGTCAGCTATCTCATCTCGATCTCCACACAGTGTAAGAGTAAAGTCATGAGTGGTGTCACTGTGCTTTAGTGATGAAAGTTGGCTAATCATCTTAATCTAATAATGGAAAATAGAAACATTCAGTGCATGCAAACCACAGATTTAATCAATGAAAAGTATATTTATTAAGCTTCTATTATGTGCCAGATATATCTATTAAGATAAAAAGGGCTTGTTTTAATTATAGGAGGAAAGAAGATAAACAATAAACAATACACAGGGTAAGTAAGTTATTTAATAGGTTGTCAGATGAAAAGTGTTATGGAAAATTTAAATTATTTATTAGCATCTAGATCCAAAGAGCAAAATCAAACTCAACCATGAAATACATTGCTCAGAATATTTTTTTATTTTATTTTATAAAGTAGTTCACAGTATTTGATTACATTTAATATCCAACATCAATTTCACCACTATGACACCTTCCCACCACCATATTTTGAATGTTTCCATTCCAAACCCCAACCCCTGCCCCAAAGCAGAACTGAAATAATTTATCTTGTATTGTTTGTTATGAATAATCCGCTGAAAATGATCCAAAAAGGATTTCTTACAGATTTCATCATCCTGTTATTCGTCAATTGCCTCGAGCAGGCCCCAGTAACGTCTCTTTCATCCTAGCCCTGAGATTATATTCAAGGCTCTTTAGGAGAATGAGACCCATCAATGTTACTGGTATTTGGCATATTTGGTACGCCACGGGGAGTTTGCCAGACTCTGCCCTGTGGGCAGGCTACATTCGATAGCCTGCAAGTTTGTCCAAAGTAGGAATGAGACAATAAGATGTCATAAAAAAAATTCTGATAAGATGTCGGTCGAGGCAGCCGCGCGGTTCAGGGATCTGGATTTTATAGTCTCTGAGTCTTGGCCGCTGATGGGATTACACCACCATGCTTCTTACAGATAAGTGTGTGAAAATTGTTGTATTTCACCTAGGAACCATTAAGCCCTTCTATAAGAGATTACTAGCATGTTGTTGAAGGCTACTGCTCAGAGTATTTAATAGAGAGCCGTGGACCTGATTCTTTCAAACCTCTATTGCTCACAAGAATAATCACCGAAATATGAATGGAACAAAGGCGCGGATGATGATATTATACAAAGGTGAGTAAGTGATCTGAAGAAGACTGGTGGTCCCTTATAGTTTTCCACTGTCACTGTTTATTGATTGATTGATTGATTTGTCACACCTAGCAGTGCTCAGGGCTTATTCCTGGCCCTGTACTCAGGCATGACTCCTGGCAGGGTTCAAGGGACCGTATTTGGTGCTGGGGATCAAACCCACGTTCATGGCATACAAGGCAAATGCCCCACCCACTGTACGATCTCTCCAATTCCAACAATATCTTTCTTTGTCAGCTTATGTTTAATAATTTTTTTAAAGTTTACTTTCACTTTTTTAGACGCCATACTCATCAGTGCTCTGGGTCCTTGGGCCCCCTTCTGGCAGTGCTCACTCCCTTCATTGTTCTGCTTGGCACAGCAGTGCTTATGGCCTGGCAGGCATATCACCTGTGGTATTTGGGGAAGGGGCGTGCAATGCTGCAGATCAAACTCAGGTCCTCACCTCTGTCAGTTCTGTGTTTTATGCACTAATATTATCTTATCCAGGTTTGACCTTCAGATGTTACAATACCAAGACCCTAAATTTGCCGTCACATTGTTCTTCTTTTTTTTTTTAACGGTAGCATGTGTAGAGGCAGGGTTCTCAGTAATTACACCATGGAGACTTGTAACTCTAGTGAAAAATGTAAATATAAGTGCGAACATTCCTTACTGTTGAAAAGTCCATGAGGTTTCTGTAACCTCCATGGGAAACTTTTAATCAGAAGGTTGTTTTTATGAGTCAGAGATCTAAACAAAACGAGTCACTTACATGATTCAAATGTCTAAATGCAGGGATGAAAGATAGATTTCATTTCATAAGCAACCCATCGATTGTTAAGGTCTGTCTAGGGTGTTGAGAAGTATTTTTAAGCTGGGTGGGAAAATGATGTTTGATTAGTGATGTCTGCTACAGGATCAGGACCATGGGAAAGCGACATGCATGTTTTGAGTCATTCCTAGTGTAAAATCATCAAATATAGCCTTATGAATTCATAGGCTCATGCATATACACTCACACTTATGTACTACACATGTGTACATCTAATGAGAACTGAGGGCTCAGGCAGTGTGGGCGGTGGTTGGTGGGCCATTGCCAACATCTATTTTCAGGGCTTTCCCCGGTGATGGATCTTTTTCTGTGGCTTCCCATCCTTTCCGTTACTCTGTCCAGTTAGGGGAAGTTAACTGCTACAGGTCTGGGGTGAGCTGGTGTTTTGGAGATGGCTATGTATTTCTACTAAGCCATTTTTGGTTGTTATCTCTCTGAAAAGACAATTTTTTCCCAGATTGGACACATCTCTATAATTTCTATCTATGGAAAAATAAATAACAAATTGTAGTGGTTTTCATACGTTAGAAAAACTAATTCTTCTAATGAACTCTTACAAAGAACTTTACTACATTAAGCACATGAAAGCAATGACGAGGTGTCTCAGGAAGTCTCACCTGAGACTTACTGTCATCTGACAGGTAATATTTTTATGTGTGTTGAAGTCCAGAAACACATTTGCTCTGAGTCCTGGAGTTTCGTGAGTTTTATTTAAAAAGCTCTTAGCTAGTTCAGCTTCCTTAGTTCACATAGGCGACTATCCAGGGGTTGGAAGGTAAATGATTTTTCCCAGGATCATACAGAATAATGCAGTTGTGCTGCGGCAGTGTGAGGAATTGCTGACTCCTCACTCCTCTTTGGTCTTCTCTGCACGAGAACAGAACTTGGGGCTTGGAGAAGATTGTCTGTCAACATCCGCGTGCCCTCGTCTAGTCTAAACTGTGAGTTTCAAAGGAAAAACAGAGTTCCAGGACCCATCTGAGGGGACACAAAGGACCCCCTAGAGAGCTAGGTCTACTCTGTCTGTCCTGTCCTCCATTTCATCAGTGAAACCTGACAGCATAGATTAGAAAAATAATAAAGGGCCATCTCATCTGTGTTCCTTATTTATTACACATTATCCAGGTATCTGGTTGCAAAACCTGCACTCCTACTCCTCTCCCTTTGTTAACCACATTTGAAGCAGAACACACTGACCTGCTTCATCAGATAACATCAGCATTTCAGTGAGTGCTCCCTTTCCAGGTGACTTCCGCCCTCCCTCCGGCTCACCAGCTCTCCGCACTCCCTGAGAAAGCTCAACAGGGGGAGCACTTGAATTCACAGCAAGGCACCCCCCCCCCCCCCCATGCTGTGGATTGATTGTCCCGTCAAGTGGGAAAAAGAGAAAACGAAAATTCCACCTCTGTTAAAGAAAACGGACCGACTTTCCTAGATTTTAGAGCCAGAAATCGAAGGACCGTAAGCCACTTAACCAGTCTGGGGGTAACTCGTTCACTCTCCTCTGGCCTTGCTCAATCGCCCTCTGTCCGCCCCCCACCCCCGCCGTCCCCGACTTCAAAGCTTAGGGAGGGCACCAGGCTTGTGTAAGAAAGCAGTTCTTCTTCATTCTTTGCGAAGGAGGGCGGGAGAGAAAGAAAGAGGGACAGGGAATAAGGGAGGAAGGCATGGGTGGGAAAGACAAGAGGGCAGGCTTGGAGAAGGAGAGGGGGGAGGAGGAGAGAAAAGCATCCTGAAATGGAGAATAGGAAGAAGGGATGGAGATGTGAGGCTGAGAGAAGGTGAAGTGTCAGGAAAGGTGAGAAGAAAGGAAGAAGAAATGAATATGTTTTGCTGCTTAAATATGTCAAGTGAAAACCAAGGCCAGTGTCTAAGCCTGAGCGCTATAGGGAGGTTGAAGGGCGAGGAAGAACAGACCCCTGGGGCTGGAGCAATAGCATAGCTGGTAGGGCATTTGCCTTACACACGTCCGACCGGGTTCGACTCCCACCAGCATCCCATATGGTCCCCCAAGCACCACCAGGAGTAATTCCTGAGTGCATGAGCCAGGAGTAACACCTGTGCATCACTAGGTATGACCCCCCCCCCCAAAAAAAAAAAGAAAGGAAAGAAAAGAAAGTCTAGACCCCATGTAGCAAAATATGGGTTCTGGTCTCATTTCCATCATCCAACTCTCTGACACCTTAAACAATCCTTTCCTCTGGGCCTCAGCTTTTTCAGTCTGCAAAGAAAGGGGCATGTGAGAGGCCTTGGGTGTCTTCCCTACCCCTCACCCCAGCATTTGCCCTGGGGCAGCCAAGTCTGGCTGGGGAGAACAGGAGAACAGAGCTCTTTGTGGCTGTCTGAGGACCGACAACTTGAAAGGCAATGGGGGCAGAAGAATTGAAGCATTTTTGTTGTGGAAGAAAGCGTGGGCTGCAGGCAAAAAGCCAGAAACCACTGACATCACTATAATACTTGGAACAGACCTCTGAGAGGTGGGTGGGAGCCTCGGGGAGTGGGCAGAGTTACCTGGTAAAGGGATGGGAGGCCTTGCCGGCCCAGGAGCAACAGGAATACTTGAGCGAGGCTTCTGAACCCTCAGAATATCAGAGGGCAGACGGCCCGCAGCTGGAAGCCAGGAGAAAAATGGGGGAGAATCTGAGAAATTGTTTCCTCACTCATTTTATTGATCTGAGTCTGAGAATAAAGGATGAGGATCGTTTCTAGGCAAAAATCCCATTTGCCTTACCTCTGGTCCTTGAGATGGAAACACTTGATGCAGTGGATGGTGATAGCCACCTTTGCTCTTCTGTGCCAGAACCTACCTGACAGGGAACTAAAGTATCGGCCACTTCTACAATAGGATGACAAGGCACCTGGTTTTTGCCTTCAGATGTAACCTCTCCTGAAAATGCCTCGACACTTGTAATTTCCACTGTTGTTAAGTTCTGGGTTTAAGTCTTTTGTAGAAACAGTATCTTGTTTCTCCCTATCGATTTGTACATACAAGTCTCGGGATTTGGGGGGAAGCTTATCGGAACGGACGGCGTATGTTCCTCTGTTCTCCGCCACTGAGCCCTGGGCAGACAGTTTTATCGAACAGCCACGCTCTTTCCTGTTGGTTCCAGATGATCTCAGAATTCCTTTCTGGGCTCCAGGCCGGCACTACTTGTGATTGATCCTATTTCTCATTCTTAGCTTAGGGCACATTGTCGGGGTGTATTTTGGGGGAACAGGGCAGGAAAGTTCTAGGAGAGGATGCAAGAGGCTCGGCCAGCAGCAGAGTAGAGGGAAGTGAGTGACCTGGGCACAGGCCAAGTCTACGGTCAGTGTTATTTCTTATATTATCTTCTCAGCTCCTTTTCCGTTTCTCAGATTTTGTGTTGACTCCCTTTTCCCTCCAAGTGTCTGCTTGTTAGAATTGAATTGTTCAGGGAATTACAGATCGAGGTGTTTTAATAAATGTAATGCAGACCAGGAGCTTTGCCCTCTGTCCTTCAGAATCTGATTTCTGTTTATTCTCCCAAATATCCAGAGCTGTCTTTACTCTTCAGGAAAACCTCTACATGATCCTTAATAGTCCACACCCCTTTTCTGCAACCTTTGTCAGTGATGGGAACCTCATTACCTCATGAGACAGCTCATTTCATTGTTGATGACCTCAGTGGTTAGAAAGTGGTCAGCTCACACTGGATTGAAACCTTCAGCCTGACAAGACTATCCATTCACCCATCTCTCTCTTTTTTTCTTTTTTGATTTTGGGGTCACACTCTGCATTTTCTTAGGGCTCACTCCTGTCTCTGTGCTAAGGAGTCACTCTTGGCCTAGCTCAGGGGATCATACAGGATGCTGGGGATTGAGCCCAGGTCTTTCTCATGCAAAACAAGCGTCTTACCCTGAGTGCTATCTCTCTAGCCCTGAGAATTGCCAATCCTTTTTAGGCTCTTTAAGGAAATTGAAGAAAACAAATCCATCCATTAATGCTGGTTCACAGACCATGTCTGTTTCCTCGTCCCGCATGCCAGCCTTTCAAGTTGTATAAGATAGCTATCATAGAACTCCGAAGTTTTATCTTTTCTAGGTTAAATATCTCATTTTTAGTCTGCCTCACAAGATATTCACATTTTTATTGTCTTGTGTAACCATCAGGATATCTTATAAGAGCTGCCCAAATTGAACTAAAATGTATAATCTTGCATGTAAATGTCAAGAGAATAGAAGCTTGTTGAATGGGATTATTTGGTCCTGGGATTTGGAAATTATCCTTCTATTTATGCACCAAAACTGTGTGCTATTGGTTTTAAAGATGCTGTTTCATTTTGCTGTATGTTAAATTTTAGTCAGTGAAGACTCTTGGATTGTTTTCTTAAAAGCTGTTAACTATCCTGCATTCAACTAATAAGAATTTGTAAGACTGACTACCACTGTTGCTGGACAGGAATCTCTGTTGGCTATCTATTTGTGTGTAGTCCTGTACTGGGTAATGGACCAGAAAGATAAGGCCTTCAGAAAATTTTAATTTGAAACTTATTCATTCAACACATACTTATTGTTAGTTCTGGCTTCTTATTAGACAATTTGTCAGCATAAAAATTTTATGTTCTGAGAACTTGTCCAACATTCTACTTTTATTTTATAGATCACATCATTCATTGAATGAACATAGAACTCTATATGCAGGGATGTTAATTGCAACATTAACTTTAGATATAAAAAAGAAAAACAAATTTCTAAAGGGAATGATTAAATATAATACAGTGCCTCCATAAACGGTCATGAAGCCATTAATACTAATGACTTATATCTATATGAATGACACAGGAGGCCCTCTAGGTCTCTTATATAACAAATTATTTTTTTACTTCAATTTGCAGCAAAGTATATGTACTATAATCTCATTTGTATTCTAACAAACCAAACTATATCTTTTATAATTACATATGTCCACTAAGTGCAAGTAGGAGTTTGAAAGATACACAGTAAACTGTTAGTGAACTTTTCCCATTAGAATAGTTAGAAAGATAACTAATCGGTAGCGAATGGGTTTTGTTTTTCCCTCTACATGTTCTGATTATGACTGGACATTTACAAGCATATATTTATTACTTGTGTGACTTTTAAAGGCCTTTTATAATATGTAAAATAAACCACACATATTTAAAAAGAAAAAGAATTAAAAACTTGAGAAGATCGAATCTCCTTCCCGCCAACAGAATAAAATAACATGGGCATATTAATGCAACATAAAGATTTGACAGAAGGACATTGGAGAAGGTGTTGGAAATCTGAATGAGAGATTCCCTTTGCCTTCATTAAGACGTGAAGGTCAAGGAAAGGTTTCAGGGAAATGCAGTGCACTGGCAAGGAATGGCATTTGAGGGGGTTTTGGTAGGAAAGTAGGAAAGACTAAATCTTCTCTGGATAAAACTGTAGTGTATTGGAAGTACTGAGCTTCACTGGAAATACTCAACAGAAATTCTTAAAAAGTAAGTTTGACCCAAACAACCTTTGATGTTCTTCCTTTGGTAGCCTAGGAAAACATCCCTCTGCAACATCTCAGGTACAATAATTTTGTGTTTGCATCAGAATGCTGAAGGAGAATAAGACTGGTAGCAGAGAGACCATTTAGACACTATTGTCATATGCTAGCATTTTTAATATCCTGTTCAAATTTAATAGTGCTCCCCCACCATCCTCTCTAAATCTGTTCAACGTCTAAGTCATCTTAGAAAACTTTCACTCGAAATTTCTTCTTCAAGATTTATAATACTCTTAATACATGGTCTTAGAAATCTTGAAATAAAATTATTTTATTTTATTTTTTAATTTTAAATTTTATTACATTCAATATTCCATCACCAATCCCATCATCATTTAATTTCCCATCACCATTATTTTTAATTTTATCACCACCACCCAAGCCTTCCCCAAAGGCAGATGCTAAATAATTTATTTTGTATTGCTTGTTATGAATAATCTGCTAACAATGATCCAAAAAAGTGTCCTTAGAGGAAAGTGTGTAAAAATTGTTGCATCTCACCTTGGAGACATCAAGCTCCTATATAAAATATTACTAACATTTTGTTACAGGTTGGGCCTTGTGTGCTAATATTTATTTTTTGGTTGAGATCGGTCACCTTCTACTTTACACGCCATCAAATGTTGTGTGTTACTCCTGGCACACCAGTGGCTTAGAGAATCAGATGTTGTTCGGCTGCAAATGCAGCCACGTGCTCCAGGAACCCTAAAATTTTAAATAGGGTTATAGGGTGATAGTTGGAGTTAATTATTTTTTTTAATTTAAGTTATTTTTTTGCTTTTTTTGGGGGGGAGGGTCACACCCGGCGATGCGCAGGGGTTACTCCTGGCTCTGCACTCAGGAATTACTCCTGGCAGTGCTCAGGAGACCATATGGGATGCTGGGGACCAAACTGGAGAAATAAATCTTTTCCAAGATTTATTTGTGAGTAATAAGTTTTTTTTATTAAGTAAGAATTTCTCTAGTTTATTTGAAGCGGTCACATTAAATTTGCTGACTCTGTTTTTCATATTGACATCCTGAACAACAGCAAGTTTTGGAAATCTATAAAACACAAACTTCTGAATGGGAATGGCAGAGGACACTGAGGGAAGGACGGATGCACCTCTAAATGAGAAGAAAGAATGAGAAGATTGTGGCATGTTCAGATGTGGAGTCGAGAGAGAGAGAGAGAGAGAGAGAGAGAGAGAGAGAGAGAGAGATAGTAACAATTGATCTGAGACTTCCTTGTTTCTGCTAGAGTTCTTCATACTGAAAACCACAAGCATCAGATCAACTCCTCTGAAAGACCACAGACACTGAGGCCATTCGTTCCCAATTCACTAGGCCCCAAAGTTATTATTCAATAAGCATAGATTTGCAGTTTTTCAAGATAAAGAGTTCTGCAGATGATTAGTAGTGATAGATAAATACCACGTGCATTTACTTAATGCTACTGGTGTACACTTAAAAATGGTTAAGATGATGAATTTTATTATGAGTATTTTTAAAAAACAGTGGGATATAACATTTTGGTTTCTGGAGTCAGAAGGATCCTAAATCTCTTTAATTGTTTTTTATATTTATTACAAGTAAATTGCCATTGTACAAGTGACTTGCAGTTTTGAAATCTACATATACAAAATATTATCAACCATAAGAAATCTGAAAAATGAAATTTTATTCATAATGGAAAGTATGGAAAAATCAAAAGTATATGAAGAAAACAACATAACTTAATTCCTTTTAGGAGATAGTCAAGTTATCAAGAACTAGCATTGTGGTGACTTTTCTTTGTCTTTTTTTTTTTCTATTTGAAAAATAGAGTATTTCTATTTGAACCCTCACATTCTCCTTCCCTCTCTCTCTTTTATTTTCACTCAGGCTACCACAGGTCAGGTTAGGTTGAATCTATGACCAAGGTTACTAGCTATAGCAATCACTGAATAAGGAGCAACGAGAGATTGATTGATTCTTCAATGAGATGAATGAGTTGAAGATTCATCGATCATCAAACCTGGGCTCTGCCCAGTCTAATAAGTAAACATAACAAGATTTAGAAGGGAATTATTACATCAGGAACTGATTATACTACAATTTTCTTTTTTTTTTCTTTTTTGGGTCACACCTGGCAATGCACAGAGGTTACTCCTGGCTATGCACTCGGGAGTTACTCCTGGCAGTGCTCAGGGGAACATATGGGATGCTGGGAATCGAACCCAGGTCAGCTGCGTGCAAGGCAAACGCCCTACCCACTGTGCTATCTCTCCAGTCCCTATACTACAATTTTCAAGGCACCATGAAACTAACTTCTCTTGTCATTAAACATTATTGTAATAAATGATTTGATGTTTATTTCCCACCAATATCACTATGTCTGTGTGAATACATTGTAGGAACTCAGCCTGTTCACTGTTGTATCCCCATTGCTAAAAAGTGCTTGGATAACATGGGTTATACAATAAGTATTGGCTGAATTAATTTATTAATGGATTCTCATAAATACATTCAGTTCTATAAGAGAATAAAGAGAATGATTATAGAATATTAATTAAGAACACTTTTTGAACTCGTTTTTTTTTGTTTTGGTTTTTTTGTTTGTTTGTTTGTTTGGGTCACACTTGGCAATGCACAGGGGTTACTCCTGGCTCCGCACTCAGGAATTATTCCTGGCAGTGCTCAGGGGACCATACAAGATGCTGGAAATCAATCCCGGATTGGCTGCATGCAAGGCAAATGCCCTACCCACTGTACTATCGTACTATCGCTCCAGCTCCTCAAGTTTATATTTAAATCTGAGGTTGTATTTTATAAAATGAATTGATTTCTAGACTATTTTATAATTTGTAAAGGAGAGATGAAATGTTAGAATTTATATATCAGCAATAAGAAATTCGGAGAGCCTGGCAAGCTACTGAGAGTATCTCGCCCGCACGGCAGAGCCTGGCAAGCTCCCCAGGACGTATTCGACATGCCAGACACAGTAACAACAAAGTCTCCAATGGAGACATTACTGGGCCCGCTCGAGCAAATCGATGATCAACGGGAGGGCCTTTACGTTTTTTACTTTAAGAAACTCGGTATAAATAGGAAAAAAAGACATGAATAGAAAATTCTCCAAAGAAGAAATACAGACGATCCAGACACATGAAAAAAAAAAAGTCCAAACATCATTTATTATTAGAGAAATAAAAATGAAAACAACAATGAGATATCACCTCAAACTTTTGAGAAGCTTATATCCAAACAATTGGAAACAGGGGTTCAAGGGTATGACTCAAGTGGTAGAGAACATGTATGAAGCCCTTATTTGGTTCCTGAATCACGTGACATCTCCCACCACTGCTGGGTGTAGCCTATGGTCCCTGGGCACTACTGGTCTAAGCATCACATGACAGGGACAAGCACAAAATTGTGTCTCGCAAAGTGCCATCCATTGCAAGGAATGGTCCCCTGGCCTAAAGAATCCTAAGTGTGACTTCTTTTAAAATGTCAAAGGAATGGAAATAAGTGTTGGTGAGTGTGTGGAGGGAATAGGAGTTATAGGAGTTATGGCACTTTTTTTAAAAAACAGTATTTTGGATACAAGTGGTTTGTTAGATTGATGTGGGACAAATATATCCTCTTACAAATACTTCTACAAAAATTCTAGCAGCTTTCCTTTTTGTTCTTTTAAAGAATCTTTGATAAATCAAAGTTTTCCATTTTAAAGGCATCTAAGTAAACAATATTTTTTCTTACGGCTAGTATATTTATAGATCATAATGGAATCTGTACCCACTCCAAGTTGATTAAACCTTGCTTATGTAATCTTTATTTTTCTTTCACATTAGTTCTATGATCTAGATTCGATCATTTACATATGGTGTGATGTAAGGTCAAGGTTCATTTTGGTAAAGGTAAAGGCCCTCCCGTTGATCGTCAATTTGCTCGAGCGGGCCCAGTAACGTCTCCATTGGAGACTTTGTTGTTACTGTGTCTGGCATATCGAATACTCTCGGTAGCTTGCCGGGCTCTCCGAGAGGGGCGGAGGAATCGAACTCGGGTCGGCCATGTTGGCCGCTTGTAAGGCGAACGCCCTACCCGCTGTGCTATTGCTCCAGCCTGTGACTAACTACTTGATCTAGTTCCACTGATTGAAGACTCATTTTCCTACCAGATTGCACTGACACATTTGTCAGCATTCCATTTCTTCATTGCTTTTTTGTGTGCTGTTTTCTGGCAAATTCTTTAGTATTTAAAAATATGACTTCTCATTTAAAAATTTCTGCCTCTGCTCTGATTTTTATATTGCTACATTATTCCCATCCTCCTATTTTTATTTTATCAGTAATCACTTAATCTTTTTTTTCCCCCTTTTAGTCAATTTAGTTCATTAACAAATCAGATACATTAGTCAGCTGGTAGTTTTAATAGAACGCTAGACTTGACTATGTTTATTTTTATACATACTTAAAACACTGGGTCAAATATTGTTGGGTTTTTTCCCTGAATCACATGAAATAATAGTGATGATTTTTGTCTCAGTCTCTGGTCACTACTGGTCTCCAGTTAGTTCGGTTCTTCCTATTTCTTCTTCGTCCACAGGAGTTGAGGTTCAGCAGTCACTTCGCTGTGTTGTCTGGAAATCAGTGTATCTCTACCTCTGACTTCGCTCCAGTTATAGCTCGAATGCAAATTTCCATTTCCTATTAGCAGCATAACGGTTTCTTTTAAAAAACCAATTTGCACAAATAATTCAAAGAAAATTATAAAATAAGAAAGTAGTGCTGAATAAAATAAAAATAAAATCTGAGTGACCTAGCACTGAGCCAGAGTAAAATTTCATGATTAAAATGTTATTGGCAGAGCAGAGACTAGTAGCCTGATTTTCTAATAGCTCATGTCCTCTCTCTGGGATTTTTTTTTCCAGAGTAACTTGTATAGATTTCCCTTTGAAGTAATGAATGTCTGATATTGGTCAGTTGTAGGACAGACTTGAGACGTGTATTCAATGATGCTAAAAGAGTGAACATGGAAGTTACTGGTCTCAAGGATATAAATATTTGAGAAGCACATCTTCTCAGGGGACTGCTTACAGTCTCTTTCATATGAACTAGTTATGGATGTTCAAATATGATAGCCATGCCATGGTACTGATGGTTGGTGTCAGGATGAGGATCCATGAGCTCTATTTGGGTACAATGTTAAGGCTGTAGTTTACAGATGAATGAATTAATGTTCCAGTGGTGACTCATTACAATCTGGAAATTCTCAGCTTGCACTTGAAGAAAAATTATTGTCATTTCCGACTAATAACTAAAAAGTCAAAGTGAAAATAGCAGTGGCAATAAAGAGAAAGTTTTTTAATATTCTTACTAGCTGCAATGTTAAATGTGATAAAACCAGAGGAAAGTAGATACCAAATCTTAAAATATTAACTGGATAATTATGCCAATTAGCATTTACTCTTAGTTATGCCCGTCACATTTTATCTATAAGAGTATCATAGGTAACAGTTATTACTGTAGGCTTCTGAAAGATAATTAAAATCATTGAGACAGAACCAACAAAAGTCCATCTTTTAAAAATTCATTGAAGGGGGCTGGAGCAATAGCACAGCAGGTAGGGCATTTGCCTTGCATGCAGCCGACCTACGTTCGATTCCCAGCATCCCCTATGGTCCCCCGAGCACCACCAGGAGTAATTCCTGAGTGCATGAATCAGGAATAACTCCTGTGCATCGCCGGGTGTGACCCAAAAAGGAAAAAAAACTCATTAAAGTTTAATCAGTTTGCCATTCTGAAAATGGGAAATTCATTAAGCTTCGAGTGGAAACTTTGAGAGCCAGGACCAGACAAGTTGTCTGTCTTTTCCATCAACTTTCATTACAAGATTCTCTTCTTAAACTTTCCCTAGCTCTCACTGAGATGTTAGTTAATTTTTCTACATACTGGCATACTGGTATGGTAAGGACCAAATCCTTTGTCTCCAGACATCTCCCAATCTAATGCCAAAGAGGCCACCTCCCATCAAAAGAGCTATCCGCTAGCTATCGGTACCTCGTAGCAGCAGGTGGAATATATTCCCAGTTCCCGCTGCAATCTAGTTCTGTGGAGGTACAGGAGAGGGAACAAACTAGAATATGCAGGCTGATTGTTCTTCACATTTTATTTCTGTAGAGCTGTCTGCAGAGAGCTTGCAGATCAAAACTTACCAGCTTATGGAGTAAGGGAGTAACTGTGGAGGATTTAGGGACTAGGGAGTAGGTATGTTGGGAAGTCCTTCCTTTGAGGATCCGCATATCTCGGGGATCCTAACAACTATCGTCCTTTACACAAGACTTTGATTTATGATCATCTATTATATAAAACCAAATTGGCATATTTCTGCTCACAGAGTAATAAGACTACTTTAGCTCCCTGTGATGTATTCGATATGCCAAACACAGTAACAACAAAAGTCTCCAATGGAGACGTTACTGGGCCCGCTCGAGCAAATCGATGAACAATGGGATGACAGTGATTAGTAAGGTATCTGGGAGGTGATTCTCAGAGTATCAAAAGCAAAAAGAAACTCTGGAGGCTTAATTTTTTCTTTTTTTTTTCTTTTTGGGCCACACCCGGCAATGCACAGGCGGTGCACACTCCTGGCTCTGCACTCAGGAATGACTCCTGGTGGTGCTCAGGGGACAATATGGGATGCTGGGAATTGAACCCGGGTCAGCTGCGTGCAAGGCAAACGCCCTACCTGCTGTGCTATCACTCCAGTCCCCTGGCAGCTTAATTTTTGATTTATGGTCAAGGGTTGGGCCATACCAGTGGTGCTCCAGGCTTCCTCCTGGCTTGTGTTCAGGAGTATTTCCTGACTGTGCTAAGGGAATCTCTGAGGTGCTGGGGATGGGATTGGCCACATACAAGGCAAGCACCTACTTCCTGTACTCTCTCTCCAGCCCACAGCCACAATACTTGAGTAGGCTGAACAAATGCAGTTACTTTTTCATTAATTCTTTGTTGAGAAAACTAAAGATGATAACTAAATACCAAATTTATGCTTGTGTGTCATCAACTACAGTAGTCAGGTTTTAAAATTTTTTTTAATAATGTAGGAGTACTGCTATTTGTTCAGCCATTGATTAAGCTGATTGAATTGGGCATGAACTAAAAATTAGCAATCTTCAAGTAAATCTACCAATTGGCTCCTAAAACATGTGGTTAAAATACGCTTCTTTAATCTTTTATTTAATATAAATTAATCAATGGATCAATCAGTGATTATTAGTCATCTTCCAAAGCCATGTCACTGTATGTAGGATAGAGAGTTACGCTGAACTATGAAACATATGACCGGAAAACAATGTTCTTAAAGTGTTTCACCTTGCTCTTCCCTACTACCACACCTGTGACTCTTTCAAGATGCCCCATAGCAACATTTTTGTATGTGACTATTGTGCAGATTAAGTCCCCCAAATAGTCTATTTATTTATACATGTAACTTACCTCTTTCCTGGAATATTGTTTTCAAAAGGTTGAGACTCTACCATCTTTTTTTCTCTGTAACTCTGGTACTGAACAGAGTAACCACTCTAAATAATCTAAGCTAAAGAATAGATTATTTAGCCTGCATTGGTTTCTTAATTCTAATGAATGACACTGGTCTGTCACACCTAACAATAAAAATGCTTTGGAACAACTATGTAAACTATGATGTTTAAATAAAGTATTTTAAAAAACCCTTTGGGACCATGAGAATGAAAAACAGACTGCCTTTCTGCATGTTCATTTCCTCTTTACATAATTTACAGATTCATGTGTGTGTGTGTGTGTGTGTGTGTGTATTTTCACAGCTAGGCCCAATTAAATCACTTTGTTCTTGATCTACTTATTCTTAATTTTATGAAAATTATTATAAACTACAGCTTTATTTCTATAGCCCATCTTAAGATTCATCACTGAAATTAAGAAAACCTACAGGAGTGCCATTAACATACTAAAAGCCAAATGTTAATAATAATGATATTTACTTGCTGAAATTTAGCAGTATTCATTCAAAACCAACATGCAGCCCTAACTGCCCTAGGCCAAATAATATAAGTTACTTTAAGTTTCTGTACTCTAATTTGGTAGAAAATGATTTCTTTTCCTCTTATTAACTGTTTCTTTTCCACTATCCTCTATATCATTTTAAACAGATCATCCATTTGAAAGCATTAATGGAATTTTGGAGATCCTCAAGATTAAAAAAAGATAAATTATGTTTATAAGAAATTTTAAAACCTCAGTAATTGCAGACTCAGTTGACTTTATTCTAAGAATAACTCATATTTATGTGTGTGCACAGTTGTGCACTTTTATTTGCTTCATCCATTTGCAATGCCTTGTTATGAGCAAGGCAATAGGACTGAATAAAAAGATTTTAATTTTTTATTCTTCCCTGGCTGGGGAGATAGATGGTTCCGTGCACTGGAACATATACTTTGCATTCAGGAATTCCAGGTTCAATCCTCTGCATGGTCCTCTGAGCACCGCCAAAAACAATCTCAAAGTACCATACCAAGAGTACTTCTAGGTACCACTGGACATGGCCCAATAACCAAACAAAATTCGAAAAAAATGCATCCCCCCAAAAAACAACGACCACAAATATTTTACAGAGAAGAACTATCGACTGTTTCAGAAAAAAATACAAAGAGGAGAGCCTGCTTTTTCTCTTTGTAAAAGAAGATAGATCCTACCTCTGGAATCTTACTGTTTTTCCTTTATCATTACTTGTGCTGTTACCTAATCTAACAAATCATAGGCATGTTTGTAGCTATGGTGAGGTTACATTTAAAATAACCTTAGGTTTCCCATGGATCTTTAGGGTCAGTTAATATGAGACTACCAAAGCCAAATGGGCCTCAGATACCACATAGGTTATACACCTACTTATAAAATAGACAGATGGATTGATATGGAAACAATTCAAATGTCCAATGACTAGTGAATAGATAAATAACTTGTATATGTAGATAATAGGTTACTTGTATATACTTATATACTATAAGAAAAGATGAATTACCGCAGTTTGTTATAATTTGGATGGTACTGGAGGGCAGAATGTTAAGTGAAGTAAGTCAGAGGAAGAATACCAGATGATGTCACTCATTTGTAATTGCAGAGAAACAAAAGATGTGAATAGACAGTATTAAATGATGCCAAACTGAGATTATGGAACAGGTAGCAGAAGGGAAGTGCGGAGGAGAGGGGGGAGGCAGACTTGAAGTGACACTGTAACAGTGATGAGGGTCTTGGTGATGAAACTGCAGTAATTTTTCTGCTTCCAAGCCATAAATGCTAACACTATTGTAAACATGTAATCAAAACTATAATTAAAAAAATTTTAATGAGACAACTGGGACCTAGGGTAAGAAAGAAACCAGAGTAAGACAGTGGATTTCAAATCAGGTTGAGTTTTGCTCCTTCATTCCGAAGGTATTCATTTACATTCCTCTAGAGCAACACTATTTTTTGGTACTAAATATACAGTAATGGTCAAGGTAAGTAAGGTTCTTACCTTAATGGAACTTCTTCTACTCCATTAGAATATTATTGAGGTCAGAGTGATTGCACAGTGGGCACGGTGCTTGCCTTGAACAGTCAGCCTAGGTTAGCTAACCTTAGCATCCCGTATGGTCCCCAAGCCCCACCAAGAGTGACATCCGAGCATAAAGTCAGGAGTAAGTCTCGAGTATTACTGGGTGTGCTCAGTTTTTAAAAACTTCAACAAATAATATTATCACATAAAAGAAAACAAAGTACAGATATACAAAGGGCGACTAGGGAAAAATAGGAAGGGCTGCAAAGAGAAAGTTTCCTGCCGAATAAGAAATATTTTTATTTGGGGGCCAGCTAAGGTATTGATTTGCATGTAGCCAACCCAAGTTTGATTCTTGAGACCATATATCATCCCCCTGAGTTCCACCAGGAGTGAATCGTAAGCATAGAACCAGGAATAAGCCTTGAGTACAGCTGAGTGTGGCACCAAAAAAAAATTAAAAAGAGAGGGAGAGAGGAAAAAAAGAGGAAGAAATATGTGTTTGGGGCTGCTATAATGGAATATTACTCACTGAATAGTTGATAAACAAGAGAAATTAATGTCTTACGGTTCTGGAGGCTAGGAAATCCAAGATGCAGGTGGGTGCCTCACATTTGGTGTGTGCTGAGTGCCTACTACTTCTGGTTCACAGATGGCTGTGTGCACTGTGTCCTTATCTAAGGGCACTAGCTGCAATCCTGAGAGCGAGCTACATCTTTACCACCTAAGCAGTTCCCAAAGGCTCTGTCTCACACGGGGCTTATTTTTTATGTCATTCAAAAGTGTTATGCATTTATGAAAAGGTATATATTATAACATATAAATAGCTAATAGATTTAAACATATAAATTGTGAGGTGGGGGAAGACTGGGATAATTAATGGGCCAGGCAGGAATCGCTCCAAAGGGAGTAGTGAACATATAGGTTCTGACATGAGAAGGACCTCATGACATGCAAGATCTAGCCTAGCATGGTTAGCATGCGGAACAGGGAAAGCGGTATGCTTGGAGGGGTAGTGGTAGAAGGCCAGGTCAAGTCAGCACTTACAAATTGTTCTAAGGCTTTTTACAAATCATGGGGCTGGAGCAATAGTATAGCAGGTGTGGAGGGAGGGCTTGCCTTGCTTGTGATTGACCCATATTTGATCCCTGGCACCCCATATGGTCCCCAGTCCCACCAGAGGTGATGCTTGAGCACAGAACCAGGAGTACAGCTGGTGTGGCTCAAAACACACTCTCTCTCACTACTATATATATGTATAAAATTTTTAGTTAGCTTATCAACACATTGAATCTTATAAAAGGGCATTTTTTTGTAGTTACAATTTTTTTTGGAGGTCGGGTTTTGTGTCATACCTGGCAATATCCAGGAGCTATTCCTGGCTGTGAGCTCATGGGTAACCCCTGGTGGTGTTCCAGGAACAATATGTGGTGTCGGGGATTCATACTATGGTGGGCAGAATGCAAGGCTTCACCCCTGCAAAAGGGCATTTTCTATGATGCTATTAGTGTTTTAGTATAGATTATTGGAACTAGGATTCTAACGAGTTAGGTATAGAGCAGCACACTTATTTGTCAGTATCTGGAACTGCTAGTTTCTCCTTTTATTGCATTAACAACCTCTTGTAACCAACCTTTTGGGAAAGAATTAGAAAGAATAATGTTACCCATTAGACAAACAAGTTAAAATTGGGCCTGATTTTAGCCACAAACTATTTTATTAAAAATACAATTAAGTTCTACAGCCTCTCTGGCTCCTGATCAAGCTGCTTAATGGCTATGATCCCAGAGACTCAGAAACAAGTCTCGGAACCCAGTGGCTTTTGGCAGAAATGCATCCGGACCCACGGTAGGTTACTGTTGCCAGGCCATTCCAGAGGGGAAAGGGTGCTGTCCCTCCGCCTGCTCCCCCAGGCGGCTCGGTGGCCGCCATCCTCCAGAGGCCATCGGACAGTCATATTTGGGCCCGCAGTGATGAGACATGTGGGGCCTCACGGGATGGGAAGGGGAGCTGGCCCTTTCCTCGCCGTCCCAACGAGACCCCGAGTTATTGCCCATGAACAGCCTTTCTGGCTCCTGATCAAGCTGCTTAATGACCATGATCCAAGAGACTCAGGAACAAATCTCGGAACCCAGGAAGTTTTGGTAGAAATCCCTCCAGATTTGTTAAAATTTCAGAATTCCAAAATTGCGTGGTCACTACTGCAGTCACACAACATCATAAATGTTATTCATAACCACCAATAGAAAACAAATTGTCTACTGCTGCCTTTTCAGCAGATCTGAGTATTGGGGTAAAATCCCAAATAATAATGGTGGGTCTGGTGTCAAAATATTGAATGTAATCAAAGTAGAGACAGAGTAATGTGGAAATAATCTGCCCCACAGGTAGCGGGAAGGTGTGGGATGTGAGCATACTGGGGTTTTGGGGTGTGGATAATGGGCACTGGTGAAGGTACGGGTGTTTCATTGTATGACTGAGACTTAAACCTGAAAGCTTTGTAACTGCTCTTATGGTGATTCAATAAATAAAATTATAAGAAATGAAAAAAATGCAAGGTGGAGTTTATGCCCAATTCAGTCAGCTAATCAGTGGCTGAATAAATCGCAGTACCTCTACATTTAAAAAAATACAATTAAGTTCTAAAGATGTTTGAGAAGACTGCGACATGAGTAGCAAAGCTTGGTAAAATTAAAACCACCAGAATCTCCTGGAGATGAGGCTGATAAATTTGTCTCCTCCCCCTGGTCAGGCTGGTCACCCCAGTAGAGACCCAACCACTCTTAAGCCACTCCACACAGATGAGAATCTCTTCTAATTGCGCCACAACTTGATAACCCAGAGGGTAGCAATCAGTGAGTCAGTGTCAACTTCACAGAAATGGAACAAATGAGGACAACAGGGGATGGGCCAGGTGACCCAATATTGCCTTGTATGATCTGAAGAGCTAGGACCTGGGTGCCTGGCTGTTGTTGGTTGACTTTCTGCTTTCCAATTCTACCCAGAGCGGGCAGAGGGTGGTGGGGAGGGGGCTGTGAAAGAAATGGTACGGGGATACAGAACAGGATTCATTCTTACTGGAAAATAAAACGTATGACCTAAATGCTAACTGGCCACTAGCCATGAAAGTGTCTTAGGATGTCACAAGCACTCGCATTCCTAAGGAGTAGTTGAGGCTCACATTTCACAGGGAGAGCGCTCAGACACAGCGTGAGAATACTGACTAGGAAGGCAGGCTCTGCCTCCTCAAAATCTCTGTGACCTTTGGTAAGTCACTTGCCCGTCTGGGCCTCGCTTCATTTCTCTGGGCAGTAGGGAAGGTGAATGTGGCAGAGGACAGCATTGTTAGCTTGGTTATAATTCAGATACCCAGAAAAAGTTACATTCACAAAAGAGGCTTGGGAAGGCTGGAGTGCCACTCTTGGGCTTGTCATCTCTGTCAGGTGAGGGGAATTACCAAGTTCAACAAGGAGCTGGTTGGTGAAGAATCAACAGACAAAAATTCTGAGAATAGGCTAATAGGAACTGAGATGTTTCCACATTAACTAAGAGGCTGAAGGTTATAACCTTGTGACTGGTTTTTATTCAAAACAACATGATTAACATATTTCATATCTCCCAAGGAGAAAATAAAATACACATTATAAGGGGATGTTTTCTATCTCTGAAGGACCCCTTGCAACAAGAAAGTATCACAGTATCACATGCAAGAATGTTTCTAAAATAAGCTGATATTTTTCCCCTTTGTTCTGGAGCATGACAAATACAATTTTAGGTAAAAGTTTGAAGATGCAACAAATTGAGTTTTCCTTTTTTTTTTTTTTGGATTCTTGGAAGTAAATGTTGAAGAATTTCTAGCATGTTACCTATATGAAGACAGGAAAATTTTATTCGCTGATGCATCCCAAGCATTTAATTTACTGCATGGCATAGAGTGTTAACTAGGTAAATAATTCATTGGATGGATTAACAGACTACCATGAACTTATCCAGATACTGAGAAGTAAGATAGGTTCATCCCAAGGGATTCCTACTCTGTCTTGTTCACCTAACTACTTAATCATAGTCCTCGCCTCAGTTGATTGTGAGCTGGTTCCATAAGTCATTACTGTGGTTTCCAGGCCTCGGGCATTAAGAACTCTTGTTTCATAAAACCCAGAGGGATGAGAGGGCTTAAAAATGATATATTTCTTCAGTTTTTACATTTTCCATGGCTGTTGTCTAAATAATCATAAAAAGGTAAAGGCCCTCCCGTTGATCATTGATTTGCTCGAGTGGGCCCAGTATCGTCTCCATAGGAGACTTTGTTGTTACTGTGTCTGGCATATCGAATACTCTCGGTAGCTTGCCGGGCTCTCCGAGAGGGGCGGAGGAATCGAACTCGGGTCGGCCATGTTGGCCGCTTGCAAGGCAAACACCCTACCCGCTGTGCTATCGCTCCAGCCCTAAATAATCATACTTAAAAAAAAAACTTTCTAATACTAAAATCTGGAAATGACCAAATCTCTGGGAGACACTGACTGTGTGCTTACTGACTGAATCTTTCCCTTATCCATTAGTGAGCACACTGTGACTACAATATTCTTGCAGGCACAGCAGCCCGAGTTGAAACATACGTTCAAATTAATTATTTGGATTCAGGAAGGACTGTGACCATATGTCTAGGCTTATTACTAGCATCAGGAGTGGCAGATCTGCCAGGGACTCCTTCCAAAGGCCCCGAGCCCGCGGGGCCCACCTTCCCAAATCCCATCTCCAGCCAGAAATAAATTCACAAATCAAGATCACCCTTCCATGTGATGGGCGATAGTGCAAAGGGATTATTTCAAAGGAATGGCCAGCAAGCAAATTGGTTAGAATCTGTTTTTCCTGTCCTCGAATCATAAATGTTGCTTCCTCCCCTCCGCCCCCTAACTCAACCTATGGTTGTCTTTGTTGCTGAAGGCCCAAACAATCATGCTGGGAGACAACTACAAGATTTGTCTCAGTTTTCAGAGCATATTCTTAATCTTCTTCCTTCATTTCACTGAAATTCACTCACCACTGCTTTAGCTAAGGGTATAGAGGCAGTCTGCCCATCTCATTACAAAGATGAAAAGACTAAGAGTCAGAGGTGAAGTGGCTTGTCTTGTTACACAGGCCAGGGTCAGCAGTAGGCTTAGAAGTAATGGGGTCACACTGCTTGGGCTCACCTTGTGGTGGTGACTTAATTAGCTCTGTGGCTGGGGCTTTGATGACTCAGTATCCTCACCTGTAAAGTGAAAAGAGTAATGGTTTCTGCTTCATGGAGTGGCTGGCCAACTAAGAGATAAGACAACACAGTCAACTGGGAGCTTAATACTCTTAAATGCTCAATAAATATTAGCTATTAGTACTGGTGAGAACATTATTATTATGGAGGGGCAACCACTGAGCTTAATTTCTCACCTGGTACTTTTCTCACTCCACAGCACCAAGTTCTAGTACTTTTATCCACTTAATCCTAGGGATAGCTGCCCCATCTCCTTGTTCACTCAAAACAGAGACAAGCTAAACTCTTCGTAAGCCCAAGACATCATTCCCCTTCACTTTAGGGAAGAAGTACATTGAGTTTCAACCCTGGAATACAGACAGGAAGTACAGTTCTGAGGTCTCTACCTTGAGGGAATTTACAATTGATTTGAACAGGTTGGACATACATGTGAGACAATGGCACAAGGCAAGTCCCCTGTAGGAATTATACTAAGACAAGAAATATCCCTTTTGTGACACTATGGTTTTGTTTTTGTTTTGTTTCAGCCTACTCTTCCTAAATTAACATTTTTGATTTTACATTTCCAAATCTTCTGGACAAAATCCAGTGTTATCATTATTCATTTGTTGTTCCTGGGAAAAAAGATACCATAAAAGACATATTATTATTATTATTATTATTATTATTATTATTAATGTGAAATTTGACAAATGAAAATAACACTTTCTACAAAGGTGGATAGCTTGTTACAAATTTCATGCAAGTAACAACTTTTTTCTGAGTTACCTTTCCTCCTCAGAATTACTAAACTTCCTCAGTGATTCCATCATCGTTCTTGGAAGCTGAAACTCATAATCAAGTAATAAATTGATTATGCATTCTTTATATATCAACACTTAAACTACAGCTCTACTCTTTTAGTTTTATCTGCTGTAGGTTTCTCTGTCACAGGATGTACTTGAAAGATATTGACAATTGAGAGAACAAAATTCATGCTCTTGCTCTGCAGCTCACTATGTAGATTCGGGTAAGCTCTGAATGTTCTCTGAGTCCCCATATATAAAACAGGAGCTTACAGCCTGCTGATGACTACTAAAAACTCAGTACTCAAGCTGGTGGTGACTACTAAAGAAATGAACGTGTAGAAAAACATAGTAATGGTTCTGCCCATATAGTGGTTGTACGAGAGTAGTAATAATGTGATAGCTAATGACTAGTAAGTACTATGTGCTTCACATCTGTCATTTTTAAATTTAAATTTTCAAGCCTCTGACGGTCTTTTCTAGCCCGGTGTACAAAGGTCACATGTGGCAGTGCTTGGGAGATCATGTGGGGCCGGGAATCAAACCTACGGCCCCAGCATGCAAACCACGCAACCCAGACTTCGAAATACATCCCCAGCCTTGTCATTCTATTTAATCCTCTAGTACTACCTCGTGAGATATGTGTAATTTCTCGGTTCACTTTACAAATGAGGAAATTGCACAAGAACTCATAGCCAGGTAGCGTCAGTGTTAAAAGCTGAACCTAGGAATTTTAACCTAGATCACATGGGTTTAAGCCCTAGAGCTCACAATCTTAATGGTAACATTATTAAGATTATTTAACTGAGAGACATAAAATATTGTGAAACAACTACTCTAATAACTGAATGTCATACTTGCCTTGTGCTTTTCTAACATAAAAAACCAAACAACAGACAAACAGGGCTTTTTGGGATCTGGAGCTATTGTTCAACAGCTAAGAACATACTTTGTATGTGGGAAGTCCAGTTCGATCTTTGGTCCGCTGAGCCCAAAGCTGGGAGGAGGCACTGAGCACTGCTAGCTGTGACCCCCAAAACAAAAATTTTAAGAAACACCCATCAAAATAATAAAACAAATATACAGCAACACAGAAGCCCAGAGTATCTGTGGGATATTGGACATTAAATAGAAAAGAGAAAATTATTTCCCATAAATTAGTAATATAACTAGGTCACTGAAGTATACTAAAAATACTCAAGAATAGCAAACTTCGTTTTTTCTTATGACTGATCATAAAATATGAAAGGTCTTAAAGTGTGGTTACTATTAAAAATTGTGATTTGGGGGTGAAGATTTAGCTTGAGAGTTTAAGATCAGATTATAACTTGTTAACAGGTCTCCAGGTTGATACATAGTTTGTCTTTATGAATCATGATAGAGGATATATTGATTCACCTTTTATTTTTTGCCAGCAATGTTAAAGTGATCTGTAGGTTTGATATTAGGAAGGCTTCACTTTTACACTCTATTCATTTAAAATAAAGCAAAATTCACATTGCCTGTCATTTCCTTATTGAGAAATAGTCAACCAAGGAGTGTTATTTCATTAAGACTGTCACTGAAACACACTGATGATATCAATAAGCATTTCAGTACATTTCTTTCTCCCTGCCAAAAACCTATGGAAAGTTCTCATTCTTTTGCAGGAGCTGAGTGGTTTTACAAAAAAAAAAATCAATTGAAAAAACAACTCAATGTAAAAATTAGAATGCTTCTATAATTAGCCAGAGAAGACGATGGCAGAGAAAAGAAGAGGGCCATAAAGGTTAAAATCTCCTAGGGGCTGGATGAGGGCATGTGGCAGAAGAGTGCTGTCTGCACTGGTCCTCTAGGCCTCAGTATATTAGGCGTGAAAGGCAACCTGCAGGTTTACACACACACGCACGCACGCGCGCGCGCACACACACACACACACACACACACACTTTCTTCCTGGTAACGTTTCTAGTGACCTTCTCCCTAGTCCTTGCACATCTTTCACATCTCTGCTTAGAGAAACCTTCCTCAACTTATTTTGTTGTGGGGTCACATCCAGTGATACACAGGTGTAACTCCTGCGTATGCACTCAGGAATAACCCCTGGGAATGCTTGGGGGACCATATACGCTGCCTGGGATCAAACCTGGGTCGGCTTCATTCGTGCAAGGTAAGCGCCCTAACTGCTGACCTATCCCTCTGGCCCCAGCTTCCTCAACTTTTTAAAACTTGATTGGGTCCTTTGCCTTTTGACTGGGGTCAAATATTGTACTGTTTGAAACTGTATATTTGTAGGATTGGTGACAAGCTCCAAGACCTGACTTTAGGCAATTTTTGTATTTTCTGCTTAGCCTGGAGCTTGACAAATGGTCTTTGCTCAAGAAACATCTGTTAACTTCTTGATAGTTCATCTCACAGGGAACCTGAGCACCTTATCCATAAACTAGCGCTGCCTCTACCAAATAATACTGCAGTGTTTTATTTCTCTTCTCCACATTATGTGTGCAGTGAAACGTGACTTCATTTGCACACTGGACTAGTGAAAATCAGTGCTTCCTTTGGGCAGAGGTGTAGCTGAAATTACCAGAAATTACCTGGGATTATCAGACTGATTAGTAGTGAGAGGCTGAATCTAAGAATAATTTGTCAATGTTCTTAGTTCACAGGGCACCTTTAAAAACGGTCGACTGGTTGGAAGAGTCAGCAATTAACCTGATTTTCACTGAGAAGCACAGGCCCAGCGTTACTGGAGTTAGGGAGCCATACCTATGGGCATACACAGAGTTGAGGATATTTCGTGATCCTCCTTTTCCTCCCAGTACTAGACAGAAAATTCATGAAGCAGGACTAGTCTACACAACTGTTAAGCCAATTCCTAATAAATCAAAATGTGAATGTTAGTAGATTATTGGTGACCTGCCTAATGGCAAAGTGGGGGGGGGATTCTGAAAATGGCTGAGAGAACTCTGAGGCCAGCGCAGACCCACAGGCTGACTCCCCTCTGGTTGCCCATCAAGTCCCCCTCCTGTGTGAGCAAGTCTACCAAAGGGCTCCTCTGCTTCCTTCCTCTTCTACTTTCTGGGTCTGGAATTGGGACAAAGCAAATCAGACCCTGGCACCCATGCGCTGCTCTTTAATAACCTCTTTAATAACATCTTGGGCATTTTGACAATTCCAGTTTAAAGAAAGACATTTGTTTGTTCAGTTTTTGATGAGAAAAAGCTCAAGTGCCAAAAAATAAAGACCAGAGTGTATGTGTGTCTGTATTCATTCAGCTGCCACTTTCTGCCCCTTTTCTCCAACCCCCCCCCCCACTTTCTTCTTCAGCAAACACCCATGGAGTTTCTGTCTCTTCGCTCATTTTGCCCCTCCTGGAAGGAGACTGTGAGTCTGGCTCCTCTTACGGGGTCTCTTGGTGTGCCGGTTTAGTCTGTCTGGTCCTTCCACTCAGGAGCTGTATCTGGATGACCCAAGAACCCAAATTCTTCCTTCAATCTGGAGGCTAGGGGGTGTCCATGGCAGTGTCTTGTCCTTCTGGACCCCTCACTCCAGCTTTCCTCTCCACAGAAATGCCAAGGTGGGGGGGGGGGAAGATGTTGAAGGTGAACGTATGTGTTCTCTGGTAGGTTGAGTCAGGCTCTGCGGACCGGATTTCCCTGCGCAAAGGATGGAGCAAGCAGCGCACTGAAAAGCCAAGGCAAGTTCGGACACTGCCACGTATGTACCAGCTGCGTGACTTTGGCGGCTCACGTTAGTGTCTGAACTGCTCACCTATCTGAACTCAGGGTGACGGGCTTGAAATGGTTGTTTCTCCAACTCCTTGCATTACAATCTTTAAAAAAAAAAAAAAGGAAGGAAGAGAGAAAGAGAGAAAGAAAAAGAAAAAGAAAAAGAAGGGAGGGAGGGAGGAAGGAAGGAAAAAAGAAAGAAAAGAAAGAAAGAGAAGGGAGGAAGGAAGGGAGGGAGGGAGGGAGGGAGGGAGGGAGGAAGGAAGGAAGGAAGGAAAAAAAGAAAAGAAAGGAGGTTACAGGAAATGTCTACTGACCCGTTTCCAGCAGAGGTTCAGGGAAGGCCTCCCGGGACTGGCCCTGGGCACCTCCCGGGCGCCGCTCTGGCCCCCTGCAGCCGCTACTTGCCCCAAGCCCCCCGCCCCCTACCTCTTAGGGAGGCGCGAGTCTCTAGAAAGCTCCGGATTGTCCCGGGCGGTCGCTTGACGCTCACTCGAACGGCTTCTCGGACGGGCCGAGCACCCTCGCCTCTGCCCAGTCGAACCCGCACCCCGGCCTCCTCCTTCCTCCGGAACGCGTGGGAGGTGGGGGGGGCAGCCCTCGACGGCGCGCCCGCCCCTCGCCCGCGCCGCCCCCGGCCGGCGCGCTGCCCCCTGCGCCCGCAGCCTGGCACCGGGAGCCCGGGCGCTCCCCCGGGCGGCGCTGGCGGCCGGGCAGGCTTGGCAGCAGCGCCCGCCGCGGGGCGGCCCCGGCAACTCGCCGCCCGCCCACGTGCGCGCAGAGGGGCGAAGCGCTCGCAGTCGCGCCCGCGCCGGCTGCCGGTGGGTGCTCGCCTCGGACGCCGGCCGCGCCCCCCTCGCACGCCCCGCGCCCCTCCACCGCCGCCCGCCGCTCTCGGCTCCGGGCTGGAGATGCGAGTCGGGCCCCCCTCCGCGGCGTCGTCTTGCCCGTGGTCGGCGCGGGGGCCGCGGGACCGGCCGGAGCGCAGGCGGAGCGGGCTGGCGCACGTGGTAAGAGCGCGGCTTTTCTGCTCGCGTCTTCGGAGCGGGGCCGGGCACCTTTGTCCTCGGGGCGGCGGGGCCTGCGAAGGTGCTAGCCGTGCTGCCCGGCTTCTTCCTTCACGCTCGATTGTTTGTTTGTTTCCCTTTTGGTCTGCCTTGGGGAAGGAGCGCACGGAGCAAGCTGGAAACTTTCCCGGATGTTTTCGGGGCGTTCAAGTGCTAAAAGACGGTCAGCCGCTGGGAGTGCGGGGTGCCCAGGTGTTGCGGGGTCGGGCCGCAGCGGCGTGCGAGCGGCGGAGCTGCAGCAGCGGCCGGCCAGGACCCGGCGGGCGCCGCAGGTGGGCGCGGGGCCGCCGCCTGCAGCGCCGCGTCCCTCCACTGCGTGGCGCCGCGGCTCCCGCCGGGCTGGGGGGCGGGAAAGCGCCCGGCGGGCTCCCGGGGTCGCCCGGGCCCCGCCCAGGCCCGGGTGGCTGGCGGGTGAGCGGCGGGCCGGGCACGGGCTTGGGCAGCGGGGGCAAGTCTCCGGGCGGGGGCCGGGGAGCCCGGCGCTGCGAGCCCGAACCCCAGCCTCTGGACCGCGGGAAGTTTTCGGAAACCGCCTTGGGGTCCGGTGTCTGCCCCGACGTTCGGGAGAAAAATGCTTTGGGAACTCGCCAGACGCGTCTCCGCCGGGGTCTCGACTTTCCCTTGCCGAGGGAGATGGGGGTGGGAGGCTCGACGCGGCGGGGCGGACCCGCGGGCGCACGGGCGGCTCGGGCGCGGGAACGGAGAGGCGTCCGCCCCACGCGCGCGTTCCGGAGCTCGGGGGCCGCGGAGACGCGGCGGCGCAGTGGGGGCTCTCGGGTCGGGCTGCCCGCGGGGGTGCAGGCAGGGGGTTGGGCGGAAGGCTGCGCCGAGCGCCCAGCGCCGTGGGCCGGGCGCTGTCCACGAGGAGGTGTAGCGTAAGGTGTGCGAGTGGGCGTGGGCGGAGGCGGCGGGGGAGAGTGCGTGGCGGAAGCGGAGCGTGGTGCGTGTGCGCGCGCGCCGTGTCGGTGGGACGGGCGCGTGTCCACGCTCCATCTGGACGCCCCCGCACCGCCGACCGCCCAGACGTGCGGGCACGGCGCCCCGGCGCGCAGCAGCTGAGGGAGGCGGGCCGCGCGCGGGCAGAGGAGGAGGGCGTCTCCCGCAGGGGGTTCTCGAGCGCCCCGCACCGCGCCTCCTCCGGGGTTTCTCCCCCTTCCAGCACCGCCCCCCCTCTTCCTCCCGCCGCCCCCCGCCCAGTGCCCAAAATACTTCACCCAACAAACAGCCCCAAACCTGTTCCGTTTTCGCTCCTGTATAAATAGAACAGACTTTCCAAAAAAGCAAGACCGCATTCATTCTTATCGCCAGCCACCTCTTTCCACCAAGTAATTCAGAAAACGAGCAGCCGGCTTCCGTGAACGCGAGCCGCTTTTTTTCTTTTTTTTTTTTTTAATTCGCTGCCCGCGTTTGCTTGCGGTTTTGCGCTGCCAAGAAAGTGGGTAGGGGTTTGACTGGCGCGTCTCGGCTCCGCTCGGTTTCTTTCCGAAGTTTGATTTTCCGGAATGGCTCCCAAACAAGGGCCGCGGGGCGGGGCGGCCGGCGCCGGATCTGCGCCTTTTTTGGCAAGTCCCGGGGACCCGGAATTCCCCCGCCCGGGAGGCGGCTCCGCGCCGGGCCCGCCGCTCTCCCGCGCGGGTGCAGCCCCGGCGCGCGGCCCCCCGCCCCGCCGGGCTCCGGGCGCCGCGCCCCGCACCGAGGCTCGGCCGGCCCCCGACCGGGCCGCCCGCGCGGAGCCCCCCGGCGACCCCCGGGCGCCCGCGCCGCCGAGCCGTATGCAAATCGGCCGGTGACGGCCCGAGGCGCCTGGCCCAGCCCTGTTCCTCAGTCCATATATGGGCAGCGACGTCACGGGCATTGAGGACCTGCCCATAAATACTTAGAGCAACACTTTCCGTCTAAGCGAGAGCCGCAATTGATTAATAGCTGGCGAAGGGACACACTGACTGTTACAATAACACTACACCCGCAACTCCTGGCTCCCCAGCCGGCGCCCGGGAGAGAGGCCGTGGCAAAGCGCCGCTTTTTGCTTCCAAGGCCAAAAGAGAGAAAGAGAAAAACACCGAGACCAGCAACTTGTTTGCTAGTTTTATTTCTTTTGGATTTTTTTCCTAAGTAATTGCTTCTAAGCGTGGAGGGCAAACGAGACACAGACGTAGGCTCTGCCCAACTCGCTCCAAAACGGCTTCTCTGACACGCCAGGTAGCGAGGGAGTTGGGTCTCCAGGTTGTGCGAGGAGCAAATGATGACCGCCAAGGCCGTAGACAAAATCCCAGTAACTCTCAGTGGTTTTGTGCACCAGCTGTCCGACAACATCTACCCGGTGGAGGACCTCGCCGCCACGTCGGTGACCATCTTCCCCAATGCCGACCTGGGAGGCCCTTTCGACCAGATGAACGGCGTGGCCGGAGGTAAGACGGGCGGCCCCCGGCTGGAGGGACCCCACGCAGCTCCGAGGTGTCGGGTGGGGTGCGGCGCGTGTGCAGCGCTCGGCGGGTCCGGGGAGCGAGGGGCCGGAGCTGCCCACCGGCTCTGAAGACGGGGCGGGTGCGCGGAGAAGCGGCCGGGGAGCCTGGGAAGGCGCAGGAGCGCGGCGCGCGGGCTGATGCTCCAGGTACGCGGCGCTCGGCGGCGGACGCAGGGATGAGCGTGGGAGAAGTGCCCCGCCCGGCCCGGGACGCTGGCCGCCCGCCGCCCGCCGCCCGGCTCCCGGGCCCGGGGCGAAGGGCCGGCGAAGTTCGGAGCCCGGGAGGGGAGCCGCGCGCCGAGCCAGCCGCCCGCCGAGACGCGGCGGAGGGAAGCGTTTGCCGCGCTCCCGCGGGCGGAGCGGACCCGGGGAGCCGGCGTCAGGGCGCGCTCCCACCTGCTCGCCGCCTGCCAATCGAGGGGGCTGGCGAGGCGGGGTGGAGGTGGTGCAGGAGCGCAGGCGGCGGCCGGGAGCGGCCCCCGGCGTGCGGAGAGAGGGAGGGAGGGATGGGGAGGTCCCCGGCACCACCGGCGCTGCGGGTTGCCTGGAGGATGCCAGGGAAAATCGGCTCCCCGGGCCCCGCGCCTCCCCCCGAACCCGGCCGCTAGGCTTGGGACGGGGGTGGGCACGCGCGGGCGCCAGGGGAGGGGACGGGAGCGGACGCAGGGAGCTGTGCAGAAGGAGCCCCCCGAAGCGCCCGCGATTCCCGCTTGCCGCCTATGACTGAGGGGATGAAAGCGGGGGCAGCGGCTGGGAAATCACTGAACCCGCTCTCGGACTTGCCTCTCCGGCTGGTGCCTTCACGACCCTGGCCGGGAGCAGTGTCCCTGGTGCTTTCTGTCCCGGGATCCTAGCCGTGGGACCCTCGGGCCAAGGAAGAGGGAGAGAAGTGCCAGGCAGATGGAGAATTTTTGATATTGTTGTTCTATTATTGGGTGTTTTTATTGGGGACTGGAGCCACAGATGGCTGTGAGTGTAGCGGGGGGGCGGTGATGGGAGTAGCTCATGGTGCTTTCCAGGAGGTGGCTCCTGGGTCCCAGACTCTCACCGGCTGCCACCGTGAGATTTGGGAGAGTCCCTGTCTCCGGGCTGGCTGCAGTTTCTCCACCTGTTGGAGTCCGTCCCAGCCCAGCGGTTGGGCCTGCGGAATGAACCCAGTGACAGGGGTGAGAGGCGGCTATGCGTGCCCGCTTTCTCATTGCCCCACCTCCCTTCTTCCTTTCCCCTCTGCAGATGGCATGATCAACATTGACATGACTGGCGAGAAGAGGTCCTTGGATCTCACATACCCCAGCAGTTTTGCTCCCGTCTCTGCACCCAGGAACCAGACCTTCACTTACATGGGCAAGTTCTCCATTGACCCCCAGTACCCTGGTGCCAGCTGCTACCCAGAAGGCATTATTAATATCGTGAGTGCAGGTATCCTGCAAGGGGTCACTTCCCCGGCCTCGACCACAGCCTCATCCAGCGTCACTTCTGCTTCGCCCAACCCATTGGCCACAGGCCCCCTGGGTGTGTGCACCATGTCCCAGGCCCAGCCCGACCTGGACCATCTCTACTCGCCGCCGCCACCGCCTCCTTATTCGGGCTGTGCAGCAGGAGAGCTCTACCAGGACCCCTCGGCCTTCCTGTCAGCAGCCACCACCTCCAGCTCCTCCTCGCTGGCCTACCCTCCGCCTCCCTCCTACCCGTCCCCCAAGCCAGCAGCGGACCCAGGTCTCTTCCCCATGATCCCAGACTACCCTGGATTTTTTCCACCACAGTGCCAGAGAGACCTCCATGGCACAGCCGGCCCAGACCGCAAGCCCTTTCCTTGTCCTCTGGACTCCCTCCGGGTCCCCCCTCCACTCACTCCACTCTCCACCATCCGTAACTTTACCCTGACGGGGCCCGGTGGCGGGGCTGCAGGCCCGGGGGCCAGTGGAGGCAGCGAGGGACCCCGGCTGCCAGGCAGTAGCTCAGCAGCTGCGGCCGCCGCCGCCTATAACCCACACCACTTGCCGCTGCGGCCTATTCTGCGGCCTCGAAAGTACCCCAACAGGCCCAGCAAGACCCCCGTGCACGAGCGACCCTACCCGTGCCCAGCAGAAGGCTGTGACCGGCGCTTCTCCCGCTCGGATGAGCTGACGCGGCATATCCGCATCCACACAGGGCACAAGCCCTTCCAGTGCCGGATCTGCATGCGCAACTTCAGCCGCAGCGACCACCTCACGACCCACATCCGCACCCACACCGGGGAGAAGCCCTTTGCCTGTGACTACTGTGGCCGCAAGTTCGCCCGGAGCGACGAGAGGAAGCGCCACACCAAGATCCACCTGCGGCAGAAGGAGCGGAAGAGCAGCGCCCCCCCATCGTCCATGCCGGCTGCCTCCACCACCTCCTGTCCGGGGGCTCCACAGGCCGGGGGCCCCCTGTGCAGCAGCAGCAACAGCACCATTGGCGGAGGGCCCCTGGCGCCTTGCTCCTCTCGGACCCGGACCCCTTGAGACGAGACTCAGGCCTACGCGTCACCATCGTCCGGTGGCCCCCTGGCCCTTCGTCCAGTCGAACTACACAACAAACACTACCACCTTTCCCGGCTTCCCTCCCTTCCTTGGGCATTTGGCTTTGCTGGAGCCCAGCACCTGCCCCCCCCCCCCCCATTCAGAGCAGGCCCTTCCAAAACTTCACCCCGTCCTCCCTGGTAGGTGAGCCGATCACCCCAGCACGCTGGGGAGGCTCAGAGAATGTGGGGATGGGGGCCTGGTCTAGAGGGCTAAGATCTGGCCCTGCTTGAGGGCAGGCTCGACTCGGTCTCGCTCCCCCTCCTCCACCCCCTTCCTCTGATTCTGGCTGGTTGCAGGTTTTTGACTCTGGCTGTCAGGGTTAATCTGAGACTTTTTCTGCAGTGGGTTGGGAGAGGCTGGTCCCTTGAGGTGGGGACAGCCAAAGGAGAAGCAAGACTGACGTGCACTTTATGGCTTGGGACTAGTGTGGGGGGTGCTGTACAGAGAGAGAAGCAGGCCTTTGTGCTGCATTCCGTGGCCCTGAACAGGGAATCGGCTTGTCTAGTCGTCGCGACCCTTTAAGCAATATGTATCATAAACTCAGAGAACAGACGTGCAATGTGATGGGAGGGACGTAGCAATATCTGCTCCTTTTTGAGTTGTTTGAGAAATGTAGACTATTTTTCCAGTGTATATCCATTCAGATTTTGTGTATTTTTGATGTGCACTGTTCTCCAAGTTTTGAACCTTTGGGAAAAAAAAAGCATTTATGATCTCTTGAAATTAGTCAGAGGTTAACTTATTTAAAAGGGGTATGTACATATATTATCTGGAACTTGGATGCATGTAATTGTGTTGGACGTGTCCTTTGGTGCCTTGTGTGCTGTAGACAATGTTACAGGGTCTGCATGTAAATGGGTTGCCTTACTATGGAAAAAAAAATCACTCCTTGGGTTTAGTATGGCTGTATATTTCTGCCTATTAATATTTGTAATTTTTTTTAGAAAGTATATTTTTGTATGCTGTTTTGTGACTTAAAAGTGTTACCTTTGTAGTCAAATTACAGATGAAAATGTAAATAACGTTACTGGAGCTGACTTGTTTGTTATTAGCTCTTAATAGTTGTGAAGTACAAATGATTTATTCTAACTCAAACCACTAACTGACGTTCAGATAATGGATGGTTTATGACGATAGTGTAAATAAATACTTTTCAACAATACTTTTTGCTGCAGGATCATTTATCAAAGATTGACTGGGTGAGCATTCAACTGTCTCGCAGCTGTGAGACAAGTGAAATAGACCAAAAAATGGAATACTCAGCACCAGTGGGTTCTAGTGCTCCGATTAAGTCAGTCAAGGTCTCCACGTTTTCTTTGCCGCTAATCTGCCAGCATCAGTTCTTTACCCCAAAGCAATCTCCATTCAAAATCAAAGGCTGCTCAGGGGGATTTCCCCCTCGGCCTCAGCATAAAAGTGGGGAGGCGGCATTGTTTTGACTCATTGTTCCGCACTCTCTCACAGCCTATAGCTTTTCTCTGCTCCTGAGTGGGCTCCGGAAAATAAATACTTACTAACAAGAGCCCACTCGGAGACTACACACTTGCGGCTGCTTGCAGAACCCTGACCAGGGCCAGGCACTCAGAGATGTGGCTTTGTGGAAAGTGTGGTGGCATTTTCAAGCTGGAAATGACTTTCAGGTTACAGGATTAGTCTCGAGACCACAGAAAACTTTTTGAAAATCACTATCTCCTCTTTAGATCAAAAACGCTCTCAGACGCTGCTGATGACGGCATTAATGATTGCTAAAGGAATTACCCCAGGACTCATTTCTCCCCCCAATTGATTATCTGTATTTGGAAAGATCATTACAATGCTATAGGTTTGGCTGGCCAAGAAAATTATCAAAATACTGGTATCTCATTAGATAAGCGTACAGTCCTCTGAAGAGAATCTCAAAAGGGAGACAGTCTGAATATGTGAATCTGATCCTCCCTGGTACTGGAAAATGGATTGCAAAATAAAACATTAAAGAGCTTAAAAATGATTTTAAAATAAAAATAAAAATTCACCAAGAATGTATTTATCAACATACCATACAAAACATTTTTTGTAAGTTACCTTTAAAATAGGGCCTAAACATTCTAATACATTTAAGCAATACATATAATATTGTATTTTCTAGTATAAAGCCAATATTCCCTTTCTTCGGATAAAACACTTCTATAGGAGGCCTATTCGGATTTTTTTTTTTTTACTAAATTTCCTTACTCTAAATTTTATATTTGTTGGATTTAACTATTTCACATAAATTTTGAAATGCATTAGCACAGGATTATTCATAAATTTTCAATTGTATGCCTCCAAAAAAGATAAGTTTTTAGAAAAAATTTATCAACATATTTACAATTTTGTGGAATTTTAGATTACCTCTATTTACACGTATTTAGGTGTCCACAATAAAAAAGAAAGGAACAAAAATAGTCAAAGTATTGGAATTGAAGAGTTTGTCTGTGAAACTGAGCTTACACGTCAGGCAGGACTGTGGTTGTCAGGAGTCATCCTTGGGACACTGGTGGAGGGAAGCGGGTTCTCTGCTGATGGGTGTGGTATTGGCTTACATATGCATGGGAAAAGTATTAGCAGCATTATAAAGCCAGGTACCTTAAGAAAAAAAAATTGAGCCTAAAGGTTTTTAATTCCTCTACTGCATCTGGATTCTCACCGTAGCATGTTGGAGCACCACTCTTTAGCCAGAGCTTGTCTGCTCTGTCACTGCTAAACTCCTTCAGACATGGCTGATGACTGATGTCATAAGTTTTAGAATATTATAGTGTCTCCTGGAAACTATGACCTTTTGTCCTTTGCACACTGGGATTTGAATGTAATTTGTGTTAATCCTTTTTTTTTTTACATCCTTCTTTTATATTTCAAAATGCAGAATACTGTAACTCCTAAATAGATATTTCTGACTGGCAGTGTTCCCAATAGATTCCTATTTCTTAGTTTATCAGAGTACTATCTTCATTTGGCCAATTTTAAAAATATATGCCACATTTTAATAGCTCTATATTTTTAATGGGCACTTACCTAAAACACTTAAAAATACACACCTAAATTTTAAAAGTTGTCTCGCCAAATTTGAATTTCAGAGCATCTTCAATTAAAATGTAAATACTTGTTTACAAGCAATAGTTTTCAAACTTAATTTTTTGGTAAAGACTGAAGCATTCTGAAACTTTATATAATTACTTCCACCTTGAAATGGGCTTGGTACGTGCCTGTGTATTGTCGGAGCCAACCTTGTGGCTCTTAGGCCTTGAGCTCAGTCCATCTTTAATCAGATTTTACTCTTTTCTTCAAGTATTCAGGGTAGTTTTTTTTAACCCTAGGACATTTTTAATTTTGTTCTAGAAATAAAGCACATAAAGATAAGTCTGCTTCTTCTATTCAATATGCTTTCCTGAATAGTACTACTGATGGTGCAGTTATTCCAAACAGGTTTATTAACCGATTTTGGGGATGGGGGTATCACACTCAGCTGTTCTGGATACTCCTCACCCTGCTCCGGAACTAGATGCTCCCTGGGTTCAAACCTGGGTCGGCTGTGAGCGAGGGTAGCGCCTTAACCACTGTTCTCTGGGCTACTGCTTAGCTCCCTAAACATGGTTTTAAGCTGTTCATGAACCAGGCTGTTTAATTTTAATATCCTATTAATGACATGATGGGAATTTTATTGTAGCCATATTACAAGTATCTACAGTGGCATTTTAACAGTCCAACAGAGTTTGGGATTGGGGGAGGGTGAGGAAGGTCAGTATCAACATAAGTGCTGAAAAGGCTGCCAGTCCGAAGTACAATTAAACATTATACCAAAAAAGAAAATTACTAAGTCCAAAAGATTCTTTCTTTGCTACTGAAAGTCACTGAAAGTTTTCTCATACCAGCCTATTTTTCTTTGGTTTAGGTATAAAAACAATTTTTTTTTCTGCATAGCAAAGTATCAAGATATTAGTCTTAGACGTGCTTTCAGTTTAAAAGCTCAGCTCAAAAGAAATAAACTATAAACCTTAATGGATTTTAGAATCTGCAAAAAGTCACCAGTTTTAAGAAAATAATTTTATAGCATGAAAAAAAACTGTAGGCATCCCAGCAAGTAAAATTTTTCTTTTTCATTTTGCAATAATCAAGATTTGCTTCTAAACAATTTCAAACATGCCTTTATTTTCCATAATCATAATCCAGAATTGTAAATATCTCTGGATCTGAAGATTCAGTACCTGTGTGGGGCTTAACAAATGCTTCACTTCTTCAACAACAGAAGGCTCACTGCAATCAAGTGATCAGTGGTCAGACTGTTTGTAACCAGCAAGTTCTGATTTCAGACCAGGGGAGTTACAGGAGTGGCACTTTTGCAGAGTTGCAATGGGCAGTATGTCTTGAATTTACACACACACACACACACACACACACACACACACACATATTTTTTTTTTGAAAAGCAGAGCTAGAGCACAAAATTCAGTCACCAGATTAGATGAATGGGTCCTTATCAGGTGCCAAGACCAAGGCACCTACAAGGGGACCATGATCAAGTATGTGTGTTTTAGAAGATTGTAAGGGCTATTTGTGTTGAAAGGTCAGAGAACCCACTCCCATTAACAAAAGTGTTACTGAAAAAATAGAGACCACCACTTTTCATTAATAAATAGCAATTGATGGATGTAAACTTAATTCATGCCACTCAGGCGAGGAAAAATCGATTCTCATCAAAAAGTAGGCAGGCATACAATATTCTTCATTGACATAATTGGCCATTGATATCACCAGATAATTTAAAAGCTTTATAGCAGACAGACAACTCACCCATGAGAGGCGATTATTGCATTAGTTATTCAACAGAAAAGTGTTAAGTATCATTGTGCTCATTAGTCTTTAGGAAGGGAAGACAACTTTTTCCCATAGATGTATTGAATAGTCTATGTGGCAGGAATACATATAACACAGTAGCAGCGCATGAAGTCAATCATAACTAACAGTTTATGCAGAAATGTGCAAGGGTTTTTTGCACCACGTTCTGTCTGTAATAAGATTATGCTTTCATTAGCAGTGTAGTAAAAGTTACATCTTACTTTCACATTACTCAGAATTTAAGTGAACTAAAAGTTCCATTGTTCTTATTGAACTAAATTAGAGATCTCATATTGCTATTTTGGCATGCAAAATTTCAGATAGTTTTATGTGAAAAGCACCTTAACTCTCTTCAACCAACTCACTTGTACTTAGGAACTTTTCATAATAAAATTTAAGGAAAAAAATATCTTCCTTTATTATTATTCTGTCAGAATGAACCTTTGCAAGTCTAATCTATTCCAGCTTATATTAGGAACACATACATCAGTATCAATAATCTTTGTAAATTAATCAACTTTGCTACAATTCAAAACAGCTAAGTATATGATTGCTAACCATATAAATTCATAACTATAGTAGGAGAGGAACCCACACTGTGAAAACTTCTCACAAATGATAATCATTTGCATATCCAGAATTTATTTTTAAACTTAACTGGTAAAGAATAGCTTCAAACTACCCCCAAAGGCATAGTAAACCAGCAGAATGTGAGGCTACTATAAAACCATTTTAGCAACCCCGGAGGAAATGCTTGGCATTATGCCAGTGTCAGGTTTACAACACATTGGTATGCAACCTTGAATAGGCATCAGTTTGTTTTAAAAAATCACTCACCAAGAATTTGCTTTTACATTGTTTTTTAAATTGGGGAGAAAAAAAATTCTTTCAGGGTTGATGGAGCCCTGTGTGCATAGTAAAAGAGGTTTAAATGTAAATACAGTTTCCAGGACAGGGTTTAAGACTTCCTATTACTAGCAAATCTTCCTTTATTAGAGATATTCGAACTTGAGAGCCACTGGGGCAAGTCAAGCCAGAGGGCCTCGAGAGCAGTTGAAAAAACTGTAGTGTCTATTTCTACAGTTTAATTTTTTATAGTATGTGAACAACAAAATCCTGTAAATAGTAAAAAAAGTGGGAAACAACAGGGTTCCATGGTTTAAAGCAAATGATGTCACTGTATTTGTGCATGAGGAAAAACTGCTCAGCTGATGCAAAAAAAATAGTAATAATAAAACCAGTCACAGCACAACGTCTCAAAAACTGGGAGAACGACTTTGTACCATGTTTGGGTGCCACTGGATGGCAAGCAACAGTTAATTCTCAATCCCCTTAAGCCGATCATACTGCCTTCCCACTCTGACAAACTAGAGCAAGCAGGCTCTGACTCCTTTTCCTGAGGGTTCTGAGAACCCGGCCCCTTGAGCAAAGCAGAAGGAAGCATCGAATCTCTGGAACATGTGAAGTCACTGAGAGAATTTCAAGCCATCAACATAGTATTTTTCCCAAGAGTGAAAAAGGGAACGGAATTCAACAGCTGGCTAGAGGTGTGTTACATTCAAAAGTTTGGAAGCAGACTGATCCTGCGTCTCTGAATCTTCTGGTTAAGACAGAGAACTGTATTTTACACTAGAATGAAAGTCACTTGGAAGATCCTTCGCATTAAGGGTGAGTTTCTAGCTCTGCTCAACTCCCATTTGGAGGTTGGTGGGGAGCTATAAGCGACCATCTGTACCTGAGCAACACAGGTGTTGAAGTACCTCAATAGACAGACGCTGGCCCAATGAACCAGAGATGGTCCGAGAGAGACAGCGAAAGTACATTTCGTCCTCTGCACGAGCAGCTGTATCCTGGGGGTGCGTTCCCAAGTTGAGAAAAAAGAGCTGATTTTCAAAAGCAACTGGACAGGACAATTCGATTCAAACCGTTGAGCTTTGAAAGTCAGCTTTCGACCAATGGCTGGAACCCAAGAACAACTTGAACAACCGAGTCACGCACGGTCAATAAGTTAAAGATGGTAGTAAGGAGATGGCCAGCGGAGGACAGTGGACAAGCAAACTCTGTTTACCTGGGGGGGGGGGGGGGCGGGGGGGATCGTTTAGTGTATTTTGTGTAGGATGCAGAACGGCAGGAAGAGTCTCTTCGCCATGGCTTTGGGATGGAGGCGCTTCAGCCCCCCCAGGTCTGGTGGCAGTGACAGGGCCCCGCGTGCCGGCCTGGCGGGCGGGGCACGGGCGGGGGCCCTCAAGGGCGAGAGATCCGACCTGGTGGCGCGGCGACCTCAGGGGGCGACCTTGGGGCCCGGGTAGGGCTCCCCCTCGCACCAGAAGTCGTCGGCCTGCGGCGTCTCCAGGAGCCACACCTCCCGGGGCAGCTCGGCGGCGGCGGCGGCCTGGGGCGGCGCGCCGAGGGGCTCCAGCACCCGGTAGTAGTGGCAGTCGCGGCCGTCTGCGGGGTCGTAGGGCGGCGCCAGGATGTCCAGGAAGGCGGCGGGCCCGCCCACGGCGTCGATCTGGTGCAGGTTGTCCCGCTGCGGCGAGAGGACGCAGGGCGCGCTGGCCGCCGTGTACTCGGCCCGGGAGCGCAGCACGCCGGCCCGCACGGCCTCCAGCTCCCGCGCACGCAGCGGCGGCTCGAAGCGCTGCCCGGGCGGCGGCGCCCGCGGCCGCGGCGCGTCGGCGCCCAGCGCGTCCAGGCAGCTGATGCGCACCGTGCCGTAGAGCACCTTGAGCAGCCCGTGCATGCCGGGGTGGTCGTGCAGCGGGATGGACGCGCCGCTCTTGAGCAGGAACACGCCGAGGCTGAAGCCCTCGGTCTCGCAGATGTGCATGTAGGTGACGGGCGGCAGCCCCGGGGCCCGCGGCTGCGGCGCGGCCCCGCGCGGCGCGATGTTCAGGTCCTCGGCGCGCACCTGGCTCAGCAGGCCCCGCAGCCGGCTCAGGTTCTCCGGGAAGCCCGGCGGCTCGCCGCGCCGGCCGCCCGCGCCGGCCTGGAAGGTGAGGCGCGCCTGGCGCGCGACCCGCTGGATGAGGGAGGCCACGCCGTCCCGGGGCATGCTCGGCCGCGGCCCCGCGGGCCCGGCGCGGGCCCCGCCGCGCCCCGCGCCCCGCCGCCGCGCGCCGTCCCCGGCGGCCGCCACGACGCTCGGCGGCCCCGGGCGCGGGACCTTCCGGCGCGCCGCCGCCGCCCCGGCCGCCGCCCCGCGCCCGCCCGCGCCCCCTCCCCGCGCGCGCGCGCGCCCGGCCCGCGGCCCGCACTCACGCTCGGGCAGGTAGCGGTCGCGTCGCGGGGAGCGCGCCTCGCCCGACGCCCGACGCGCCGTTCGGGCGGCCGCCGGCCCGGGCGCGCCGGGCGCCGCGCGCGGCCTCCTGGGACTTGTAGTCCGGCCCGCGGCGTCCGGCGCGCCGGGGCGCGGGTCCGCCGGGGCAGGGGCGGAGTCGAGCGCGCCGGTCGCGCGCGGGCCTCCGCTGGGGACCGGGGCGCCCGCTTCTCCCGGGGAGCGGGCAGGGGGTCGACGCCGGACGCAGGGGGCGGCGTCCTTCACTAGGACTCCCGGCAGGCCCGGCCCGCGCTTCCGGCCTCGGCCCGCGAAGGGCGGGGGCGGGGGGCGGCCGGGCCCGCGGCGCCTTGACCTCCGGGCGCCGTGCGCGTCCGCTTCTGGGTTCAAGGTCGCCCCGCGCTGCCCTCAGCTCTGGCGCGGCTGGATTGAGTTGGACTGCCCGCGGCCGCCCGGGCGCGGGAACCAAGAGACGCGCTTGTGGCCTTCCGCGCTGCTGCGTGCAGCGCCCCGAGCACTCCCGCGACCGTGCTCGGCTCCCGCCGCTGTCGTAGCGGGAGCTGGCCACGCCGCGCGCTTCCTTGTGGGGCGTCGTGGCTCGGGGCGAGGTTGGGTCTCGCCCCGTGGCTGTGGCGACAGATCCCCTAGTCGGGCTTGCTGTCGAGACGCCAGATTCCTGATCCTCCCCCCAAATCGGTGCGCTGCGTAACTCCGAGACATCCCGGGAGAGCCTGGGTCTGCGGGGAACTGGGCGAGTTCTTGACCTTCATCCTGCCCTGAGTCCGGCACTTAAAAGCGAAAGCGGCTTCTTTTTCACCCGGGACTGGTTCTGTGAATCCTCCTTGAGGAAGGGAAATGCGCGCTCCCCTGTCTTTTTTCTCTCTCGAATACTCGAACTCTCCTGTCCAAATGGAAACACGGTCTATTACAAACGGGGCCGCCTCGCCCCGCCGGGACGCGCGCAGACCCGCTGGCCACGCCGCCCCAGTCCCGGCCAGACCAGCCCGGGGCGGCCTGAGCCCGCACAAGCGGAAAGCGATAAATAGTACGAGGGGCCTGGCTCCGGGACAGGGCCGGGAGACCCGCGCGAGGCTGGGCGCCTCCCCGTGGAGTCCACTGGCTGGTCGGCCGTGAGGCCTGTGGCTACTCCCACACGGTCTACGGGCCCCAGGGCAGGGGCTGGGGTCCGCCGAGCTGCACGTCTCTGTCCAGGTCACCAAAATAACCGAGAGAGAGCAAGGGAAGGCGAGAGGAAAGCCATGCACTTGACAGCGGGGCTCGCCCCCAGCGCGGCTCACTGCCGCTTGCACCCCGAGGGCTGGCTGGGCTCCCTCTTGGGGCTCACCGCCGCGTGCTCCTCCTCTCCTCCCTCCGCATCACCCTCCAGTGCCTCCGCTTCTCCTTCCTCGCCTTCTTCGAAGTTGTCATCGTCCTCGATGGCCTCCCCGCGAAGAGGAGCACGGCGCGGGCACGGTCGGCTCGCGGAAGCAGTGGCCGCTCTCAAAGTCCAGGCCAGCGCCAACTCCGAGTCTTCGTGCAGTGACTCTCCGGCCCCAGAGGCTTTGAGCCAGCTGGAGAAGTCGAAGGAGGAGTCGCTGGGCAACGGTTTGGGGATGGTGCGGACGGTGCCCCGGCCCTTGTGCTTCTGCTGCTTCTTGATGGTCTTCACGGTGACGTTCGTGCCCTTCTTCCGGTCGATGCTGCACCCGTCACAGTTGACTGCCCCGGGGCCTTCGAAGGAACAGGGGACAGTCTTACCCGGCTCCGACTTCCTCTTGTCCGTCTTCGTCGGGACTGAGTTGGCGAAGTAGTCGTTGGGTTCGAAGTGGAACTCCAGTGCAAAAGCCATGGGATGCCCGGGGTCAGGGAATTTGACCTTGGTGTCCTGCAGGCGCTTCAGGATAGGCTCGTCGTACTCCTGGACCAACTCCCCGAGCGTGTCCGCGTGTCTGAAGCTGGTGACCCAGAACTCGGGGATGCCCCTGGGCTTGGGCTCCTTGCCTCGCCACTTCCTTCTCCGCTGTGACGACTTTGTTTTTCACATCTCCAGCCAGCTTGTCCTCCTCTTCGTTCTCCCTGTGCCACTCCGACGCGGCGTCCGTGGGCTCCACATCCCCAGGGATGAATTCCCTTCTCTAGTCGAAGAGAGGCTGGTACAAAGCCGCGCACTTGCTTTCCAAGTCGTGAACTTCTTCGTCGAACTCGTATGCTTCCATACGAGCACATTTGACCTGAAGTTGTTTCAATGCATTAATTCTGCCTTTCACTGCTTTAGGTAAAGTCTCAATGTAGCTTGAAGACATGTGGGAGACCGTGTCCAGTCGTTCCTGCAGCGCCGCCAACCTGGGGGTTCTGCATCACCTGATCTGTGAGCCTTTCTGTATTACTTGCATTTTTTGCAGCTTCCACAGAAGCCGAAGGAGCACCATCTGAAAAACTGTTATCTGCCATCTGAATGTTTCTAGCTCCCGCTCGGAGCCCCGGGTCCGCTCCTCACCCCTCCTGCCGCCTCCCCTGTCTCTTTTTTGTTTGTTTGTTTTGTTGTTGTTTTAATTGGGCTATGTATCCTATCTAATGAGCATTTGGTATAGTCAGGCATATTAAGTGCGTTAGCTAGTGAGTATTATTCAACTATCGTCTAGCCTCTCAAGAAAAAGGCATTTTCTTATTCCCATTTTTCACATCAGGGAATTAAGTTACTTGGGAATAGTAAGTAACCAGTGGACAGGGCTCAGCAGTAAAGTACAGCTTTGCCAAAAATAGTAGTTTTGATTTATTAAAGCATTACATTAGGGAGCATATCGAATACTCTCGGTAGCTTGCCGGGCTCTCCGAGAGGGGCGGAGGAATCGAACTCGGGTCGGCCATGTTGGCTGCGTGCAAGGCAGACGCCCTACCTGCTGTGCTATTGCTCCAGCCCTATAGAGTATTCTATATGCCAGACACAGTAACAACAAAGTCTCCAATGGAGACGTTACTGGGCCCGCTCGAGCAAATCCATGATCAACGGGAGGGCCTTTACTTTACTTACATTAGGGAGACAGGAGATTGTGTTTCCAACCTACCGAGCTACTTACAAGTTGTATCCCTTTAGGTAAGCCCCCCCACCCCCTTTTTAAGGTCCTCCGTTTATTTATTTGTAGAATGTTAAGGTCAGAGTAATAGTTCTTTCTGAAATCTAGTTATTCATTAGACAACCCTGGAAAGTTTTATATAAATTTGAGATCACACACCAGAGAGTCTGATTCAGTAAAACTGGCGTGAAACCTACACCTTTTAGTTTATTTTGTGGAAGGACATGCCCAGCAGTGCTCAGGGTTTACTCCTGGCATCGTTTCCTGGTGATGTTCAGAGAGATGTGCTGAGCACCACCAGATATCCGCCAGGAGCAAGGCAAGTTACTTCCTGTACGACATCTCTGGTGCTATTTATAATCATTGAGGACCGTTTATTTTTAAGATACTCCCCAATGATTTTTATTAGCCAAGTTTGAAAAACACTATCCCAGCTGTAAATAGTGAATGTTGTCTTAATATTTGGTGATTTCTTATTGTTTTATAAAAAGAGCACTGAGTCAGTTATTCATAACAAGCAGTATTATTTAGCATCCACCTTTGGGGTAGGTTTGGATGGTGGTGGGAAAACATGAAATAAAGGCGGTGGGAAGGTGTTATGGTGTAGGGACTGGTGTTGAAATATTGAATGTAATCAGTTACTATGAGCAGCTCTTTGTAAATAAAAATAATTACAAAAAAAATAAAGCACTAGCTTTGCATATGTGGAGCCCTGGGTTCATTCTCTGGTCACAGGCCTATACACACATAATCCATAGGAGAGTCTCTGAAGTCATTTTCAGAAGTTGCCTTCCCATTGTTTAGACATTTAAATATGTTGTAAAAGTTTACTGTGTAAAAAGATCCCAATCTTTTTCTGAACTGAGAAATAGTTTAATTAGCGAAAAATTCAGGCCAGGGATGTAACTCAAGTGGTAGCAAGTATTATGTGTGGGAGGCCCTCGGCTTAGTTCTGAACACTCCAGGCTTAGCCTCTGAGCCCAGTCATGACCGCAACAAAAAAAAGAATTTCTCTTTAAAATCTGGATTTTTAATGGGAGATGCATGCTGAAAGTTGGCTATGAACCAAACATGAGGACTGCGTAGTACTGAATTCAAACCATAACACCTGAGAGAGAGTAAGAGGGGATGTGCCTGCCACAGAGGCAGGGGGTGGGAAAAGGGTGGGGGTGGCGGGAGAGATACTGAGAACATTGGTGGTAGGGAATGGATACTGGTGGAGGGATGGGTACTCGAACACCGCATGACTGAAACATAATCACGAAAGTTTGTAAGTCTATAAAAAAATCTTGTAAAATCTGGATCTTTATTGGTTTTACTTCTATTAAGGTTTAGAAGTTATTGGGAGCTAAAGAGGTCACAAAACAGATTTTAGTGACATACAGATGGTTTTGATCTCAAAATCTCTAATTTCTCGCTCATTTATTTAACTGTATCTTATCTACAGAATTGTATAGTACTCCAGTGCCATAGAATCTAGAATCTACGAGTTACTTGCTAGTACGGAATGATTGTTTGCTTCATCTGGCAATGCAAAGGGGTTACTCCCAGCTTTGCACATAGGAATCACTCCTGAAGGTGCTCAGGAGAACCGTATGGGATGCCAGGGATTGAATCCAAGTTGGTCACATGCAAGGCAAAAGCCTTACTCTCTGTACTATGGCTCTGACCCCACAACTATGGTTTTAAGATGGTTTAAACATATGACATTTAAGTGATATTCAGGAGTTTTTGAAATGGAATTTGACCTTCTTGAGAATGAATTTTGAGGTCAAAATAAAAGATTATTGGTTAAATGTACTGCTGTCTCTCTGGTCTTTACTATTCACTGTTCAAAAAGGTGAACCTTTCTGAAGTCTGCCTTTATCATGTTACTGGTTCAGAAGGAAGATTCTCAGATCATGTGACAGCTTGCTCTAGCTGAATAATTTGCACATTAAATATTTTTTGCAAGTTGGAAGTTTTGAAGCAGTGTCCAGAGGGTCCTGGGGACACAAATGGAAACAGTTAGTCAACCAGTTGGAGGATGTTCAGGCCGGTAGTGCAGTGCTGCTGACTTGGTGATGCTGGGGCCCCTAGGGAAACCACAGCAGTGCTTACAGCAAGAATGGGACTCCAGAGCTACACCCAGCTGTGCTGAGTGGGGACATGCCGTACTGGGTTCAAACTCAGGTCCCGGAGAATACAAGGGGCATACCTCTCCCTCACTACTGAAATCTCTTTCTATCCCTGCTCATTGAAGTTTGTAGGAAAGGCCGAGGGGCATGAGTTAATTTTTCAGATCACAGACTGACTTTCCATCCACAATTCTTTTTGATTGCTGCTTTTACATTGCACTAATTGATGAAATCAATCTTAAGGACTTCTGTTCATAAGAAGTGTTGTACTTAAAGTAAACATATATTGGGCCAGGAGTGATAATACAGTGGGTGGAACATTTACCCTGCATGTGACTGACCCAGATTTGATCCCCTGTACCCTATGTGATCCTCCAAACCCACCAGGAATGATCTCTTAGGCTGAGCCAGGAGTAAGCCCTGAAACTGCTTGAGTGTGGCCCAAAACACAAAACAAAAATTTGTAAAAAATAAATAAATATCTGCTCAGGTGCCAGGTGATGAATGACCTGGCACCTGAGTTACATGGGAGGAAGAGAGCAGCTTGGAATACCTTCAAGAGCGTCGAAGAAATAGCTAAGAGGACGAAGAACCTCCGGCTCCGGACACATCTCTTTGATTCCACTGTTCTTACTGCATTAACATACGCCTCAGAGACCTGGGCCCTACGCATACAGGATGAGAACGCTATCGGGTCTCCCAAAGAGGAATTGAAAGAGCTATGCTTGGAGTATCACGCTTCACTCAAATAAGAGAAAGAATCTGGAGTTCTGACCTCTGTAGACGATCAAGAATCAGGGACACTGTCTTGTTTGCCAAGGCATCAAAAATCCGATGGGCTGGACACGTAATGAGATTTGGAGACGACCGCTGGACTAGAGCCGTTACCGACTGGATTCCACGGGATGTCAAAAGACCACGTGGCCTCCCACCTACCAGATGGTCAGGCTTCTTCATCAAGATCATGAATGATCGGTTTGAGGCTCTTTGTGTTCCTAGAACGAACAGACGCCTAGCACGTGACAGGGACAAATGGAGACGTTACTGGCGCCCGCTCAAGCAAATCGCTGATTAAAGGGAAGTCAAGTGATCAAGTGATATCTGTTACCTTTTGTCACTGTTTTGTGACAAAAGAATTTTTGAATTAAAAAACAAACGTGTGAGGTGCTTTGTTCTTTATTGTAAGTAGCACTGTAGCACTGTCCTCCCGTTGTTCATCGATTTGTTCGAGTGGACCCAGTAACATCTCCAATGTGAGACTTCTTGTTACTGTGTTTGACGTATCCAATATGTCATGGGTAGCTTGCCAGGCTTTGCCGTGCATGTGAGATACTTTCCAAGAGGGGCGGAGGAGTCGAACCTGGGTCAGCTGGGTGGGCCGCGTGCAAGGCAAACGCCCTACCTGCTGTGCTATCTCTCCAGCCCTACTGTAAGTACTTAGTAGTTAAATATGCTATTGTAAATATGATTAGCAACTCCCCCCCCAAAAAAAAAATTGCTTTTCAGAATATACACAAGCATTCGACAGAATAAAGAAAGCAAATAAAGTGTTTCGAATAGCAAAAGAGAAGTGTTGTATTTATTGGGCTCCACTATTAATAGGAGAGGATGAGTGGGTCTCAATATGAATACTCGTATTTATGCTCCTCAGTCTTTTCACCTCTGTGTTGCTGTAAGCCAAATGAAGACCAAACGACATTCATAAGTATGAATAGACAAAAGATAAGTGATACTAAGTGCTAGAACTATAAGGCAGAAATATATGCTGGGATAAATTTGAGAGCGAAGGCATCCATCTATAGTGGATAATAATATCACTGGATACAGGCCTGGTTCTGGGTTTGAGGAAACTGACCAAGAAGCAAGAAAGGCAAGATCTATATTTCCAAAAAATTTTCCTGCAAAGATGTGAATGTATTTGGGGAGAAATAGATTGTTAGGTAGTACAAATAAATGAGCTCCCTAATTTCAGGCAGATAAGTTATAAAGACATACAATAATGGGGTACTATGATATTTATATGTATGTTGTACATTTCTTGAAAATACGTCATTAAGGGTGACCAAAAGAAGATAACATTTGAGGGCTGGAGCAATAGCACAGCGGGTAGGGCATTTGCCTTGCATGCGGCTGACCCGGGTTCGATTCCTCCACCCCTCTCGGAGAGCTTGGCAAGCTACGGAGAGTATTCTGCCCTCATGGCAAAGCCTGGCAAGCTACCCGTGATGTACCAGATATGCCAAAAACAGTAACAACAAGCCTCACAATGGAGACATTTCTGGTGTCCGCTCGAGCAAATTGATGAACAGTGGGAGGACAGTGCTACAGTGCTACAGTCATAGAAAAAGTCCGAGCTCAGAGCATTCCAAGACCAGGAAATAACCCCGAAGCTCTTAAATATAACGTCAGATACCATAACAGTGATCAAGTGGGAAGGAGCTTGGTACGAATGGGAACAAGAATTAAGGCCTGTGAGAGAGTGCTTAGTGGACTTCAAAGGACCTGGAGAGAGTTGAAGTTGGTTAGGTAACATTGGTCTCTGCTTGGTTTGAGAGTTACAGACAGCCGAGGACCTTGACAGATAGCTGGGTTTTATTGTAAAAGCTGTAAGAAGCTTTTGGAGGTTTTGGGTAGGAGAATGACTTGGGCTATTTATACATTTTTCTGAGATTGATGGAGGGGAGAGCATACAGTTTAGAAACCAACTGGAGGCAGTAATCTAGAAGAAAATTAGGAATTGGGGAGCTGTGAGGGCTTGCCGAGGAGCTATTGCTTCAGCAGTCTGTTTCTTAAAGTATATCCTCTTCACATTTTCTTTTTCACACGTTGACAGCTATGTGGTGATAGGTAAGACTAAAGTATAAATTTCACCTCCAGCCCACATCTGACTATTTAAATTTAGGGATGAGGGAAGCACCCAAAAGCATGAATAAAGCTGAGATTTAAAAAACAAAAAACAGTTGTTTAATTAACCAGGAACCAAGAAGAACTGGAAAAGCCCTTTAGCCCATATACATACATAGACATATAACTCTACCTGCTAATTTTTGTGATCTCTTTACTTTTTAGAACTAGGTTTATGTTTTGTTTTTCATCCTTCTTTGCCTATCCTTCCTTTTTCTCAGGATTTTTCTGAATAAACAAAACATTTTATCTTCTTTCTGATTTTTCTTCATCTTTTTCTAACTCATTTGCTTCAGTAATTTTTGTCACACTGAGCCCAGCTAAAAGAGTTCAGACACACTGGAATTCTCAACCAGGGTTCTTATTCTGTAGTTGTTTTATTTTTTTAAGCATGTATAGGAAGATTTTCTTTTCCCAGTTTTCCTTGACACCTTACTTCTATATTGAACTTTCATATTAGTAACTTCCTACTTTTATTTTTATGTATATTAGTTGTATTTGAAATACTTTTAGTTTATATTGTGGCTTTCATTTCAGTTTAAAAATGAACTAGTACGTATTATCTATTTTCGTGATACATGTAAGATTGTAAAAATACTTCACAGTGCAAAGATCTTGCTCTAGGCATGTGGGTTTGCCTCTAACTCGCTCTGAGTCAATGCCTTCATCAAATCCTGCTTGCTTTAGTTCTGGGAGACGATTTCTAAGATTCCTTCCTATATAATCTCAGCCTGCAATATTGAAACAACATGGACAAATATAATTCAGTCAAAACCAAGTGTGTATTTTTTCATCTTTTATATCTGAAATTATTATGCCTGAAATAATATGACCCTGTTAGCTCTGTCCATCTTCACTAAGATTGCCTAAAAGTAGCTGCTCTAGTCCAGTTTGTTATATGATTATGTAAAATCAAATGACTTTAGTCTGATGGCTCAGGAAATTTTAGTCTTCAGGTTAGATTTTTGGATGTACACATTGTTCCAGTAAATTACAAAGGTTGTATTAAGTGTTATATATAGTCATAGTTTTCTAACTATAAGATTCTGTAAACCAGTGCATGTAGGATTGGGATGGGGACTTTAACTGATTTCTTTTTTCTGTACCTTGACAGGGTCTTTAATTCAGGCAAGGGAGAAAGAAATGAAAAATTAGGCCCCCCGGGGCTGGAGCAATAGCACAGCGGGTAGGGCGTTTGCCTTGCACGCAGCCAACCCAGGTTGATTCCCAGCATCCCATATGGTCCCCTGAACACCGCCAGGAGTAATTTCTGAGTGAAAGAGCCAGGAGTAACTCCTGTGCATCGCCGGGTGTGACCCAAAAAGCAAAAAAAAAAAAAAAAAAAAAAATTAGGCCCCTGAGAGGGAGATTGAAGTGGGGGTGGGTAGGGGCATGACACGTGACTCTCACAAGTCAATAATGGAGAGAAGTTTTTGTTCCTTTTAAAGGTCTGCAAAGGCGAGTATTACCCTTGCAGGAGGTGAAGGACTATAACATTGCCCTACCCCCAACTCCTCCCTAGAGATACACACGTACAGCCAATGTGATATTTGAGAGGTTTTCCTCTTTTCCTTTAAGTAGTGCAATTATTATGAGACCCAAAATAGTTCTGAACTGTAAATTAAATCCAAGCACCCTTTACTCTCTTAATTAACTTTTTCCCCCAAAATTTCATGCTTCTTGTTTTTCTTTCTTTTTTTCCCCTCTAAGAAGACATCAGCTATTTTCACCTCCTCCGCTTCCCCATCTGTCCTTTTCCTCTTGGCTGAAAGAGAGATTTTTTTACTTTATATTTATTTTAATTAATGGATTTAAATCACAAGTGGTGAAACAGTTGATGTTCATCTTCAAGAGGCAGTGAAAGGGAAAATCATCTTCTTTAACTTGGCAGAAAAGAACTGTATGTTCGTTGCTGGTGTCTGCCTGAAAAATGACTGCAAAAGTGGCAGGGGAAAGTTATAAAGTTCTGTGCTCTTACAGGAGCAGATACCAGGACGATAGGATGTGATACAGGAAAACTTCAGAATGCACTTATACTCTTTGGGAAATGGCGTTCTTAAGGGATGCTTAGTAAACACTCTGATAATCTGCAGTTCATTAATTTAGGATCACATTCCCTAGGAACAGAACATCAGGGTACATAATTACTTGGGTACTAATTAAAATCCACCCAAAATGTATTTTCTTTTCACCTTTAGTTGAATATGGCAAACCATTTGCTTTGCTGAAATACCTCTTGACTTTCACCTGAGAGTACATCTTTGGGGCATTTGAGTGACTTGCAAAGAAATAGGGCTGTACTACACTTGTTTGGCAAAGGGGTAAAATGATGCTTATCAATGTCTTGTGATAAAAACAGATCTCCACACCCCCCTGCCTGGCCTCCCTCCCCCTACCCCCATAGCATTTTAAAGGAAGTGTGAGAAACAGCAAAAATAGTTTGAAAGTGAAACAGTAGAATCATAGAGAAAAAAATGAATGATGGAGGATGCCAGTTCCCTGACTCCTAATACTGGCAACCTGGTAATTGAGTGGACAGGTTGTCTTCTTTCTTGGAACCACAGTTTCCTTATTTATAAAGTGAAGAGTTTAGTCTAGATGACTTACCACCTTCCTCCCAGCTTAAAAACATCTTGAATTAAAAAAAAGTAATTAAATGAAATTAAGTAATAGAATTTCATACTGTGAAATACTGCAGAGCATTACAAAAGGCACTTTCAAATGCATTTTTAAAAAGACGAAGAGAACTCTCCATTATATGTGTACAATATTTGATTTCTCTTTTTTGTGTTGTCTTTACTTAAAGCAGATTATGTTGACATTTCCTGAATGTAAATCATAGGATAAAATGAGCAAAAGCTCTTGTTTAAATTGATGTTTGCCATTATTCGGAAGCTTCCATAGTATTTTTTGAAGGAAAGACTTTCAACATAAGCATTATAAAATATGCCACGAAAGTACCATGTATTACTATTGGGAAAAGCAAAACATGCCTTGAGTTAACTACATATTTCACAAGGACCCGCTGAGGTAATTGACAACCAACATCCCAGCGTGAAGAAATTCCTGTAAGTCGGCAGAGCTTTAGTTTAATTAGATAATTAGCCCTGGTCAGCTTATAATGAGTGCACAAGCAATTAGCAATGAATTTGGGCTGCTAAAACCTATTTTTCTTCTTTTGTGTTCCTTTGCCTTCATTAACAACTCTAACTACTGAACAATTTATATCTTCATACTAACAATCAACTCTATTATCATCAAATTCTTTGCAAGCGATAAAGCAATGAGACCTGACATTGGTTGCACAACATTAAGTGATTATGTTAAGTAATGCCATTTATTTGCCTCCTATCCTGCTGCTATATTATGTCAAACAAATAGGGCTTTTAAAAAGCAGTACACACTCTTTGATTTTGATGATTGTTGTATTTGTCAAACCTAAGGAACTAGCAAGAGATGTCCCCTGATGTTAGCTCTTACTGGCTTTCAGCAGACTTTATAAAATTCCACACATCTAATCGATGCATGCAAGACCTTCAGTAAAGTGTGTGTGTGTGTGTGTGTGTGTGTGTGTGTGTGTGCATGTGTGTATTAAAGATTTTTATGTTTGGAAGGACTTGAGATAAATTTCAAGAAGTGAATGTTCTTAGGCCATTTTTCTCTTATTTGGGGACACGTTTCAGTCTTATGATGATGGAAGGAACCATTATAATTTCTCCTCACATCCTTCCTGTACAAGGCTTTCCCATCCATTTGTCTTGGAGTGGGGAGTGGAGGGGTGGAAATGGGAGAGAGAGAAGGAAGATGCTAAACAAAAGAAGGAGAATGATAAGAGAGAGCTTTAAGACATGGAAGTGCAGAGGTCATTTCATAACACAGTGGGACTCGGTGTACTCTCAAGATGACATTCATGTTGCTCATATTCAGGGAAGGTAAAATAAAAGGCTAAACGTTTTAAGTGCTCTAAACAATTAAAGTAGGTGTTGAGAAATGGGAATTTTTAAGTTCCTAAGTTCCTATGGGAAGATTATAAATCTACAAAGACATCATTTTTAATATTAGAAACCAGATTGATTCTAGTAGAATTATAGTCCTCTAGTATACAGAATGTCTTCAAAATGTTTTAATGACAAAACTATTGGTGGTTAAATTCAATGATTGGAAATCAGCCAATTAATAGTAGCTTAGGAATTAATTGAATAATGTATTGCTTACTATTTAAGCCAAATTGAAAATGTAAAAACCAAAATTTCCCCCTGATTGGAATATGAACACTGACTATTTCTTATCTTGAGATGTCCCATCTGGCTGGTCTTGGAAATATTTTTTTTCTTTTTTTTCCTCAGCAATAACTAGCAATTAGAGTTTCAGGAATGCCAATTTTAATCAAAATTCTCATTTCCAAAATAGAAAAACTTAGACGAACTATATAAAGCCTCTTCATTTTATTCAATTGACTGTTTTCAAGAAGTGATTTAATTTAGAGCCAGAATGAAAATGTTTCAGAAATGTTAAGGAAATAGTGCAAACCCTTCCAAATTATGGTCATTTTTGCTCTTAACCTGGAAATGATAACTTCTTTGGCATTGATATTTATATTATTCCAATGTCAGCTTTATCTCAGTTCATATAAAGCAGTGTTTTTCAACTTTGGTACCCTTCACTGGATTGTCTGATTCTTTATTGGGGGGAGGATGAGGGCTGTCCTGTGCATCTGATCCTTGGATGTTGTTAAACGTGCTATGGCTGTTTTTGTTTTTCCTCCGTTATTGTCTGAATGCCAGTTGCCTGGCACTTCGAGAGCTGGGAAATGGAAATGGTTTACCTCGACCTTCTAACGCCACTCAGCAGGTACCATAAGTGATGGCTTTGCTTACAAAATTCAGAATCTCCAATACGTGGATATTCAGGTTGATTCGCAATTAGAGAAAAAATCTTAAAATAATATTCCATTAAAATGAGCATTCTAAAACAGGAGTGATGTGGAGATCTGATGACTGAAAGTGATTCCAGGATATTTTCATAAATTCTTTAATAATACCCCAAACTGAGTATATATCTAAATGATTTTACTTACTCAAGCTGTTTTTTTTTTTATTGAATTAACATATGGCACTGGGGCCATATCCAAATCTCTAAGGGACGTTTCTGTTTATGTGTTTTTATCTTCCTTGTCCCTTGCCTCTTTGTTTTCTCACCTCGTCCTGAAGTGATGTAACCAGAATACATCAGATTATCAGTGGGTTTAGGCAACAGACATCTCCTTTTCCGATACCTGAATAGAGACAGAATTTTTTTTTATATATTTTACCAATCTTATGTAAAGTTAATAACTCCTTAACTGGTTGCAGATCTTATACTTTCTAGTTGTTAATCCAAGATCTTTTCCTAAATTTAAGTGAACATCAAAATAAAATGAAATGTTCTTGTTTATTGCACAAGTTCTTATTTAAGACTGTATAGTTTTTAAGAATGCATTCATCCATCTCATTCAAGTTTGTTTTTTCTATAGTTCTCTGCCTCAAAATGATTAAACGATTAAAATTTCCTTTTCTAGTTTCCACTTACACATACCATATAAGCAGTTATAGTAGCTAAGGAAAAAACTTATACTGCTTCCTGTTGGTATAATTTTTTTTAATCCAGCATCTTTTTTTTCTTTCTTTCTTTTTTTTTTTTTAAGGGGGGGCCACACCTATCATGCTCTGGGTTTACTTCTGTTTCTCCACTCGGGGATCATCACTCTTGGTGCAGTTTGGGAGACGGAGGTGCTGGGGATTGAGGCAGGATTGGCACCCTACCAGCTGCACTATCTCTCGGGCCCCTAATCCAGGAGGTTTTTGTTGTTGCTATTGTTGTTCTGGGGCCACACCCAGCAATGCTTGGGGGCTACTCCTAACTCTGCACTTAGTAATGCCTGCCCCTGGTATTCCAGGGAATCTTAAGGAATGCTAGGATTGAACCCAGGTCGGCCATGTGCAAGGCAAGAGCCCTACTACTGTACTTTCACTCTGGCTCCGTCTAGAAGCTTGTTCTTAATCTTCTAGAAGATTGTCCTACAAGGGCGTTTGCCTTGCACGCAGCCAACATGGCCGACCCGAGTTCGATTCCTCCGCCCCTCTCGGAGAGCCCGGCAAGCTACCGAGAGTATTCGATATGCCAGACACAGTAACAACAAAGTCTCCAATGGAGACGTTACTGGGCCCGCTCGAGCAAATCGACGATCAACCGGAGGGCCTTTACCTTACCTTACCTATTATCAATATAACAGTATTGATAATACTGGTAGCCATATAAACGTTGCATTAGCCTCTTTTTTCTTATTAAAATATAGGAATCTGTGAAAATGATTCCAGTCCTGCTTTCAAATATTGAGTGTTCTTGTTTTCAGGAAGTTCGCTCCTGCACTAGGCTATGCCTTTTACGTAGGTGGATAAAGAAGAAGCTAATACAGGATAAAGTGGAAGAGTTTCCTGAGCTCAGACAGTCTGTGGGAATTCAAGGCAATGCCACAGAGGCCATTTCCTCACTACTGAGGGCAGAGACAAGAGACGTAATGTATATATTTATCTCATTTGTTTGGGGGGACCATACCCAATAGTGCTCAGGACTTAACTCCTAGCTCAGGTATCACTCCTGGAGGGGCGCTGGGGACCATTTATGGTTCTGGGATTGAACCTGGTCAGCAGAGTGTAAGACAAGCACCCTCCCCACTGTTCTGTCTTGCCAGGCCTGAGAATGTCTGCATTTCTTGAAGACAATGACTACATCTAAGTTTGATTTTCATCTTTTTGTTTTAAAAGCAGAAACCCAGAATGATACCATGAATATCTTAACAAATGTTAGTGACCATGGAGCTTAGTCCTTTTGTACTTTTCCAAAGCAGGGCATGTTTGTTCTGGAATTCACTGAGAGAAGATGGTAATTGGGTAATGTTCTGGGGAAGTGAGGACAGCACCGCAGAGGAGGAAAGAAAATCTGGTGCAAAGATGCTACTTTAACGTGTAATTTTTCTAAGTGCTGATAGATTTGGGGCTTGGAATTGTTTTTCCCCTCTTCTCTTTCTATTGCAGAATAAAAGAGAGGAGATAGATGATCCTGTTTTAGAATTCTGAGCATCAGGTATGAAACATTTAAATGAACTATCAAAGAAATAAACGAATCTGAGAATTTCTGAGAATTTGTGATTAATGATGATTCCTTACTTCTCTCTCTCTCTCTCTCTCTCTCACACACACACACACACATACACACACACACACACACACACACACACACACACACACACACACACACTCTCACTCTCCCCCCCACCCTTCCCCCTCTTTCCTGGCAAGGGACACACCTTGCAAAGGATGAGCCAGAGCCTGGCTGCAGACTTGGAGAAGAAAGCCCGCACACCCTGTGCACTGCACTCAGCCTAAGGAATGAGCTTTCCCTGAGGGGTCAGGTGAGGAGACTGCAGCTTCCGGCATCTTGTACAGTCCTTTTGGGGGCCCACAGCGACCTGGGTAGGTCAGGTTCTCCAGGAAAGATGCTCTTGGGTGACCTGCAGTACATTGGTAGAATTGAGCCAAACTTAAGACAACTTTGATTTCCCAGAAACTTGGGAACTAGAGGGAATTATCTAATAGTCCTTATTCTACCTTTGAAAGAAAGGTGAAATGCCAGAAACTATCACCATGGAAATTCGCACTTTCATCACCATGGAGACCTTGGAAATGCTCAGGTTTCATTTATCACACATCATCAGAGCTGGGTGTGGTTGGGAAGTACTGCCTTGGGGCTGGAGAGTAGTTTGGGGGAAATCTTTGTGAGATTTGTCGTTCTCATGTGTACCTGGCTGTGGCATCACCCCTGTCTCTTTCCCTTATAACGCCCCTCCTCCCCTGCAACCTGATTCTACCCTTTCTTTTCTCTACCTCAGTATCTCCCTTACTCATACTTAAACACTCATTATTTCACTCTTAGCTCAACATTTGCCTAATTTCTTCAAGAAACCATTTCCTTCTTTCAGTTCTGCTGTTAGCTTTGTCTGCTGACAGGGAGCTTTTCTCCTCCTGATTCCTTTTGGTGCCAAATCTCTGCTCAGTCCTTCAATGTTCCTATTTATTTTGAAGGTACTGTGTTGGCCTCTCTTGAGTGTCTAGTGATGCTGATCAATCCCTGGTCGAACACATGCGAGGCAAACACCCTGCCTGCTATACTATCACTCTGGCCCCTTTTCAGTATTTCCTAACTCCAGATCTCATAGGATGAGCCTAAGTTTTCAGGAATGGATCTTTCACAACATATTTGCCAAGTATCCTTTTCTTTCTTTTTTTAAAAATTTATTTGTTTTGTTTTGTTTTTTTGTTTGTTTTGTTTTTGTTTTTTGGGTCACACCGGGCAATGCTCAGGGCTTACTCCTGGCTCTGGCTCTGCACTCAGAAATTACTCCTGGAGTTGTTTGGGGGACCATATAGGATGCTGGGAATGGATGCTGAGATCAAACTGGGTCAGTGACAAGCAAGGCAAACACCCTTCCTGCTGGACTATGGGTCCGGCCCCCAGTAACCTTTTCTTGAAAGTATTATCCTAAACTCTGTGGGGAAATAGTGTCATAAATCCTGTTGCTGTAAAGAGGCTAGACTGAGAATGGCAGCAGGTTACAAAGATTAGTCTATAATCCAGACTAATAAAGACAGTAAGAGCTTACAAAATCAGTGAAAGCCAGTCCTAGACAAGGTGGATTGGGAAAGATTTTGAGGTTACACAACTCTACCCAGGCAAGAGTTGAGACAGTGGGAAAAGCAGAGACCCCCAGGCAAAAACCTCGGAATCAAAGGCTCTTTCCAACCCCCCCTCCCCCCACATCTATGGAAGACTCAGGCCAGATTCTTGCCTCGTGCCCATAGAGGCATAGTGTCTGGCTTACTTAATGGAATTCTCTCTACCCTTCTGGTAATCTGCCTGAACTTTCCCACTAGGGCATCTCTGCCTGTGGCGTCTTTCCATGATACAGTCAGCATTGTGTCTTCTCTCCCACATAGAAATTTCTTCTCTAGCCTGGATAAGGCCACAACTCTGTATTGTCGCTGAGATCTAAGGACAAGCGGCAAATCCCCTTTGAACACATTTTATTTTTAAATGTACAAATGGAATTTAGGTAATGAGGCAGTTTCTTACTCTAAAGCCGAAACAAAGAGAATTTTCTTCCTAAATGAACGGGACTTGGGAAAGTGAACGATCCATTTCCCCATAGCCCCATTGTATAGCATAAACAAAGGAGGAAGTCTGGTGGATGTTCCTATTTTTATCTTGGCCCTTTGTCACTTGGCTTCTTTAATGATTTAATTCACAAAATATACCTCATGCTGCAGTGTTTATTTTGTCTCCTCAGAAAAATCGTTTGGGTATTTTTACTGGTTATGGTCTTTTCACATTTTAGTAAATTAACTTTTTTAGTATGTTAAAATTATGTTAGTAGAGCAAGAAATACTATTGGTAGGGATTTATATAGCGCAAGTGTTCTGGTCCTTCAAGATACATATATATATATATATATATGTATTTATATAAGCTTTGGGACTCTGCTTAAATTTCTGGAGGTGGGTATAAAAATGTTCAGAGTGCAAAGTGCCTGAAAGACAGTTTTTCTTTCACTTTTTAGAGACACTGTGACTAACAGTGTTATTGATAATAGGGTTTCAGGCAAAATTTCTACTCCATACCCAATGCCAGTGTCAGTATTCCTCTAACAAAGTCTCAAGCCCCTTCCAATCCCCCCCCACCCCCTTGGTAAATTCATGATTTAAATATTTAGCTATTTAATTATTATAGTTCTGGTCACAGATTTACAGTAGTATTATAATACTTCTGGTTTTGATGCAGTTACCTCCTTCATCCCCACCAAAGTGCTTGAGGTCCTCCACCAATGACCGCAATCCACCTCCTCCTCATTTCCCCCACTCTGACTCTCCCCTTATTTCACATTTTCGGTTCTATAAATTTAGGCCAAGGAAGGGTCTGGTAGATTTTGGCTGCAGAGGTGATACAGAGGATAAGGCACATATCTTGAATGAGAGCTGCCCCCCAGTTCAATTCCTGGCTCTGCATTCGATTCCCCAGCACTGCCAGCAGTAATCCCTAAGGACAAAGTCAAGAGTGAGTCTTGGGCACAGCTGGGTGTGGCCAAAACTTCATTCTCCACATGCAACCCCCGTACCCTGCAAAGAAAATTGCTTTTGAAAAATGAGGTGATCATTGTATAAGGTAGCTCCAACTCTTAAAAAGCTAGAATAAGCTAAGTTTGGCATATTGAATAAGGTATTATATATAATTTGGAGTATCTGTTTGTTTGTTTTTTTCTTTTTGACATCCTAGGGAGTTATCTTCAGAGTACTCTTCATTTCTTCTTGTTAGCCTAGAAATAAACAAAGCAATTTCAGATAGATAACCTTGTTGTGATCAATAGAATCTGTTTACACACATATGAAAATAGAAGTGGGTTGTAGAGCAGAAGTTATGAGTCTAAGAACATTAGCCTGTATGGATTGCACTCCTCTGTTTTCTCTAGTTTTTTAAGTAAGGGTTCAAATATGGATCCAGATGCTTAGAGTTATTGTGTTCTACCTGTTTTTCCTCCACTTCTTAATGCCAATTCCTTTCACTGGGAACTTTCCTTTGTCAATGTTTTAGACAGTGACCTCTATTTTTTAATCCCACCTTTTTGACAATTAAATTGAGTAGACCCATGAAAGATGTTGACATTTCAGTATTCCATGCATTTGTACTTTATAATCTTGAGTGGACATAGACTATCTATTTTCCATTTCCATCTATTAAATGAGCATCCTCCACCCAGATCCTCCATCTTCCAGTAGGCAGGGGTCACACCCACCAATTGCCCAACCCCCGCCACCCCCCCCCCCCCCCAGCCATGTAATCGCATCAACGGCCAAGACCCAAAGACTATAAAACCCAGCTCCCGGAAGCGCGTGGCCGATTTGAGGCCGTGCGACATCGTTTTATCTCATTCTTACTTTGGACAACCTCACAGGCTACCGAATGTAAGCTGCCCACACGACAGAGTCTGGCAAACTCCCCGTGGCATACCCAATATGCCAAATACCAGTAACAATGATGAGTCTCATTCTCCTAACCCTGAAGGCAATTTTAAAATTTTAAACACATTTTCTACTTGGTTCCGGCTAGGACGAAGGAGACATTACTGGTACCTGCTCGAGGCAATCGACGAACAACAGGATGATCGTGATCGTGATCTATTAAAGGGGATTATTATTATAAAAACTTTAAAGTTTTATAACTTTTAAAAAATGTTTTATAACTTTAAATCTGCTTGACTTGAGGTGTATGAGTGTTGTTTTTTGTTTGTTTTGGGACTGTGCCCCGTGGTGCTCAAGGGTTACTTGTGGCTCTGTGCTCAGGAATCAACTCCTGGCCGACTCACCGGACCATATATGATGCTAGGAATCAAACCCTCATCGGTGGTATGTCAGGCAAGAACTCTACCCGCTATACTATCATTCCAGCCCAAGGTGTATCAGTTTTTAAGCCATAAGTAAGCCCTGAGAATGACTAGTTGTAACTTAAAAAAAAGTTATCACCTTGATTCCAAAATTTACTGGCTTTCCAGTTAAATGTTAATGGATAAATAGATAAAAATTATTCAACAATTTGCCTAAGACCTTTGGTACGTGCTAAACATTAGATATTAGCTGGAATAAATAATTCTTTAATATTTTATAAAAGTAATAACACATTTTCTACTTGGTTCAGGTGATAATGTACAATCTAGGTGTCATCCTAATAACATTAAACCTGATTCTTCTGATGGTGTTGCAAGAATATTAAATAGTTAGTAACAGTTGATCAAGGAGGTGTGTAAGTGCAAATCAATAGCAATAAAAGATCTTGTAGAAATAGTCACGATCACTGTTTCACACAGAAATTCCCCTCTCTCCCATACTCCCGAGTGAAGCTTTTCTTCCGTTTAATATTAAAATGTTTTAGCTCCCCAGTGGCTATGGGGCTTCCCCTGTGCCACCCGTTGTCATGTAGCTTTTCACACCTTGGGGCTGGGGAAACCCCACTCTGGGCTCAGGGCCAATTTTGTACCCAACAGCTCATTAAGGAGATTCGGAATATGAGGAAACACAGACAGACAATTACAGGAAGAAGATAAATAGAGGGAATAATACCAGAAGCTGGCCCTCTGAGCCAGTTTACAGTTATCTTAATATCTTCGGAAGAGGCATGGAAATTTATGAATGAGGCCTGGTAGAAAAAAGGAAGGGATGGCAGTGGGTATATGTGAAAGGGAATTGGGCATATGTGAAGGGGAATTTCACAGTCAAAACTCTGGGGTCGGGGAAGATAAGACCATTTACTTTCTTGTTCCTTTTGGGTCACACCCAGTGATGCACAGGGGTTACTCCTGGCTCATGCACTCAGGAATTACTCCTGGCAGTGCTCGGGGAACCATATGAGATGCGGGGAATCGAACCCGAGTCTGCCGTGTGCAAGGCAGAAGTCCTACCCGCTGTGCTATCACTCCAGCCCCAACCACTTACTTCAAATGACCCAAAGAGATGGCACTCAAGCTGTGAGAAAAAAAGCTGTCTGAAAACTTTATGGTTACACTGCTTAGGAATAAAGGTCAACTCTAACTGTAGCAGGTGCTCCTAGAAATTATGTTGTTTCTCCTCTGACTATTCCTGTATAGGATTTTCTCTCCGGGGCTTCTTGATCGGTGTTCACCTGACTCCTCCCTACCCCTTGTGTTGCCAGAGAGCCCACTGTTGCGCATTCATGGTTGGGGAAACAATCACTTAGCTGAAGAGTGTGGTTGGTAAGAAAGTTCTTAATATCAAGATGAAACTGACTGCTTTTTTTCTAATCTGCCAGCAGAGTCCTGCCCTTTGATATGCAGTACGTCTCTCATGACTTCTTCCAAATAGTTGAAGAAAAGTAACCATCTTCCAATGTCTAAGTTCTTTCATCTGCATACTAGGCTTCTCATATTCTACAGATCAGTTCATTTCCCAGCTTTAACCGTTGCTTTGAACGTTAGTTTAAAAAATTTTGAATGTGTCTATATTTCCCCTATCCTCCCCCATTTGTTGTTGTGATGTCCAAGCAGCACACATGTGGCTGCAGTGCTTGCCATGTATTAAGTTGTGGCACTCACTGAGGCTTGCTTTATATTTAAAAAAAATTTTTTTTTCAGCTTTGGGGATTGAACCCAGTCTGATCTTGTGTATGTAGGCACGTGCTTTACTGCTTAGCCACATTCCCAGCTTGGTTTGCACATACTGACCTTTGTGCTTGCAAACTTGGTTGCAGTACACTGGCGATCACGCACTTATTTGTGACTTTGGCAATCTCAGGGGCAGTGCTGCACTGATTGCATTCAAAGATCCAGGTGGGACATGACAATAATAGTTGGAAATGATCATTTTGGACAGAAACTAAGTGTTGAAAGTAGGTAACCTTTCATTATCTCTACTGCAAGCCACAAGGCCCAAAAGGGGAAAGAGAGAGAGAGAGAGAGAGAGAGAGAGAGAGAGAGAGCGCGGCAGGTGGGATGGGGGCAGGAGGGAAACTGGTACTGTTGGTAGTGGGAAAAGTACACTGTTGAAGGGATGGGTGTTGGAACATTAGCACTGTAGCACTGTCCTCCCATTGTTCATCGATTTGCTCGAGCGGGCACCAGTCACGTCTCCATTGTGAAACTTGTTGTTACTGCTTTTGGCATATCTACTATGCCACGGGGAGCTTGCCAGGCTCCGCCGTAAGGGCAGAATACTCTGGATAGCTTTCCGGTCTCCGAGAGGGATGGAGGAATCGAGCCCGGGTCGGCCGTGTGCAAGGCGAACACCCTACTCGCTGTGCTATTGCTCCTTATCACTGAAACCCAGTCCTGAACAACTTTGTATCATTGTGATTCAATAAACAACAACAAAGATCCGGTGGATGTCAAACTCACAGCCTCATGCCTGCACTCTACACTGAACCACATACCCAGGTCCTCATTGCTTTACTAAAAAGAATTGTTTGTATGCATGGGAGAGTTTATACCCAGTGGTGCTTGGGGAGCTGTGGAGAGCAGGGGATTGAACCCAGGGCGTCCACATGCGAAGCATATGCCTCAGATCTTTGAGCCATCACCAGCTTCCTGCTCCTTTATTTTCAACTGTCCTTAGAAACACCGGGATGTAATCCAAATTGTTTTAAACTCTTCATTACATGTGGTTTTATGACCTTATGCACCTTATTGTGTCTTTTAACCTCTGTTCTGCTTCCCCTCCCTGTCCCCTTCATTTTCCGTCTGTAATTACATGTTATTAGGAAGAAGACCTCAGAGAGGCAACGCTATTGTCACATCTTGTCAGCAGTAAAAACTTTCGACGTGCTTTATAAACATTGTTGTTGTCCTTGATCATCCAGCTAAAATACTATTTGTCAGGTTTCTCCTCTGTAAAGTTACTCTTTCTCATATTGATACTGGAATATTTCTTGTTGGTGTTTGTTGCTTTGGTTTTTGGTTTAGGGCCACACCCAGCAGTGCTAAAGGGACACTTCCTGCTTGCTGTTTTGTGGTCACTCTTGGCGGTGCTCAGAGGACTGTGCAGTGCTGGGATTCTAACTCATGCCTCCTGCATGCACAGGAGCTAGCCCTTTGACACTGTCCTCCCGTTGTTCATCGATTTGCTCGAGCGGGCCCAGTAACATCTACATCGTGAGACTTGTTGTTACTGTTATTGGCATATCAAATACGTCACAGGGAGTTTGCCAGGCTGTGCCGTGTGAGCAAGATACTCTCGGTAGCTTGCTGGGCTCTCGAGAGGGGCAGAAGAATCGAACCCGGCTCGGCCGGGCTGGCTGCGCGCAAGGCAAATGCCCCACCGCTGTGCTATCGCTCCAGCCCTATACTTTATTTTTTGTTTGATCCTATTTTATTTTGGCTCTGTTTTAGGGTCATACTCAGAGGTGCTCAGGGCTTACTCCTAACTCTAGGCTTAGGGATCACTCCTGCCAGGGCTTGGGAGGGGGTGGGGGGCATATAGGATACCATGTATTGAACCCAGGTCATGCAAGGCAAGTGTCCTTCCCTCTGTACTGCTTCTCTTGAAAATCATACATTTATTTTTCATAATTATGGAAACATTAAAGTATTAAAACACCGGTCTGGCAGGGTTTCAATTCTGGTGAAAACTCTTTCTGTCTTTAAAATAATTGCCATCTCACTAGGTCCTTATAGGATGGCCTCTCATAGAAAGAGATTAACCTGTTTTCCAAATCTGTGAGCTTGATTCTTTCTAATATTTTATAATTTCAAGTCATCTATTAATACCCCTTTCTAGAATTCTCAAAATCATGTTTTTTCTGTATTCTATTTTTTCTTCTCACACCCTGTGACTTCCCTTTGAAATTCAGGCTTTTGACTGATCTTAGTTTATCATTGGACTGCGACATCAACCCCAACAGCACTACATATTCTGAGTTCTCTGATTTCTTAAATTTATATGATTACACATGACATATGATTATGGAAATGTATGATTATATGTGGATTGTATCACTATGATTACATGTTAAATGCATTACTCCATACATTTCCCGATAAGTGATTTTTTTTTTGCTTTTTTGGGATATGTAATTTCTTCTCATTTAAACTAATGCTTATTCTCTAGAATCAGTTTTAACCCCTTGATAGTTATTTTATCTTTCGCTATTAAAAATGTGTTTTTGGTGTATAAAATAAGTGCAAAGTAGCACTAATGTAATTTACTTCTAACCTTGTTCAACGGGCTAACCATCAAAAAACTCCATCAAAAAAACCATCAAAAAACTCTCTCCATCATTTTTCTTTAAATTATTTTCACCCATACCCATCTAAAGAACCCTTAAGTTTTCAGAGATTTATCATTAAAGCATATTTAAAAAACTTTCTAAAGCCCTGAGATAAATGATGAGTTTTCGGTATATGTTAAGCAATGACAGAATCCTCCAGATAAATTTATAATTGACCATTTTACCTACCAAGAACACTTTCTAGGTTGAAAAGTATTCTATTTGCTTAAAACCCAGTGGTGGTGCTTCCACAGAGTATCTTCTCTCACCATTTTATTTGGTCTGGGAAAAAACCCTACTCAGTTGTTACAGTATTAATATGTAAGATCAGATCAAGTTTTCACTCTTCCTCATTAATTCAGATCTGAACAAAGTCATTTGATCTGAGGGTGGTGTGGAACAGATTGGGCCTCTGAATACTTCTATTCGTAACTTGTCCTTTTCAGAGCTACAGAAATCTAAGGATCAGGCCATATTCTTTGTTCTTATAAGCATTTGGTAAACAAAACTAAATCAAAACAAACTAAGCTCTGATCTACAATTATTTAAAATCAGAAATACGTGAAAAGTTATAAACATAAAAATTAAGCTATTTGTCCCATCTAGTTGGGTATTTGATCCTAAGTTCTTCTGATGTGGTCTTGCATGGGTCCTGCAAGCATAACAAACTTGGGACAAAAGAAAAAGAGAAGAATGTCTAACACTCTGGAAGTTGTGGGTGTTAAGAATGATATATGACTTTATTTTTGAAGAATTTCTTTTTTTTCCTTCTCCTTCCCTTTAAGTTTTTTGTTGTTGTGTTTTCTGGGGGTCACACACTTGGTTGTCATTAACTTGAGATAGAACTCTTGTATTACTGGGGTTCCAAAGACAGTGTGTTGGGGCCACACTCAGCTGTTTGGGATGGCAAGTTGGTATTGAACTGATGGCCATCTGATTGCAAAGGAAGAACTCTACTTCTCAGCCACATCCTTGGGTCTCAAGGTTTTCTAACACAAGCACACAGCTGTATATGACAGCTTTGTTTCTGGGGAAGAAGTATATGTGTGTCAACTGCTATTTTAGACATTTATATTTAAATTTCTTCCTATAAAATGATAATTTATGATAAATAATTCGGTACTACCAAACACTCTTTTCCAATTTGTGGTACATCCAAGTCTGGATATGTTTTAGTATGTTCACAGCCTTTTTAATTTTTTCATATAATTTGTGCACAGAACATGTTATCCTGATTTATAAGCCAACTTTTTATAGACAAATCCTTTTTTTTAGTCCAACTCTTTCATGCTTTTCATAGCTCTTCTCTTTTGAGTGTCTGATGCCTCTTTCTGTATGTGGCTCCTTCTGCATTGATGAGGTAACTTGATGTAGACAGGTTGTGGGTGACTAAGGGGAAATAGAGAATCTGTAAGTGGTGAATTTGAAGAGCCTCAAAGCCTTGTTTCCTTATGACTGAGGTTCGGTTTCTAACCACGTGGACTCCAGAGTATCTTTAGAGTAAAACTGATAGGGGCTGGAGTGATAGAACAGCGGGTAGGACGTTTGCCTTGTACGTGGCTGACCCGGGTTCGATTCCCAGCATCCCATATGGTCCCCCGAGCACCACCAGGAGTAATTCCTGAGTGCATGAGCCAGGAGTAAACCCTGTACAATGCCAGGTGTGACCCAAAAAGCAAAAAACAAAAACAAAGAGAAAAAACCCAATAGAATAAAGCTGATATAGCAGCATGTAATGTGAACTAAACTAAGCTTTCCAGAGGGCTATACCATGCACTTCAGGTGACTGGGAATTGATAAGAGCTTACTGTTGATGGTGGTAGAATAAGCATTCATAAAAATGTAGACACTAAAACGTATGCTAGTCAGGACATTACCATGCCAAGGAAGATGTTTGGGGCTCACAGAAAATAATCCCCAAATTCGTTAAGTAAAGAGGAGTTTCTCATATAATGAAAAAACCTAGAGATAGGGTAGTTTCAGGGTTGGTCAATTTAGTGGTCTGTCAATGCTATCTTTACGTCTCCTCTTTCTGTTTTGCTATTCTTAACATCTTGACCTTTCCTTAGTTTTATGCCGTCATGGTTGCAAGACCATTGCTGACATTTTAGACATTATATTCTCACCTATTTTTCCTAGAAATGCAGGAAAGGACAGTTTCTCAATTTGTCCCTTCTTAAAGCAGAAAGCTTTTCCTAGAGGGTTCTAAGTAGAACTCTCTTTTCAAATCACTGACCAAAATTATATTATGTTCTCATTCCTAAACTAATCACTGATTTGGGAAACAATCATTATGATTGGATTATTTTATTTAATACTGACCTTATAACCATCTAAAAAGACATATTTATTGAGCATATGGTCATCTGGAGGATAATGAGGACCATGTTTCAATTAACAAAAATGACCCAGGGCAGACAGAGAGAGGGGAAGCATCACTGTCTCTTACAGTTATGTGCAAGTACTTGAACTGTGTACTTTCTAGTTTATTTAATAAATGATTTTATGGAAACAAGACAAAATGTGATTGGTTTTATAGCATGCTATTATTGGAAGAACCCTGTATGAAGAACAGAGTTACATTTCTGCTTCTTTCTTACAGCAGGGACAAAATGTTAACAGATTTCAAGAGATGGCTCAAAGGACTGGTCTCCATGTAGGAACCCCAAGTTTGATCTCTGATATTGCATAGTCTCCTGAGCACTGCTGTGAGCAACCACCAAGCTCAGGGTCAGAAATAACCTGAGCAATGAAACTCTCATGATCACGATCATCCTCTTGTTCATCGATTGCCTCCAGCAGGCACCAGTAACATCTCCTTCCTAGCCCTGAGATTTTAGAAGAGTCATATTCAGTGCTCCTTCAGGGCTAGGAGAATCACACCTATCATTGTTACTGGTATTTGGCATATTGAGTACAACACGGGAAGTTTGCCAGACTCTGATGTGCGGGCAGGATACTTTTGGTAGCCTGCCAGATTCTCCAAAGGAAAAAATAAGATAATAAGATGTCGCGCAGCTGCGAATGCGGCCACGCGCTTCCGGAAGCTGAATTTTATAGTCTCTGCGTCTTGGCCGTTGATGAGACCAACCTGGCACTGGCAGCAGCTAGTGGGTATGACGCCTACCTACTGGAAGATGGAGGATCTGGGTGGAGAAGGCCCAGTCCTGATCCGAGCAGGCTTGGAGATCTCAGCCCCAGGACCCGCATGCCTGGGTTCCTCTGCTGGTTCCTTCACGCATGAGGCTTGTCTGGACGTGTAGAGAGTGGTCTCAGTATGGCTGTGGCTGGTGCTGGAGGTCTTTGGCTGTCTGGGCTCTGCTTGGGCCGAGGAGGGAAACTCAACCCACCCCCCTCCAAGGGGCCCTGGTGAGGACAGCCAGGCGCGGGAGCAGGAGACTCTAATGAAACTCTAAGCAAATAAAAATCAAAAATATGAAATCTTAAATGTTTCTTCAGGATCGAAAATAAAACAGGGGAATACTGAGGATATTCTTCACTGACTACTCAGGTACCCTTTTTACTCTTAGTTCTCTCTTCGTTGCTAATGAAACTTTGTTTTTTTTGGCAGTGTTGTATTGACTGTCTGGGCTGAATCAGGACTGTACAAGCTTCTCATAGTAGACTCATATCACCAAATATGAATAATTTCAACTTTGTTTGCTTTCACTGGTAGCACTGTATCACTGTTCTCCCATTGTTCATCGATTTGCTCGAGCGGGCAGGCACCAGTAATGTCTCCGTTGTGAGACTTGTTACTGTTTTTGGCATATTGAATATGCCACGGGAGGGTGCCTGCCCTTCCTGTTGCCGGGGCAGGGTCCAGCGGGCCCTATCGTTCCTCAGAGCCCCACACCCCCAGCGCCTTGACGGAGATAATCGCAATGCTATGGTTCAGAGAGGAGGGGGGTTGGCAGGGGGCATGGTGTGACCACCTTGGCCACTGCTGGCCATTTTCCAGGTGATTCCATAAGGCCAGGCCACTGTCCAGGTGATTCCGCAAGGTCTGTGTCCACTGTGCTCTGGCAATCGTGAGATGCCAGGACTTTGATTTAGATATCCCACTGGGTGGGGTGCCTGAGGCAGGGGACATCGTGTGCCCAGGCTGACGGTCCCCTGGGAGGGACCCACCAAGCCCTGGTGGAAGCTGACATGGCGTGTGAGCGTTCAGGGCCTGGGGGAGCCGTGGAGGAGGACAAAAGTGTCCCTCCTGGTTTAGAGCCGGGTCCGTGATCCCTCAGACTAAACACGCCCGGGAAGTGTACACAGAGCCGGACCTTCAGTAAATAGTTAATTCCATGCGCACTAACCCCAGCATAGCCTGCGAAGCTCTAACCCGAGCCCTGGAGACAGGCTTAGGGTTTCCTTAGGGAAACATGTGCCTTAGGGTTTCCCGGGGGCTCCAATGACGAGCCTTGCCTCAGCTGGGGGTCTGTGGGCTGGACCCTCCGGGGTCTGATTGTTCTTGGGCCCGGGTTGGAGGTTTGCAGTGGCCAGCATTTCACCGGATACGACCTCTACGTGGCAGGGCCGTTTCTTTCTGCTCAGTCATAGCAGAGGACAGGGCAGCGGGGAGCCACGGTGACGGTCTGACCCTCCAGGCTTGGCCTGTCCATTGCTCTCACTGGTATCTATATAATATGATGCAGTTTTAAACAATAAGTAGAAATCCTCTAGGGATGGGAGTTCTTGGAAAGTTGTTCTTTTTTTTCTTGACACAATCACAAATCACAAATCATCCTGTTAATCGTCGATTGCCTCGAGCAGGCCCCAGTAACGTTTCCTTCATCCTAGCCCTGAGATTATATTCAAGGCTCTTTAGGAGAATGAGACCCATCATTGTTACTGGTATTTGGCATATGGGGTACGCCACAGGGAGTTTGCCAGACTCTGCCATGTGGGCAGGCTACATTCGGTAGCCTGCCAGTTTGTCCAAAGTAGGAATGAGATAATAAGATGTCATAATAAGACATCTTATTAAGGTTCCAGGAGCTGGTTTTTATAGTCTCTGAGTCTTGGCCGCTGATGGGATTATACGGCGCCAGGGGGCCAGTTGGTGGGTGTGACCCCCGCCTACTGGAATTTGGAGGATCTGGGTGGAGGATGCTCGGCCCAAATGGGAGTAGCCTTGGAGATCTCGGCCCTGGAACCCGCGTGACTTTGTCCCTCTGCCAGTACCTTCATGTGTGCGGAGAGTGGTCTCAGCATGGTGGTGGCTGGTCCTGGAGGTCTTTGGCTGCTGGAGCCCTGGTCAGGGCGGGGAGGAAAGCTCAACCCGCTCCCCTCCAAGGGGCCCCGGCGGCAAGGACAGTCAGGCAAGGGGGCAGGAGACTGCACTGTTCTTCCGGGAGCTGGTTTTTATAGTCTCTGAGTCTTGGCCGCTGATGGGATTACTTGATAAAAGGGATAAATGGGGACGTAGGAGATATAGGAATACAGAGCTAACATGCACAGGGCCCAGTTTGATTCCAGAAACTGCAGGGCTTAGCTCTCAAGGCCCCCAGCACCAACACGGAGACTAAACAATGAAAAAGAGGGGGCTGAAGCAATAGCCTGGTGGGTAGGCGTTTGCCTTGCATGAGGCCTATCTGGGTTCAATCCCTGGCATCCCGTGTGGTCTCCTGAGTGTAGAGCCAGGAGTAAGCCCAGAGCATCACTGGGTGGGATGCAAAAAGCCAAAACAAACAAAACAAAAGGGAGGATTGATAGAGAAGAACTATTAGCACCTCACCTCTCCTTCCCACTTCTTGCCATGAATGTAAATAAGGTACTACAGCAGCCCACTTGACTACAGTGGGCAGCAATCATGGGTGTGGAGACTACTCATACTAGAGAATGAAGAAACAGAAGATATATATATATATATATATATATATATATATATATATGCACCAAGTCATGAGAGCAAGCCTGGAACCACCTATTTTCAAATTTTATGGTTAGCTGAGATAATTTAATGACCTCGTTGACCTCATTGTTTGACTATATTTGGCTATTCTATTACTTGCAAATTAATAAATACAAAAGTGGTGAACATTTCGCAGGTACTACGGCATTACTGTTACTGTTCTCTCTAATAATGCTGTTGTTGCTCTCCCCAACATTTTAGGTATTTTTAGTCTAGTTCCAAAGCCAAAAGTACTTGTCCACCCCAAAAGACAGTGAGCGAGGGAGGGAGAGAGAGAGAGAGAAAGAGAGAGAGAGAGAGCACAAGTGCCTACCATAGAGGCAGGCTGGGGGGTGGGAGGGAGTGGGGGAGGGTGATGGAAGGGGAAATGGGGACACTGGTTCTGGGAAATGGACACTGGTGGAGGGACGGTGGTGTATGACGGAAACCTAATCATGAACAGCTTTGAAAGGGTCTATCTCACAGTGATTCAATAAAAAACTTGAAATTTTTTTAAATGAAAAATAAACTTCTCTGTGGCTATACAGCCCTTCAATTGTATTTTATTCAGATTACTCCGCTTGTGATCCTCCTCAGCAGTTTGGGATTTACTTAATTTTTTGCTTCATTTTTGTACCAATCCATATTTTCCTCCCTGGTTCCATCTAAAACTCCCCTGGACAGAGACTAGGCCTTTGATTCTTCTGGTATCCAGTTTTTATATTTGGTTTGGAGAGGGTGCTTAATAATGGAAAAGTGAAGGGAATACTGTGGTACGTTTTTGGGAGTGGGGGCACACCTGGTGGTGCTAAGGGCTTACTTACTCCTGGTTCTGCATTCAGGGATCACTACCGGGGAACTTAGGGGATCATATGGGGTGCCAGGGATCTAACCCAGGTCAGCTGCATGTAAGGTAAGCACCCTACCCACTGTACTGTGGTTTCTTCCCTGTGGTGTATTTTTATTTCAACTTGTAGGGAGAAGAGTAAGCAAAGGACATACGTTTAGAAAGTATCAACTTACTGTCTTCTTGGTCTCTAGGCTGTAAAAAGAAGCTATAGAACATCCTGTGGAAATTCCTACCTGTTACATCGCCGATAATCGGGAATTTTGGTTGCTTAGCTACCCGTGGCGTATTCAATATGCCAAAAACAGTAACACCAAGTCTCGCAATGGAGACGTGACTGGTGCCCGCTCGAGCAAATCGATGAACAATGGGAGGACAGTGCTACAGTGCGATGCTTATTTTCATTTTGTATGAACAAGTTATATGAAGGAATGGGTGACGCTCTGCAATGGTTAGCTTGAAACAAGACATTTAATGTAAGTGCACCTGCCTGTATTTGCGTTATAGCTCTAGGCAAATATGAAATAAAGAAAGATTTCCTGTGGACATTTTGCTTTTGGGGGTGGTTGAATTGGTACAACTGAAAAATTCCCTTGTATGAGTTTATCAGTTTCGGGGATTTTAGTCATGATTCAGTGAAGTGGAACTTTAAGTTGAAATGAGAATCTCATGATCTTTGTGCATGATCTTTGTGCTCAAAGCAAGTGTGCACTTGAGTATGTTTATGTCTAATATCGGCTTTGGGGCTTTGGGCATCTTCCTGTTTAAAGCATATGATCTCCTTGGTTCACCTCCTTCTCCAAAGTCTCTGCTTCGTTTTCTTTCACCCCATGTGCAAGTGTCTTTGGTGGACTTTAAGATATAACTCCAGTACAGTGATTTATACCAACTATTGTGGATTTTCCTTAAGGTAAGTGTGGGTGGCCCTTTCATTTTTTTCTTGCTTCCTTTTCATTTCTGTAAATTCTGCCCTCTACTTTCTCCCGAAGCACATGCTGTTCGTGTAATTTGAATGACCATTTAGAGGAAAGATCAGAAGTTTGTTGTTTCATTACCAACATAAATCAAAACTTTGTGTTCACGCTGCAATCCGAGTGAGTCCAGGAATAGCTTTGGGATTGCTAAGTGTCTGGAGATCACTGACTACACAGACATGTTTTGAAGCCGGCTATAATAGTTTCTACAGCTGTTACCAGTTCGTAGAAGAATGGCAGCATTATACATCAGCGTTTAAAATGTGCATGACTTACATTGCACAGAAGTCAGATTGGGATAGAATCAGATTTTTTTTTTCTGAAACTTGGCCAGGAAAGTCTTCAATAAGTAGAGAAATTCTTTTCACTGCTGCAATCAACATGAAGGACACTGTGTTATTATAATTGCTTATAGCTCACCATGAAAGTTGTCTTTGTATGAGTGGATGTACGGGCTGTACTGTTTTGTTTTTATTTATTCTGCATTCTTTATTTAATGTCCTTTCCTTTTTCCTGACCAGAAAGATTGTTATTTAGCCCTTCACAAAGCTGAAATAATGCAGTGTGTTAAAAAAATGCTAACAATCCAAAGAAGTTATAAAAATTTATAAGTTGGCTGGATGCTTGAGAAATTTCTGCATATTTTAATATAAATAGGTAATGCAAATATTTGTTCTTTGCGTTGAGAGGTGAGTCTCTGTTTTCCAAAAGGCCCTGCTATTTAAATTAGATTTATTTGATTGCATTGAAATAAGGACAGTTTTTATTTTGAATGAAGGCAAAGATTAATTATCAGAATTGTTATCCAATACAAAATACTTGGAAGTTAGATAAATCATGAGGTTACAGAATTTCCAGAAATCAGTAGGAATTACATCAGGATTAAAATTCCCATGGTAGTAACATGCTTAATAAATATGATTTTGAGACTGACCAGTTGAAATTGCAGTTTTCCCAGATCAGATCTGAACTACCTCTGTGCCTGTCATTTTTACTATGTCTTTAAAAATTTGGTGGACTTCTTTCAAGGTGGGAGTGGAATATGTATCAAAGGGAGTGGAAATATCTGTGTACATCTAGAACTATAAGAAAGGAAAAATTGAATAAAATAAAAAATAATTTTAAGAAACAGGAAAAAAATTTAAGCAAGAAAAAAATAGACTTTATTTGGTCTTGTACTTTTTAGTTGCTTTGAATCAAAACATTAGTTTTTACAAAGGACTTACAATCCCAGACTAATTTATTTGTAAATAAAGTAATTTTTTCTCTTTGATGTATATAATTAACAGATTATTTTCTCAAATTTACTAGTATGAAGAAATAATTGTTGAAATCAAAGTAATTTAAACTGCAATTTTGAGCTATGAGGTTTTTCATGGTATCAGATGAGTAGAGTTTTGAAGACAAAATGGGAGTCCAAGTCTTGTCGAATAAGGAAGGACCAATGCATAAAACATCTTCATTAAAAAAATACATCTCCACATTTCTGGGATAAATGTATTTTTTAAATAGCTGGAAAATTATTAGTTCCTCATTGAGATTAATCATTCTCTTAAGTGGTTGAGATTTGAATGTGTGTGTGTGTGTGTGTGTGTGTGTGTGTGTGTGTGTGTGCTTTTTCTCTCATGGCAGTGAGAGGAGGAATCATGAGAGACACCTGACTCACCCTTGCTTGCCTATTAGCACCTGAGTCCTCAATGCTCATGATGCCAATACTTTGTCCCCGGGTGAGAATCCTGTTACTTTCAACTTGGGTGAAAGACTTTAATTTTGCTTTCTTCTTAGCAACAGTTAAATTGGTATTAAGAAGATTAGGACCAAGAAGAGGGTGAATTGTAGTGGCAGTGTGGACTTTGGGGAAATGGCACATTACTTGAGTTGGAATGTGATGTAAATAAAGATATCTAGAAGTTCTGGGGATGAGATTACTTTGGGAGGCAACCAGGAAAGTTGAAGGTAGCAGGTGACATTGAAACTGGGTGTGGAAGGATGGGTTGGATTTTAATAGGCACGGATGGAAGAACATTCCAGGGAGAGGACAATCGCCCAAACAAAGATGTCATGGCAAAAAAATACAAGCCTGTTCCAGGAATGGCATATGATTCCGTGTAGTGGGAGATAAATGGGGATGGGCGGTAGAGGTGAGTTCTAAGAGGTCCTGAAATACCAGGTGAAGGTTTTACTTCATATGCCAGTAAGCACCTCACGGAATATGAATGCTTGTTTCCTAAAACTGCTTTGTCAGGATTGATTTTTTCAACCATATTTCCTGAAAGCAGATGAACAATCACAGTTTGCTAATCTTTCTTGATGTCTTAAAGGCTTAGGGGAGGATGAGGTGAAAGAACAGGGATTGGGGTATGTTCCTTGCACGAGTTACATACATGACACTACATGGCCCTAAACACTGCTAGGCACAGTCCTCCATTAGACTCCCAGGTTGCTTCAGAGAGAAGTCACGTAAGTGTAAGGCCACAGGACAAGACTAAGGGACTAACTGGTAGGACAAGGGAGAGTAGGAAGAAAACAGGATGCGGGGAAGGAAGGTGTCATGTTTGGAAAAAAGTTTAGAAACACTGACTAAATCAAGTGAATGTCCAGTTTGCATGAGTGGCCTTCAGAGCCCCTGGGCACCACTCTGGGCTCCCTGCAGCAGCCCCCACCGCACCCCCACCAAAAAAAGAAAAAAAAAGAGAAAGGAAAGAAAAGAAAAACTACTGTGACTTAAGCCTAGTCTTTGAGGTTTAGGAGGTAATAAAGCTCTTTTGTTTTTTTTGTTAGTTTGGGGGCCAACAATGGGCAGTGCTCAAGGCTTTCTCCTAGCTGTGTGCTCAGGGATCACTTCTAGTGGGGCTCCATGGACCATATGGGGTTGTGGGATCAAATCTGGGTCAGGCACGTGGAAGGAAAATGTGCTATCCGCTGTACTACCTCTGGCCCGTTCATACATCCCTTTGTGGTTCTGGGTCATGGTATGTGGTGAGTTTCCTTTGTCTCTCTTTATCAGGTGCCCACTATAGGGTGGTTATAACGTATTTTCTATAAATGACAAGTCAAGCTCTTCCATCTCCCAACAGTCTTGCACAGTGTCTGACTTTTCGCTTCAAGAGGCAGGTTTTGTGTCCTCTTAGAGTGATTTGTGACTGTGATGGAAATGACACCATGTGGATTCTGAGGCTAAGTCACAAAACGCCGTAAAGATTACTCCCAGTTTCCTAAAACAGGGATAGGAACTCTGGGTTGGCAGCCCATACAAGGTCTACAAAATGGTATGATCTGGCCCTGGTACATGGTAGAACAGAGATGAATGCTTCTCGTCAGCTGTCTGCAATCTGACTGACTCTATTTCTTGCCTGTGAAGGATTTTATAGGTATCAGAATTACCCTTGATAAAATTCTGGACTTGGGCTTCTGAAATTCTTATATCCCTATGAAATGAGAAAGTGCGGCCAGTTTCAGCTACTAGAAATGTGGGTAAAATATGCCTCCAGGTGATTCTTAGCCCTAGAAATGGGATCACCTTCACCTTGAGCTCTTCCTGCTGAGGCCCCAGATGTTACAGAATAAAACAAATTACCTCCACTCTGTGTTTACAAATTCCTATCACAAAAGAAACAGTGAGTAACATAAACTGGTTATTTTATACTGGTAGGTTTGGGGCAATCTGTTATCCTGCTATCATAACCAGAACAGCAAGGAATGAGACCTTTTCTAGTTTGTTTTTCTCTATTTATCAGGAATGGTCTTGCAGAGAGAGAAGAACTAACTATTGTTTAGAAAGTCCTGGTAGGTGATTTATCTATATTATCCTATTTATTTATTTATTTATTTACTTACTTATTTTGCTTTTTGGATCACACCCAGCGATGCACAGGGGTTCCTTCTGGCTCTGCAGTCAGGAATTACTCCTGGCGGTGCTCAGGGGACCATATGGGATGCTGGGAATCGAACCTGGATCAGCTGCGTGTGAGGCAAATGCCCCACCCACTGTGCTATTGCTCCAGCCCCTATCCCATTTTATTTTTCTAAAACCACTTTGAAAATAATATTATCACAGACTTTAATTGACTTCCTTAAGGTTGACTAGCTGAAAATCAAACCGAGTTTGGCTTTTTTTTTTTTTCTGAAAAGACGTGAAGAAAGTAACTAATATTCCCAGAATAAGTAGAAAAGTGTTGTGACTAGTGGGGAGCGTGCAGGGCTTGCCCTGGAGCCTTTTCGTTTTCAGGTAGGGCTCTCCAGATCCAGTGGACGACCAGCAAGGCCTATGGAAATCAACGAGAGTTTGCTTGCCAGAAAAAATATGAAGAAATCCCAGGAAATTAGTAAGGGGGAAAGAAAAGAAGCTAGTTTGATTGTCTCTCAACAAAAGCAGAGGGACTCTGAGATCATGCAACAAAATCAGTTGGCAGCTAATGAGAAAAACTCCAGGCAGACAAGAGAAGAATGATGGTTGGCTACTGTCAGCAAGGTGGACAGGAAAGTCTATGATCAAAATGTGGTGAAGTGGGCCAGAGTGATAGCACAGCAGGTAGGGCTTGCATGCGGCCTACCCGGGTTCGATCCCCAGCATCCCTTACGGCTGCCCAAGCACTTGTCAGAAGTAATTCCAGAGTGCAGAGCCAGGAGTCAGCATCTCTGGGTGTGACCCAAAAAAGCTAAAAAAATATATGGTGAAGTGAAGAGTCATAACATATGCTGTAACATACCCTTTTAAAACTCTATAAACTTTTCAACTTTACTTTGGGTCTGGCTTAGTGTGTTTCAGAACCATCTTCAAAGAATAAAACACATATTATGCATGTGAAAAAATAAGTAAAAAAATGTTTACATGTGATGAAAACCTGTAGACTTTTTACCATACAGTAAAAAGTCAAGCAGTAATTTTGATCAATATAAATGAACATCAATTTGCTCGAGCGGGCCCAGTAACGTCTCCATTGGAGACTTTGTTGTTACTGTGTCTGGCATATCGAATACTCTCGGTAGCTTGCCGGGCTCTCCGAGAGGGGCGGAGGAGTCGAACTCGGGTCGCCATGTTGGCTGCGTGCAAGGCAGACGCCCTACCCGCTGTGCTGGAGCGATAGCACAGCGGGTAGGGCGTTCGCCTTACACGCGGCCAACATGGCCAACCCGAGTTCGATTCCTCCGCCCCTCTCGGAGAGCCCAGCAAGCTACCGAGAGTATCTCGCCCGCGCGGCAGAGCCTGGCAAGCTCCCCGTGACGTATTCGATATGCCAGACACAGTAACAACAAGTCTCATGATGGAGACGTTACTGGGCCCGCTTGAGCAAATCAATGAACAACGGGAGGACAGTGATACAGTGATACTACTCTTGGTAGCTCCAGAAATTTGCATTTTTAGAAAGATCACCAAATAATTCTGATCTACCCTGAAGCGTGAGGACATTTGGGATTGGATGATTAGAGTCAAAAAAACACTCACACCCTTGTGAAAATTTATAGAGTTAAGAATTGCTTAGGAATTGTTCTTAGCTGGTTTGCTGATTTTAAATTATTCTTTTTTCTATAGGGGTGAGGTGAGGGTGACGCAAAGATGATGCTCATGACTTACTTCTTATTCTGTGCTCAGGAATCACTCCTACTAGTGGTGGGGACTTGTTGAAGTGCTGGGATTAAACAGAGGAACCCATGTGCAAGTCCCTAAATCCCAAAATCATCTCTGACCTGCAGATTTGTTGATTTTAAAATCACAGATGCATTGAGAGATGAGATCTAGGGACTGACCCTAAGGGCAGTGTTAACTTTAATCAATGATGAGGACAAGATGAAGTTAATCTTGATCCAAACCTCTTCCCATGTTGCAATTCCATCCACAAGGATTAAGAGAGTATAGCATAATTTTATTACCAAAAAAAGGGCATACATTTCAATATCAATCTTTTTCTCATTAGCACTATCATTGGAATTAACTTCCTAATGAATTTGCTAAGTGTTCTGTAATAATATTTAGGAACTGCAGAAAATGATTGCTGTGTTGATCAGAGTTTGGTTCCTTACTGGTCAGTTATAACAAAGTTGGCCAAAGGGGCCAGTGGTACAATGGTATCTTACTAATTCAGTGATAAAGACAGAATATTTTTCTTTTTCTGGATATTTATGCATACATAATGAGCACTTTGCAACGGAGTGCTTTGTAGCTGGAAGAACCTAGATGTTAGAGCTGAAGTAGATTTTGGAGCTTAACAAAGCCGACCTTCTAATTGTGCATATGGGCAAACTGAGGTCCTGAGAAAGGAAAAGGTTATAATAATGAGACTCTGTTGCTTCTTTTCTGCATGCTTGAACAAGTCATTTATTTGTCACTTGTCATCTCTGAAACTTGGGAAAACATGCCTGCCTCTTTTTTTGTGTTTTGGAGAAGAGTAAGTGAGAGGAGAATTTACCTGTCTGGTGCTGAGTGTCTCCCTTGGTGGTAATGTTAGTGCTTCTTGCTGCGGCATTGTCTGCTATCAGCTAAACAGAGCTCCTGAAGAACAAGGCCAGGACTATTGAGTTTCAGAGTTAAGTCACATCAGATACCTGTATTTCTCCACTTTAGCAAATGCTATTTTAAGACCTTTTTTGTAGAAGGGCCCCGGGACAATGGGTTTGACTGGCTGCCTCCAGGAGCACAGTCTGTTCTCGGAGGCCTGCAGCCTCTGTGCTCTGGCTGGCTCTCCATCTGTGCCTCAGAGGCCCCAGGCCCCATGCTCCTTCGGTGCTTCTAAAAACGAGCCAGTGGCATTTATTATTAGGAAACCAAGGCCTAAGATGTCCAAGGAGAGTGTTCCCGAGTGAGATCATCAGGTCTGGGAAGTATAAGAAGCAAAGTGTATGAGATCTCAAGGCAAATAAATTGCCTGGTTTCACCAATTATCAGCTGTCTAACTTAGATAAGTCTGCTCCTAAATCCGTCTGTTTCCTAATTTGTAAAAATTAGGAAAAAAAAAAGAACTACCAGGAGAAATTCCTGAGTGCAGAGCCAGGAGTAACCTCTGTGCAATGCTGGGTGTGACCCCAAAAACCAAAAAAAAAAAAAAAAAAAAAAAACCAATTTTTTTTTCAAAAAAATACCTCCTTTCCCGGGCTGTTGTGTAAGTCAGGAAAGAAATTCATATGAAGAGCCACAGTTGGGCTGGAAAGATAGCACAGCGGGTATGGCATTTGCCTTGCATGCGGCCAACCTGGTTTCGATTCCCAGCATCCCATATGGTCCTCCGAGCACCACCAGGTACTTAGAAATTCCTGAGAGTATGAGCCAGGAGTAACCCTTGTGCAATGCCGGGTATGACCCAAAAAGCAAAAAAAAGAGCCACAGTCTACACATGGTGGTTTATTTTAAAAAATTTTTAATTTTTTGAATCACTGTGATGGTGGTTTATTGTTAACTTTATTTTATTTTATTTATTTATTTGTTCCTTTATTTTGTGGTCATGCCTGCAGTGATCAGGGCTTACAGTTACTCTGCACTCAGGGATCACTCCCGCTGGGGACTGGGGGACCAACGGGGTGCCAGGAATTACATGATGGCTTAAATTAAATGTTGGCTGCTTGTATCTGTAGCCCTTGATACTTTTAAAGTTTATGAATTCAGAAGGGGAGTGGGATGTTGATTACTCCTCAATGGAAGGGGGAGAAAAAACAGAACAGAAAAATAGTGATTTATAGTAAATAATGCAATACTGTTTTGAATATCATAAAAAGGTAAGGCTGAAATTAAAAATTGGTTGAAAACATTGTATGGCCAAGAATGAGGTTTGTCAGAGGAACGGCAAGAGCTCTGCAAAGGGAAAAAAAGAAACTTATAGCAACCATCTACACTTCTCTCTGCTGCTTCTTGAAGTGCTTCCCCTCCTCCATATCCCTTCTGCTCCAGTTTATTATGGATGTTGAAGAAATTGATATAAAAACAAATATGCCAGAAATTTCTGTTCCTAAGCCTACAATGTAGGAACTTTGTGATGCACATACACGAAGTGCCAGGATTGAGTCCACGGTCTCTTGAGTGCCTTATGCTCCACCACTGAGCCACATTTACAGCCCTGGAAGAAATTTTAATGATCACACTGATAGAATTCATTAGTCTTATACTACTTGATTAAATAATAGAAGCCTACTGGTTACAGTATAAAGAAGAGGATATAATATTTTGCTAATGTAAAATGAAGAAAAAAATTGCTGTTTTTTTGTAGGTTTTTTATACTTTGCTCGAGCGGGCCCAGTAACGTCTCCATTGGAGACTTTGTTGTTACTGTGTTTGGCATATCGAATACTCTCGGTAGCTTGCCGGGCTTTACCTTTACCTTTACCTTTTATACTTTAATTTGTTTTTTAAACTGCTATTGTAGGTTCACTGAGTGACAATTGACATTACCTCTGGTTTTGTGTTACTTTCTGCAATGGTAGGTTTTTAGGTCAGGTTAACAACTTCAAAACTAAGTGGTTTAAACCGTAAATTTTTTTTTCCGTTCCTGACTTGACCATATCAGCTTATCTGAGACTGTACTCCAAATGGGCCTGCCTTGGGAACTTGGGACTATGACGTAGTAATAATAGGGCCAGTTATCACAGCCCAGGGAAACAGAGGACTAGAGGTCCCTAATACTTAGATTCTAAGTTCTTAAAGTTCCTACTCAGTAGAGGCACAAATTATTTCTCAACTCCAAGGAAGCTGCAAAGAGTCCTGCTCTGTGTTTGGTTAAAGAATATATATGTTGGGTGAATAGCACTAATATTGACACATTCACACAGTGGTTTTACTTCCTATAAACTTACTGAAGAGAAGACTGGTAACTTGATCCTTTTGACTTTTCTCCCAACAACAATCTGCAATAGAAGTGAAATAAATATTAGGTGACAAAATATAAATTTGGGACAAAATGGGAAAGAGAATGCCCACAATCTGATTTTTCTCTGCCCCTCCCATTTCAACATATCCCATTTCCTATTTCAGAATTCTGACTCGAATACATGAACTGGGTGCTCCTAGATGATCATGTAGCTACTCTTAACCACACAGTTACACAGCTAGAGATAGGGGTATAATCACCCCATTGTAAAGATAAAGATGATATGTGAGAAAGTCACAGGTAGTCAAATCCTGTGGTTCCAGCTCTATGCCAGTAGCCTCTCTGGGGGCCCATCACCATTTGCTGAGCTGCCCTCCAATGCCGGCTCTCCTTAGACAGAATTGACACTTGCTCCGTCTCCTCTGCTCTTCTCTCCACTTTTTTCTCTCAAATTTATGCCCCAGGCTTATCTTTGCAGGGAGGTGTAGGATTGGGGTCACACCTGGCATTTTCTTCTCCTTCTCTGCTCAGGGGTCACTCCTGTCACATGGGACCATATACTGTGTTTCCTGCACAGCCTGTGCCTCAACCCCTTCACTGTCTCCCTGGTCCCATCATGGTCTAGCCAACCTATATTCTGTTTCTTCAGGACTCCAATTTCTACTACATAGAAAATTGATTCACTAACAAATATTAAAGAGCTAAAAGAATTGTCAACCCTCACCTCCAACAACTGTGTGACCCAAGGAGTACTTCACTGGAGTCACAGATTCATAATGTGTCTTTAAAAAAAGGAACTTAGACTTTAGCTAGTCTGATGGTGTTTAACTTTTAAGTAAAACAATAATTCAGACTCTGTGTATAAAACATAGAGTGGTCCATTCTGATGGAGAAGTGGGTAGTACCTACAAGTTTGGCTTTCCACAATTCAAAAGCCCTAAAACACTTGAACTGACTTCCTCTGTGGTCTTGTACAGAAGAGAATTAGGGTACCACATACAGGCGATTACTAGAGACTGGAGATCCTTTCTGAGTGCTTTCCAGACTGTCTACTCTCACCGACCTACCTAGATGAGAGTGGCAGAGAAGAAAGGGGTTATTTTTGAGACATATGGGATTTGCCTACATGAGCTTATATGTTTCTCCTAAGACCCTGAGTAGCTCTATCCAGAGATAGTAAAATACAAAATTTTTGACCTGCAAGCTACTGGTTTGTATATATAGTTCAGGCTATTAGTCACTCAAGCCTATTATTGTGTGATGGGTTATCAAGCAATGTGTGGGATTTTCTTGAGCTTACTTTTATTATAGGATAATGTTTAAAAGCTCCTTATGTACAAAGCACTTTGAAAACTCTAATGGTACCCAGTAATCATCTGCATAATTATGAAGGTCAAATTGTGCTGAACAAACCTGAGAGCTCCCGTGGAACAAATTTGTGTATGAATAGAATAGGAGCTTAGTGAAAAATGGTTTTGTTGTTGTTGTTGTTACATCTTTCAACTCTTCTCGATATAATCACATCTCTCACCTGGAGAAAATTGTCACTCTTGTTCATTTTCCCAGTTGTTTACATTGAGGCGCCTTCTTTGCCTGGGTTTTGGATGTAGTGTGGAAGGCTACTAAGTTTCGGAGTCCAGAGTTGGCTGTAATGAGAATTCAGACGTATTTGCTAAGGAAACTGGCTCCAGCTTGTTTTGATCCCTGTGTCCCACCACCAAGAAATGCCCTCTCAAGAGCACACTTGGCCTCACCGGATGCCCTTCTATAGAGGGGCTGGCTGCTTTCACTCGCCATCCTCAATTTTCCATCTTACACTAGGAAACTGCAAGGTTAGAAAAACAATGGACTGTTTCCTTCCTCTTTCTTTAAACTAAGAGGTTGAAAGGAGGACTTGGTATTCATTACTCACAGACCAGGCTTGAGAACAAAGGTCACTGTAGTTCATATGTAACAGTCATGTTTAAAAACCCAGAGGTCTCTTTGGGCCCCTAACCCACACTTGTCATCTTGTTAGGATCATCATCTTAACCCAGTTCTTGCCTCAAATTTGTTAGTAATTTAGACTGACATTTTGAATCATAGCTTGTTTTCCAAAAACCTCAACACCCTGGGGGAGAGCCGACACCAGGCAGGCTCAGTGGAGAAAGTCTTTTCTTCTGGGGCTCTGCCCCCTGGAGATCTAAAACAGTATTATTATTGGTCGTAACAAGTACGTGAATTCGCAAACTAAGGATTTAAGAATGCTCTCCACTGAGCAGTTAAGATGTTTTTTCCTGACATTTTTCAGATTTCCTCTCCGTAATATCCTTTTGCTGTGAACTGCTTTTTTTTTTCATGGCTAGACAATCTGTAGCCAGAAAAAACCCTCATCACAGGAGTAATGTAGATACCCCGGTACAGTCACTTTTGCTCATCTTGCTGAAAGGGGAAAGGAAATCACCTTTCTAACACCCAGCTCCCAACATGTGCTATTTATGCTAAAGAGCAGCTGTCATTTTTCCCTACCAGCTTGACCTCTCTCTCACACTGGACAGAGCAAAGAAAGTCAGAAATCACAAAGCAACAGCAGCGTGACCATTAGGGCAAACTTGCATCAGTAACTGAGTGTCAGCAAACCCTTCACAGCCAGCTGTGGGCCTCAGGGGAACTTTTCGGAATCCTGCTTATTTTTGCCATCGTGGTCCTCCTCTCTAAAAATAAAATGAATATTTTTAAAAATTTTTAAAAATTTTTAATGAATCATCGTGAGGCACAGTTACAGACTTACAAACTTTTGTGCTTATGTTTCAGTCATACTATGATGGAGTACTCATCCTTCCACCAGTGCCTGTTCTCTATCACCAATGTTCCCAATATCCCTCCCATCCCCCGCCCCCACCTCTGTGGCCGACGCATTCCCTTTTACTCTCTCTCCTTTAGGATGTTGTGGTCTGCTATGCAAGTACTGAATGACTATCATGTGCAGTCTGTAGTCTACTTTTGGCACACATCTCCCATCCCGAGCGGGCTCTCCAAACACGCTTTACTTGGTGTTCCCTTCTCTACCTGAGCTGCCTTTTCCTCCAGCATGTGAAGCTGGCTTCCAAGCCGTGGAGCAAACCTCCTGGTACTTATCTCTACTATTCTTGGGTATTAGTCTCCCATTCTGTTACCTTATATTCCACAAATGAGTGCAATCTTTCTATGTCTGTCCCTCTCTTTCTGACTCATTAAAACGAATATGTTTGATGTCTTCCTTGGTTTAAAGACAGATATAGGGCATATTATGTTTTCTGTGGTTTGAGAGTTTTTATGTTTTTTTATCTTAAAGGGATTAAAACATTTTCTGAGCTCTTAAAAGTTTTATGGAGGGTAGGTACTGTACATATAATTGGCCCTGCCAATAGGAAGCAAATGCTTCCTTAATATATATATATGTATATATATATATGAATTAGTGTAGTTTCATTACTTAAACTGGCTATAAATTATAAGATGGATTTGGTTCATAAAGTGAGAGAGATTGTGTATTTAATCCTACAAATTAAGGCCTCACAATTGATGGTATATATGGTCTTTGATTTAGAGTGAAGTTTCATACTTTGGTTTAGGGAACAAAAGCCAAAGGTGTTATAAATACTTCAGTGATATGGCCTTGGGTCAGAATCTTGACTCTGTTGCCCACAAAACTTAGGAAAGCTACTTTATTCTTTTGTGCCTCGGCTTCGATCTTGATAAATGAGCAATAATACAAGTTATCTACTCAGGTTATTAGGAGAATAAATGAAGTCGTATTTGAAAGCAATTAGTCTGGGATATTGTACACTTACAATACATGCCAGTTACAGTAATTACTATTATTATCATCATTGAGTGTTGCTATCCTATTCACCAGATGAAGAAACTCATGCTTCATTATTTGCAGGATAACTGTTCTTCTGTGTACTAGTAGGTAATGAGCAGCTAAAAAGGTCACAAAGGAGATTAGATTCAATCAACTAAGAATATGTGAAGAGAAGGGACTTGGAAAGTTCAGAGATGATTAGGATACAGATGCTGGCCTCTTAGACATAAAAGGAGGGTGTGTGAGCTCAGTGAACGGCTGAATGGGAAAGAACAGTTTGATGAAAGGTGTCAGCCTGACTCTGTAGATGAAGACACCTTCTGGACATTTCCACATTTGACTTTTTACTCAGCAGTGTCTTCTGTACCCCGTTTATAATGACCAGATTTTAGTTTGAAAGAATGTAACACTTTAAGCGATAGAGAACAAAGTTGGATTATATTATCTTGGCAGAATCAGACTAGACTGACATAGAAAATTCAACTAGAAAGAAGACTGAAAATTTAGCCAAAACAAAATCACAAAGCTTTTTGGCTCTTCTAACTGATGTGATAAGATTTTATATCATGTTTTCAATTTTAATTATTTTTCTTTGATGTGCTTTACAAGGATTGTAGCTATTTTCATTTAAGGATGAGGAAACTGACCTTGGTTGATTTTTTTCCCCCTAACATACAGAAAGTTTGGGGCCTTCAGAAGTTAAATCTAGATCCATTAATAGGACCCTGTCTTTGTTGACTTGACACGGAATTGTCATAATAATCATGATGCTTAATAGAAATATTAGTATTTATTGACCCCCTTTTATCTTTTTTGGCATATATATGATTTCTCACAGTCACTCTGTAGAATGAGGCTACTTGATTTCATTTATGGTTGAAAAAAGGTTTCTCCCAGTCAAGTAACTTTTTCCAAGTCTTATTTCTAGTAAGTTGAAACTTTGTCAGCTTTAAGCCTCAAGATCTTTTTCAATGATTCTGTCTCATCACCTATTGTAACTCGATGCTACTCAATCATAAAATTAATTTGGATTAACTTGAATCATTATTATTATTGTTATTATTATTTTGCAGAGAATTGAATCCAGGGCCTCGCAAAGCATGAGCTCTGCCACTGAACTGATTCAGCCTTACCCTGTGATTTTGAATGAGCAGTGACCCATGTGATAAACAAGTAAAAATGTTTAAAAATAGTATCCAATTTGTTAAAAACTTTGAAAGTAATCTTTAATTGTTTATACAAATGGGCTGGAGGATAGCACTGTAGCACTGTCCTCCCGTTGTTCATCGATTTGCTCAGGCGGGCACCAGAAATGTCTCCATTGTGAGACTTGTTGTTACTGTTTTTGGCATATTGAATACGCCACAAGGAGCTTGCCAGGCTCCCCGAGAGGGATGGAGGAATCGAACCCGGGCTGGTCGCGTGCAAGGCAAATGCCCTATCCACTGTGATTCTTCAAAAATTAGGCTGAGGTCTAGAACAAATGATTTTAATCCTTGTCTTATATTGATCCCAGTAAGATTGTGTACATGTTAAAAGAATGGAGGCCTTAAGAATTGGGTCAGTCTCTGTCCTCTCCTTGGTGAAGGAGTTAGGATGAGGCCAAGTTGGGGAACCATTGCTGCTCAAAATTTGCCCAGAATATGTCCAGCTTTCTCCATGGGGTCATTTGAAACACTAGGCTCTCTTCTGTATATCTTAATGCAACTTTCAGTGAAAAAGGTGTTGAATTTCTTCAGAGCAAGAGCAGATTATCAATAGTGGAAGACAATTGGAAATTGAGATTTTATGTTCAGATTTCCATCTTGCCTCTAAAGGATTTGTTACTCACAACAGCTTTCTGATATGCCAAAGTAGCCTTTGCTTCCTGCTCTAGTGACTGTTCATACTGCTTTTGGGAACGTAAAGTTTTCTGACATGCAGGACTTTGAAAAGTTGATAATAAATAATAACTGTGAGGAGGAGCCATTTCTATGATGATCCAAAGTTAAGTTGAGAGTTTTAGAAGAACTCTACACTAATTCTGTTTAAGAACATTGTGCTAGTTGTGTGTTCAGAGTGCAGCTGACTGTTTATTACTGTTTTGTCTTAGCTAATTGGAAAACACCTAAATTATATATAGTCATCCCCACAGTTCAGGGTTGATTAAACAGCCCATGACACTTTTTCCCTTATAGATCATCTCAAAAGTGACTAGACTCACTTGAGTTAATTATTCCTCATTTGTTCTACTTCTCTGAAATATCCCTAGAACTCTACCTTATTTTTCCCTTGAATTTCACAATGGACACAGATGGCCGGGAAAATTTAGGTAATTGTTTGCTTTGGTTTAGTTCTTTCAAGGGAATAGAAAAATCACCATACTACAAATGAGAGAGAGGAAATGACAGCTTTTATCTTTTATGCAGGTAGCCTATATTTACATGAGACCACAGAAAGTTCCTGACAGGATGTTATTGATTGTATTTACCCAATTGGGTTTTGAGATGAGTCTTCCTGCCACTTTACAGGTTATGCAGGTTTTTCATTTGACTTGAGAATCAAATCCCAGATCTTCTGGACTCTTCCATAAAATCTTTACAATAGAAATGTTCGATCCCTTGACAGATTTGCTGTTAAGTCTTTCTAATTCAGCTACTTTTCTCTGTGCGGTCAGTAGCAATGTACTACTCCCTTGTTGAATACGTTGAATAATAGTTCAAAGGGATTACATGAAAATTAAAACATCATTGTAATAACTAGATTTTACTGATCACCAGGCCACTTTTTTAGTGATTTGTGGATCATTTAATCACAAATCATTTAAAAGTCACAACAATTTTTATCATAGACACACTGGTGGTGCCAATTTAACTGCTTCAAAACCTTTATGTACTAATTCGAATGGCATTTTGTTATGAATGTTAGACACCTTAGTGGCAGATTTTACTTCCTGTGTGTGTATGATCACAAAAATCAATACAATATTAGATTGTCCACATTGCATTGAGGAATAGATATGGGGGACATGTTTGGGCCCTCTTCAGAATAATTTTATTTTGCCCAATGAAAGCATTAAAAAATGAATTTCTAACAACTGTAGCCATGAAGCAGATTCAAAGCTTCTTGAATGATTAAGTGGAGCATTTAATCCCCAAACTAATTTTTCACATAAGCATGAGCTGTATTAAGTCATTCAACCTGGAAGAGATAATTCAAAGAACTGGAGAAGCACACGCTTTGTATGTAGGAATTCCCATTTGATCCCTGGTATTATGTGGTTCCCTAAGCAACATAGGAAGTAGATACTGAGCACCACTAACTATGACACCCCCCCAACAAAAAAATCTGACCAAAAAATAATAGACTTTAGGAAGCATTTCTAAACAGTTATCCCCAATTTTCAAGTTTGCCTTATTCCACTTTACTTTTACATAAGACTTACATTTGTACTATTTTACTAACCAAAAAAAAATCCAAGGAGAGTTTTTGTCATCACAGAAGCAGCCCACATCCTGACTGGTGACTGCATTGAGGCAGGCAGACATACAAGGTCTAGGTGTTAGTGACCTGTCTGCCCTGACAAATTCACACAACAATAAAGGTTAATAAATAACTCTTTTCTCCCTCTCCTATAAAACAGTTCTCTGTAATATACCACCACACAGGCTCTGGTGACTTAGCCTAATACTTGGTCATTACCTCTCAACTTTCTGTGTGTGCTTGTCTTGTTGAGTCTGGGTAACTGGAACAACATCATATATGTATTTCCAATCTATGTGGCCTGGGTATTTATGTCATTCCTTCTTTTATCACCCATTAGTGTTATTTTAGGTTTTATGTATTTGGTATGCTATGGGAGGTGATTTTGTGGATAAGGTATGGGAATGCTCAAAAATGTTTCTGTATAAAAAAGGGTTATTGCTTTCTTGCTTTTTGCCATTTCTGTTGAAAGGTTTTATATAAATGCTCTGCTTTTAGACAGTAGGGAGAAACTGTATTTTAATCATACCCTTTGCATTTTTCTCTCTTCAACTTTCCCGCTTCTTAAGTTACTTCTTATGTCAGGTTGTATAAGAGCTGCTATAGCTTTTGTATATTTAAAAAATCTGAGAAAGTCCAATTAGAGGGACAGTTAGTATGGATGCAGTGGAATATATTCATATAATTTTTGTTACATTCATATTGTGGCAAATTATTACAGTATATGCACATTGTCTTGGAAAATTTATATAACTCACTGTTGCCAACTCACCTGACATCATGACACAAATATTTGAGGCAGAGGTTTTTTCTTAATAGTTATGTAACTTGTGGTCCGAACAACATGGGTTCAGGAGATGAAACTGGTTTGAAATACAAAAGTTGAAAATCAGTCTGTGATTAATTCTTCTAAATCTTATAACTTCTATAAATATAGGATAAATTCAATATTTCCCAAGTTGACAATAATCCTAAATTTGAACATTTCCTTAAATTTATACCATCAATAATAAAAAAAATCAATTTTGACTTTTAGGAAAAAATGTTTTTGCTTTCTATTAAAAATATAAAATGATTACATATAAAGGTGTGATAAAAGAGTATGACTAAAAATATAAAATGAACATTATATGGCATGTCAGAAAGTTAAATATTTTGTTGTGATGCCTATGGTAGTTATCAACTTAAAATTTTTGATTTCTTGTCATTTATTTTATCATTTTAATAAATGCATTTGTATGTCATTTTATTACTAACATGTGTTCTTCAAGGAGAATGTAGCACTGTAGCACTGTCCTTCCGTTGTTCATTGATTTGCTTGAGTGGACTGTATTTTAATCATACCCTTTGCATTTTTCTCTCTTCAACTTTCCCGCTTCTTAAGTTACTTCTTATGTCAGGTTGTATAAGAGCTGCTATAGCTTTTGTATATTTAAAAAATCTGAGAAAGTCCAATTAGAGGGACAGTTAGTATGGATGCAGTGGAATATATTCACAATGAGTGGACCCACTCATTGTGATACCTGTTGTTACTGTGTTTGGCATATAGAATACGTCACAGGTAGCTTGCCAGGCTTTGCGATGCTGGTGAGATACTCTTGGTAGCTTGCCGGGCTCCCGGAGAGGGGCAGAGGAATCGAACCTGGGCCGACCAGGTCGGCCTCGTGCAAGGCAAATGCCCTACCCGCTGTGCTATGGCTCCAGCCCTTCAAGGAGAATAATCTTAATTATATTTTTGTCATTTCAAAACCTGAATCCACTTTATCCAAGAACAACTTGATATAATACAAGTTGTGTGAGTGTGTGTGTGTGTGACAGAGAGAGAGAGGGAGAGACAGAGAGGTAGAGAGAGAGAGAGAGAGAGGTCTTCACTAACTGAACCTTTTAATTCGTTAGTCATGAAGGATTTTCACTGTTAAGGGAAAAAAAACTAAAAATAGGAGACAATTTCCTTTCTTTATTGAAATATATAATGTCATTTCTCTATATCTTAGTCATTAAGATATGATTTATTTTTTGTTCTTTGTATTAGTCAGTATAAAACGATAGTTTTAAAAGAAACAAGTCCAATAGCGGACTCATAAAAGGCATTTAAAAGACTACGTTTCACAAAAAGGTTTATTTCTCACTCACATCCAGGTATCCATCGTCCCCTCTTCCCTGTTGCTCCATTGTGGTCATTTGGGGACCCTCACTTTACTCCTTTTATCTAGTCTTTCCCACTGGTTCTTCTGCGTCTGGCTGCTAAGGGGGTAAGAAAAATGTTCAGAGACTAGGCCTGAAAGCATTCTGCATCATTTTTGCCTACAGTTCCTTTGTGATAACTCATTCATGCTGCTACAAGATGCTGAGAAGTTCCTAATAGAGATATCTACCTCTTTCTGAAAGTTTGAGTTGTGCCACTTTGTTTAATGAAAGAACCTGCATTGGTACCTGTACTTGCTAATAGAAAAGATCTGAAGAGAACTTTCACTTTTATGACAAAAGGTCAAAAATAAAAGTAGTGTTCAGCATTTTCCTGCATCTGCCAGTGTCGAGGTGATTCTACTGCACAAGCGTGAGAGTGACCCTGCTCAGCTCTGTGCTCTGGAACTACCTTATGCAGGTTGTGTATTTATCAGATCGTTCCCAAGCTTACCGTCTGTCAGTTCTAGTTTACATTTCGTGTGTTTGGTGTTCTTTTTGGAGGAGACTAGGAAATATCATCATTTTTTTCCTGTATAAATTAGTAGTAATTGTTTCTGTGCTTCAGGCTATTTTGTATTCTGAAAGATTTTATAAGAAAGCCCTCCTTTGAATAGTGGGAAAACCTAGGTATCTACTATGAGAGAAGAGCAGAAAAGTGTATAGGTGATTAATGATATTATCTGCTGTAAGCTTCAATGGGAATGTAAAAATAAAGATTTTATATATGTGTATAAATATACATACACATATGTGTATATTTTTTTGATGGGAATGGTCTCAGGGGATTGTCACAGATCCAAACTCTATGTGCATTTAATTGGTAACGACATTGTGCTTTGGTGATAAATACGGGATTTGAAATCATACCTGGATTTGGGGTCAAAGCAATAGTACAGCTGGTAGGGCACTTTGCTTACATGTGGCTGACCCAAGTTCGATCCCTGACATTCCATATAGTTCCTTGAGCCCCGAGCACAGAACCAGGTGTAAGATCTGAGCACAAATAGGCTTGTTTCCAAAACAATTAAATAAGGAACAGAATACCTGGAATTGTATGTATCCTTTTTCATCATTTATTAGTTGTGTGACATTGCATAATATGCAGTCTTCCTGAACATGTTTCATTAACTGTAAAGTGTAACAGTAATCTTATCTAGTGTACATGTTGTTTTCAGTGTCAAATAAATAAAATTTTAAAATTTCTGTAAAGTATACTTTATGCTCTGTAAATGTAAAGTATAACCCCTATCTTCCTTTTCACCACTTTTTGGTCCAGTTTCCACTCTGCTGGAAGCCCTGATGAAATGGATGCTGATGGGCAGGGCTGACACAGTTGCTACTCACCAGCATGGTCCTATCAGGTGTGCCAGTTGGCGTCTATTCTGATTGGTTGGTATCTCAAGTCTATTGCTTGTTCGATATTTTATATCACACCTACTGATGAACTTGGCCTCAGGACAGGAAGTTTCAAAAACACCTTTCTCAACTTAGATGATCTCATAGGGCTGGAAACGAGAAGAAGGAAACATATTGAAATGTTTAATAATTTCTTTCTGCAGAGAATATAACAAACCAGTGGCCATGTTTACCTTCATGGTCAAGATTAAGTTTTCCACTATCATAAAATGTGTAACTTTAATGATTGTGAAACACTGCTTTCCAGATTTGCTTTTCACAATTAAATGCCATATGCCCCCAGACTTCCAAAGCTATCAGATGTTAGTCTCAAGAGGTCTTAGGGGAAACATATTTAACAGTTTCTAGGAATGAGAAGAAGGGCCCAATGATAGTGTACTATCATTGTACTTAAATGCTGAAAGAGTAGGATCTTACTATTAAAAATTTGAAGGGATTGAGAAAATCTGCCAAGCAAATCACACAACAGATAGAAGGTTGAAGACATATTTTTTTCACATGAGTTAAAATCAGGAGACCACAACTTCAAATAAGGAAAAAAGTAGCAAGTGGAAGAAAAGTGAAAGAAAACCCCAAAATGTTAGAAAGAAAATGGACAAATGCTCATAGCTTAACACCAGCTTACCCAAAGGGGCTTTCATTGTCTTCCAGTGAAGGGATTTATCAATAAGGCAGGGAATGAAATTTTTAGAAAAACTATTATTATCATCATCATTATTTATTTTTATCTTATTTATCCCCTCATTATCTTTGTTTTTAATGTTGTCACTATGACTTGGGATCACACACACTCCTGACTGTGATACTTTCACGTTTATTGGTGCTTTCTCACATCACATTGGGTTGTGGTGCTCACATCCCTGTCCTCCATGCTTGCAAACTTGCAATACTTTAGTGCTGGTACTTGTGCACATTCTCTGGCTGCATTGCTCACTGGAGACCCTGTGCTCTCCAGGGATGTTGCTTCCTGACTGGGTGCTTGCAGGGGATGCACTCCTTTCCATATGGTGCTTGCACATACCTAACTGTTACACAGGTGAGGGTTGCTTGCTTCACAAGAGGTTATAGACTGCAGAGCAGCCAGATTCAAAAAGAAGATCTCCTGAGGCATGTGGGAACATGCTTCTGCCAAGCCAGGTGATCTAAGACCCTGAGCTAGACTTTGGGGCTAAGAAAAAGTATTTTGAGTATTATGAAATTAGATAAATTCAGAGAGCTTGTCTGCATGAAAGTTACTTGATCCCTTAAAAAACACTTGATCACTTGATCACTTGACATCTAGTTACTCGTCGATTTGCTCGAGCGGACACCAGTAACATCTCCATTCGTCCCTGTTGCGTGCTAATGTAGCCCAATGTTGTCTGCTCATTCGAGGAACAAGAACAGCCTTAAACCGACTGTTCAGTGTCTTGACGAAGAAATCTGACCATCTTGTAGGTGGGCGACCATGCAATCTTTTGACGTACTGTGGAATCCAGTCGGTAATGGCTCTAGTTCAGTGGTCATCTCCAAATTTCATTACATGTCCAGTCCATCTAATTTTTGATGACTTGGAGAACAACACAGCATCCCTGATTCTTGATCGTCAACAGAGGTCGGAACTCTGGATTCTTTCTCACTTGAGTGAAGCATGATACTCCAAGCATAGCTCTTTCGATTCCACTTTGGGAGACCCGAATACCATTCTCATCCTGTTTTTGTAGGGCCCAGGTCTCTAAGGCATATGTTAAAGCAGAAAGAACAGTGGAATCGAAGAGATGTGCCTGGAGCCAGAGATTCTTCGTCCTGTTAGCTATTTCTTTGATGTTCTTGAAGGCGTTCCAAGCCGCTTTCTTCCTCCTGCGCAACTCAGGTGCCAGGTCATACGTCATGTTGACTTCTTGACCTAGCTACACATAACTCTTGCATTCGTAGATGTTCATTCCATTGAGAGCGAATGGGATGTCAGGAATGAGACTGTTTCTCATAAACATTGTCTATGTGAGATTCAACTACAATCCGACTTTTCCACACTCATAGTCAAAGTCGGCCAGCATTTGTGCTACTTGGCTAATGTTTGGTGTTATTAGAACGATGTCATCAGCGAAGCGGAGGTGGTGTAGTTGCTGACCGTCTATCTTCACTTCCATTTCTTCCCATTCCAGTTGTCGTATGATGTTCTTGAGCGTGGCACTGAAGAGTTTCGGTGAAACGGTATCACCCTGCTGAGACTTTCTCTTGACATGGATGATCACTTCCTTGTAGAATGGTGAGATCCTGGTGGTGAATCCGTAATACAGCTCATGGAAGATCCTGATGTATTGAGTTTGAATGCCCTGTTTGGCTAGGGCTTTGATGACCACTTCAGTCTCGACAGAATCAAGGGCCTTAAAATCAATGAATGTTAGACAAAGTGGCATCTTGAACTCCCAAGAAACTTCAATGAGCTTGATTATTATGTGGATATGGTCGATCATGCTGAATCCTTTTCGGAACCCGGCTTGCTTGCATGGTTGTCCTTCATCTAGTGTTCTGCCAATTCTGTTCAGGATGACTGGAGTGAACAGCTTGTACATGACAGACAGATAGGCAGATTGGGCGATAGTTGCCAATGTCGTGGATGTCTCCCTTCTTGTACAGTAGTACAGTCCTCCTGGTTTTCCACTAGGACGGAACCTTGCATTCAGACAGGTAGCATGTGAAGAGCTGAGCCAGTGTATTGATGAGTACTGATGGCAGGTTCTTTAGGTGTTCGGGTCTGACCTTGTCTGGGCTGGGTGCTGTTTGCTTCTTTACCGATGAAATAGTGTGTCGGATTTCAGAAGGGAGAACATGGGGAATGATATATCCATCCTGTGGAATTTGGAATTTGGTATGTGGGCAGGTGGATGTGGACTTTAAAAAACAAAAGGCTTAATTGCCTGGATAAATCAGATTAGGGACATTAGCTATCTCTGTTTAGGATGTCAGAGATGAGGACAATCAATCTAGAGATATGTTCATCAGATGAAGGATGAGTAACTCATAGAAGCACAGTAAACACTATTAGGCATAGGATGGCTGATTTTGAAGATTGATAGAGTTTTTTCAGGAGGTTATAAAAGCTAGGAAACATTTGATTTCAACAGTTTGTTTGGATTTAAAATACTTTGAAAGTGAATGAGGATAAGAGAAGGTGAAGCAGTGGATCAGAATGATAAGCATCTTGGTTCTGTACTGTACTAGGTTGCCTTTAAATGTGAATTGCATATTTAAAGTGTGAAATAATGGAAGAATCTTTACTTTAAATCATTGTGTAGAAAATAAGTTAGAGGAACATGGTGTAATGTGATAGATGTGGATTAAGGAAATGATCTTTTTTATATTTTAAGTTTTGTTGATTTTTTTAAAATATTAGTGATTTGGGGCCACATGTGGCAGTACTTGGAATCACTCCCTGTGGTTGCTTGGAGGAAATATACAGTGCTGGGACTTGAGACTGAGACTCCTGCATGCAAAGCATGTACATTAACCTGTAGAGCTATCATTCTGACCAAGAAACTCTGTTTTTAATATATTTGAATGTATATATGTATATACATTTTAGTCACTATTATTTATGAGATATTAATGGGAGGGTTTCAAGAATCAATATATTTTACAAAAGTTCCCTTAGATTGCTATAAATTATCAAATGAGTAAATGATAGTTATTTATTGGAGTATTTGAGAAACACTCTGATAATCTGCTACATGAAATTGTGCTTGTATAAAGTTTTGTTTATTAAGATTATTTTTCAATCATTAGGCTTCAAATGATTTTTATAAAGGTTCTGTAGGATTAGGGTCACTTCTAAGCTATAAAAAGTACTGAAAAAATATTCACAGGGGCTTTAGAGATATAAGCAATTTTACTATAAGTCCTAAATTAATGGGCCTTTCCAGGTATAACCATTTATGAGTGAAGATTTGATGGATAAAAGATTTAATGAATAAAAAGTGAGACATACATTTATTTGTTGTCCATTGAGCACATGTGGAAATTTCACCTGGGTATTTAATCACTCTCTTCCTGTTCACATTCAGAAACCACATCTCCGTGTTCCTTGCTGATAAATACACTTCTCCTGGCTAATCTCATATCTCCCCACTGTGAGAATAAAAGTGAAAAATGTTATTCATTCTCCGTCCTTTCAGTCTCATTCACCTTTCTTCATGTAACTTGTTGAAGGCTGTATTGAAGCAATATATGTTGGTCTTGAATAACCATTTATGTAGTTTTTACCATTGTTCTTGGCACTTCATAACTCCATTGTGCTACCTGTGAAACATTGACCTCTGATGACTTCAAAGGATTATCACTAAGCTTCTGTGCTGATGACCAGAAACACATTTTATTCAGAGTATACAGAAATATGAAAGTGAACTCTTACATTTTGGGCTACATTATATCTACTTTTTGCAATTTTATATTGTAAAAAGCATATTTAAACTATATTGTCTCTTGAGCTCTGCAGGTAATAATCACTGCATCTGTGATCTTTTTCAGTGTTGATGATCTTGATAGGCTATCAAGAAGAGTAGTTCTGTTCACATAAAAAATATTAACCTTGGGAAAATTCAGTGTCACCACACTCATGAGAGACATGAAACATCAATTGCAAGAACTCCTTTGAATTTGGGGGCAGCAGTATTCAAAATCTTTCCGGGAGAGTGAGGTCATGCCCAGGGATATCTGAGAGGTCACCAAGTTCATGTGAGAGTGGCATGAAAACTCTCGGGCCAGCAGTGAAAGTGAGGGTCACACAGAATAAAAGACACCATAGCCCCTTAGTACTTAAGCTGTAGGCAGTTCCACAAAGGTAGGTTCACAAGTCAGGCTCAAACCCAGAAGTGAACAGTTAGCTCGCAACTGTGAATAATCTTATATCCAGCATGAGTGAGCCACCCAAAATCCATGTGCTGGCACTCCTCTGACAGCCCCAGTGTTGTGAAGAAAGGCAATGTTGGCCAGCAGAGGTAACCATTTTCTCAGCCAACCTCCTGAAATAGGCCAGACCACTGACTCAGGTAACTAAGAGTTATGCTTCTGGAATAGGACAGACCACTGATCCAGATAACCAAGAGTTATGAAGTCAGGTATTCCTTGGAGAATCTGGTCATTCAACGCTGGGGCAGCTGGTTGGAAACCACCAGAAAAGGAGAAATAAATCCTGATCTGGGATGAAGTATCAGGCAAGATGGCTTTGCCAGCCCTGATAGATCCTTAGACCCTGAAAAAATTTAGAAGTATTTGTTCATGATCTCCAAAGCACCAATACTCTGAGGTGGGATGGTGATGATGGATAACTTCTGGCCTGGGCCTAAGAACTGTACTGTTCTGGGTGTTGAAATATAGGTTTAGATATGCTGGATGTAGATAGAAGTGCTCTTTTCTTGGAGCTGGAGATACTTCAGCTCTTCACTTTACAGTATTCTGTAAAGTCAGAATGAAGTTTACAGTCTATTCCAAATGAGAACACTCATGTCTGTAACTTACCAGGGAAGAATGTATATGTGCACAGACATACAAAATTATACATAAGTGCACATAAAATAATTTTTAAAACAGTAACATATTTTGTAAATGTGTATATAAATTTATCTCATATGTATATACTATTTGATAGGATAAACTTGCTTATGAGAACACCAAGATGACACTAATATCTATCCTTAATTACTAAGGTAGTTGGTTAGGTATCCTTATAGTAAATACTGGACTTTCTTTATCACTATGTATTTTTATGGCTGGTAAATTTGAAAACATTTAAAAGCTTTTTATTAATTTAACCCTGTCTTTTTAATCTTCCATTTTCCTTTAAGTCTAAAGAATGTCTTGAGGTAATTTTCTTTTTTTTTTTTAAGCTTTTTGGGTCACACCTGGCGATGGGTTACTCCTGGCTCTACACTCAGGAGTTACTCCTGGCAGTGCTCAGGGGACCATATGGGATGCTGGGAATCGAACCTGGGTCGGTTGTGTGCAAGGCAAACGCCCTACCCGCTGTGCTATTGCTCCAGCCCCTTGAGGTAATTTTCAAGAGGCTATTTTTTAAAGAAAAATTATTTAACAGATAAAGGAAATGAAAACCCCAGTGAATATTGTGTAAGAATAGAACTGTATCATTACCAATGAAATATTCTTTCCTATAAACAAAATGAGGAACTAGACTAGGAAACATTAAGTCTGCTTAAATATGCTTATGACTTGGAAAATTTCACTATAGGAAGAATACGCATCACTGCACGTGTTTAAGTGACATAAGTTGTCATTCTCTACATTTGCTGGAATTTTGAAAAGTGGCACCAAACATGGGTTTTGAATTTTGTGATCTCTGAATGCAAGAGACACCTGAAAGTGTCTTCCTGTAGGTATGACAACCACATCTTAAGTGTGGTAAGTGTAATGAAGAGGGAACTCAGGGTCAGAATAGACTGCATGGTGAGGCAGTGGAAGAGATGGGACTCTAAGGGCTGGATAGCGGTAGAATCAGTGGTTAAGGTGGAGGCATATTGCCGAAGAACTGGGAGGGTTGGTTATGGAGAGACAGTGTTTGCCCTGGGGGAGGAGGAAGGGGCCAATTTCTCTCTTCACTCTTCTTGAGATAAAGTGAACAACATTTACATCTCTAAAGCTTTGCTTAGTCTCGAGCTTCACTTGGGGTCAGCTGAGGTTTTCGTTGTGGAGTCAGTGTTTCTCCCTTTGCCTCCCTTTGCCTGATCCTGTTCTCCTGGCTGCCCCACAGGACTTCCTGAGAATATTCGAAAAGCCTCCTGCACACACACCTCAGTATCTCCTCATGTTTCTGGGGTACCTGATTTCAGCCAACGCTAGGTTTTTTGGTTTGTATTTTTTTTTCCAGACAGAGGATGAAATCATGAGACACCCTGTTTAGGAGGGAAGCTGTGTTGAACTTACATGTGTAAAGGAGTGCAAACAGACAAGGCCGTGGGAATAGGAGGAGTAGCAGCTGAGGTCAAATCGTCAAATTTTCCATCACAGGGACTATAATGTAATAAGATGGGCAATAGAAAGAAGTAGGTTTATAATGTGCTATGGCTCTTAAACGCAAATCCCATCTGCAGTGGGCCATTGGCTTATTCCCAACTAGGGAACAACGCTCGGAGGAGATTGCTGAAACATCAAGCAGATGCCCTTGCAGAGTAGTTCATCGGGGTTAAAGATATCACCACCTCTCTTTATAGTACTCTCCCTGCTTGTGGAACAACCTGTTGTGTATCAGGGATTCTGTATTTATCTCCAGGCTGATAGCAACTCTGCAAATTCTTATTATTTCCCCAATTTAAGGGGTGAGCAAACAGACTTGTGAGTAAATCATTGAGGTGGGATTTAATCCTAGATTTTTTTTAACGTGGAAGCTCCTGCCATCTAAGTCAGATGAGCTGGTCCCAGGGAACACATGATCTGAGCCTCGTGCCACTGACCTCTGACTCACTGGGTCTTAGTCGTGACAAGACTTACGTTTAACCCTTACAAGTCATCTTCAACTTACTGAAGTAGCTGTTCAGTAGCTTAGCAGTTGATCAAATTGACTATTTCTTTTTTGATAACAGCAAAATAATAATAATAATAAAATACATAAAAAGCACTGCTTTTTTTTTATAAGCTGAAATCTCTTTGGGGGGACTGGGGATATAGAACAGAGAGTAAGAGACATGACTTGCATGCAGCTGACTCAGGTTGGAATCCCCAGCACCACAGATCATAACCCCCTGCCCCCCGACACCCCAATACCATCAGGAGTAATCCCTGAGTACAAAATCATGAGTAAGCCCTAGCACCTCTACATATGGGTCCAATCTCCCTGCTCTAAATTTATATAATAAAAATGAATGCTTTTTTTTTCAATGTAGCAAATTGTTTAAGGTTCCTAACAGAGCTGCGTGGTAAGTAAAACATGTTCAATAGTAAAACAGAATATTTTCCCGTTCTATAATCCTCATGGGCTGGAGTGATAGCACAGTGGGTAGGGCGTTTGTCTCGCATACGGCCAACCCCGGTTCGATTCCTTTGTCCATCCCTCTCGGAGTGCCTGGCAAGCTACTGAGAGTATCTGCCCTGCAAGGCAGAGCCTGGCAAGCTCCCTGTGGTGTATTCGATATGCCAAAAACAGTAACAAGTCTCACAATGGAGACGTTACTGGTGCCTGCTCAAGCAAATCGATGAACAGTGGGAGGACAGTGCTACAGTGCATTATGCCTCATGTGAATTTGAGCACGTGTTCAAATTCACTCAGCTGAAAGGGGCAGGCAGTCCCACCCCTTGAATTCAGGTGCCTCCTTTTGTATTCTGTGCTTCTTATCTCAAACCTTTTTCTTAGACTCTAAGCAGAAATCAGGCTTTAAGGAGAACACAGCTCTTACTTTCTTTGACCTTGGTTGAACCAAAGTACTCTGTAAATATACTGAGGTTGTCTGTGAAAGGTTCATCAGCCAAGAAATAAAAATGGCACATTTAAAGCAATTAAAAATGAGGTCTGACTCTACTGTAACGTGCTGGGTAGACACCGTATTCTGGCACCTTCATATTTGACTGTAATTACCTCTAATTATCATTCCATTCTGGTGGATGCTTTCTAGTTTGATCAAAAATTGATCTTTTCCCCTCATGTCACCTGGAGGGCCCTTTTTTCTTAACTCCCTAGGATTGTCATTTAAACTTGACTGCCATATCTTACCAGCAAAAACTCCCCGGTTATTGAAACAATCCCCTTCTTTTTCATATTTGGGTTTTCTATATCATTATTGACCTGGCAGTTTGTACCTTCTTGTTTGAAGAGTTTGCTTAAATATTTCTCAACATCCTAATACATCATTAAAATGATTCTTTGCACTGTAGTTTGTGTGGCAACTCTGACTTTGTGACACACTGGTATTTGTTAGCACCACAATCCAGTGGGAGAGAAGAATGGAGTTAGAGCAACTTGAGAGCTGGGAACAGTGGAATATGCAGAAATATGCAAAGTAGCCAAGGCACAGGTAGAAGACAAGTAAGAAGAGAGAGAAGGGCAGAGGAGGGACCAAAATGATGTTCAGAGGAAACCCTCTCTTTAGATTCAGTTAAGTTTAGGACCTCTCTGTTAGGATAAACTTCTGGCGCCCACCTTCTTCTGCTTCTTCTTTTTTAAAAATAAACTCTGAAAGTGACTTGTGTGTGAAGGAAAAATGACTACATACATTTCTCTGCTTTCCATGAAGAAGAAAAAGCCGTGGTGGAAAATATACAAGGAAAACAATTTGATTTCTCTATTTTTCTTGCCATATGATTTTCAATATTACTCAACACTTGTACAGTCCCATCTAAGTCTGTGTCTTTATTTCCCTCATTTGTGTTTCCCAACCACCTTATTTAGCAGTTTGCTAAATATAATGTCCCCTCACTGTGAGCCTTTTAAAAAATTGCAGATGAAGGATGAGACAGGAAGTAGTGACATAATTTCCCTGGATTCACACTGCGAGTTATGGGCCAAGGCCAAGACTGGATAAGCACTCACACCACCTCTTTCCCCCACTCTGCGCAAGGGCCTGAGTAGTAGGAGAGGGCCCATCCCTCCAGGCTGGACAGTTTGTCAAAGGTTAGCAATTCAGTTTTATTGAAATGGGTGGGCTGACTATAGCTGAGGGTGAGATTGCGGTTACTCTCAGCTTTTCTATTATCCCGAGCAAGGAAAGGCTATTTGCATCTTAAAAGATTTTTTTAAAAATCAAAGAAGAAGAATTCAGGACACATGAAAATGATATGAAATTCTACTTTTATGTCCATAAGTACAGTTGCCTTGGAGCACTGCCACACTCAATTGTTTACATATTATCTTTGGCTGCTTTCACTATAATGGAAGAGTTGAGTGATTTCAACAGGAACTTGAAAAGTCTAAAATAGTTTATAATGTGTAAATTAGATGGCTTGCAAAGTCTAAAATATTTGCTCTAGGTTCCTTCACAGAAAAAAAACAACAACTTGCTGACCTCTGATATAGAATGTTCTGAAGGATGAGGCACATGGAATAAATATTAAGTTTTTGGCTCATGTCTTGAAGCTTGAGTCTCTAAGCAATGGGAGGCAGAAAAGGGCGGGGCAGTGGTTAAAGCTACGGGAAGATTTAAATTTTTTTTCAGAGTGAGACTTTTATGAATCCTAAATTCAAAAGGGAATACCTTCTTTTAACTTTTAGTCAGTTATAAGATTCGGTTATGGGAAGGGACATGATGAACTCAGACAGTCTCTCACCCTGTTCGTTCCATTCTAGGCCATGGGTCCCGATGTGAAGTTCTTCAGCTGATCTTCTCGGTCCTATCTTGGCATTAAAATCACCCACAATGATCTTGTAGAAGGTGTGGTCTTCTTTATAGAACTTCTCCAGCTCCATGTAGAACTTCTCGATTTCTCTTTCATCATAATGAGATGTTGGTACGTAGACAACAAAGATAGAAACTGCAGGCAGTGAGCCACATCTATTCAAATGTAAACGTCCGATTCGGGTTGTTAGGCATTCGAATGAATCAATGCTCATGGACAAGTTCGTGTTGACAAGGACACCAACGCCTCTGACACCTCTTTTATCACATGTTCTGAGGAAAAATTCTTCTCCAGTGTCGAAAACGGCATGGTGAGATTCGTGCCTTCTTGTATTGGTCAGACCAATGATGTCGTACTTGATCATTTGCGCTTGTACCATCAGGTCCTCGATGGATGTATCTGATGCTAGCGTACGTGCATTGAAAGTACAGACGATCATTTTTGTCTTCCTTCGTTGTGGCAGCCTAGTTCGGCCTTGAGATTTTTGTCGGCCTCTCCTTTCTCATCCTTCTCAGTGCTGCCATGTCGGTGAAGCCTTCAGGGTCAGGTGAATGAGACTAGTTGTAGTTACTGGTTTTGGCATATTGAATATACAACGGATAACTTGCCAGGCTCTTCCGTGTGGGCGGAATACTCTCGGTAGCTTGCCAGTCTTTCCGAGAGGGATAGAGGCTTTTGGGGCGACCTCTAATACCCTTGTAGGTGTTACCATATTTGAACCCTATCAAATATGGTATGACAATTCCGGCAGATGGGTATTTAGTGTCTTATGATGTGTCGCGCGGCCACACATGGTAATCCATGGTAACTCACAGTTCCAGAAGGCAGAATCTAAACGTTGGACATGGGAGTCTCCCAGTGGACGATTCCACAACAAAATAGACCACATCATATTCAATCGACGGTTTTGCCTGACCGATGTCGCTGTTGTCACAAAATTTCGAACGGGATCGGACCACCGTCTCCTTCGTGGAAAATTCTACTTCACAGAGCGGGGATAAAGGGCTGCAAAGTTCAAAAAGAGAACTCCCAGAACGACCGCCAACTGGGAACTCTTTGGCACTATTGCGGCAACATGGGAAGATGCCATTGTTGACAACATTGACGAGGAATACGATCGACTGGTTCAGCACCTCCATGAATGTGCGAGGAACACCAAGAGAGAGATAGCCACAAAAAAACGCCTGTCTTCGAAAACTCTTGAGTTAATTCGCCAGCGTGGTTTGGCGCATGCCTCAGGCAACCGCAAGGTAACGTCCGAGCTCGCAAAGCAGTGCAGAGATGCGATTTGAGGAAGACCTCAAAGAGAGAAGAGCAGAAGTACTGGTAGATGCGGCAGAAGCTGGGAAAAGTATTTGTTACGCCTGCCTGTCCTTAGCCAACTACAAGACCAAGATGATTGCCCTCCAACATCCTGATCACATCCTCCAGAACGGCAATGGAGAAGATTATCCATGACTTCTACTCAAATCTCTTTGAACTACTGTTCAAGAAGGGAGACATCCATGACATTGACAACTATCGTCCTATCTGCCTATTGTCTGTCATCTACAAGTTGTTCACTCGAGTCATCCTAAATAGCATTGGCAGAACACTAGATGAAGGACAACCATGAGAGCAAGCCGGGTTCCGCAAAGGATTCAGCACCATCGACCATATCCACACAATAACCAAACTCATTGAGGTTTCTCGGGAGTTCAAGATGCCGCTCTGTTTAACGTTCATTGATTTAAAGATTTTAGGCCTTTGATTCTGTTGAGACGGAAGCGGTCATTGAAGCCCTAGCCAATCAGGGCATTCAAGCCCAATACATCAGGATCCTCCGTGAGCTGTATTGCGGATTTACTACCAGGATCTCACCATTCTACAAAGAAGTGATCATTGATGTCAAGAGAGGGGTTCGGCAGGGTGATACCATTTCACCGAAACTCTTCAGTGCAACCCTCGAGAACATCATGCGACGATTGGAATGGTAAGTAATGGGGGTGAAGATAGATGGTCGGCAACTACGCCACCTCCGCTTTGCTGATGACATTGTTTTAATAACACCAAACATCAGCCAAGCGGCACAAATGCTGGCCAACTTTGACCGTGAGTGTGGAAAGGTAGGACTACAGCTGAATCTTACGAAGACAATGTTTATGAGAAACAGTCTCGTTCCTGATGCCCCATTCTCTCTCAACGGAACGACCATCTCCGAATGCAACAGCTATGTGTACCTAGGTCGAGAAGTCAACATGACAAATGACCTGGCACCCGAGCTGCGCAGGAGGAAGAGAGAGGCTTGGAACGCCTTCAAGAACGTCGAAGAAATAGCTAAGAGGACGAAGAACCTCCGGCTCCGGGCACATCGCTTTGATTCCACTGTTCTTCCTGCATTAACATATGCCTCAGAGACCTGGGCCCTACGCAAACAGTATGAGAATGCTATTCAGGTCTCCCAAAGAAGAATAGAAAGAGCTATTCTTGGAATATCACGTTTCATTCAAATGAGAGAAAAAATCCAGAGTTCTGACATCTGTCGACGATCAAGAATCAGGGACGCTGTCTCGTTTGCCAAGGTGTCAAAAATCAGATGGGCTGGTCACGTAATGAGATTTAAAGACGACCGCTGGACTAGAGCTGTTACCGACTGGATTCCACGGGATGTCAAAAGACCACGTGGCCGCCCACCTACCAGATGGTCAGACTTCTTCTTCGTGAAGATCATGAATGAATGATCGGTTTGAGGCTCTTCATGTTCCCAGAGCGAACAGATGCCATTGGGCTACACTAGCACGCGACAGGGACAAATGGAGACGTTACTGGCGCCTGCTCGAGCAAATCGATGACTAAAGGGAAGTTAAGTGATTAAGTGATGGGAAGGGAAAGTATCACTGAGAAGCAGAGTGAGTTTTTTAGAAAGTCACATAGCTGTGTTCCCATGGCTGCTCAAATCATCTCTATTCTTTTTTCATACTCAAGGCTTTCAAGCAAACACCATTCCTTTCTGGGAAGGTGAGGCCTGAGGTGCTGGGGAGCGGGTACTGGGTCACACCTAGCTGTGCTCAGGGCTTAGTCCTGGCTCTTTGCTCACAGATCTCTCCTGGAGGTGCTCAGGAAACCATATGTGATGGCCTAATGTGGGTCAACTATGTCCAAGTGAGTGTCTTAACCTTTGGACTGTCTCTCCAGCCTCGAGCACACTGATTCTGCAAGCAGGTAGCCAAAGTAAAGCCTTCTTTACTTTTTCTTCTACTCCAAATTATTTATTTATTTATTTATTTATTTATTTATTTTTTGGGTCACAGCTGGAAATGCTGAGGGGTCACTCCCGGCTTTGCACTAAGAAATTACTCCTGGCAGTGCTCAGGGAACCATATGGGATGCTGGGAAACAAACCCGGGTTGGCCGCGTGCAAGGCAAACACCCTACCCACTGTGCTATCACTCCAGCCCCTACTCCAAATATTTTTAAAAATTTATTGAGATTCTATTATTTACAATAATGTTAATGATATTTTCTTGTTCCAACATCACACGCATTACCAATGTACCCCTATTTACTTTCAGGAATCCGTGTTTACTGAGAAAAGGTGAGGGTTTCTCTGGACCTGCGCCACCAGGGTCCCCCATTGCAACTTCTAACTGTCGCATTTTGTGCTCTCAGCGTGCCTCTATGGTAGAACTAGCAGCCCAGTGGTCTCACAGAATCTCACCATCTGAAGTCGGAGTCCTTTATGTAGGTTGCCAGATTTCGCAAATTAAAATACTGAGTGCTCCATTAAATTTGAATTTCAGATAAACAGGTAATTTTTAGTATATGCAAGCCCCTTGCAGTATTTGAATCTATTTATATGAGGCATCTTTACTAAGTGATAATAAGGTTGTGATTGTTTTAAAAATCACATTTGATTATGATTCCTTGGCACCCATAGCATTATTACTTCTCTACCATGAAACATAGCATCTTTAAAGCTTTTTCTGTGGGAACCAGAGTGATAGTACAGCCAGTCAGGCATTTGCCTTGCATGCGGCCAACCGGAATTTATTCTCAAGCATCTCATATAGTCCCATGCGCACACACAGCCAGAAGTAATTTCTGAATGTAGGGCAAGGAGTACCCCTGAACTCAGGTGTGGCCCCCAAAGAGAAACAAAAAAAAGTTATGTACTAAAATTTAATTGAAACCAATATCTTTCAGGAAAAGCACTGTCACCAATTGACAGATATGTCAATTAATCTTGCTATTCTTAAACGGTAAGAAAAATTAACCAGAACTGTGTGGACCTTGGGGTGAGGAGCACTCAGCCTTCATGACCAACTGAAGACTTCCAGGAGAATTTGACTCTGTTCGTTCCATCTAGGCCATGGGTTCCAATGTGGAGTTCATCGGCTGATTTGAAATATCAGATAGTATCAATTATACATGTATTCTGAAAAACAAAAGAAAAACTTGACCTCATAGAAACAGAAGAGAATGGTAGTTAACAGGGGCTGGGGGAGGGAAAATGAAGAGGTGTAAATCAAAAGGTATACACTTTCAGTTATAAGATAAATAAATTCTGAGGCTCTAAGCTATAGAATGGCAACTATAGTTGATACCGCATTATGTATTTGAAATTTATTGAAAGTCTTAAAGTTCTCACCACACCATACCAAAATTAAAAGGTAAAGGTAAAGGTAAAGGCCCTCCCGTTGATCATCGATTTGCTCGAGCAGGCCCAGTAACGTCTCCATTGGAGACTTTGTTGTTACTGTGTCTGGCATATCGAATACTCTCGGTAGCTTGCCGGGCTCTCCGAGAGGGGCGGAGGAATCGAACTCGGGTCGGCCATGTTGGCCGCTTGTAAGGCGAACGCCCTACCCGCTGTGCTATCGGAGCGATAACATTGTGACAATTTTTTAAAAAATGCTTAGCTTGTTTCATCTGTCATTGTCACTGTCCTCCAGTTGTTCATCCATTTGCTTGAGCAGGCCCAGTAATGTCTCCATTGTGAGACTTCTTTTTACTGCTTGGCGTATCCACTATGTCATGGGTAGCTTGTCAGACTTTGCCATGCAGGCGAGATACTCTCCGTAGCTTGCCGGGCTCTCTGAGAGGGGCGGAGGAATTGAACTCTGGTCAGCCCTGTCAGCCACGTGAAAGGCAAACGCCCTACCTGCTGTGCTATCGCTCCAGCCCATTTCCGATACATAATGTTATCAAGATACATAAGTGGAACTTGTACGACCTTCTTTCCTTTTCTTTTTTTTTCCTTGGTACCACCTGTCAAGACTGCTCTCAGCTTGGTGCTACGGGGACCATGTGATGCTGATGCTGAAGATCAACACTGGCATCTAGCAAGGCTTTTTTTTTATTTGTGTCCAACAATTAGCCTTGGGATCTAGCAGCATTTTCCAGTAGAAATTTCTGCAATGTTGGGATTGTTCTCTATTTGTGCTGTCCAATATACAGCTGTTGAATACTTGAAATGTGGCTACTGTGGCTAACAAAATTTCAAATTTTATTTAATTCTAATTAAATTGAAGAGGCCACAAATTGGTCATGGCTACCATAAGGAAAGTGCATATGTAGAGAGTAAAATATAAAAGAAAAATCATTGTGTGAGATCATTTCTGCCATTTGGACAAGTAAACAAAAAACCATCAATAAGATAAAATAAGAAGTAAAAATATAATCTGTTCAAGTTTCTAGAAACTTAAATGTTTTTGTATATACTGCACTATTGCACTGTTCTCCTGTTGTTCATCAGTTTTTTGAGTGGGCACCAGTAACGTCTCCATTGTGAGACTTGTTACTGTTTTTGCATATTGAATACATCATGGGTAGCTTGCCAGGCTTTGCCATGCGGTCGGGATACTCTCAGTAGCTTGCCAGGCTTCCGAGAGGGACGGAGAAATTGAACCCAGGTCGGCTGCGTGCAAGGCAAATGCCCTACCCATTGTGCTATTACTTTACCCCTTATCTATACAATATACATAAAAAATTATTTTTGTACTGGAGCAAGTATATTGATGTCATATGCAAACAATTCATATAAATTTAATTATTTTGTACAAAGGACTTTAAAATCAGGTTACCTGGATACTTTTTTAATTTATCCTTTTGCTTTGGTATATTAAATATTAATAAAAGAACTCCTCTGCCCTTACCTTTCCTAAAGTCCATGGTGACCTTGCTTGTTTTTTATTTTATTTTATTTTATTATTGAGTCACAGTGAACAAAACTTACAAAGCTTTCATGTTTAGGTTTCAGTCATACAATGATTGAACATCCAACCCTCCACCAGTGCATATTTTCCACCACGAATGTCCTCAGTATCCCTCTCCTCCCAGTGCGTTCCTCCCCTCCCCCTGCCTCTATGGCAGACAGTTTCCCTCTTACTGTCGCTAACGTATGGGCATTATGTTTGCAATACAGATATAGAGAGGCCTTCATGTTTGGTCCTTTATTTACTTCAGCTCACATCTCCCATCCTGAGCAGTCCCCCCAGTCATCATTGACTTAGTGATCCCTTTTCCATCCCAGCTCACAAGGCAGGCTTCCAACCTTGGAGCAATCTTCCTGACACTGTCTCTACTGTCCTTGTGTGTTAGTCTCATATTATGATATTTTATATTCCACAAATGAGTGCAGTCGTTCTACTTCTGTCCCTCTCTTTCCGACTCACTTCACTTAACATGATGCTCTTTATGCCCATCCACTTGTAAGCAAATTTCATGACTTCATCTTTTCTAACAGCTGCACAGTATTCCGTTGCGCAGATGCATCAAAGTTTCTTTAACCAGTCGTGTGTTCTGGGGCACGCAGGTTGTTTCCAGATTCTGGCTATTGTGAACAGTGCTGCAATGAGTATACAGGTGCAGATGTCATTTCTTATACGATAGCATTGGTTTGTCCTTTCTGTCTTGCCACAAAGAGTTTAGATTTATTGGGTTATTCCCATCACAGTGCCCCCACTCCTATTTGTTTATTTGTAACCTCTTTCTTTGTGCTCTGTTAACTTGTAAATATTGCTTTTCTCATCTCCCTAAGTCCTTTGCATAGTTAATTCAAAGCAATGTCCTTTTTGTATAGACACAGGAAGACAGTTAATGCTACGCTTTTGTAACTTGGGAGTTAATTGACTCTGAATGATATTCATCCCTGGCTATTTGTTCTCTCGAATTAAGCCTCAGTTGCCCTTACTTCCTAGCACCTCAAAAGCAGGGTCCCGACAAGGGACTGGATGGACCTAGGGCAAACTGTGAGCTATCCTGGCATCAAATTGGTCTGGCCAAAGAGCCATAATACTTAACTATAAGTTAAGAGCATGGTCATGGGCAAATTATTTCATGATTCAAAAAGTAATAACTGGCGTCGGACCTTGCTAGGGTTAGGAAAGATTAATCTGGCCCGAGCACTGTAGTCCGAGATTGATAGTGAGATGTCCCCAGGAGAACCACCCTAGAAGCTCATTGTATCTCTTACTGTGTCCATACAAAATAACTAATATTAATAAGTAAAATTAAGATGTTATTTAAGATGTTAATTAAGTTATTGGACGAAGGAGAGGAGAAACACCCCTTGGTGGTATTTCCGCCCTTGAGCCTGATCAGGGATCAATCAAGAAGGGCTTTTGGATATGTTGATTGTGCTACTGGACGGGTTGTGGTGACTACCCCCAACGCTGGGAAGTTGGAGAGAGACGAGGAGAGACCAGGTCAGCAAGATGGAGTGCGGAGAGACTAGTAAGGGGGACAAAGAGAGAAGAATGTAGGAGAAGAATGCAGGAGCAGACGCAAGGAGAGGTGAGAGGTGTGGCTGTGAGAGGGAGTGTGGAGAGGTAAGTGGGAGAGACAAGAGGAGACAGGAATAAGGGGCAGTGTGAGACTAGAATGAGGGGCTTAGTGAGACTGAATAGGTGCGTGGGGAGGATGGAATAAATGGCAACTCATCACCAACCAGCCTGGCGGCCTCATTTCTGCCTGCATTTTCCTTCATGTACCTTATGGATTCAGGTCTGAGATTGAGGTCTTTAATCCATTTTGATCTGACTTTTTTTGTGCTTGGATTAGACAGAGGTCTGAGTTCATATTTTGCATGTTAGCTGTTCAGTTTTCCCAGCACCACTTGTTCAAGAGGCTTTTCTCGCTCCACTTCACATTTCTTGCTTCTTTATCAAAGATTAATTGATTATATACTAGAGATTCTGTGTCAGAATATTCAACTCTGTTCCACTGGTCTGTGGATCTGTTTCTATTCCAACACTAGGCTGTTTTAATTAGTGACTGCTTTGTAATACAGTTTGAAGTTGGGGAAGGTGATGCCTCCCATATTCTTTTTCCCAAGGATTGCTTTAGCTATTAGTAGGGTTTTATTGCTCCATAAGAATTTCAGGAGTGTTTGTTTATTTCTTTGACCGAATGTCATGGGTGTCCTTATAGGACTGCATTAAATTTATATAGTACTTCAGACAGTATTGCCATTTTGATAATGTTAATCCTCCCTATCCATGAGCAGGGGATGTGTCTCCATTTCCTAGTGTCCTCTCTTGTTTCTTCAAGTAGTGTTTTGTAAATTTCTTTGTATAGGTCCTTCACTTCTTTATTTAAGCTGATTCTGAGGTACTTGATTCTTTGAGGCACTATTGTGAACAGGTTATTTTTTGAAATATCTCTTTCTTTTCTTTCACTTTTTGTATATAGGAAAGCCATGGACTTTTGGGTGTTGATTTTGTAGCCTGCCAATTTACTATACAAACCTATTGTTTCTAGGAACTTTTTGGTAGAGTCTTTAGGATTTTCTAAGTATATTATCATATCATCTGCAAACAGTGATAGCTTGACCTCTTCTTTTCCTATCTGTATGCCCTTGATATCTTTTTCTTACCCAACTGCCATGACAAGAACTTCCAGTACTATATTGAATACTAGTGGCAAGAGTGGGCAACCTTGTCTTGTCCTGGTGACCTAGCTTATTAATATAGCACTCGTTTATGCCATGCCCCTGAGGTCCTTCCAATTTTTAATGCGAAGTGTTGGCATATATAACCCTTGGATTGGAACATAAAACTGAGATAAAGCCTAGTTTCCACCCTTGGCTTAGATACACTCTCACTCTCTCCCTTGGGCCACACCGTGTGGACCTCAGGGCTTACTTCTGGCTCTGCTCAGGAATTATTTCTGGACATACTCAGGGAACCATATGGGATGCTGAGGATAGAATCAGGTTGGTTATGTACAAGGCAAAGAAAGCTCTCCTGAACTCTCTTTAGTTCGAGATAATCTTTTATAGGAGTACTTTATAATTTTTTAAATTATTGGGTAATCTTGTATCACTTGTATCACTTGTCATCCCGTTAATCTTTGATTTGCTCGAGCAGGTGCTAGTAACATCTCCATTCATCCCTGTCGCGTGCTAGTGTAGCCCAATGGCATCTGCTCGCTCGAGGAACAAGAAGAGCCTCAAACGATTTGGTCAGGGTGTTTTTCACTCTAGATTATCCAATGAGGCCCTTGTTTTACTGTTTCTAGCATATCGAATATGCCATGGGATTCAGTAGGCAAAAACAGTAAAATAATGTGCCTCATTGGGTAATCTAGAGAAAAAAGAACCCACTTTGCTATAAGAAAATAAACATATTTAGACTTACAAAATTTTGGACCCAGAGAAGTTCTAAAGAGATATCCTAATTTTTTTTTGCATTTGTCTATCTGAAATGAACAAATGTACCATATCTGCTGGGTAGTGTCTAATGACACCTCTATGTCCAGTGTGTTTATTCTTCACCCTCGTTTGTCTCCTCAAAGACTGACTTATGAACTGCTCCCTGCACTTTCTTGCCCTGGGTTTCCTATTGTAATTGGCCAATTAGAGATCTGGGAGGAGATTTGAGTTAAGAGTAACTTTGGGGATTTGTTGCCCTGTTTTTTTTTTCTCTGAGGACAATGTGGACAATGTGAATCCTGATATTGTAGATCAGAGCTCTTGTCTTCTCTTAGTGACTCTCTCCTTAGTTCTCTCACTCCTTGGAAATAACTCCTTTCCTCTGCTTCTTTAGCTCTAGGGGAAATTAGGGCATCATTGCTGTTTGTGGCCCTGGGTGCTATACTCTTTCTTGTTTTCTTACATACTGACTCATTCTTTGACGAGTCTTTAGATTAAAAATGCTCCTGATAGTACACAATTTGAGCGCATCATTATTTTCTGCTGGGACTTTGATATCCCTGTGAAATAGTATCTGGAAGCCTCTCTCTGGGCATTTCTTTTCTAGAGGCAATTGCAATAAGGATAATTTAGGCCATAACTTTTTAAAGCAGCTAGACTAGACATCAAATCAGACCCCTCAGAGGTGAGTCATTTTATTTCTGAGGGTGGGGTTAGTTAAACTCCCCTAAGTATAATAAAGATTGTCTTGATAATGGAGACTGAGAAATTTTTCAAAAGTCCAAATGTATGGCCCTAAATAAAATAAACAACTCCCCTCCTCCTCCCAGAAGGCTGTGCATTTAAATGCGTTGGGCAATGACCAACAGCTCAGCCCATTCTTTCTGGGGCAGGATGTGGTCAAAGTACTATACTCAGTTAAGAAATTTCCCTTTTTTTCTTTTATTTTTGGGCCACATCTAGCAGTGCTTAGAGTTTACTCCTGGCTCTGCACTCAGGAATTGCTTCTGGCAGACTCAAGGGACCACCTGCAATGCTGGGATTGAGCCCAGGTCAGCCACATGCAAAGCAAATGTCCTACCTGCTGTACTATTGCTCTGCCCACCGGCTCCCCACCAATTTCCCTTCTGAATACATTCATCCTGTTCTTTTGTGTGGATAAAAAAAGGCCCTCCCGTTGTTCATCGATTTGCTCAAGCGGGCCCAGTAACGTCTCCATTGGAGACTTTGTTGTTACTGTGTTTGGCATATCGAATACGTCACGGGTGGCTTGCCAGGCTCTGCCGTGCGGGCGAGATACTCTCAGTAGCTTGCCGGGCTCTCCGAGAGGGGCAGAGGAACCGAACTCGGGTCGGCCATGTTGGCTGCGTGCAAGGCAAATGCCCTACCGCTGTGCTATCGCTCCAACCCTTTTATTATCCAGGAATGGATAATGAAATCAATTCCAAATAACACCCGGGAGTTGTGATATTTATTATGTGTGCAGAATTAAGGAAGAATCAAGATGGCGTATTCATTTTCTTCTGTCCCAAAAGATTGTTACAAATGGCTCTTGGGGTTGGAGATATAGTAGCTCTATGTCTACTGTTGGAGGTTGGCCACCTTGCATGTGGCCAACCAACTTTGATCTCTGGCACCTCATATATCCCTCCAAATCCTGCTGGAAGTAATATCTGGAAGTAACAGAGCCAGAAGGAAGCCTGAGCACAGCTGGATGTGGCCCCCAAATCATCTTCTTTAAAGTGCCTTTCCCTTTATTTGGAGCACAAACCAAAAAGAACTTTCTGTGGACTGCAATGAGAGATGGTGATCCATCTCATCTCTTGCTAATTTGGAGTTGTGTTTATAAGAATGTTAGAATTTCTCCTCTCCCAGATCATACAATACCTTCTCAGAATTTCTGCCATAATTTCAGAAGTTTCTGTTATTAGTATAATATATCCCTCCCACCTTTTGTTTCTGGGTCACACCTGTAGTGCTCAAGGGCTTATTCCTGATTGTGTTCAAGACTCATTCTGATGGTGTTCATTAGATGCTGGGGGATTTAGCCATGTGTAAAGCAAATTCTTTATCAGGTTTACTATCTCTCTGTTCCCTTTTAGCATAATATCTTGAGGGCATTTATAGAGTAGTTCATTTTAGTATTTTAAGACATTCTTTTGTGGCAAAATGGTTTAAGTTATAAGCTGGTGGATGCCTTGGTGGGATTAACTTACTACTTTATTAACCTCATATAAAATGGAGTGAACATGGGGAAATAGGTGATTTAGTTAGGAAGGAGGTGAGCCAAGGTGTGAGGCCCACGAAACGTTTCCTATAGGAATAGCAGACCAACTATGGAAGTACTGTGTAGTAGGTCATTGTAAGCATGCACTGCATGTAGCGCTGTTTGATTAGCACTCTTGTCAAGGATGAGTTCTGCTAACGTATGAAGAAAGAGTTTATGTAGGATGGTCAACTTAATATAGGTCCTTTGCCACACATGCGGCTGACCTGGGTTCGATTCCTGAATCCCACATGGTCCCCCAAGCACGCACCACCAGGAGTGATCACTGAGTGCAGAGCCAAGAGTGAGCCCTGAGCACTATCAGGTGTGGACCTCAAATAAAAGATATATCAATAGATAACTATAGTTCCTCTCCTGCCACACTCAAACTGTGGCTGAAAACTGTTCAAGACAGGACACTGTTGAAGAATACCTAAGTGTGTGTCTGGTTGGTCCTGAGGAAGGAAACACATGTATAAAGCAAGAGCAAGTGTGTATTTCACCCATCACGTGGATTCCCTGGTCATCTCTGCATGCAGCACCGTGTCGGCGAGGCGAGGACTGTGAGGTGGTGTTTGGTCTCAGTGAGTAAGAATGATGCTGCTGGTTAGCAATAGGCTTGTGAGCTTGGGCTTGGAGGTGGAAGAGGTGAGGTGTGTGTCACACACTGCTAGGCCCACAAAGGCATTTTTTAATCCTTCAATTAACAATGAGATATTAATTTCTAAATGGCCTAAACCCTAGATCCAGTTTCAGAAATCTCTAGTGCTGCCTGCCCTGCTGCCCTGCCTGTGAATTTACTGGCACTGGACCCATTTACATTGAAGCATATATATATATATATATATATATATATATATATATATACACACACACTTTTGTTTCTTCCTATGATTCTATCTACAGTTCAGGTAAGATGACACTTGATAGGGCGGGCATCCTTTTGTGGTCTAATGAGCCTAGCAGCTTGTCCTCCTAAAGGTATAGCTGATGAGAAACATGTGGTGTAAAAATGCTTGTCTTCTCATTTTTACCTTTAAACAAACCACAAAAGTTACATTTTATTCTCTCCCTCACATTCCCCATCAGCCCATCGCAAAGACCTGACAGAACATATGCTGGTTTGTTCGTTCCTTGTTGCCTCCACCAACACTTCAGTGGCCCCCTGCTCCTCCTCATTTTGTCTGTCATTATTGATTGCTGTTAGTTCTCATTCCTGTACTCTTCCATTGACTCCACACAGGGTTTAAAAGCTCAAATCATGTCCCAGAATTCCTCTGATTAAAACCCTCCAGTGGCTTTCCAAAATACTGGGAGCACATCAGAGCCACCTATCTTGCCTCAGTTACCCATCTGTGATCTGTGATGACATTACCCATCTCTTTGACCTCATTTCTCCGCCATCCCTCCTTCCAGCCACCCTGTTCTACTTTCTGTTCTTCATCTTGCCAAACTTGTGTTTACCTTGGTTGTTTTGCTTGCTATCTACTCATCATAGCACAGCGGGTAGAGCGTTCGCCTTACAAGCAGCCAACATGGCCGACCCGAGTTCGATTCCTCCGCCCCTCTCGGAGAGCCCGGCAAGCTACCGAGAGTATTTGATATGCCAGACACAGTAACAACAAAGTCTCCAATGGAGACGTTACTGGGCCCGCTCGAGCAAATCGACGATCAACGGGAGGGCCTACTCATCATAGATCTTCCTGTGTTTTTTTTCCGTTATCTCCCTTGTTTTCTTTCTTCAAATGTTATCTTTTTTTTTGGACTCTTTATATCAAGTCATGTCCTATGTGACTCAACTTTTCTAATCTTATTTTGTATGTTCTTCAAGGAGTTGGCTCATCAAAATTTAATATGTCAAAAATTTGTCAATTTATATGTAAATTTTCTCTACTTCTCTCTACTTTCACCTGTTGATTGCTGTAGCCTGATGACTAGAAGAATTCTTGAACATAAAGAGAATTCAGAAAATGTTTGTTGAATAGATGGGTGGACTATTGAAAGTAGCTAGGACATGGGCTGTTAGGTCAGATGGAGGCTCAAGATAGTGCTGTTTGTGGAGATAAGGCAGGGATCCTTGCCAAGGAGAGTGGTGCCTGAGGTAAATTGTGGTAAGAGCTTATCCAGAAGCCACCAACCTGGAGTCCTTAGAAAGCATAGTGCTTTCAGAGAATCATGAGTTAATTTCAGAGTCAAAGTGAATTCTCATGGTAGATATGTGGGTTTCTATACAATGAAATTAGCATTGATGTTCTGTTTCAGACAGAAAGGTTTCTGAATGCTTATGGCTCAAACAGAGGCCATACATATGACCCGAGTAGGTAGCATCTAAGGATAAGCTCAGAGTTGGTAAACAGATTAATCTAAGAAAGTTGAGGAAATAAGCATATTTGCTTAAAGGTTTTCTATCACCCACCAATAAATTTATTATTCTGGAGTCTGTAAAGAGACTCACTTTCTAAAACCAGCTCTCAAAACATAACCACATTCTGCAGATGTTCTATACTCTCCACTTCCTCCCACCCCTAATGCAGTTCTTCAGGAGAGATGTGATAGTGACAACAATTCTCCAGAGACCATTGTCTTCTGTGGTTCACTCTCTTCTCACTTGGGGAAGTCCACTGAGCAGCACAACCTCTGCATTGGCTGGGAATCCCCACAGATGCAGCAATTTTTTGTGGGGTTGAGCTACAACTACCTTTCAGATTGAGGGCATAGCTTCAAGAGGAAGCAAAGTTACCTCTGATGAGAAATGAAGGCAGTGATGCTGAAATATATGAGAAACAGGAAGATTATTTGCAGAGGTTAGAAGCAAATGATCAAGTATGGGCACAATATCCTTTCTGTGCTCTCATCACCAGCTCTATTTCTACTTTTTAAGGACTCGAGTAGAAAGAAGTGTGTTGCTGTGTGTTTGTAACTAAGATCATAATATAAAAGTATTTAGAAGAAGAGTTGATATGGCTTTCAGAGGAAGTAAGGTAAAGATTCCCCCTTGACCTACTAAATAAGCCATTTAGACTTTTCATGACTCAGAAACCACAGACTCTACAGTCAACATGCATCTATTCATTCTTGTTGACAAATATTGATTGAGAGTCTATTGTGTGACTGGTACAATAGTCAACCTTGAGTTGAAGACATAATGGTAAGAAAAGAATCACTCTTCTCAAAAGCAGAACAACCCAATCTGCTGTGGTATATTCTATGAAATAAAGGGCAGTGTAATATACTAGGAAGAAATACAAATTAAGTTTCATATCTAATTAGCTGTGTGAAAAGTAACTTCCTTTTCTGAGTTTTAATTTTCTTATCTATATTCAAGGAAACTGCCATGTAAGGGATTTATTACAGTAATGCATATCAAGTGATCAGTTTCTGTGTCAATATATGGTAAATTAGCTAAGAATTCTATAGGGCTTTTTGTTATGTATATTGTTTTTGTTATGTTATGTATATTGTTAAATAATCTGTCAATCATATATGTTTATATTCATGGTCAAGATTTAAAAAAATTGAGTAACTGGATCTTGACTAAGAGTTCCTCTATCCAAGTCTGTCTCCTTTATCCTTTCCTGAATGTACTATTTATTTTTTTCCCTCTTATTTTCTCTCAGTGAATTGAACAAGTAAAACATGAATACCACAGTGCCACTGAGCTCTACTTCGCTGGAGAGAATAACATCTCACCCAGGGAATGGTATCATATTAGGTGTCAGTAAAAAATACTTTTCCTAAAGATAATGAAAGGGTTTGGCATTTGTCCAAGGAGAGAAAATTAGACTAATAGAATAGTTCCAGAAGCAGACTCATAAAAGCATGAATTTGTTTTGTAATGGAGATGACAATACATATCTTCAGAGATGAATAATTAATTGTTCAAGGGCTGGTATAATTGGCTATGAATACATATCTCACACTAAATAAACGAGCAGTTCCAGATGGAATTAAGAAAGAACTGAATATCAGAAAGAAAGCAAAGTACTTTGACGAGAAGACAGGGGACTTTTATTTTTTATTTGTTTATATACTTTTGGCTTTTGGGACATACCAGCAGTGCACAGGACTTACTCCTGGCTCTGTGCTCAGGGCTTACTCCTGGCAGTGCTCAGAGGATCATACGGGATTCCGGGTTTTGATCCTTGGAAGGCCTCATGCAAGGTGAGCTCCTTGCCCACTATACTATCTCTATTGCCCCCCAAATGGGAACTTTTAAACTCAGGGAATTATGTTTCAAAAGGATTAAAAAATAGAATGAGGAATCTGTGTGGCCAGGAGTGATCTTGAGGGCCCATGAGCACCAGTGGGGAGGCCTCTACCCTAAACTCATAAGGACAGTATCAAAACATGTTCATGACAAAAACCAAATGGGGGACAGTTTAGAGACAGAGGAAAGAGGAGTGGATAGTAGTAACTCTATACAGAAAGACAAAGAAAATTTGAGCCAAATATGATAAAATGTTATTGTTAAATCTAGATGATTGAGACTATAGTCCAATGCTTTTCAACTGCAGGTCTGCCCCCCACCAAATAATAACAATTGAAATCACAGTGTGATTAACTGTTGGTCTGTGGATATATGCTTAGAGGTCCTCAGGTATAAAAATGTTTAAAGGCAAACAGGGATCAACACATACATGTTCATACTTTTCCATATGTTTGGTGCTTAAAATTAACAACAAATGGATGCCACAGTGGGTAAGACACTTGCCTTGCAACCCAAGTTCAATCCATGGTAACCCCATATGGCACCTCAAGCCTTCCAAAAGTGATCTCTGAGCACAGAGGCCTGCTGAGCACTGCTAGGTGTGGCCCCCAATTTTTTTAAATGAAAAAGCACATTAGAAAACCCTGGTGCTCTCTCCTGACATTGAGATTAGTTCCAATTTACATTCTCATCAGTTCTCAAGTTACTGTGTGAAATCGTATTTTATTACTTTTATACTTCATGGATTTGCAATGCATAGTTTTACTTTGCATTATATTCTCTTTCCCAGAGACCAGGCTCATCTAAGGCAGAGATGCCATGCCTTGGTATTCAGTGCTTTCCTTAGCAAAATTGTTAGTGCCAGGATGGAGGGGATTAGAGTGTATTCCCTGCTTTGCTCCTTAGCTATGCCTCTGGCACCAGCCTGCATCCAGTGTATGACTTTATCCACCTCAACACCCTTTGCAAATTCAGGTGCCTGAAGTCTTAATTTTATTATTTAGTTATTTTTTTCATTACTGGTTTTGGGCCACACCCTCTGGTACTCAGGACTTACTTCTGATTCTGCATTTATAACTCACTCCTGAAAGGCTTGAGGAACCATATAGAGTGTTAGGGATCAAACCTTGGTGACCCTTATTGAAGTCAGTACTATCTCTTTGGCTCTAGGAGTCTTCATTTTAATGTGATCCATTAGTGACTAAGCAAAGTGAACACTCTACCTAGGCCGCATACGGGGTTTTACAGCCCTATAGATAGGCACTAAGCAAATAATTTAGAATGAAATAAAAAACACGCTTGCCTGCTTGGAATACCAGGTTAAGGTAGAAGACTAACTTACTCACTAGTTTCTACCTCAGGTATCGGTCAATTCCCAGATTTCTCAGCATCCCTTAAATCTGCAGCTCTTAGGAGCCAACCAGGTACTGTTAACCTGCCCTATCGAAAGCAAAAAACACTCACATAAACACTAGCTGTAAAACTCTTACAAATTTGTGGACATTTTTATAACCTTAAGTAGGAAAGCATGATTGATATATGATGAATTCTTAGATGGGAAGGTGCATTTAGGTGTCAGCCAGCAGCTATTTGAGGGTGAATAATTCTAATTTAATTTATTTTACCTGGTGTGTTTGCCTAGAATCTATTTTGGAGTAGGTAATATGTAGCCAGAGGACACAATAATTCTCAGGAAGTTAACAAAATTGGCAGTATGCAGGTATAAAGCACATCTTCACAAGCATTTCCTGACTTAGGATAATGACAATATGATAACCTTCACTTTTCACTTATGTCTCTGGAACAGCAGGTGACAGCAGATAAAAAATGAGCTATTCAGAGAAAAATAAAGTTATTTATATTCTATGGCCTTAAAGTTGCAGCAAATCCTTTAAGAAATTTATACTGATAGTATCTTGAAGATACTTGCTAGATCAATACACTACAATTCATTCCTTCTCTCTCTGATTGTCTCTGTATATATATTTAATCATAAATTAAAATCAGTATGGTTTAAATTCTAGAAAGCATCAGATTCATTCACCAGTTTATTTTTCTTTCTAACCACTTATTCAAGAAACATCTGTTGAGTGGCTATATGTGTAGGTGCTAAGAATAGAAAATTGAAAAATAAAGGTTTTTTTCCCCCTCAAAGTAGTCAGAGACTCAGAATAATTACTACAATGTTTTAACAGAAGTGAGCGAGGGAAACCCAGGAGACAGTGGGATGTCTGACTTTGACTTAAAAGCTGGTGAAGGTATGCTCTTGAATAAGGGGCGGCTTCCTGGAGAAGGTTTTCCTGCTTTCAAAGACTCAATAGTGGCTGCAATATAGAATGTCCTTCCCGATAGAGGAAGCATCCCTGTAGATTATATTTACAACATGCCTGTCAGTGTTCTTAGTAGAATTTATTGGGAATTTTTCTTTTGTCTTCCCCACCCGTGTATAGTACTTTTTTCCTTCTGTATAGCCTCGTTGGGAACAACCGCTCTTCTACTGGGAACTGTCAAGATGCTGTCACTCAAGGTGCTCTGAGATCTAAGCCTGAGGCAATAAAACCAGTCTAGACCCACTGAACTCTCTGGACCCACAATGTACGTATTTGGCTCAGTTATTGCAAAGGACAGTAATTGTTGTAAACCTAGTTGTTGTAAACCTATGAGGAACGAGGCCCTGAGCCAGATGAATGCTGACCAACTTGTCTTTTCTAGATTAAGAATGTGAGGAACAGGTCTAGATAGCTTTTTCAGACCCTCTTTACAGGAAAATAAATGGTTTTTCTGCCCCTGAACAAGGAACTCGGATACAGGTGCCCTGAGTTGCAAGTTACGAGAAGGGTGGGGGTCAGACCAGATAACCAGATGTCTCTCACAAGACCCATGTCTGCCCTAAAAACCAGGACGTTCCTAAGCACTGATGCAAATGCTGATCTTTAAACTATAGGCTAAGGAGTGATGTACTTTTAAATGGATTGGTTAGGAAAGTATGTATTGTTACAGATCTATTGGCTATGAAATGTGCGGGCTCTGCTGTAACTGCCAGTGAAGGCCTATATAAGATCTCCTTTGGAGAAGCTCGGGGTCTTGCCAAACCTGCTGGACATGCATGTCTGTGTAGGTGGCTCGACCATGCTAGTCAGTCTTACAATAAACCCTGCTTACTGTTTGCAGTCTCTGGAGTCTCTTTTTCGTTAAAGGGAGATTTCGATCTGCGCCCTAACAAACCCTACTAGTTGGGTCCCAGATTTGTTCTGTTCCTCACCTTTTCCCATGTCTGAACTATATTTCATCCTTTTAATAAACTCTGTTTTTGCATGTTGTCTAGAAACAGTATCTATAATTTGCCGTTAAAAAAAACTATGTATGTAGGAAAAAAATCAATAGTAAAGCTATTATGTCCATTATGCTGTCCATTATGCTGAGATCAGAATGTGTTACTGGTCTAGCCTCTGTTTTCTCCTGCAGAATATTTGTTATATACAGCATGCTGGAAAAAAATAACTGTCTTTACACAGAACTTGGAGGGAATCCATCAGATACCACTCAGTATCCAGAGACAGTTTTCTTTTTTTGGGGGAGGGGGAGGGGACCATACCTGGCAGTGCTTAGGGTTTACTCCTGACTCTGCTCAGAAATTTAATTTGTGTCGGTGAATTGTAAGACAAGCATCTTACTTGCTCCAGTCCCAGAAACATGTTTTCTTTTCCTTTAAATTTTTTTTTTATTGAATCACGGTGAGATAGACCATTATAAAGCTGCTCACGATTGGATTTCAGCCATACAGCATTCTTCCTTCACCAGTGTGCATTTCCTAACACCAGTGTCCCCAGATTCCCTCCCATCACACCCCACCATCACCCCCTGCCTCCTGCCTCTACAGCAGGCCTTTTTAAAAAAAATTTTATTAGTGAAACACCATGAGGTACAGTTGTAGACTTACAAATTTTTGTGCTTGGGTTTCAGTTATACAATGACCGAGTACCCATCCCTCCACCAGTGCCCATTCTCCACCACCACTGATCCCAGTATCCCTCCCCACATCTTCATTCTTCCCATCCTCTCCTGCTTCTGTGGCAGGGAGTGCTGTGGTTTGCAAAAGAGGAATTGAGTGGCAATCATGTTCGGTCTAGAGTCTACTTTCAGCATGCATCTCCCATCCTAGGCGGATCTTCCCAACACCCTTTATTTGGTAGTCCCTTCTCTATCTGAGCTGCCTTTTCCCCTAGCATGTGCGGCTGACCTCCAAGCCATGGAGTAAACCTTCTGGTACTTATCTCGGCTATTCTTGGGTGTTAGTCTCCTATTTTGTTACTTTATGTTCCCCAGATGAATGTAATCTTTCTATGTCTGTCCCTCTCTTTCTGACTCATTTCGCTTAGCATGATACTTTCCATGTAGTACCACTTGTATGTAAATTTCATGACTTCATACTTTCTAAGAGCTACATAGTACTCCATTGTGTAGGTGTACCAAAGTTTCTTTAATCAGTCATCTACAGCAGGCCTTTTCAAGAATATCTGTTATCTACTTTTAACCCTCAGATCTCATCCAGCGTGATCATTCCCAGCTATTATTGTCTTAGAGATCTCTTCTCTTTCTTACCTACCCTCAGCCCCACACAACAACACGATGTTTTTTTTTTCTCTTTTTGGGTCACACCCAGCAATCCTCAGAGGTTACTCCTGGCTCTGTATTTAGGAATTGCTCCAGGAGTAATTCCTATGGGATGCCGGGGATTGAGCCCAGATTGGCTGCATGCAAGGCAAACGCCCTACCTGCTGTACTATCACTCCGGCCCCAACACATTTTCTTAATTGCCAGAAATGCTGACCAAATTAAGCCAAGTCTATCAAATAGTAGTTTGCTGCTAGTTGAGCTTCACAGAAGTTAGCCACAAGCCAGGTCTATTATTGAAGTTGAGACAATTAAACCCGTTGGCTTTCTCATTTGTATTGTAATTACAGCAACATCTCTGATACAATTAGGACTCATTTACACTTCAAGACAATTAGCACTTGAATTGCCACCAAGGAAACCTTTTAGGTTGCAGAACTGTATTACTTTGGTACTCTCAGAAATCTGTAGAATGTCACTTAATCACTTAATCACTTAACTTCCCGTTAGTCCTTGATTTGCTCGAGCAGGTGCCAGTAACGTCTCCATTTGTCCCTGTCGCGTGCTAGTATAGCCCAATGGCATCTGTTCGCTCCGGGAACATGAAGGGCCTCAAACCGATCATTCATGATCTTGACGAAGAAGTCTGACCATCTGGTAGGTGGGCGGCCACACGGTCTTTTGACATCCCGTGAAATCCAGTCGGTAACAGCTCTAGTCCAGTGGTCGTCTTTAAATCTCATTACGTGACCAGCCCATCTGATTTTTGACACCTTGGCAAATGAGACAGCGTCCCTGATTCTTCATCATCGACGGATGTCAGAACTCCGGATTCTTTCTCTCATTTGAGTGAAACGTGATATTCCAAGCATAGCTCTTTCTATTCTTCTTTGGGAGACCTGAATAGCGGTCTCATCTTGTTTGCGTAGGGGCCAGGTCTCTGAGGCATATGTTAATGCAGGAAGAACAGTGGAATCAAAGAGATATGCTCGGAGCCGGAGGTTCTTCATCCTCTTAGCTATTTCCTCGACGTTCTTGAAGGCGTTCCAAGCCGCTCTCTTCCTCCTGCGCAGCTCGGGTGCCAGGTCATTTGTCATGTTGACCTCTCGACCTAGGTACACATAGCTGTTGCATTCGGAGATGGTCGTTTCTTTGAGAGCGAATGGGGCGTCAGGAACGAGGCTGTTTCTCATAAACATTGTCTTCATAAGATTCAGCTGTAGTCCGACCTTTCCACATTCACAGTCAAAGTCGTTCAGCATTTGTGCCGCTTGGCTGATGTTTGGTGTTATTAGAACGATGTCATCAGCAAAGCGGAGGTGGTGTAGTTGCCGACCATCTATCTTCACTCCCATGCTTTCCCATTCCAGTCGTCGCATGATGTTCTCGAGGGTTGCACTGAAGAGTTTCGGTGAAATGGTATCACCCTGCCGCACCCCTCTCTTGACATCAATGATCACTTCTTTGTAGAATGGTGAGATCCTGGTAGTGAATCCGCAATACAGCTCACGGAGGATTCTGATGTATTGGGCTTGAATGCCCTGATTGGCTAGGGCTTCCATGACTGCTTCCGTCTCAACAGAATCAAAGGCCTTCTTTAAATCAATGAACGTTAAACAGAGTGGCATCTTGAACTCCCGAGAAACCTCAATGAGCTTGGTTATCCTGTGGATATGGTCGATGGTGCTGAATCCTTTGCGGAACCCAGCTTGCTCGCATGGTTGTCCTTCATCTAGTGTTCTGCCAATCCTATTTAGGATGACTCGAGTGAACAACTTGTAGATGGCAGACAATAGGCAGATCGGGCGATAGTTGCCAATGTCATGGATGTCTCCCTTCTTGAACAGTAGTAGGGTCCTGCTGGTTTTCCATTGGGACGGAACCTTGCATTCAGACAGGTAGCGAGTGAAGAGCCGAGCCAGTGTATTGATGAGTACTGATGGCAGGTTCTTCAGGTGTTCAGGTCTGACCTTGTCTGGGCCGGGTGCTGTTTGTTTCTTTACCGACGAAATGGCGTGTCGGATTTCGGAAGGGAGAACGTTGGGAACGACATATCTGTCCTGTGGAATTTGGTATGTTGGCAAGTGGACATGGCTATCGAAGAGACTTGAATAGAAGTCATGGATAATCTTCTCCATTGCCGTTCTGAAGGATGTGATGGATCCATCAGGACTTCGGAGGTCAGTCATCTTGATCTTGTAGTTGGCGAAGGACGGGCGGGCGTTACGAATACTTTTCCCGGCTTCTTCCGCATCTACCAGTACTTCTGCTCTTCTCTCTTTGAGGTCTTCCTTGATCGCATCTTGCACTGCTTTGCGAGCTCAGACGTTAGCTTGCGGTTGCCTGAGGCATGCTCCAAACCACGCTGACGAATTAGCTCAAGAGTTTTCGAAGACAGGCGATTTTTTGTGGCTATCTCTCTCTTGGCGTTCCTCGCACATTCACGGAGGTGCTGAACCAGTCGATCGTATTCCTCGAACTGTATTACTTTGGTACTCTCAGAAATCTGTAGAATGTAGTTCACAAAAAAAAGTCCTTCAGCCAGCCACACGTTCTAGGTGAGAAGGAAGCTCAGATAGAGAAGAGAGCACCAAATAAAGGGTGTTGTGAAGACCCTCCCAGGGTGAGAGAGTCATGCTAAAAGTAGTCTATAGACCAAACATGATTGCCACTCAATGCCTCTCTGGCAAAACACAGTACCCAAAAGAAGAGAGAGAGAACAAGGGGGAATGCCCTGCCACAGCGGCAGGGTGGGACGGGGGGGGGGGAGGAATGGGGGGTGGGAGGGATGCTAGGACCCGTGGCGGGGGAGGATGGGCACTGGTGGAGGGATGGGTACTTGATCATTGTATAACTGAAACCCAAGCACAAAAATTTATAAGTCTATAAGTGTACTTCATGGTGTTTCACTAATAAAAAAAATGATAAAAAAAAAAGTCCTTCAGAGTAGAGCTAGGGGGTTATTTCCCTCTTCATCTCTTGATGGATAAAGCTTCTCATTGGAAATACAGACTATGATATATCCTGGGATGTTGTTGTAAGTTACAAGACTTATAATTTTCATTATTGTACATATTGCTATATCAGAATCTAACTGCAGAAGCATTGTTTAGTTTGTAGTCAGATGTCATGAACTCATGTGATTTCATTTCACATAAATTTCTGCTGTTCTAGTTCTCTGTTGGAGTTAACTAATGAAGGATTCCTTTTGGTTGATGAATAGAACGTACTGTTTGAAAGAAATTAATTAATATAAATTCTCTAGCAACTTTAGGAGTCTCAGGAATTTGTCTCCTCTGTGAGAACTGGTTCAGATGCTTCCTTCTTTTTAAAATTTGTGTGGCACACCCAGCAGTGTTTAGGGATTTCTCTTGGTTCCACCTGTGGACGCAATATTGACGGACACGCACTGGAGCGATAGCACAGCGGGTAGAGCATTTGCCTTTCATGCGGCCCATGAGGGTTCCACGTTCAGTATCCCATATGGTTGCCCCCCCACCCTGCACCTCCAGGAGTAATTCCTTAGTGCTTGTGTGTTGCTTTTTGGGTGTGACCCAAAAAGCAATATTGACAAACAGATAAAGCATCCAGCCCCAGTGTTGGCTTCTCCTTTAGCAGGCATAAGGAAATTTTTTTCTCTTTTAAAATAAGATATAGAAACACTTATTAAAATAAAGTTACATGTTGTACTAAGCTTCTTTGTCTAATATTTTACTTATACATAGTAAAGAATAATTTCTGGAATTTTAAAAGTGAGCAATATAATAACACTGGATGTTGTCACACCTGCTTGCATGCTAACATGGATTTTAGTAAACAGTGGTTAAGCATTACAAATAAGAAGAATATTTTTATATCCCTCTTAGGTATCCAATAAGTCTTCAAAGCTAATTGACTATGAAACAACGCCACATAACTACTTAATGGAATCATAAAGTGAAACCCATATGTTATGTGAGGCAGCACATTGATCTTGAGCAGAGTAGGAATTTTGGAATTTTTTCTTTAGTGAAAATTTGAGATACTTTCTTTAAAAAAATAGCATATAAAAAAGGATAAAATCTTAGGGGCTAGAGATTTATTATCTTGCCTTGCACAATTGCATTGTACCTGGGTTCAGTTTCTAGGACCCTATATGATCTCCCCCACTGCTTATATAGAATCAGCAGTAAACCCTGAACACTGCCATATGTGGTCCAAAAACAACAAAGGAATAAATTTTTTAAAAAATCATAAAATCTTAAATTATAATAAAATTTTTAAAGAAGACAACTCTTAAGATTTCTGAAAAATTTGCCATTGAAAAGCAGGTAACTACTCTATATTTTTCCTCAGAGGAAAAAAATAGAATACAGAGACTCAGAATAAAATATGTAAACTACCTGGGATACAAGTCAAAATTTAAATAAAGATAACTAGGTTGCTTATAACTGGATGGACATGGAGAGTATCATGCTAAGTGAAATGAGTCAGAAAGACAGGGACAAACATAGAAGGACTGCACTCATTTGTGATATATAAAAGAACATAATATGAGACTGACAATCAAGGACAGTACACACAAGGGCCAGGAACATTGCCTCATAGTTGGAAGTCTGTCTCATGGGGGAGAAGGCAGCTGGAATAGAGAAGGGATCACTAAGACAATGATGGTTGGAGGAATCATTTGGGATGAGAGATGTGTGCTGAAAGTAGATAAAGGACTAAACATGATAACCTCTCAGTATCTGTATTGCAAACCATAAAGCCCAAAAGGAGAGAGAGAGAGAGAGAGAGAGCGAGAGAGAGAGAGAGAGAGAGAGAGAGAGAGAGAGAGAGAATGGGGGAAATTGTCTGCCATGGAGGCAGAGGGAGGGTTGAAAAGGGGGGGTATACTGGTGACATTGGTGGTGGAGCATGTGCACTGGTGGAGAGATGGGTGTTTGATTATTGTGTGATTGAGACTCAAACAAGAAAGCTTGTAAGTATAACTCACAGTGATTCATTAAAAAAAATAAATTAAAAAAGATAATTAGGACAATATAACACCTTTTCAAAAAAATAAAATCAATATGGACTAACCATGATTTCAGCCAAATGCTGAAATGAGCAGCATAATTAGAACATATCTGTTATATCAAATATATTCAATGGTGGAGTGAAAATATATAAATAATAAATTAATATATAGATAATTTCAACAGAGAAATATAGTTTAAAAGAACAAAGTATAAATTTTAGAAATAAAAAATAACATCTGAAATTAAAATTTATCAAAACTTAATAGAAGCTGCAGGATTTTACCTCTTTTTAACTACTGCATATTATTCCTTTATATATATAAATACAACTTTATCCATTTATTTGTCATTGAACATTTGGGTTATTTTTATAGTCTGACAATTGTGGTAAGTACTGCAATGAACACTGAAAGAATGTTCCAGCAGCCAAAGACCTCCAGAACCAGCCACAATCATGCTGAAACCACTCTCCACATGCATGAAGGTACCGGCAGAGGAACAAAGGCACGCAGGTCCCGGGGCTGAGATCTCCAAGCCTGCCTGGATCGGGGTTGAGCATCCTCTACCCAGATTCTCCATCTTCCAGTAGGCAGGGGTCACACCCACCAACTGGCCCCCTGGCGCCATGTAATCACATCAGTGGCCAAGACCTTTAATCACTTAATCACTTAATCCCCGTTATTCATCAGTTTTCTCAAGCGGGTGCCAGTAACGTCTACATTCATCCCGGTTGCGTGCTAGGGTAGCCCAATGGTATCTGTTCGTTCTAGGAACATGCAGAGTCAGGGTCTTGACGAAGAAGTCTGACCATCTTGTAGGTGGGCGTCCACGTGATCTTTTGATGTCCTGTGGAATCCAATCAGTAATGGCTCTAGTCCAGCAGTTGTCTGTAAACCTCATTACGTGTCCAGCCCATCTGATTTTTGATGTCTTGGCAAATGAGACAGCGTTCCTGATTCTTGAGCGTTGATGAAGATCAGAACTCCGGATTCTATCATCTCTCATTTGAGTGAATCGTGATATTCCAAGCATAGCTCTTTCGATTCCTCTTTGAGAGACCCGAATAGCGTTCTCATCCTGTTTTCATAGGGTCCAGGTCTCTGAGGCATATGTTAATGCAGGAAGAACAGTGGAATCAAAGAGATGTGCTCGTAGTTGGAGGTTCTTTGTCCTTTTAGTTATTTCTTCAACGTTCTTGAAGGCATTCCAAGCCGCTCTCTTCCTCCTGCGCAACTCAGGTGCCAGGTCATTCATCATGTTGATTTCTCGACCTAGGTATATATAACTGTTGCATTCGGAGATGGCGGTTCCGTTGAGAGCGAATGGAGCATCAGGAACAAGGCTGTTTCTCATAAACATTGTCTTCATAAGATTCAGCTGTAGTCCGACCTTTCCACATTCACAGTCAAAGTCGTTCAGCATTTGTGCCGCTTGGCTGATGTTTGGTGTTATTAGAACGATGTCATCAGCAAAGCGGAGGTGGTGTAGTTGCCGACCATCTATCTTCACTCCCATGCTTTCCCATTCCAGTCGTCGCATGATGTTCTCGAGGGTGGCACTGAAGAGTTTCGGTGAAATGGTATCACCCTGCCGAACCCCTCTCTTGATATGGATGATTACTTCTTTGTAGAATGGTGAGATCTTGGTAGTGAATCCGCAATAGAGCTCATGAAGGATCCTGATGTATTGAGTTTGTACGCCCTGATTGGCTAGGGCTTCCATGACTGCTTCCGTCTCAACAGAATCAAAGGCCTTCTTTAAATCAATGAACATTAGACAGTGCGGCATCTTGAACTCCCGAAAAACCTCAATGAGTTTAGTAATCGTGTGGATATGGTCGATGGTACTGAATCCTTTTCGGAATCCAGCTTGTTCACATGGTTGTCCTTCATCTAGTGTTCTGCTAATCCTATTCAGGATGACTCGAGTGAACAGTTTGTAGACGACAGACAATAGGCAGATTGGGCGATAGTTGCCAATGTCGTGGATGTCTCCTTTCTTGTATAGTAGTACAGTCCTGCTGGTTTTCCATTGGGATGGAACCTTGCATTCAGACAGGTAGCGTGTGAAGAGCCGAGCCAATGTATTGATAAGTACTGATGGTAAATTCTTCAGGTGTTCAGGTCTGATCTTGTCTGGGCCAGGTGCTCTTTGTTTCTTTACCGACAAGATGGCATGTTGGATTTCGGAAGGGAGAACATTGGGAACGACATATCCATCATGTGGTATGTGGTATGTGGGCAAGTGGACGTGGCTATTAAAGAGATCTGAGTAGAAGTCATGAATAATCTTCTCCATTGCCCTTCTGGAAGATGTGATAGATCCATCATGATGTCGGAGGGCAGTCATCTTGGTTTTGTAGTTGTTGAAGGACAGGCGGGCATTACGAATGCTTTTCCCAGCTTCTGCCGCATCTACCAGTACTGCTGCTCTCCTGTTTTTGAGGTCATCCTTGATGGCTTCTCTGCACTGTTTTGACAGTTCAGATGTTCGCTTGTGGTTGTCTGAGGCATGTGCCAAGCCACATTGGAGAATAAGTTCAAGAGTGTTTGAAGAAAGGTGGTTTTTTGTGGTTACCTCTCTCTTGGCATTCCTCGCACAATCATGGAGGTGCTGAATCATTCGATCGTATTCCTCATCAATGTTGTCAATGACGGCATCTTCCCATGTTGCCACAACAGAGCCAAAGAGCTCCCAGTTGGTGGTCGTTCTGGGAGTCCTCTTCTTAAACCTTGCATTCTTTTCTCCTTGTTCTGTGAGGTAGAATTTTGCACGAAGAAGATGGTGGTCTGATCCCGTTTGGAATTTTGGGACAACAGCAACATCGGTTAGGCAAAACCGCTGATTGAATATGATGTGGTCTATTTCATTGTGGAACCGTCCATCGGGAGACTCCCATGTCCAACGTTTAGATTCAGCCTTTTGGAACTGTGAGTTACCATGGAAGGTTTTGGTTGACATGATGAACTCAGTCTGTCACCCTGTTCGTTCCATTCTAGGCCATGGGTCCCAATGTGGAGTTCATCGACTGATCTTCTTGGTCCTATCTTGGCATTAAAATCACCGACAATGATCTTGTAGAAGGTGTGATCTTCTTTATAGAACTTCTCCAGCTCCATGTAGAACTTCTCAGTTTCTCTTTCACCATAACTGGATGTTGGTGCATAGACAACAAAGATAGAAACTGCCGGTAGTGAGCCACATGTATTCAAGTGTAATCGTCCGATTCAGGTTGTTAGGCATTCGAATGAATCAATGCTCGTGGCTAAGTTTGTGTTGACAAGGATACCGACACCACCGACGCCTCTTTTATCACATGTTCCAAGGAACACTTCTTCTCCAGTGTCGAAAAACGGCATGATGTGATTGATGTCTTCTCATTTCGGTCAGACCAATGATGTCATACTTGATCTTTTGCGCTTGTACCATAAGGTCTTCAATGGATGCAGCAGATGCCAACGTACAAGCATTAAAAGTACAGACAATCATTTTTGTTTTTCTTCGTTTTGGCAGCCTATTTCTGCCTTTGTATTTTATCAGCCTTTCCTTCCATATCCTTCTCGACTCTGCCATATTCAGGGTTAGGGGAATGAGATCCATTTATTACTGGATTTGGCATATCAATTTGGTCTATTTGGCATAGAACACGGATAGCTTGCCAGGCTCTGCCGTGCGGGTGGGATATTTAAAGGTACCCTGAAAACTTAGAGAAAAGTAAATAAATAAATAAATGGCCAAGACCCAGAGACTATAAAACCCAGCTTCTGGAAGCGTGGCCACATTTGTGGCCATGTGACATCTTATTATCTCATTCTTACTTTGGCAACCTGGCAGGCTACCAAATGTAACCTGCCCACACGGCAGATTCTGGCAAACTCCCCGGGGCGTACCCAATAGAAAAAATACCAGTAACAATGATGAGTCTCATTCTCCTAACCCTGAAAGAGCCTTGAATATGGCACTTTTTAAAATCTCAGGGTTAGGACGAAGGAGACATTACTGGGGCCTGCTAGAGGCAATCGACGAAGAACATGATGATCGTGATCGTGATTGATGTGCATTTTCCTGACAATAAATGAGGAAAACCTTTTCATATGCCTATTGGAGTCACTAGGACTTCTTTGGCCAAAGTGTCAGTTCATGTCTCCCCATTCTGGAGACTTTTTTTGTTGTTGAGCTTTGTGAGTGCGTTGCTACATTATTTATCTTAGATATTAGCCATTTTTCTGATGCCTAGTGTACAATTTTTTCTCCCATTCACTAGGGTCTCATTTAAATTTATCCCATGTTTCTTTTGCTATGCAAAATCCTTTTTATTATGATTTAGTCCCATTTTTTATTTTTGTTTTAGCCAAAGTATTCAATTCACTGAAGATATCTCTGAGGTCCATGTCTTGAAGAGTTCATCTATGTTTCCCTCAATGTATTTTGTGGTGTCTAGATTAATCTTGGGGTTTTTAATCCATTTTGAATTACCTTTTATGTATAGTGTGAGATAGGTGTTCAGTTTCTTCCTTCCTTCCTTCCTTCCTTCCTCCCTTCCTCCCTCCCACTTCCCTCCCTTCCTCCCTCCCACTTCCCTCCCTCCCTCCCTCCCTCCTTCCCTCCCTTCCTCCCTCCCTTATCTTTCCCTCCCTCCTTCCCTCTTCCTTCCTTCCTTCCTTCCTTCCTTCCTTCCTTCCTTCCTTCCTTCCTTCCTTTCTTTTCCTTTTCCTTTTCCTTTTTTTACATGTGGCTATCTCATTTTCCCAATATCATCACAGAAAAGTTTTTTGTTAAGCCAGCTTACACATTATGTCTGGGACCAGAATTATATTTCATTGGTCCAAGAGCTTGCCTTTATTCGGTATCACAAAGTTTTTCTCACTATAGTTTTATAGTATGATTTAAAGTCATCTTCTCAGAATAGTTTATTCAGCCTTTTATCAGCTTTTCTGATTCTATCCAAAATTTAGTAGTGTTTTCTCTAAGTCACTGGAGTATGTCATTGGAATTTTTATGGTCGCATTATATCCTTATAATGCTTTTGGGCAGAGTGTTCATTTTTTACAACTTTAGCTCTTCCAACCAATGAACATGGAATATTTTCCCATGACCTTTTGTTGTCTCCTGTTTTTTCAATATTGACATAGAGTTTTAGATGTAAAAGTCTTTCACATTCTTGTAAAATTGATTGCTAGATATTTGCTGTTTTGAGACACTATTTGAGTACAGTTAAAAAAGTAAAAAAAGTAAAGGCCCTCCCGTTGATCGTCGATTTGCTCGAGCGGGCCCAGTAACGTCTCCATCGGAGACTTTGTTGTTACTGAGTCTGGCATATCAAATACTCTCAGTAGCTTGCCGGGCTCTCCGAGAGGGGCGGAGGAATCGAACTCGGGTCGGCCATGTTGGCCGCTTGTAAGGCGAACGCCCTACCGCTGTGCTATCGCTCCAGCGATAGTTACCACTTTTTTTGAGTACAGTTATCACTTTTATTTCTTTTGCATGTAAAAATGCAACAAATTTTTGTGTGTTTATTTTGTGGCTTGCTACTTGGTTATCTTGGCTTATTGCTTCTAAGAATTTTTTTTTAATTTTAGTCTTTTGGGTCTTCAATTTAAATTATCATGCCATCTGCAGTTATTGGTAGTTTTCATTTTATTTTCCATTTTGGGTGCTTTTAATTTCTTTCTCTTGGCTCTAGTGAGGACTTCCAATACTCTGTTGAATAATTGTGGAGAAGGTAAGCATCCTTGTTTTATAAATGATCTCAGAGAGAGAACATCTAGTTTTTTGTCATTGAGCATGATGCTTGCTATGTTTGTTGTATATGACCATATTATCTTGTGGTATATTTCTTCTCTACTTATTTTGTTGAGAGTTTTAAATTATGAATGGATTTTGAATCTTGTCAAAAGCTTGCCAATGGTTGTTGAATTTACACTTATTGATATGGTTATATGAACTTCGAAGAAATAGCTAAGAGGACGAAGAACCTCCGGCTCCAGGCACATCTCTATGATTCCACTGTTCTTCCTGCATTAACATATGCCTCAGAGACCTGGCCCCTACGCAAACAAGATGAGAATGCTATTCAGGTCTCCCAAAGAAGAATAGAAAGAGCTATGCTTGGAATATCATGTTTCACTCAAATGAGAGAAAGAATCCGGAGTTCTGGCATCCGTCGACGATCAAGAATCAGGGACGCTGTCTCGTTTGCCAAGGTGTCAAAAATCAGATGGGCTGGTCACGTAATGAGATTTAAAGACGACCGCTGGACTAGAGCTGTTACTGACTGGATTCCACGGGATGTCAAAAGACCGCGTGGCCGCCCACCTACCAGATGGTCAGACTTCTTCGTCAAGATCATGAACGATCGGTTTGAGGCTCTTCATGTTCCCAGAGTGAACAGATGCCATTGGGCTACACTAGCACGCGACAGGGACAAATGGAGACGTTACTGGCGCCTGCTCGAGCAAATCGATGACTAACGGTAAGTTAAGTGATTAAGTGATTAAGTGATATGATTTTAATTTTCCTTTTGTTTATATGGTGCATTGAATTAATTGATTTGTGCATATCGAGACTTGTTAATGTTTTTGTCATACGAATATGCCATGGGGAGCTTGCCAATACAACGTTGTATTCATTGGAATGAATTACACTTGATTGTGAGTTCACAAAAAGATATGTGGGTGCTTCACGTTCATTTGGTGGCCGAACGCCGCCTCCCATCCTCCCCAGGTCTCCCCAGCAAAGAGACAGAGAGACGGGGACTACTGCCTAATGGTGAAAATGGCCTGTTTAAAACAGAGCTGCTAGCGTAATTATAAAACATTCAAGGGGGGTTAAGGTATTGGACATAGGAGTGACTGATCATTTACAAAAGATAAAACATTTGGCAGAGAAATTCTCTTGGGGAGATTAACATCTGGCAAAACATTTGGCAAAGGCTATCTCTTGGGGGGAGATTAACTCAAGGAGACACTGTCTCTCAGAGACATCTGCATTGCTTTGTATTTCCTTTTGGTTGTATAGCACTATCCTCCCATTGTTCATTGATTTGCTCGAGCAGCACCAGTATCTTTTCTATTGTGAGACTTGTTGTTACTGTTTTTGTCATACAAATATGCCATGGGGAGTTTGCCAGGTTAAGTCGTGAGGGCGGGATACTCTCGGTAGCTTGCCGGGCTCTCCGAGAGGGACGGAGGACTTGAATCCAGGTCGGCAGCATGCAAGGCAAACACCCTATCCGCTGAGCTATTGCTCCAGTCCTTATATATATATATATTAAACAATTAAGTTTATTTGTTATCAATACTTGAAGTTGTTTGGATAAACACAGCAAGAGACAAAAATCCCAAAACTAGGTTCTCTGGGCTCTGAGAGAAAGCAAGTTCAGTTCGTCCTTCCCTGTGTAAACTCCTTAGCTCAGTGATGGTAGGAGTGATCACACATTAATGGATGTTCACGGGATCTTCAGGTGGCTCTCTCTCACTGCCTGTGTTAGGTACTCTTGAACTGCTTCCCCACCCAGGACAGCTGTTGCCTTGGGCGGATGAAGGAGGAATGAGGGCCACGCTGGTTGGTGATCATTTGCTGTTTACTCCATCTCATCTCTCCCAAGCGGTCTACACAAATTTCACAATTCTTTCCCAACTTACCCCCAGCTCTCTCCAACCTTCTCTCTAACTCACTCCACAACGCTCTCCACCTCTGGCCACAACTCTCTCTCCTCTGTCTCTCCTACTAGCCACCACTTTAACCACCTCTTTTTTTTTTTTTTTGCTTTTTGGGTCACCCCCAACGATGCTCAGGGGTTACTCCTGGCTCATGCACTCAGGAATCCCTCCTGGCGGTGCTCGGGGGACCATATGGGATGCTGGGAATCGAACCTGGGTCGGCCATGTTGGCTGCGTGCAAGGCAAACACCCTACCCGCTGTGCTATCGCTCCAGCTCCTCAACCACTTCTTGTCTAACTACACCTCCCAAACCATGCCTCGCCTAGAAGTACAATCAAAATGTTTATCAAGCCTTCCTGACCACCAGCAGTCCTCAAGGGCAAAACAGCACTTAAGGTGTGTTTCTCCTTTCCACAGACCAGTAACTTTATTAACATCTTATTTCTATTTCCTAATATTTGCCATTTTGTATGGACACAGTAATAACACATTTAGGCTTGTAGACGACTCTTCTGGGGACATCTCACTACAGACTCAGACTACAGTGCTCAGGCCAGATTAATCATTCCTAACACTAGCAGGGTCCGAATCTAGTTATTTCTTTTTGGATCATGACAGAATTTGTCCATGACCATGCTCTCAACTTATAGTTAAGCATTATGGTACTTTGGCCTGGCCCATTTCGATGTCAGGGTAGGTCACAGCTTGCCCTGGGTCCATCCAGTCCCTCTTCAGGACCCTGCTTTTGGGGATCTAGGAAGTAAGGGCAACTGAGGCATAAGTCAAGAGAGCAGATATACAGGAGGACATATTATCTGGAGTCAATTAACTCCCAAGTTACAAAAGCATGGTGTCTTTTTAACTGTCTTCCTGGGTCCATAGAAAAAGTTAATTGCTCTGAAGTAACTAACCATGCAAAGGACATTAAGGAGAAGAAAAAAACAATATTTACAAGTCAACAGAATCTGATCAGGAGGCAAAGGTAATTGACAGGTTGGGGGAGCAATAGACATACCCAAGCTCTCTGTGGCCAGGGAGGAAGGGTAAACCAATGTTATCCTACCCTTCCCCATGGGGGTCCTGTTTCTGAAGTCATAACCATTTGCATAAAAACCATGTATTTATGCTTTCTAGACTGTCCCATTTTGATGCTGGGGTAGCTTTGTCACCTGCCCCAGGTCCATCCCAATCCCACAGCTGACCTCCCTTTTGGGATGCTAGGAACTACAGCAACTAAAGCCTAAGTCAAGAAATTATGACCAATGTCCATGGATCAGTCGACTCCCACATATAAGGAGCAGAGCATCAACAGTCTTTTTATGCTTAACCAGAGAACATTGCTCTATAGTAAAATATAAAAAGGCTATCGGGGAAATAGAAAAGCAGGTACAAACACGCAGCACTTCAGATACAAATCACTACAAATACAACATCCAGAATTGCCAGAAAGATTGGTTTACAAGTAATCAAGACTGACTTGGGGAACTGATAAAATGATAGGAAAACACAAAGGAAAGTTTAAAGATAAACGTTAACTAAATTAGGAATGCTTGCAAGAGCACCGTAAGCTTCTCTGGGAGGAGGGAAAGGAGCAATTCACTAAAGAAGTCTAAAACACTTAGGGTTAATATCTAAAACTTGATCAAGGTTTATGATCCTTTTTATATATTTTCAATTTACTTACTAAGATTTTGTTGAGGAACTGTTGCATTCATATACATCATGAATATCAGCCTACACTTTTTTAAAAAAAAATAACATCTTTGCTTTTGTTTCTGATATAATGTTGGCTTCACAGAAGCTATTTGGAAGAATTTCCATTTCTTCAATATTTTGGAAGATCTTTCTTTTTTTTTCCCCTCCCCCTGTTTTGGAAGATCTTGAGGAATATAGGTAATATATTCTGTTCGCATATTTGGTAGAAATAACTAATGGACCCCTATGGACCTGACCTTTATTCCTGGGAGTATTTTTGATTACTCTTTCATTTTTCCACTTGTGACAAATCTGTTCAGGTTTTTTACTTACTCCTTGCTCATTCTTGGAGCTGTATGATACTTAAAATGCACCTACTTTTACGTACTCCACATTAGAGGTATAACGTTGATCAATAGTTGTAACTTCTGGAGCTGGAGTGATAATCAGTAGGTAGGCTGTGCCTTGTACACAGGGGACCCACATTCAATCCTGAGCATCCGATATGGTCCCCCAAGCCTTCAGGAGTAATTCCTGAGTGCAGCACCAGGTGAACCCCTGAGCATTGTTGCGTGTATTCCCCAAACTACCAAAAATCGTAACAACTTCTTAAAGCATTTTTTATTTCTTTTAAAAAAGTTTTTTTTATTAGTGAAACACCATGAGGTACAGTTGTAGACTTACAAACTTTAGTGCTTGGGTTTCAGTTATACAATGATCAAGTACACATCCCTTCACCAGTGCCCATTCTTCACTACCAATGAACCCAGTAGCCCTCCCACCCCCCCACACACCCCATCCCCCCCACTTCACCCCACCTCTGTGGCAGGGCATTCCCTTTTGCTCTATCTTTTATTTAAGGTGTTGTGGTTTGCAATGGAGGTATTATATGAGTGACCATCGTGTTCAGTCTATAGTCTACTTTTGGCATACATCTTGCATCTCGAGCTAGTCCTCCAAACACCCTTTACTTGGTGTTTCCTTCTCTGTCTGAGCTGTCTTTTCCCCCAGCATCTTCTGCCAGCTTCCAAACTGTGGAGTAGATCTCCTGGTACTTATCTCAACTATTCTTGGGTGTTCGTCTCCCATTATGTTACTTTATATTCCCCAGATGAGTGCAGACTTCTACGTTTGTTCCTCTCTTTCTGACTCATTTCACTTAGCATGTAGAACCACTTGTATGCAAATTTCATGACTTCATCTTTTCTAACAGCTGCATAATATTTCATTGTGTAGATGTACCAAAGTTTCTTTAACCTGTCATCTGTTCTCAGGCACTCGGGGTTTTTTTCCCACATTTGGGCTATTGTGAACAGTGCATCAATGAACATACAAGGGCAGATATCATTTTCACTATACTTTTTGGCCTCTTCAGGATATATTCCCAGGAATGGAGAGACAGGGACTCTCCTTCACTGCTGGTGGAGCCCTTTTGGAAAACAGTATGGACGATTCTCTAAAAAATTAGAAATTGAGCTCCCATTTGACCCAGAAAAATGTTTTTTATTTCTAAGACATCTGTTGTGATGTCTCTCCTTTCATCTATAATCTGATTTGTTTATTTATTTATTTATTTGTTTGTTTCTCAGTTAGTGTTTTGTTGTGTATATGTACCACATATACTCCTTCATCCAGTTATCTGTTCTTGGGAAATTGTGTGGTTCTGGATTCTAGCTTCTGTGAGTAATACTTCAGTGAACAATGCTGTCCATTGTAGACATCTTTTCTGGATTCTGCCTTTGGGCATTTAGGGTATATTCTCAGTAGTGGCATTTCTGGGTCTTATGGACCCAGCTTAAAGCTCAAACTACTGCTTTTTTTCCTTCCTTCCTTTCTACCTTCACAGCATTGTGGTTTAAAAAGAATTTGATGAGTTCTATTTTCATGACTTTATTTGTGGACACTCTAGTTGTGCTGAAACATGTGTCCTATCCTGGAGTATGTCTTTCGTTCACTGAATAAGACTGTGTATTTGGATTTCGGGGGGATGAGTGTGTATACATGTCTATATATCCCTTTCTTTCAGGTACTCATTAAGAACTCTTGTTTCCCTATTGATTTTATTTCTGGTTGATCCATCCAGTGATGAAAGTGGGGGTGTCAATATATTTTCTTCTAGCAGTTGCTTTTTAAACTTGCTGCCTTTTCCTTGAGTACATATATGTTTATATTTTTGCTTGTTCATTTGTTTGGGGGCCACACCCAGTGGTGCTCAGGGATCATTCCTGGCTTTGAACTCAGGGGGCACTTCTGGCAGGACTCTGGAGACCATATAAGGTGCCAGGGATTGAACCGAGATCAGCTGCATTGTACTATCTCTGCAGCACCTATAATCTTAATCTCATGTGTCATTAGCCAGTGTGTAACATTTACTTCTAGCTCTTATTACTTATTTTTAAGTTTGATACCTAATCTGATATAACATTCCTTGCTGTTTAGACTTATTAGGATTGCTTTCGAATCTTTCATTCTCATCTTTTGTTGACCATGAGAGTTCAAGTGTGCCTTTTATAATCAGCAGAAGGTTGACTTGTGTTTTCTAATATAATCAAGCACTCTGCCTATTCATAGTACCATCTAGTTCATTGACATTTATTTTTTATCTAAAAAATTTTTTTTGTTCATTGACATTTAGAGAAATTTTTGATACAAAGAAGTTTTCTGCCATTTTCTCTAAGAATTTTTTGATGTGTTATTTAATTTTTATGCAGTGAGCATTCCTGCAGAGCTTGTGGAATGCTCTCGGTTATTCAGTGTTTCTGGACAGTTTTGGTGTAGATTAATTCAAGTTTTGGTATAATTTAGTTTTTATCTCTGCAGGAGGTAAACCAGAGTTCTCTCATTCAGATTTCTTTTCTACTCCCCTGTTCCATCTAAGAATATTATTAAAGTGGTTCCTAAAAGTATGAGAAAGGGATCTTCCATTAATCAACATTTTGGTCTATGCCGGTCTTTCTAAGAGGCATCAATTATTTCTCACAGTGGCCTTTGGGGAAAGAAATAGTCATCTCTTTTGCAATCCAGGTGAAGAAACTGCAGGTCACAGAGGTTGGATAGGTTTCTGGGGCCATCAGAATTCCAGGCACTGGCTAACATGCTCCATTCTCTCTTCTAATTTCCATGAGGGTAATCCTGGCAAAGAAAATCCATCATCCTTCCATGAAAAACCAACAGGTATGAGAAAATCTTCCCTCTGAGGTGTGAAAAGGCATTTTAAAGTCTTTTATAGTGGAAAAGGGAGGATGGTAATTAAATATTTCTGGAGTGTGGACAAGATTTGGGTGACACGGAACGAAGGGAAAACTGATTTGTAGTCTACTTGAAGATGTTTCAAATAGAGGGTAATACAATGTCCTAACCACCTTGTTAGATTCAGTTCATGTACTGAGTTGTGCACAAACAGCAATCATGCCAACAAGATTGGAGGTCGGCATTAGCAGACACCACATGGTTCTCCCCCTGCCTAACAGCAACTCCCAAGCACTAATGAAATGATGCATCAGAAGCTGCCCTGACTCACTCCTGGAGTCTGTCCACAGCAGCCTCTGCCACCCCCGCTCCACAGAGAGCATACTTACTAAGATCATCAAAGAACCTCTCACTCCTAAACCCACACACAAATTCTTTGTGCACTTTCTGGTCTCCATGGTGCTTGATCTGATGGGCATTTCTTGAAGCTCAATCTCCTCTTCAATTAGTAGTACATTACTATTGTCTTCTTCTAGGACATTTCAAAGGTATTTCTCCTAATAGGTGGGCACTCCAAGTTCCATCGGGGATCTGTGACTGTGTTCATGACAAATTAGGACTCTGAGCAGATCCTCTTGCCCCTGATACTCTACCAGGAAAACCACATGATAGAAAATACCACCTTTTCTAGTGACCCACACCGCCAACACATTACCATTGCTATGCTAGACACAATAGATGGAAACTGCGATATTAAAATTTATCTAGTTCACATCTTGCTACAACCCTTTAGTTTTGTTTTTTGAAATTCTCCAGTGATTGAACATCATTGTTCTCTCATCTGGGTACATTAATATTTATTTATTTATTTGCTTTTTTTGAGTCACACCCAGCGACACACAGGGGTTACTCCTAGCTCTGCACTCAGGAGTTACTCCTGGCGGTGCTCAGGGGACCATATGGGATGCTGGGAATTGAATCCCTGTCGGCTTCATGCAAGGCAAACGCCCTACCTGCTGTGCTATCTCTCCAGCCTCTACATTAATTTTTAGAGCTATATAGCCCTAGTTTGGAATTGGTGTATATGATAGAAAAATCTATTGTACTATTATTTGGAGATTAGAGAGATGCTGGTGAAGAAAATAATATAATTATATAAATCTACAAACCTCAATCTTTAGTGATGAAATTCATTGACCATGCCCCAAGCATTGCTTAATCCTGTTGTAGAGGATTGACGGCCTGAGCGCTGGCCTTTTTATTTTTTGTGTGTTTACACAACTAGTTAACCGAAAGGTTGGTGGTTCGTGCCCACCCAGGGACGCCAGTTGTTTAAACACACAAAAAAGGACCGGCTAAGGGGAGGGCAGCGGCCTATCTCTCCCGCCGCCCGCGTTCGGTAGTCTCAGGCCATTTCCCCACTCCAGGGAGGTCAATGGCGATGGTCAGGCAAAGGAAGGAAACGAGGGCTAAGCTGGTTGGTCTTAGCAGCAGTTTATTACATGCAAGAAATGTATGTCATGGGGGCCTCAGGAGTCCTCAAGCACATGCACCCCGAGAGAGCACCCCAAAAAACCCCGAAAATCCCCTTATATACATCATGGTACCTCTAAAGGTCCAATATAGTGATGTCATCAAAAGGAGTTACAGAAAGAACATTGAGGCAGCAAAACATACATATTTCTTTACATCCACAGGCCAGTAATCCTGGCTTCACCTTTTACAAACTACAAGCACTTGGATTAGCACAACAAAGACCAGTCTGCTAGAGCTTGGAATCTACATCCCCAAGATCAGCCTGCCTGGAGCCAGGCATCTACATCCCAAAGATCAGGCCTGTCTTAGCACCTGGGATCTGCATACTTAAGGCCAGCTACGTTCCTGTGAGATAAGGGAAACTTCCTCAATATACTGAAATCATTTACTGAAGGCAGTTTGAAGGGGAGAAAGTTCAGTCTCATCCAAGCTAGTCAGGACACACAGGAAAACTGCTTCTAGGACAGATCAACCCACCCTAGAACAGATTTCCCTGGATGTGTTTCTCCTCTCCTTGTCCGACCAACATATAAGCATACATAATATAAATCATTTTGTATGGACACAGTAAGAAATACTTTGAGCTTATAGAATTGCTCTCCCAGGGCCATTTCAACCTCAGACTGCAGTGCTTAGGCCAGATATCTTTCCTATTCCTAGTAGCAGGGTCCTAGTCTCATCGTTACTTTTGGATCATGACAGTATTTGCCTATGATCAAACTCTTAACTTATAGTTAAGAATCGTGGCACCTTGGTGTGGCCCATCTCGATGCCAGGGTAGCACACAACTTACCGGCTTACCTTGGTTCCATCCAGTCCCACGTCAGGACCCTGCCCTTGGGGTGCTAGGAAGTGAGGACAACTGAGGCTTAAGTTGAGAAGGCAGATGCCCAGGAGTGAATAATGTTCAAAGCCAATAAATTTCTAAGTTACAAAGCATAATATTAATTGTCTTCCTGTATCCATACAAAAGGACATTGCATTAAAGTAAACTGCTCTAAAGACATAGGAGAGGAGAAAGGCAACATTAACTTACAGTACAGCTCCAGTGTCTAAGAAGGATGAGACCTTACAAATTGGTTGGGGAAGAGAGCATAGAAGTGGTTACAGACAGACAAAGTAATGGGAGTGACTTGGGAGCACTGTGATGGGTGCGACCCGATAAACCTAAGCTCCTTGTACTCCAACACATGCTCAGGTTATTTTCTTAGACCTGAGGAAATCAGTCAAATAGTCAAACTTTTAAGCCGAGGATACAGCTCAGTGCTTTCCTCCTAGGTTGAAACTTGCAATGTAATCTGTCGTGTTTTGGGGACTGTTGGAACAATGGGATTTTAATTTTATCAAACCTCAGGCTAAATTGGAATAAATGTGCCAGGTAGGGTATTGCTAGAATCAAACGAGGACAGCCCTTAGAGTCATGTGTTTGAGAGAGAAAAATTCTCTTATTTCATGTGTCTTTTAATAAAAATTTGTGAAGTATCAATATTTACCAATATTACTATAGGCACAAATGTAGACAAAATTGATACGAATCTTTGTACTCATAGGAATTTTATTTGTATGTCTATAGGCTATTATAAAACTAGCAAAGATTAATTAAGATATTTCTCTCCCTTTATCTATCCGATGGAGATCCATATCATAGAGAGAAATAAATCAAGATAGGTTGTAAATAAGTCAGAGTATGTATGGGAAGAGAGGGAAGGCGTCATCCACAAGGCGACATTTGACTCAAAATACGAAGAAGGCGAAGGAATAATCCTGATGTATGTTTGAGAAACAGAAAAGAGTTCCATGTAGTCCCCAAACTAAATAACAAGGAAAATTTGGCAGTCTCTGAGCTCAGAGAGGCAGAGGGACAAGATAATTCAGAATAAAAAATTATTTATAAAATTTATTTATAAAAATTTTAAAATTATAAAATTTATTTATTTATAAAAATGTCTTGCTTGGAATCAGATAGATACTTGGTTTTTGTTTATTTTTGTTTTTTGGGGGCACACCTGGTGATGCTCAGTGGTTACTCCTGTCTTTGTGCTCTGAAATTATTTCTGGTGGTGCTCAGGGGACCATATAGGATATTGGGGTTTGAATCTGTGTATGGCAACTTGTGGAAGTGTAGAGGGTTTGATTCAAAGAGAACCTAGAGTTTGCCCATTTTAACAGGTGGAAAGGCAGAGTATTTTGAATAGAATACTCTGAATAGAAGTGTTAGTGAAACATGGTACTTCTCTTTTGATTGCTAATATTTCTCAAGAAAAGTAAGAAACAGTCACCAATAAGTGGAAAATAGATGAGGGAAGAGGTAGTATGTTTGAGAAGAGAGAGAAAATGTTCAGTGATTCTCTAGTATTTGTGAACAGCAAAATCGCAGTGGAATTGTTAGGGAGCATTTTGGATTAGTTGTCAAGCATTTCAAATAACTCCTTTCAGAATGTTCCATTTTTTTCCCCCATAGTCATATTCAACTCCTTAGGTACAACTTCTGGGTATAATTCTTTGAAATAGAGTTAATAAAATTGGGTTTTGTTAATAGATTAAGGCAGAGGGAGGACAAAGCAAAAGAGCTGAGAGATGATTCAAAGGGATAATTAATTAACTATGAACTTTAAGTCAAGACGAAAGCCAAAAGGTATTGGGGGGCAGATGAAAGATAGGAGAATGAAAGGGTTGTAAGCCGAGATCTAGGAACATATTTCAAAGTCAAGGAACTAGAGGCAGAAAGCTTGAAAGATAGAAGGTAGAAGGTTAAAATAGGTATTCAGGCTATTGATAAAGAAATACGTTAAAGAATGATTTTGGGGTCCAGAAAAATAGCACATGAGGCAAGGTACTTGCCTTGCATGTGGCCACATTAGCTCACTAACCATGGCTTGATCCATCGTAACCATTGTAACCATGGCTACGATTAGAGGGAAGGAGGCCAGGGAACTGAAAGACCTCCGGAAAGATCATTTACTTAGTTACTGAAATCACTAAGAATTAGGTCAAAAGAAATGCCGACAATGAGAGTCATTAAATATGAATAATAGATCAGCAAGAAATAGAAAAGGTGATGACTTGGGTCTTTATATGTCTGCAGTTAATAGAAAAATATGAAGCTTAAATGATGACTTAAACCTGGAACTTGAGGGACCGAAGGGATAGTATGGCACGTAGGGTTCTTGCCTTGCATGCAGCTGACCTAAGTTTGGTTTCTATCACCCCATATGGTCCCCCCAGCCCACCAGGAGTGATCCCTGAGCGCACAGCAAGGAGTTAGGCCTGAGTGTGGCCCTCAAACCAAAACTAAAAAAAAACGAAGAAAAACACAAAAACCAAATACCACTTTCCTCCACCCCCGCCTACCCCCCCAAAATGCCCCCAAACCTGGGGCTTATAATGGAGATCTATCTTCCAAGGGTAACCACTCCTAGTTTCTCTCCTGTTTAGTGGGTAGATGTAGCAACCATGTAATTACTTTTGCATTTATTGTATTTTTTTTTATGTTTTTAGGTAAATTTCACATTTCTTATCTTAATTTCGGAGGTTTACTTTTTTATTTCAATAGTCATTAGAGTAACAGACACTTGTAAGGGTGAAGCAAACTTTTATCTATAACTCCTTTTTGCCAGTCACTTTACAGTTAGAGCAGTTATGTAATGCTGTACTGCCCAGTGAAACATAAGCAGAAGTAATTGAGGTTTCTGAGAAAGTTTTTACTTTCCTGAGAAAAAGAGACACATCAAATACTCATTTCCCTATTACCCTTTGCCCTTCCTATTTTTCTTTTCCTTTCTACAAATAGGCAGCCTCAGGATGCAACAATCATCTAACAATGAGTGACAAGTAACAAAGCACAGAGCGTGCTTCATAACAGGGCTGGCAGAATTGAAATATTGTAAGACTCTGGGTCCCGATGGCATTTGAGCTCCTGCCTCAGCCTTTGCTACCTCTGGAATTCTTGTCCTATGAGGCAAATAAATTCCCCTTCCTAGAAGTCAACCCATGCATTTGATTTTCTCCAATTTGTGACGTGCTGCTTCTCTACTTCATAAAACCATGTTGCTGAGAATATAGAAATGCTAATATATTCGGTTTAAAACATTAAAAAAATCTTGTTATTCTTCAGAGCTGGGGAAGAGCTCAACATTCTGGCACTGCATGGTCCCTAGAGCTGGGAGTAGCCCCCAGGCACCTCCGGGTGTGGTCCCCACACTAAAAAGAAAACAAAACAATAAAAGAACTTCACAGATGTTTTTGTTGATTTATTTTGCTGTATTTTTCTACTAAACACATTTGCTCAACTACTTTTGTACAAATTACTGCCATCGCATCATTAAGCGCTCTAGAGTAAGTTTCCGACATGAGGAACCCACTCTGTCTCTCCCCCTTTCACCTTCCACTCACGTATCAACCACGGGAGTTCATTATCTAGAGCATTTGTGCAGAAACTGTCATTACAATGATCACTGATGACTCTGCTGCATCCTTGTTAATCCTCATCCTCATTGAAACCCTGAGTAAGGATGGCTCAGCTTAATTCCTGCCTGGACTGACTTCAACAGTACTACACTTCCTAGGAATTTTTCAATTCTGGATTAGTTCCCTGATTCTTTTCATTGCTCCTTATCATCTGCCTAGTTCTCACGGTCTCATTTCCAATATGGTTCCTTTCCAACTCTATTCTCCCACCCTAGACCATCTTCTTTCCCTTCATTCTCTCTGTTTTCCCAGGATGATTTAATATATTACACCATATTTCATGCTCCTAAAGATTAGCATTTATAAATTTTAACACAGACCTCTCATTAGGTCTTCAAATATTTCCAGAACATGCATTGTGTTAAATCTTACCCCAAATGGATTTAATTGCAGTTTTCAAAAATCCTACTTGTTCTTTTCTATTTTTTCTTTCATCACCACTATTCATCTAAATACCGAGCAATGAAATTTCAATGTCTTCTTCACTCTTTTTCCTTTCACCCTTATTTTTCACATTCAGTGGGTCACATCCTCACTAGTTGTACCTTGAAACAATTTCTTTTTTAAAAAATTGTTTGAGGGGCCACATTTAGTGGGGACTTGCTCAGGGATACTCTTAGTGCAGTGCTCAGGGGCTGTTTTTTCTGGTGCTAGGAGGATCGTGTAGGCCATCAAACCCATGTCTCTCTTTAAGCCATTTCATAAACCAATTGTAAATATTTTATAAACATTTTCTCTCTTCTCTATCTTTCTCACTTCTCCCTCGGTTTAGGCTATTTCCTACACGGGGAGCTTCGCTTTGCTCATGTCCAGGAAAGGAATTATCTTCATACTCCTTGTCATTATAAAGAGACATCTTTAACTCTATTTTTTGAAGGGGACCACACCCTGCAGCACCTTTTCCTTTCTCTCTGTTCAGAGATAACTCTTGACAGGGCTCTTGGGACCATGTGAGGGGTCGAGGATTGAACTCAGGTTAGCCAAGTGCCCTACCCACTGTATTGTCACTCTAGCTTCCATATTTAACTTTTATAAAATATTTTTCTCCAGTTTGATTATCTACCAACACAAAAAAAATATTGTGATCAGTGACGATACAGAATAGCTTGAGGCTCTTATTAATTGGAACTCTTTCGAGCTTTGGACTATTCAACTGGAGCTGAGCCCATAGGCACAATACAAAGAGAAGACAATTTGAGGGGCCCCTCTAGATGAAATCAAACTAGACCTGCAGAGAAATACCTGAAAAATATTATGAAGAATGCTATTTATCATTTACTGAGGCTTCATTCACTGAGAAGTTCCTGTCTCCTGTCAATATTGAGTAGAGAGAGATATATTTCTCTTGGGCAATCAGTAACATATAGATAAAGCATTTATTTTTAACTCTTGATTTGTGACTCCATCTTAAGTAAAGCCCTTTGGTTCTTATATTCATTCTTCTTTAGTATCATATTTAATTTATGCAACTTAATATTTTATATATTTTGGCTGTTACATTAAATTTTCTTTAGAGCGAGGAAGATAACAAACATATTAATAACTCCTTCCCTAGCTGTTGTAATATTGGCTTTCTTTTCAGCACTTTTCTCTCCTTTGTATCTTTTATTTGCTAATCACATCATGTCATGCTGAATAGAATTTAGAGGCTGGTGATATAGCTTAATAGTATAGCATATGCATCATATATTTGAGGCTGTGGTTTCAATCATTGGTACCAAAAATAAAAATGAAAACATTTACCAGTTACCTTTCTTGCTCTGTAGAAGACTATACAGTCATCTTTGTAATACTATGACTGCCTTTCCCTAATCTTACCCCCTATAACTCATTATGCCCTCCTTTCTAATTACTCAAACCCTGTTTTCTTATTTCTAAATTTCACTTTATTTCAAATGGTACTTTCTTCTATGTATATTCTGTGCCTGCACATATATGCTCATGTTTTTCCTGGTCCTTCAAGACCCCTATTAAAAGTTATTTTCTTGTGGGACCTGTTCTGGTTCCTTCTAAAAGAGTTTTCTTTCGACCCTCCTTCACTGCTGGTGGGAATTCCGACTGGTTCAACCCTTTTGGAAAACAGTATGAATGATTCTCCAAAAATTAGAAATTGAAGCTCCCATTTGACTCAGCAATACCACTCCTGGGGATATACCCAGGAGAGGCAAAAAAGTATAGTCGAAGTGACATCTGCACTTGTTTGTTCATTGCAGCACTGTTTACAATAGCTAGAATATGGAAAAAACCTGAGTGCCCGGGAACAAATGACTGGTTAAAGAAACTTTGGTACATCTACACAATGGAGTACTATGTAGCTGTTAGAAAAAATGAAATCATGAAATTTGCATACAAGTGGTACTACATGGACAATATCATGCTAAGCAAAATGAGTCAGAAAGAGAGGGACAGACATAGAAAGATTGCATTCATCTGGGTAACATAAAGTAACAAAATAAGAGACTAACACCCAAGAACAGCTGTGATAAATACAGGAGTTTCACTCCATGACTTCGAGGCCAGCCACACACTCTAGGGCTAAAGGCAGTTCAGATTGAGAAGGGAGCACCAAATGAAGGGTGCTGGGAAGATCCGCCCAGAATGGGAGATGCATGCTGAAGGTAGACTATAGACCGAACATGATTGCCACCCAGTGCCTCTTCTGCAAACCACAGCACCCAATAGGAGAGAGAGAACAAAAGGGAGTGCCCTGCCACAGAGATAGGGTGGGATGGGGGATGGGGGTGGGTGGGAGGGATACTGGGATTGGTGGGGGTGGAGAATGGTCACTGGTGGTGGGATGGGTACTCGATCATTGTATAACTGAAACCCAAGCACAACAACTTGTAAGTCTACAACTGTACCTCATGGTGTTTCAGTAATAAAAAAAATTATTATAAAAAAAGAGTTTTCTTTCCTATAAATACTCCCCAAATGCTTTCCAGATTCTTTGGTAGTAATACTTCTCACACAGTGTTTTTATTTATTTGTTCTTTTATTTCTTTCTCACCCATTTGTTTTCATTCATCTTATAAAAACACTTTGTACACTTTGGTCTTGGGTTAACAAAAGTTTTTTTTTCATTAAATAAGTGTATATTGCAGCATTTTTTTCACCATCTTCTGTGATATATTGCCACGTGACTTTTTGGATTTGTTAGTTTTTCTCAGTTCCGTGGAATATCACTTTTTAAAAGTTTTGATTCAAATAATAGATTTATTGAGTCATAAAATCACTTTTGGGTCAAAATATCTAGAAGATATAGTCAACTAGTAACACATGGCATCTCTTAGGGTTCTATCATTCTCTCTTTTGAAAACTTATTTGTAAGGTGGGGCTGGCAACGACTCAGTGGAGACCCCCAGAGACACAGCACAGCATGTCCTCTTTCTCATGTCAACCAGACATGTGAAAACACTGCAGCTAAAGTGTACCATCCCTGGTAAGCATGAGCAAACACTGCAATTGAACAGTATGCATTACCTCATGAGCGCTATGGCCAAGTGTGAAAACTGTAAGCAACTATGCAACCACTAGTGAGCATCATAACCAAGCATGCACGTGACCCCCCCAATCACTCCAACAACAACAAAGGAAAGGGCACAGAATCTTTATTGTAATACTGTAGCCAATTTTTAACATAATCTTCACTAGGAACTTAATGAGAAATTGGCAATAAAAAGACTTGTTGAATTCAATTCAGAAATAAGAGATATTTCTGGGGAATTTCTAGTTGTGGTAAATATTTGTGGCATGCTGAACCATTGTAAACTGAGGAGGTTTAGAAAAATTTTAAGTTAAGGCATTTTATTAATCAGTGCTCATACATATGCATAAATTTATATATGTCTTTGTGTGTGTTCATGTATTATCTTAGTATTTGTTTGGCACAATTTTGCCAATAATTTCTGTCTGCAGCATAGTCTCCCACCTACATTGAAGGCAATCTGAGATCAAGGATTACATTTGTCTCCTACAGGCCAGGAGCTGAGCCTACTGATGGCAAAATACCACCTGCCATCACTCTTCTGAACATATGTGTGATGTAGGAGGGTTTCTTACTGCCTGGTGGGAACACAGTCTAGTTCAAGCTGCTCTGAAAGTGGAACATGCTTCTTCCTTCCTGAGTTGGGCTCAGTGAGTTGTATTTTGTTTTGTTTTTCCATGTTTGTCTCTGTGGGAAGTCATCTGACCCACAGACCTAGGAGGGACTAATGGCCACATGAGATCTTGAGGATTCTGGTTAAAAATGCAATAGAAAAATAGTAACCAACTGATAGACACTGGCCCAGGGAGACCAGTAGGCAGCTCTGAAAATAGAACCAAGAAGTGATACATTTTCAAAAGGTTCAAGGTGCAGATTTTCCAAACTCTGCCTCAAAGTAGTTACTGTATTAGTGCAAAAGGATCCTCTGGAGAAAACAAACCAACCAGGAAACACTAAAAATAAAAATTTCTGTTAGGAATTAGTACTTTTAAGAAGATCTGACCTAGAAAGTGAGAATGAATTTTATGTAGTTTTGACATTCAAGTATATGTCAGAGATTAAGTACATGCTGTATCTATGGAGCCAAGAAAAATACATGAAAACACCTAGATACACAAATCAATATTCTAGTATATCAAGAAAATATCGACAAATCAAGACAGTCGAGCTGAATTCTTTTGTGTTTGAAAACAAACTCTATTGCTATGCCAGTTTTACTACTAAAAGGAGAAAATGATAGGTGAATGGATTTGGTTATGAAAAGATGAGTTTTTAGTAAATATATTTTCCTCATTTATAATAGCCTGTCGGTATCCCCGGGAAGTCACACTGCTTATAGTCTCTCTCTCTCTCTCTCTCTCTCTCTCTTTCTCTCTCTCTCTCTCTCTCTCTCTCTCTCTCTCTCTCTCTCTCTCTCTCCTCTTTTCCCTCCCTCTCTCTTTCTCTCCCTTTATCTCCTAGAGTAGAGACAGTGGGATGAAAAGTCAAACTAATTTACTAATTTTAAGAAATTTTCATGGCATTCTTAAAATATGGACTTTTCTCTTCTTGAGGAAATCAGTAAATAGGTCCCAGAGGAGAGAAGGCAAATAAGGTCCTTTTCTATAAGGCAAATCTAAATGGACACTGAGTGTCCTTATTGTATATGTCAGGTGGTTCTCTATATAATAACCATTTAGATAAGAATCAGTTGTTACAGGAGAGTCTCTCAGTTTTTTTCTATAAGATATTGGTAAATGTAGAAGCATATCATGGAACGGAACTTAAAGTACCAGAAATGAAGGCTGGGTCACTCTAAGTAGCTGTAGTTCTAAAAAAATGCTCAGGTGGGACTTTGACTTGCAATTAATTCTGTGTGGTAGAGCATGTGGGCGAATGGCAAAAGGAAGTGAAGAGATTCATTAATTATTTTCAAATTTTCTGATCTTTCTTTCTGTCCTTTTTGTTTTGTGTTTGTTTGGGGGCCACACCTCATGGTACTCAGGGCTTGCTCTTGCTCTGTGCTCAGGGATCACTCCTAGCAGACTCAGACTGTATGTGGTGCCAGGGATTAAACATGAGTCAGCTACGTTGTGCAAGGCAAATGCTCTTGCTATGGTTCCTCTTTCTGTGTTTTTGAATAAACTACAATTGCCATCACATCTCACACTAGGTACAATGATATGTTTGCTGACCATTTTCAAAAGTAAGCAAATCTGCTTTAAAGTACCAAGGCGAAAGATTTATACAATCTGGCAAGAGCCTGGCAAGCCACCCATGATGTATTTGATATGCCAAACACAGTAACAACAAAGTGTCCAATGGAGACACTACTGGGCCGCTCGAGCAGATCGATGAACAACAGGAGGACCGTGACCCGTGAAAGTACCAAGAGTCTGCTAGTATTAGTAAAAATAGCGCTGCACTGTAGCTCTGTCCTCCTGTTGTTCAGCGATTTGCTCAACCAGTAACATCTCACAACAAATTGTGGGAGTTGTTGTTACTGTTTTTGGCATATTGAATACGTCATGGGGAGCTTGCCAGGCTTTGCTGTGCAGGCGAGATACTCTCGGTAGCTTGCCGGGTTCTTCGAGAGGGGTGGAGGAATCGAACCCAGGTCGGCCATGTCGGCCACGTGCAAGGCAAATGCCCTACCTGCTGTGCTATCGCTCTGGCCCATTAGTGAAAATAAAAATTTTAAATAGTTGTTTTAAATAAAAGAAACTATTGTTTTTAACCATAAACTTTGTATGTCCAAGCAATTAATTTACTATTTAAAATAAATACTAGCCAAAGATCTCATTTAAAACATTTGAATTATCTTTTTGTCTTTCTAAAAGTTTCATTTTTTTAACCAACTACTATAGAAGAATAATATATTTTTTTGCAAAATTTACACAAATATAGGATTGTTTAAATACCTTAATAGCATCTAAGAAAAACACTTACTAGCATCTAAGATATACACACGTGATTCATGAATCAAGGACCAGCAGTTGTGTAAATAATGTCAGCAGGAGAGGAATTTCTATGTCGTGTTCCCCAGTGAGTGTGCCCTTCCTCTACTGTCTATCTACATATAGAGAGAAATTTTGTCTAACTCAAATCTCTCAATGCCAATCTGGCTCTAATTTCATTATAATTTTGTTAAAGCTGTTCCTGGACTGGAAACTTGCCTGGTGAGATTTAGCCCAAGGCAGATTTTAATGGCCAAGTTCTATAGACATCAAAGGAAAGAAAAGTTAGTATGAGGGTGCTGTCTCCAATGTGACAGTCTGCTCTCATGTGAAAACTCTATAGAAGTACCCTAAGTTAGGGGAGCCTGGAACATCTCTGACAGGCAGAGTGCAGTTTAATCATTTCTTTCTCTTCTGTGATGCTACCTCAGTGCAGGCATTTCATGCCCTTAGAAGTTTTTGAATATTCAGACTGATCAAAGCGTTTCGGAGTCAGCGCTAATTTCACCTACACCTATTCATTTATCACATGTTGTGCCTTTCATGTATTAATTTACTTCTTCTTAACTTGAATTTAGCTTTGATTTTTTACTCATTCATTTCCCCTTTTCCTCTTCCCGAATGAGGCCTATGAAGACAAAGGGAAAGGGATTGAGATGGCTGAATTGATTGAATGAATTCTGAAGTACTGTGAAGACATATTGTGCTCACCACTAAAAGTTTTCTCTAATGATAAAGCAGTGCACGGACATGACATGACCTAAGGGTTTTTTTTTAAATTTTTTATACAATTTTTTTCACAAAGTAGTTCACAATTACAGATAATATTCAAACACCCACCCAACCAGCGAGCATCTTCCCACCACAATAAGAGGGAAGTATGTAAAGGTTGTTGTATGTCATTCTAGGGCCATTCAAACACATATGTAAGAGAATACAAGCAAGTATGTTAAAACCAAACACATGTGTGCTGCTTTAGGTACATCAATGGGCTAGAGTATAAGAGCTCCAGGAAATACTGCGTCACTCTCTTCTGGGAGCTTTGTTTTATAGTGTCTGGATCGTGGCCATTGGTGAAATGACATGGTACAAGGGTAGTTTGTGGGTGTGACTGCCAGGTTACTGGAAAACTGGGGATCTGGGTGCAGGAAGCCCAGCCCCGAACCGAGCAGGCTTGGAGATCTCAGCCATGGGTCCTGCATACCTGGCTTCCTCTGTCAGTTCCTTCATGGGTGGGGCTCGTCCAAGCATGTGGAGAGTGGCCTTGAGCATGGCTGTGGCTGGGTTCTGGAGGTTTTCGACTGCTGGGGTTCGGCTTGGGGCAGGGAGGGAAATTCAACCTGCCCCAACTCCAAGGTGCCCCTGTGAAGACAGCCTGGCACGGGGGCAGGAGATTCTGCCATGACCCAAGTTTTAACCTCTCCACTATCCCACCTTGCAACAGCACACTTAAGCTAGAAATAGAGAGAGGCACAGAAGATGACTGACTTTATTAACGTTTCTTTTTTGGTGGTGGCTGCTAAGCTGTATGACTTGGTCAGTTATGCTAAAAAGCATCTGCTTAGTGCCGGGCTGCTCCTTGGAAGGCAAATCACCTCTAGAAAGAAATAACACTAAATAACACTAAAATCCATACATTGATGGTTGATTTAGTGATAGCTAGTTAAGTCACACTTTCAAGACTGATTACTAGTTTTGCTCTGCTAAACCTCCTTGAGCACTGTGACAGCAAAGTAAAGAGACTCATTGGAAGTTGGGGCTACGAAGATAATAGATTTGTGGCTGTTTTACCCTTTGTGAGCACAGTGGGTAGGGCATTTGCCTTACATGCGGCCGACCCGGGTTTGATTACTGCGTCCCTCTTGGAGAGCCTGGCAAGCTACTTTACAGTATGCCAAAAACAATAACAGCAAGTCTCAGAATGGAGACGTTGCTGGTGCCCACTTGAGCAAATCGATGAACAACAGGAGGACAGTGCTACATTTTACTCTTGCACATGGGAATATTGCAGAAGGAGTAGAGAAAGCGTGTAGAAAAGACATGTCCTCAAAAAGACTCTTGACTCAGACAATAGGTTAATCTATTTAGAGACGGGTCACAGAGCATAAAACCCACTACAGACAAATCTAGCCTTTCCAACTACGCTAACCATTTATAGGTTTATATAATCTATGACAGAAAAATATAGATGTGAGAGAAATATTCTTTTTATGTTCAGAATTGACACCTTTGTGTGCAGCAAGAGTGTTCTCACTAGCTCCCTGGGTCTTCACTGGGAGCCTTAAGACTTGATATAGAATATCTTAGGGGAAAAAATTATTTCTACCTTTTAGACATGGCCCGATCTAGACCAACTGAAATAAAAATCTCTGGAGATGACACACACAAACTGCTATTTTGTATGAGTGAGTCTAATTTGCAACCAGGGCTGAGTAAATTATACAATTCTACATACCCTATGAGTGTTCAAGAATGTGGGGGATTACTGAGCCATAGCACAGCGGGTAGGGCATTTGCCTTGCACGGGGCTGGCATGGCCGACCCAGGTTCAATTCCTCCGCCCATATTGGGAAGCTCGGCAAGCTACCGAGAGTATCTCACCAGCACGGCAAAGCCTGGCAAGCTACCTGTGATGTATTCAATATGCCAAACACAGTAAAAAGTCCCGCAATGGAGACTTACTGGGCCTTCTGGAGCCAATCGATGAACAATGGGAGGACAGTGCTACAGTGTTTCCGGCATCTAAGAGGATGTCCAAGGATACATTTTTAGGGGATGGAATTCACACCCAAATTCAACTGCTTGAATGAAACTTGTGAGATAAATCATGCAGCAAGAATAGATGACATTTATATTATTATCTGACAGCTGCTTTTTGTACTGACATCTTTCCTTTCTTGTTGCAACAAAATGTGACCATACTGAAACCATTCTCACTTGGCCCCTTGTATAATATGTTTGATATTTATAGAGGATATTTTGTTTGTTTTAATTTGGGGACCATACCCATTGTGCTCAGGGTCTGCTTATGGCTTGGTGCTTGGAGGTCACTCTGGTGTTGTGTCGTGATCTGTGCTGTGCCGGGGATGGATTGTGGTCCTTCTGTATGTGAAATGTACAGTTAACCCCTAAGGTATAGAATGCCTCATAGAATGATTATTCCATAGTATTTTATTATATGCATTTTAATTTTACTATGCTAAGGAATTTTTGAGTGTATACCCCTAAATAAATCTTCATGTCCATATCTCTGAACCCCAGCAAACATCAATCATGGCTGTTCTTAGTCCATTCATACATTTGTCTTTTTCCCGAGAATTCCAGACTTCACATCAGTTACTGCATGATGTTTTCAAGTCAGGCTTTATTCAGATGCAGTACATATATGAACTCATTTTTTCCTTATCATACTCCTCTTAAGGAAGACCCACTATTATCACCATCTTACAGATGAGGAAACAGTGGCATGGAATGATTAAATGACCAGACAAAAGTGATGGGGTTGCTATTTGAACTTGGGGGTCTGTCACTGTGTTTGGCATATCGAATACGTCACAGGTAGCTTGCCAGGCTCTGCCGTGTGGGCGAGATACTCTCGGTAGCTTGCCGGGCTCTCCGAGAGGGGCGGAGGAATCGAACTCGGGCCGGCCATGTTGGCTGCGTGCAAGGCAGACGCCCTACCACTGTGCTATATAATATATGCAATATATACATAATTTTATGCTTTTGTACACAAAACAAACAAGTTTTCTTAGTTCTCTTTTTCCTTCTACTGTCTTTTTGTTTGTTTATTTGTTTTCTGCTTGGCCACACCAAGTGGTGCTCAGGACTTACTCCTGGCTCCTGGCTTTGCACTCAGGAATTACTCCTGGCTGGCTCAAAGGACCATATGTGGTGCCTGCATCGACCATGTATGAGGCAAGCGCGCTACCTGTTGTCTATCTATCTGGTCCCATTTCCTTCTACTGGTTTACATCAATTTTATGTTGGTTATATTTTTATTTATTTAATTCTATTTTTTCATGAGGGTTTTTGATCACATCAGCACTACTCAGGGGATACTCCTGGTTTGGTGCTCAGAGATCAATTCTGGTGCTGCTTCAGGGACTGTGTGGTGCCTAAGATCAACGGGGGTTGGGTTCATGCAAGGCAAGCACCTTACCTCTTGCACGATTCCTCCGATTTCTTAAGTTTTGTTTTTTAACATTTCAGCTTTTATTGCATATGAGTTCGATTCCTCCGCCCCTCTCGGAGAGCCCGGCAAGCTACCGAGAGTATCTCGCCCGCACGGCAGAGCCTGGCAAGCTCCCCGTGACGTACTCGATATGCCAAACACAGTAACAACAAGTCTCATGATGGAGACGCTACTGGGCCCGCTCAAGCAAATCGATGAACAGTGGGAGGACTGTGACCGTGACCGTGAATAAACATATATATTTATAATAAAGAGCTAATTAGATTATACAATTCTCTCAAGCAACACAAGAGTTTTTACCTCTCTTGAATTTACACCACTTTCGATTGTATGTAATCTGAATATTTTATTTGAGGTAAGTAGTCTTTATTTCTTTATTTGATTTTCACTTCTGGGCCACACCAAGTGGTACTTAGCTCTCACTCCTGGCTCGTGCTCAGGGATTACTCTGGTAGGGCTTAAGGGACGATATGGAATCCCAGGGATTGAACATGGGTGTGCTGCATGCAAAGCAAACATCTACCTGCTGTTCTACCTGCTGTACTATCACTCTGGCTCCTGTAAGTAGTCTTTTAAAATAAAGATGTATTTCAAGTTAGTATGTTCATTGCAATTTTTGCATGCAAGTGTTTTTTACATCCTGTTGCTTCCTTCTATATCGTTTTCACTTGCAGGAGTGTATTCCATAGAATTACTTAAAACAAACCCCAAACCTAAAGATGTTTCCATTTTATTTTTGCTCTTAAAAACTATTTTTGCCAAAGGGATATGACTTACTGGCAAATTGTATGCCTTGCATATATGAGATCTGGAAACAGTGAAAAGGAAAAAAAAAAGGATTTTGGTGGACCCATCACTGGTGCACTGCTCCACTGTACACAGAATTATTGATGAGAATCTGTAAGTCTGAACTTGTTTGTTTTTTGGGGGGGAGGGATAACTTTAAGTATTTGGTCTGTGTTACTATGGTGCTCAACTTTCAATATGTCACTGTCACTGTTCTCCCTTTGTTCATTGATTTGCTCGAGCGAGCCCAGTAATGTCTCCATTGTGAGACTTGTTGTTACTGTGTTTGGCATAACGAATATGTCATGGATAGTTTGCCAGGCTTTGCCGTGCGGGCGAGATACTCTCAGTAGCTTGCCGGGCTCTTTGAGAGCGGCGCAGGATATTTATAAATTGAGTTAAAATGATTTTTTTGGGAAATTGGGCACCTAGCACTTGTTCATTATGAAGGTGCCTCTCTTTCTTGTGTTCTGGAATGCTCTCAGGAATAATTTCCTTTGATTGTTTTGAAAGTAATTTCTTCTTTTTTCAACACCATTTTTATTGAGATATTTTTTTGTTTTTTTAGCTTTTTGGATCACACCTGGCATTGTACAGGGGTTTCTCTGGCTCATACACTCAGGAATTACTCCTGGGACCATATATAGATGCTGGGACCATATGATGCTGGGAATCGAACCCTGGTCAGCCGCGTGCAAGGCAAACACCCTACCTACTGTGCTATCTCTTCAGCCTGAGATACTTGAAATTAAAATATTGTTACTCAAGCAGCAAACTTCCTATTTTTTTTGGGGGGGGGGGCTGGGTCCACACCTGGCAATGCTCAGAGATTATTCCTGACTCTGCACTCAGAAATCACTCCAGGTGTTACTTAAGATGCTAGGGATTGAACACAGGTTAGCCACGTGTAAGGCAGACATCCTACCGGCTTACGCTATCTCTCTGGCCTCTAAACTACCTAATTCAATGACATGCTTTCTGGTTGTCATTTACTTTACTTTTACCACCCTTTAATTCTGTTTTCATGTTCTCAGTTTACATTATACTCTACATTCCACAATGCATTGTTATTTATAAAGCTTTGCTTCAAAATATTTAAAGAAATTTTTACATATCTGCACACATAAAAATAAACTTAAAATTCTTTGAAATAGTGGTATTTTCCTTTTCTAAAGTTCTTTATTCACGCAGAACCAAATTTACATCTAATATAATTTTTCAGCCTATAGCACTTGTCTGCATTTCTTGAAGAGTAGATCTGCTAAAGACAAATTCTTTTAACTCCTGTCTAAATATGACTTGATTTCACTTTCATTTTTGAATATATATAGAATTCTAAGTTGGCCAGATATTTTCCCCAGCATGTAACAATGTGATGCTAATAATGTCTCTCTTCACGTTTTTCTTATGTGAAGTTATCTGTCATTCTTATTGTTGTTTACTCCTACAAAAATGTTCTTTCTCTCACCTGAAGCCCAAACTTGTTGAATTTTTTTTTTGTGGGGGATGGGGAGGTTAGGCGGAGGGTCACACTCTATTTTCAAGACTTTCTGTTTTTAATTGCTTTTAACAATCTGGAGCGATAGCACAGCAGGTAGGGCGTCTGCCTTGCACGCAGCCAACATGGCCGGCCCGAGTTCGATTCCTCCGCCCCTCTCGGAGAGCCCGGCAAGCTACCGAGAGTATCTTGACCGCACGGCAGAGCCTGGCAAGCTCCCCGTGACGTATTGGATATGCCAAACACAGTAACAACAAAATCTCCAATGGAGACGTTACTGGGCCCGCTCGAACAAATCGATGAACAACAGGAGGGCCTTTACCTTACCTTTACAATTTCATTTCTTCAAGAACAACAGTCTGATTCATTAATCTTTATATTTTTATTAAGATTATTCTTGGGGTCATTAAAGGATTTTTATTATAAGATTTTTTGCTATCATATTGGAGAGCCCGGCAAGCTACCGAGAGTATTCGATATGCCAAACACAGTAACAACAAAGTCTCCAATGGAGACGTTACTGGGCCCGCTCGAGCAAATCGATGATCAACGGGAGGGCCTTTACTTTACTTTACTTTTTAACAATCTGACTATAATGTGCCACCTGGGGACATATCTTTATTTATAGATCGCTTCACATTTGCTAATCTTGTATCTGTGCATTGGTATCTTTCAATGATTTTGGAAATATTTCACCCATTATCTCTTTAAATATTTCATTTTACCCTTTCTCTTTTCCTCTTTTGAAGTTTTGACTAACTTTTACATGTGTTGTAAGTATTTCCCTCATGCTATGTAATTTGTCTTTCTTAAAAGAAAGTGCACAAATTTGAATAATTCACAGAGACAATAACTTTATAATTGTCCTTTGGGAAATTTCTGTTTAAATATTCCAGCATGTAAAATTATGCAGCATATATTCCCTTTATTTATTAAAATAGTTTAATATGTTTTGTTTACTCATTAAAATGGTTCAATAAATAGTTGAGATATGAACACATAACATACTACATTGTCATGATACATTGAGGGTAATTTTAATTTCTATTTTTCATTTTGGATAATACTCCTGAAAATACTTATATATTTGCTTGATTTCATGTAATATTTTGATTAAAATTATTTCTAAGATTGTTAAAATCCTCTAATGACATGTTTAGGGGCAGGGTTTGGACTACTCATAATCAAAACCTATTCTTATTGTTATTTAAATTTAAAATTTATTTTTTTTTGCTTTTTGGGTCACACCCGGCAATGCACAGGGGTTACTCCTGGCTCTGCACTCAGGAATTACTCCTGGTGGTGCTCAGGGGACCATATGGGATGCTGGGGATCGAACCCGGGTCGGCCATGTGCAAGGCAAACGCCCTACCCGCTGTGCTATCGCTCCAGCCCAATTTTAAAATTTTTAACTGCAGGCACTCTCCAGTCAATTACTTTTCTGTGATAGAAACTAGTTCAGCATCTCCATGGTTCTCTAGGTACTAACTTAATCTGAATTCAAGGGACTCAAAAGCAATTTTTCTATGCTGAGAATCTGGTTCAGAATCCTGGGGAAGGTCTTCTCTATGTTTCAAACTTCAGGTATGGCAGAGGGGCCTTGACACTTAATCTTCTTAAAAATGCAAACTTTAAGAAATCTAATCACCATAAAACTGAGGGTGTATATCTTCGTGAGAAAAGCAGAAAGATTCCCCCAATTTTTCTTTCTGTTTTCTAAAGCTTATTTTAAAATTTTAGGCACAGAGATTTCTAATAATATTAATGATGGAGCTTCATAGATGAAATGTTTCCAAGTGTGAGTTGCACTGATTTTAATTGACATATTATTGATCATGTATCGACTGATGTTGCTAAATTGAAATAAATTTGTTCTTTTAGTTATGTTTGGATATCTAACTTACTTTCTAGACTACTTTACTCAGAACAATATTATTTGGATAAATTTACCTGTGAAAATAGAACTTGTCTCTGAGTTTATCCAGTTCCACCCCCCCTTCAGGTATGATTTCCCCAAAATCAGTCCTAGCTGGCCCCAAAGAGAGCTCCCTGGAGCTCACGAAGCCCAAACACAGGTGTTGTGTTTGAGATTCTGTACTGCATGGTTTCCTGAGAACAGTGGGAGTAGGGGAACAGTTTCTAGGTATAGAACCAGGAGAAGCTCCTAAACACTGCCCACTAAAAAACAAACAAAAATAACCAACAAATCAGAGCTAGGTTTACTGTGGCAGTAATGAAGCTTAAACTCTAAGGCCTTCACCTACAAGGGCCTCTTGAGAAAGCCACAAGTTGCTGAAGATGAGGCAGAGTCAATTTGCAATAAGAAGGTGATCTCATATTAGCACTTCTTCTAAGTTTATTAGCACTTCTTCTAAGTTATAGATAAAGGATATTATCTACAAGTCATCAGCATTTTTATTATTTAACTTTTTATTTTCAGTTGAAATTCACATCTAAGTATTTTAATTTTGGATTTTGGTCCACACCCGGCTGATGCTCAGGGGTTTTTATTGCCTCTGCACTCAGTAGTTATTCCTGGTGAATTTGAGGGACCATATGAGGTACTGCGGATCAAAGCTGGGTTGGCTGCATGCAAGGCAAACATCTTACCCATGGTACTATCTCTCCAGCCTCTTCATTTTATAATTGAATCTGTATTTTTTTCACAAAGTGGGATTCCCAGATTTTAAGCCTCAAGCATCACAAGACTCTTTTCCACCTCTAGTGTTGATGATTATCATTATTTCATATTGTATTTCTTTTTTACTGACCATAAAGATGTAACAGAACATTAGTACCCTACTTGGTGCCATTGTATACATTTCAAAGGCTTTCTTTCTGCATAGCCACAGTACCTATGGGTACATGTCTTAAGTACCTCCAAAGATTGGCTCCAGTCTGCAGTATGATCCACATAGCTGCAAACAACACCCTGAAGTCCAATGTCAAGATTTAGAAAACGCAGAAAAGTTTTATTTTTATTATTTATTTATTTATTTATTATTAGTGGAACACCGTGAGGTACAGTTGTAGATTTACAAACTTTCGTGCTTGGGTTTCAGTTATACAATAATCAATGATCAAGTACTCATCCCTCCACCAGTGCCCATTCTCCACCACCAATAAACCCAGTAGCCCTCCCACCTCCCCACCCCATCCCGCTCACCCCGCCCCACCTCTGTGGCAGGGCATTCCCTTTTACTTTCTCTTTTATTTAGGGTGTTGTGGTTTGCAATAGAGGTATTGAGTGGCCATCTTGTTCGGTCTATAGTCTACTTTCAGCAGGCATCTGCAGGAAGTTTTAAAATGGAAATAACAGTCAAAATTCCACCCCCCCCCCCACAAATTACCTGAATTCATGTTTCAATGTACAATATTTTCATATATATCTAATTGGTATATCACATTAGAAATCTATTTTAACATCTTTTTTTGTATAGTACTTGTACTATGTCCTTTATAGTGAAAAACTTTTCGAAATACTGTTAAAACAGGCTACACACATCCATCATGCATTACTCTTCATTTATTTTGGGTTATTTTCTAATTAGGGTCATTTAGGCTGGTCACTAGTTTTTCAATTACAGTGTATAGACAATTTCTACATACACATTTCAGTTATAGATTCTGAATGTTTCATTACGACAGATTTCTGGATAGGGAGTTATATTTTAATTAGTGTGAACTCTTATCTTAAAGCATTTATGGAACATTCCTGAATTATATCCCTGGAATGTATTTGAAACACATGGGCTACCTTAACTTTATTCTACTCCATGTCTTTGGGACATGGTTTTAATTAAGGCAGACTTTTTTAATGTTACTTCTTTTGTTTCCAATAACCAATCCTCTCTAGAGCCTATTTGGTTATATGATTCTAGAAAAATAGCTCACCCAAAACAATTTAATGTCTGACCTAAATTTTGCAAAACTATTTCATTTTTCTACTCTAAAGTAAAACAGACACTAATGTTTGACAGCATTATAAGTAATTGAGATCAAAGTATTGATTAGAATTGGACATAGTGTTTTCCAGTGGGAGGATAAGGCTGGCAGGGTCAATCAATTATCGCCTCTATCAGTTCTCATTGAAAAGCAATTGGGTTAATGATATCAACTTATGATTGTGTATTTTTTAAGCTCAAAAATAAGCAATAACTCATTGTATTATTATCTATCTGTTAGGAGGACACTGTTGAGAATGACAGGTTGCAAATTTGATGCTCTCTTTTATATATTTAGAAGAAAAGAATGCAAAGACAAATCTTCCTTCCTTTCTTCCTTTTTTCTTCCTTCCTTCCTTCCTTCCTTCCTTCCTTCCTTCCTTCCTTCCTTCCTTCCTTCCATCCTACACCTGAGAGTGCCCAGGGACTGTTCTTCACTCACTGCTCAGGAATTAGTTCTGGCAGTGCATGGGGTAATACACATAGTGCTGGATATCTAACCCAAGTCAACTGAGTTCAAGACAAATGCCATATCTACTGTACTAACTTTCTGGGCCCCAATATGTTCTTTTTTTTTTTTTGCTTTTTTTTGCTTTTTGGGTCACACCTGGCGATGCAGAGTTACTCCTGAGTGCAGAGTTACTCTTGGCGGTGCTCAGGGGACCATATGGGAAGCTGGGAATCGAATCCGGGTGGGCTGCTTGCAAGGTAAATGTCCTACCCGCTGTGTTATCTCTCCAGCACCCCCAATATGTTCTTTTTTTTTTTGTAGGAGTACTGCTATTTATTTAGCCACTGATTAGCTGATTAAATTGGGCATGAACTCCACCTTAAATTTTTTTTTATTTTTATATTTATTTATTGAATCACTGTGGGAAAAGTTACTAAGCTTTCAGATTTAAGTCTCGGTCATACAATGATCAAACCCCTTTCCCTTCACCAGTACTCACTTTTCACCACCAAGAACCCCAGTATACCCCCCCCCTCCCACCCCTCCAAATGCCTGTGAGGCAGATGATTTCTATTTAATTCTTCTCTACATTGATTAAATTCATTAGAATTTCCCCCCCCCCCCCAAACAATCAGAATTGCTGAAAAGGCATTGTGAAATATTTTGTTTTCTATAGCTGGTTATGAGAATCATATAATGTCACGTGGCCACAATTTTGGATTTCTGCAAAGAGGCAGATAATTACAATATTGGTTTCTGTGTGTCTGGTGTTATGGCCGTGTCGGAGAGCTGCTTGTAGGGGGTAATTTGTGATCTCGGTAGGGCGTGAAGGACATGCCGGTACTGCCCCCCTTTCCATGAGACTGCAGTTGCCCCATCACCGCTGGCTTGTACCTGGCTTTCCTATAAGCTCTGAGGCGGCGACCACCTTGCTGCCAGGGGGGAAAAAGGCGGAAAGGAGCAACACCCTTTCCCTCCTGGGGAGGCATGGTGCCGTAGTTTAATGCATGATCCGTTCACTTTTCTTCTGTAAACTGCTGGGCTCTGGACTAAGTCCTTTTGCCTCTGGAGCCATGACCGTGACAGAGAGCCGCTTGGGGTGGGGGTGGGGGCAACTCGTGACCTTGGTAGGGCATGAAGGATGAGCCGGTTCTGCCCTCCTTCCCATGAGACTGCAGTTGCCCCATCACTGCTGGCTCATACCTGGCTTTTCAACAAGCTCTGAGGTGGCGGCCACCTTGCTGCCAGGGGGAAAAAGGCAGAAGGGAGCAACACCCTTTCTCCTGGGGAGGCATGGCGCCGTAGTTTAATGCATGGTCCATTTACTTTTCTGCCGCAAGCTTCTGGGCTCTGGATTAAGTCCTTTTTCCTCTGGAGCCATGGCCATGCCAGAGAACCGCTTGTGAGGGGCAACTTGTGACCTCAGTAGGGCGGGAAGGACGAGCTGGCACCACCTGCCTTCCCAGGAGACTGCTGTTGCCCCGTCACCACCAGCTCATATCTGGCTTTCCAATAAGCTCTGAACCGGCAGCCACCTTGTATGCAGTACAGATGCATTTCTGCCAAAAGCCGCTGGGTTTCAAGATTCATTTCTGAGTCTCCGGTATCATGGCTATTAATCAGCTTGATCAGGAGCCAGAGAGGCCGTTTGTAGGTGGTGACTCAGGGTCTCATTGGGATGGGGAGAAAGAGTCGGCTCCACCCCCATGTGGTGAGGCCCCGTGTGTCTCATCACTGCAGGCCCAAACCTGACTGTCCAGTGGCCTCTGGAGGATGGTGGTCACCAGGCCGCCAAGGGGAACAGGCACAAAACCTATTCCCATCTGGAGTGGCCCAGCCCCAGTAACTTACTGCAAGAACAGGACGCATTTCTGCCAAAAGTCTTTGGGTTCCGAGGTTCGTTTCTGAGTCTCTGGGATCATGGCCATTAAGCAGTTTGATCAGGAACCAGATAGGCCATGCCTCCAATTATATAGCTGAACCGGAGGTGGTTTGTGGGTATGTCTCCCACATACCTAACTTTTGGCCGTTTACTTTCTTGGTAGACTTTGCCCCAAGTTTTGGGGGTCTGGCCAAAGGCACAGCAGCAATTTTGGGGTATCTGAAAGTCTGACATTGCCATCAGGCTGCTGATGCACTCATCTCACAGGTACAGATTTACCTGCTGGCGGCACCATACTCCCCCCAATATGTTCTAAAATGGAAATTTTAGATGGCTTTAGCTTTTCTTTCTGAACTCCAAGAACATATATTCTATCATTTGATTAAATTTATGTTCTGAATATCTGATATTTGCTAATTCTGCTTCCTCAACCAGATTGCATCAAATTAAGCAGATTCCAGTTAGGGTTTTTGCTTTTTAAGAAAGGAGTCATTATACTTAGAGAACCTAACAAGAATTTAAAGTTCTCTAATGCCCAAAAATCCATGGCCTTCCTATACACAGATAATGAGACAGAAGAAAGTGATAGAAAAAAAAACAATCCCGTTCACAGTCGTGCCCAGAAAATCAAGTACCTTGGAATCAGCCTAACTAAAGAGGTAAAGGACCTCTACAATGAAAACTACAAAACGCTACTCCATAAAATAAAAGAGGACACGAGGAAATGGAAACATATCCCCTGCTCATGGATAGAAAGAATTAACATTGTCAAAATGGCAATACTCCCCAAAGCATTATACAGATTCAATGCGATCCCTATAAGGATACCCATGAAATTCTTCAAAGAAGTAGATCAAGCAGTCCTGAAATTTATATGGAACAACAAACGCCCATGAATAGCTAAAGCAATTCTTGGGAAAAAGACGTGGGGAGGCATTACCCTCCCCAACCTCAAACTCTACTACAAACTCTACTACAACCTCAAACTCTACTACAAAAACTAAGGCAGCATGGTACTGGAACAAAAGCAGGTCCATAGACCAGTAGAACAGGGTGGACTATCCGTACACACAATCTCAAATGTATGAACATCTAAAGGAGCAAGAAATGTGAAGTGGAACAAGGAAAGCCTCTTCAACAAATGGTGCTGGCATAACTGGACAACCACATGCAAAAAAATGGGCTTAAACCTCTATCTAACACCATGCACAGAAGTCAGAGCAAAATGGATTAAAGTTCTCAACATCAGGCCAAAATCCATAAGATACATCGAAGACAAAGTTGGCAAAGCCCTCCACGATATTGAGGCTAACAGTATCTTTAAAGACAACATTCCACTGACCAACCAAGTGAAAAAAGAGACAAACAAATGAGACATCTTAAATTAAGAAGCTTCTGCACTTCAAAAGGTACAGTAACCAGAATAGAAAGACAATCTACAGAATGGGAAAGGATTTTCACCTAATACCCATCCGATAAGGGGTTGATATCAAGGATATACAAAGCACTGGTTGAACTCCACAAGAAGAAAACATCCAACCCCATAAAAAAATGGGGTAATGAAATGAACAGAAACTTTCTCAAAGAAGAGATCCGAATGCTAAAAGGCACATGAGAAAATGCTCTACATCACTAATCATCAGGGAGATGCAGATCAAAACAACAATGAGATATCACCTCACACCACAGAGAGTGGCCCACATTCAAAAGAACAGGGGCAACCAGTGTTGGCATGGATGTGGCAAGAAAAGGACTCTCCTTCACTGTTGGTGGGAATGCCGACAGGTCCACCCCTTTTGGAAATCAGTGTGGACGATTCTCAAAAAATTAGAAATTGAGCTCCCATTTGATCCAGCAATACCACTCCTGGGAATATATCCCAGAGAGGCTAAAAAGTATAGTCGAAGTGACATCTGCAATTGTTTGTTCATTGATGCACTATTCACAATAGCCAAAATATGGGAAAAAAAACCTGAGTGCCCAAGAACAGATGACTGGTTAAAGAAACTCTGGTACATCTATACAGTGGAGTACTATGCAGCTGTTAGAAAAGACGAAGTTATGAAATTTACATACAAATGTTACTACATGGAAAGTATCATGCTAAGTGAACTGAGTCAGAAAGAGAGGGACAGACATAGAAAGATTGCATTCATCTGGGGAATATAAAGTAACAAAATAGGAGACTAACATCCTAGAATAGTTGAGATAAGTTACAGGAGGTTTACTCCATGGCTTGAAGGTCAGCCACACATGCTAGGGGGAAGGGCAGCTCAGACAGAGAAGGGAACACAAAGTAAAGGGTGTTGGGAGGATCCTCCCAGGATGGGAGATGCATGCTGAAAGTAGACTATAGACTGGACATGTTTGCCACTCAGTGCCTCTTTTGCAAACCTCAGCAACCAAAAGGAGAGAGAGAACAATAGGGAAAGCCCTGCCACAGAGGCAGGGTGGGATGGGGGAGATGGGAGGGGTGGGAGGGTTAATGCAATCATTGGTAGTAGAGAATGGGCACTGGTGGAGGGATGGGTACTCGAGCATCATATAACTGAAACACAAGTACAAAAACTTGTAAGGTCAACAACTCCACCTCATGGTGTTTCACTAATAAAAATAATTAAAAATAATTTAAAGTTCTATAATTCATAGTTGTAAACCTATGGCTGCTAGGTTGAAGTTGATGCATAGCAATATCTAGATTAACTTATAATGTTGGTGATATATATAATATCTTGGTAATACATAATATTTATTGGGTACTTAGTATATGCATTATTCTAAATTCTTTATATGTGTCGTCAATTTTTACTAACAATAATCTTATGGTTAGGTCTACTGTCGTCTATACAGGTAAGAAAATCAAGAATTAGACTTCAGTATTTCCCAGTACTAAAGTTAGTGAGTCATGTGAAATTTGAAGTTGGATAATTTACCTACAAAACCCTTTTTCCTAACTGATATAAGGAACCTTCCAAGGGCACCAGGAACCAATTGCCAACATTAAAAAAGAACATTTCATATAATTCTCATCTCTAAAGACCTTCATTTATTCAAGAAAAAACTTGAGTTCCCTGATTATCACTTGACATCCCGTTACTCATCAATTTGCTCAAGCGGGCCCCAGTAATGTCTCCATTCGTCCCTAAGAGGAATAGGAAAAGCTATGCTTGGAGTATCACGCTTTACTCAAATGAGAGAAAGAATCCGGAGTTCCGACCTCCGTCGACGGCCAAGAATCAGGGACGCTGTCTCGTTTGCCAAGGCATGGAAAATCAGATGGGCTGGACACATAATGAGATTTGGAGATGACCTCTGGACCAGAGCCATTACCGACTGGATTCCATGGGACATCAAAAGACCGCGTGGCCGCCCACCTATGAGATGGTCAGACTTCTTTGTCAAGACCCTGAACAATCGGTTTGAGGCTTTCATGTTCCTAGAACGAGCAGACGCCATTAGGCTACACTAGCACATGACAGGGATGAATGGAGACATTACTGGGGCCCGCTTGAGCAAATTGATGAGTAACGGGACATCAAGCGATAATCAGGGAACTCAATTTTTTCTTGAATAAATGAAGGTCTTTAGAGATGAGAAACATTTTCCATTTTTGATGAAATATATGCTCTTGCATTTGCCTTCCTTCTGACCTACTTTTCTCATTTGTGTGCAGGTCAACCTCGTGAGCATTTCTCACTCTTGAGTTAAAGCAGTGGCTCTCAACCTCAGTGATTTCTCTTTGCCAGGGGACATTTGGCAATGTCTCGGCAGATTTGATGGGATGGGAGCTTCCGGTGTCTAATGGTCATTCTAATGGCTACTCCCAAGCGAGCGGGCCCAGTAACTCCCAAGCATGAACAAAATAATATCTAGCATAGTAGTGCTTAGGTGGAGCATGGGTTAACTTGACCTTACCATTTCATAGATGGAAAAACTAAGATTAGAAAGAACATTACTTGATGAAGATACCACACTAAGTCAGGACCAAAGGCAGGCAAGAGTTCACACATGCCAATTCTCCTTCCTGTTTCTAAATCTTGTGGGTCTTGAGCAGACATTTTTTAAATAAGTGAAATTGTTTTAGTTTATATAGTTAAAATGAAGGCAAGAACTAATTATTTCAGTGATTATGAAAACTCTTCATTGTCTTATCTATTGGATGGAAGATTTGCTAATTAAGAATCTTCCAATTAGCCTTAAGTGAAAAAAAATGTGTAGCTTCAAAGCAACTTCCATGATCCAAATATAAACCATACCTTTTAAAATAATCTATAACTTATATTTATTATTATATAATAGAATTTTGGATAAGAATAATTAGAATAATTTTTCTTCCCAAATTGTACAGATTGTAAGGATGAGAAGAGACTCTCCTTTCTGTTTTCATTCAGTTAATAAACAAAGCCAGGGAATTCACAGAAAATCTTTGAACTATGCACTTAATAGCATTTTCTTTTTATTTAAATTATTTTTTGTCAGTTGAGATAAGACACTCTTCTTAGCTCAAATGTCTGAACTTTTGATTTCTGTAAATTCCATTTAGGCTGTTGCTATGGTTTAACTAATTTACTTTTTTAGCTAATATGTTTAGAAGTCAAACATTCCAGAGACTTAATAAAGACCTGCAATTGGTTATGCAAGCCATTTATCTTTGATATTAGCTCTTGTTTAAAATTGTGTGATCTAAAGAAAGACACAGAATTTTGAACTTAAAACAGCAATAGCAACAGTACTGCGGGTACAGTGTTTGCCTTGCACTCAGTGGACCTGAGTTTGATCCTTAGCATGCTATGTGGTCCCCTGAGCACTGTCAGGAGTAATTCCTGAGTGCAGAGCCAGGAGCAACGCCTGAGCATCACCAGGTGTGACCCAAAAAGTCAAAAACCAAAACAAAACAACAACAAAACCCATGCATAATGAATGTAATAATAGCTTAAGTTTCCTGTGTGACATGCATTACTAAAATGCTTTATGTTGATTATCTTATTTCTTTCCACTTAGCCAGTGATTCCTGCACTAAAATTATTAATCTGTGAAGAAAAATACATCTTGCATAATCAAAAGTCCAAAGCAGGATAGCTCTAGAGTTAGTTTATAAGGTGAATTAACAATGGAGCTTGGATTGACCTTCAGGGGAGGCAGATTGAGGTAGCAACATGACTGATGCCTTTCCAGTGTCACAAAAATATTTAATGGAAGGAAAAAGATCAGTTATTTCCTTCCTTCCTTCCTTCCTTCCTTCCTTCCTTCCTTCCTTCCTTCCTCCCTTCCTTGCTTTTTTTTTTGGGGGGGGAGACAGTATTCCTGGTAGTGCTCAGGGGTTACTCCTGGCTCTGCACTCAGGCATTACTCCTAGCAGTGCTAGGGATTGAACCCCAGCGGGCTGTGTGTGAAGCAAATGCCCTACCTGCTTTACTATTGCTCCAGCCCCAAAGCTTTCTTTGTCTTTTTTTAGCCTTTACGTTTAACACTAAGATTTAGATTTTACACTAAGCAGTGTTAGGTTCATGGATCCCAGGGCATCCTGGTGCTTCTCTCTCTGGTATACGGATCCCAGGGGCCTCTACATCTGTCAGTGCTTAGGGACACCCACTACCACGGGGGACACTCAGTGCCAGGACAGGACTCAGTGCTAGGCCTCTAAAACAGAGAAGCCTTTCCAGAAGTCCCCATGCATTCGTCCCATAGCTAATTGATCAGAATTATGCCCCTTGTCCATTCTCTGACAAGGAAAATGAGGTGACCATGATAGGTAGAGTGAAATGTAGGACTCTTGGGAGGAGGTTCTGTTGTTTTCACTGGAGTTCCTTGAATAGAAATCAGTAGTAGACTGAGAGCAAGGCAGCTAACAGGGTCTCAACGGTACTGTGAGCTGGACTGGTTCTTTGGTTACTGCTTTATTGCTTTATTATAGATGTCGTCATCCAAGCAAGTGACTCAGATTTCCTGTGACCAGATCACCAACTGAATTACTAGGATGGTAGAGAAGCATGAACCTTCTTCAAGATAAAACAGGACCTAAAGTGTGTGTGTGTGTGTGTGTGTGTGTGTGTGTGTGTGTGTGTGCGCGCACGCGCGCGCGCGTGTGCGTGAGCCAGCTTATGGTGGATGTTCCTCTACTCTTCTGGCAGCAGAAGTCTCCTGGGGTTCCTTCGTCTACCCTGTGACAGTTCCTGCTGGAGATGAAACGCTGGTTTTATAAACCGATGCTGAGAAAAACTGAAGCCACATTAGCTGATAAGCTTCCTATCCCAAAGCCTAGAAATTCTGGGGCCTTCACCTGCTTTGGTGTCATAGTTTCTCCTTTTAGATTTGCTATGAGATTTCTTGTAAGCTGATTTTATGAAGATTAATATTGGTGAAGAACCCATTGATGACTATCCCACTTCTACACTTTATGGCTGGTTCCTTATGCTGCAAGAGCCCATGCTTCTATATACAAAACAGAATTTTATGTTGTCTCTGGACAGCCGTGATAATCGGAGTCTGGATCTTTTTTATTTTTTCTTTTCTTTTTGGGTCACACCTGGTGATGCACAGGACTTACTCCTGACTCTATACTCAGAAATTACTCCTGGCAGTGCTCAGGGGACCAAATGGGATGCTGGGAATTGAATCTGGGTTGGCTGCGTGCAAAGCATACGCCCTACCTGCTGTGCTATTGCTCCAGCTCCAGAGTCTGGATCTTAACCTCTGATAGCTCTTCCCAGTGGGGAATCCGCTGAATTAGTTAACTTTTATAAAACGACCCGGGTTTGATTCCTCCTTCCCTCTTGGAGAGCCCGGCAAGCTACCGAGAGTATCTGCCCACACGGCAAAGCCAGGCAAGCTACCCGTAACATATTCGATATGCCAAACACTGAAACAAGTCTCACAACGGAGACATTACTGGGCTCTCTTGAGCAAATTGATGAACAATGGGAGGACAGTGGTACAGTGCTACAGATAATGTCAATAATGCTACCCATCCCACAGGATAGGACTGTAATAAAGGAAGAAATGGGAAAAAAGAAAATAATGGAATAAAGGAAAACATATACCTAAAGTGCTTAGCAGAGGACCTGGCACTTGGGAGATTCCAATGATTAATAACTATTAACATTATTGCTTTGGAAATATTAAAAAATTCTAGAGTGTTCATAGCTCACTGCAGTAGTCACTGTCAATATCTAAACTCTGACAATTAGCTTTTCTTCTAATTCTGGCAGATATAATAAGCCTGTTAATTCTATCCCCTGAAAAATATCCTGTAGATGCAGTGTAAGGCTGTTATGAGAATTTAACAAAATAGCATATCTAATGTGCAATTAAATATATCCACTATGAATGATGTTCAAACTTTTAGTGACAATGTGACTTTGTTCTGTCAAGATTTGGTGTATCCAGTATTCTTGAGCTCCAGATTGGGGCTCCCCACCCCCCACCTCTCCCAGGGCCACGGAGTCTTCCTGGTCCTCTAAATAGTATGAAAGTTTATTTAAACTTCTGATTCACAAAGTAGCTGTCATGGTCTTCTCCCTCCCTCTTCAAAGCCCTGGGCCTAATTGGGATGCAAATGTCTCCCCTGGTAGCTGTGTCTTGCTTCTGTCAGCCCAGGAAGGCCCTTGGCCATCCGAGGGGGGAGGTAGGGAGATAGAGAGCAAAAAGGACCCTTCCAGGGGTTCTCCATCTTTGTGGGTTGCAAATGATGATGATGATGTATGAGACAGTGATGCCTTTGGAGTCTGAGGAGGACATGACAGACAGGATAATATGGGAGGAAAATACTGTCTCCCTAATGGAGACGGATGGCCTTTGCTTGTCTTTCTGGCATTGTTCAGGCTGGGGCTGCACCAGGCTGTCATCACTGGGGGGCAGATTCGGCATGTTGGCCACGCTGTCCTCAGTGGTAGCCTTCAACCGAGTGAGGGTGCAGTGAGAAACAAAGACTGAGTGTTGCTGGGAGCTTTGCCATGCCTGTTTGTCAGGAATGACAGTTCTCATTTGATCGGTCGCAAGTGCTGGCCTTCGGGTTTTTTCTCCTCCACACCAAACTCCTCTGTAACACGTGTGTCATCCTCCAACCACCAATTAAAACAAAACAAAGCAAAAAAACCCAAACAACACTCCCCCCAAACAAAAGCCCCATGAGCTCTGTTAAAGAAAAAAATCTTAAAAAAAAAAAAAGACCCAGATCCTTACCCAAACCACTTCTACGTGGCTACAGGAAAGACGGGAACTAGAGTAGGAATGTCATCTTTAGAAATCATCTTTTGGAGCAGTTTTATTAATTTCACTTCTCTGTGGTTACCACATGTTTGGGGAAGACAATTGATTTCACAGATCTGTGTGGGAGGCTGAAGATTTGGCTCTGAAGGAGCAGAGAAACCCTACAGCAAGAACAGGCTCACTAATTGACACACAGCAAAAATGTTCTTCAGGGAAACTTTCTCTGGGTGCCAGCTTTTTAAAATTTAATTTTTAAAGTTTAAGTTATCGTATTTTTTAATGAAGTTCAATGTTCTTCTCTTTTTCTCTCTACTTTATTTAACGCCATGATTTACAAAGTTGTTCAGGATGATTTGTTACAGGCATTCACGATTCTAGAACCAATCTGACCATCCCTGTCATCTCCCCTCCACCATTGTCTCTATTTTTCCAACTACCCCTCAAGCCTCCCCCGGAGCAAGCACACAGAAATTTATGCTATATTGTTCATTACCACTAAATGGCTAACAGAATGATCAAAAATATTCCCTTAACAACCTTTACCCTTTTCCCTTCCTAAACGTTCTCCCCAAGATTTCTGCTTAAGAATTTAAAAGGTCAGGAAGTTAGCTCAAAGGGCTGCATGCAGGATATGCTTTGTCTGTGGCGGGCCTAGGATTGGTTGGATCACAAGCTCTATGTCGTGCCCCAAGCACACCTGAAGTAATCCCTGAGTCTGAAGTAGCCCCTGAATATGGCCCCCAACAAAAGAAAAACAAAGGATAATTTAAGAGAACAAGTAAGCCGAGTCCTAAATCATAATTTGGGTTCCCAAATTTCTGCCAGTGATGGCTAATATATAGAAGCATCCTCAGAAAGAGCCCTGAAAGCTGTTGCTGCCTGGGGGCTGGAGCGATAGCACAGCAGGTAGGGCATTTGCCTTGGATTGGACGCAGCTGACCCGGGTTTGATTCCCAGCATCCCATATGGTCCCCTGAGCACGGCCAGGAGTAATTCCTGAGTACCTGAGCCAGAAGTAACCCCTGTGCATTGCCAGGTGTGACCCAAAAAGCAAAAAAAAAAAGAGATGTTGTTGCTTATTTCTCCATTCTGAACACTTCCAGCGGACAGATATCTCAGCAAGCAGAGTCTCAGCTAGAGGGAGAAGCAGGTGATTCTGGTTGGTCCCCAAGATCTCTTATATTCAGAATAAGTTATCAACAGCGGTGGAGATCACTGTTACTATAACTCACGCCTCACTGGCATTCTTTTTTTCCATTTTTTTAAGGGAGAGGGACTATGCTATTGGATGCCTTTGAGATGTCAGCTTGAATGACTGAACCTTCCTGATAGGAATCAGTTCTGATTCTAAATAAATAATAGGCCACATTGGAAAAAAATCTCAATTGCGAGATCTGTGGGTGGTAGTGGGTGAGTCGCTGCTGTTTTAGAACTTTAAATGTGGGTTCCTTGGCACTAGCTTTATTTAAAATAGAGTGGTAGCTCTTCACGCCCTCTGAAAAGTTAATAGCCCACCTTTAAGGAGATGGTAGCCCTGCAGTGTTTTCATGTTACTATTTTTACTTCCCTGTGGGAGGAGTACATGGAGCATTCGGGAATGCATGGAAGACAGGGTTCCTCACCAGACAGCTCCATGATGACTTGAGACAGATACTTTAGGGGCCCGATGTGCATAGACAAGAGTCGGGGTGGAGTCTGACATCCTCGCCGAATATTCCAGAAATCCTCCAACTGGCCATTCCGTTAAAGCCCACCTTCTGGTTTCTTCTTTGATTTGTTCTGTCCCCAACTCTTTTGTTCAGTGCCACCTGGTCAAACTCGAATTGGCAGGGGAGGGCTTGTTTCCACCATCATGGTTGCATCTCAAAGTTCTCTGAAGAGCATGGAAATGAGTAGCCTCATTGAACGAGGGCTCAGGGAGATGGACCCTGAAGAACTGGCACTGGGAGCTTATGGGAAGCAAAGAAAGCGCCCGAGAAGCCTGGGTGCGGGTGGGAGACAGCTCCAAGTTCAGAGGATGACGAGAAAAGTGCTGTGGGCTAGCCAGAGGCTTGTCTCTAGCCCTGACTATGACCTTGGCCCAGATCAAAACTCCCTTGAAAAAAATGGGAGCTACATCAGTCTGCCAAAGACGGGGTATTATTACAAACACTAAAGCATTACATTAAAAAATAGTGAGACCCAGGGGAAGGAAGGAAAAAGGGGGCTGTGAGTGGAGAGGAAGTCACGCGTTTCATGAAATCGGAGCTTTTTAAGGTTGTTTTGGGCAAAGTTTCAAGAGGAAGTGCTGGTTATTAAGGCAAACAATCGCTAATCTAATCGCTATCAGAAGACATGTGTAAGTTCAAGCACACATTTTTGACTCTTCTGGATTTTGGATTTTCAGATGAATACTGTAATATGAGTATAAAAATGATGGGAAAATTTATTTAAGGAAGCACCGTTTCTCATCTCAACTCTGTATGAAGTTGGAGAAATCTGATCAGTCATTCAGAACAATCTAATATTTTTAGCTCAACTTCTCTTTTAGTTAACTACTAAATCTTCCTTTAACTGAATCTTTCTTGTTTGGAGATTCCCTGTGTCCCCACTTGAATCATACTGTCCTCCAGGCTACTACCGGCCTGCTAACCATGCTAGGCTTACTCTGCCTCTGCTTCCTCCGCTTGTCTGATTTATTTAATTTATTTATCTATTTACTTCTTTTTGGGTCACACCTGGTGATGTTCTAGGGGATACTCCTGACTCTGCACTGCTCTCAGGAATTACTCCTGGTGGTGTGCATATGGGATGCTGGGGATAAAACCTAGATCACCTGTGCTCAAGGCAAACGCCCTCCCTGTAGTGCTATAGCCGCTATAGCCCTGGCCCGTGTGTGATTTCTTGAAGAATGAAGACACCTTGTTCATGTTTGATGCATAGCAAACATTTAGTCAATATTGGAATAGATGAGAAAGGGGCAAATTGTGATAGATTTGCATTGCTGTATAACAAATTACCACAAACTTAGCAACAGACATTTATTATTTTATAGTCTCCATGGGTCAGGGGTTAGGATCTGGATGTGTCCTCTGTTTGGAATCTCAAAAGGTTGAAATTGGTAATGGTCTGGTCATGAAACTCACCTTCAACGCTGGGCTATGAGCTAATTCCAAATTCATTGGCGTGGAAAGAATAGATTTTCTTGTGGTTGTCTGATTGAGGGTTTTATTAGTTTTATTATCTAAGACAGAGTCTCAATAATATAAAGCAGTCAGAGAAATGACAGCCCATCACCTTAGTCTTTTTCCATTTGTTTAAAACAATTCTCAGTTCAATTTGTACTCAAGACAATTGGATTAGACAAGGACTTCCGTGGATGAACAATCCTCTTTTCTGTCAAAGGCCATCGGATAGTTATGACATCATTGGCAGGCCATACAATATAAGCAGAAGGGCTATGGGCAGCTAATGAGAAGCACACATGTTTCTCCTGTCATGTACCAGCCATGATGACTGGGAACATATATGATAATAGTCATTATACAGCCCCTGGTCTGGATATCTCCCATAACTGGATAGGGGGACCTACTTCAATCCCTCTGTATAACCTTTTCCTCTGGCTTAGTGTTTTTATTCCAATTTTATATTTTTGTTTGAGGCTCGAAGGAAAGTAGCTTAATATTTTTAGTCTGTGCTTCATTATCTGAATCAGTTTTTAGTTTTTGTGGTTGTAGTTCAGAAAATAAATATAGCAACCTCATATTTCTCAATCATATGCTCTATGAAATCTGAGCCTGCATGTTAGTTATTTAGCTCTTAATTCTCAGTTCTAACCTCCCTCCCCCACCTTTCTGTAATCTCTTGATGACACTGGTACTCTGCAAAGTAATATTATTATTTTCTTATCTGGCTTTCAGTTTAAGTCCAATAGGGGCAGGGGGTCAGGAAGGCAGGAGAAGAGGAGAGGGATTGTTCTTGAAGTCTGTTCATTTCAGCATCACCCCAGCAAATGCTCTTCACTTTGACAGTGCTTTGTGTTGTCAGTTCAACTTCTTTTAGCACCTTCAGAGACATCCCCAAAGTTCTCCTTAGAAGCAGCACTGAGTGGGCAGGGCTGCCTCCTTTAATGGCTGAATCCCCAGGCTGGGGTACTTCCTCTAACTTGGTAACTTGATAACCTCATTCTTCTCTTTTTGTTCTTAGTGGTGGGGGGAATGGTCTGAAATTATTGCCTTGGTTGAATTTTCTCATTTTACCTTTTCTGTCCTTCTGCGCCTATTAAGATAAATATCTACATTACAATATCCAATCTGGTTTATTTTCCTGATTGATCCTGATAGATACCATTAGCCTGTTTTTTGATTTCCAACTTAATGCTTTTAAACCATTGGGCCCATCTTGACTTTGCCAGTCTATCTAAGGATTCCTGGCTAAGTAGTAATAGATATTAATAGATTCACAGGAGGTGATTCATTAATTTACTCCTCTAAGTACAGTGAATCATGATTAGAACCCTTGAGAATCCCAAACTTAGAAATCTGTTTGTGTGAAGTAATGGAGTATCCTAAGATATCCCCATTTCACAGATGAAGAAACAGCACAATTCATTTCCATCCAAGGTTTTCTTGCTAGTTGAACGTTCTAGAAGTGTCTTCTCTGTCTGAGCACTACTAATATCTTCTCACCTTGCCCCTAAATTTGTTCCTCTCCTTGTACTTCCTCACTTTTTTAATGGCATCTGTACCCAATTTGAAATTCTGTGAGTCATGAAAGATGACTTCACATTCTCCTTCTCCCTTAAATTAGTGCTCATCTTTCACTAAAATGTGTCTCCCATCTGTCCTCTTTTTTTCCCCTATAGTCTCTAAGCTTTGTTTAGGCCCTCACTATCTCTTGCCCAGGCTATTGAACTAGTCTTCTGATTGGTATTTCTGCTGGGAACATTTTGCACACTGTTTTTTAAAAAAGTATATCTCAAAGGTAATTTACAGAATATTATTCCTCTCGTCAAAAATCTAAAGCGGTTCTCTATTACTTATAGTTATTCCAATACTGGGAATATAAACTTTCCTTCAAAATTTGACCTTAGGTTCTATTCCCAGCCTTGCCCTTATTCTCTCACTAGTAGGTGTCCTTCTTGCTGATAAAATCCCGATAATCTGGTTATACTTCTGCTCAAACTGTTCTTAAAAGCTGATATGACCCCTTATCAAGGACTCCTTCTCCCTCCTGTAAACTGCACCGGCCTTGATCTTCCTCAATTTCCGCTTACTCTACCCAGCCTTTCTTGATTAGTTTATATCTCCCAAAAGTAAAGTGAAGTAAGTAAAGGCCCTCCCGTTGATCATCGATTTGCTCGAGCGGGCCCAGTAACGTCTCCATTGGAGACTTTGTTGTTACTGTGTCTGGCATATCGAATACTCTCGGTAGCTTGCCGGGCTCTCCGAGAGGGGCGGAGGAGTCGAACTCGGGTCGGCCACGTTGGCTGCGTGCAAGGCAAACGCCCTACCGCTGTGCTATCGCTCCATGAAAACAGGGAACATTCCCTTTTCAGCAATGATCTCCAGCTTGAATTTAATTGTATGAATTATCTTACTCATGATTTGTTAAAAGTCTTAGAATTCATAGCTTTTGTGGGACTGAAGAGATAGAACAGGCATTAGGGCACTTGCTTTACGTATGGCTGACCTGGGTTTAACTTCCGGACCCCATATCATCCCTGGAGCTCCCTGGGAGTGAGGAGCAAGGAACAAGGCCTGAGCATGGCCAAGTATGGTCCTAAAACCAAAATAAATAAATAAATAAGAATTCACAGTTTTTGTGACCAAACTAAAATGTTTAGCATTATTCCTTGGTGATGGGATCTTAATTTTTGCTATATATAAGGAATATGTCTGTGTTCTATAAATTGTTAGAGTGGGAAGGAGTGTTTTTAAAGAGTTTGGCATAAATTGATTTCTATATTCTTTCTTTTACATTTTGGGATATGAACTTTGTTAGATACAAGATCCTGAAGTGTTAGCTTTAAGGAGTCACATATAAGCACTTCAATTCAGGACAAATTGGTTTGTTTGGGGGCTGCACTCAGCAGTGCTCAAAGCTTACTCCTGGATCTGTGCTCAGTGATCACTCCCTGTGGTGCTCAAGGAACCATCTTTGGTGCAAGGGATTGAACCAAGGTCAGTGTCACACAAAGCAAGCACCTTGACTCTTGTACCATCTCTCCAAACCCCAGGAACACTTTTAACTTGTAAATAAATTATGGCATGTGTTAAACATGCAAAGAATCTTTTTGACCAGTGTCACTTTGTTTTCTAAGTTTCAATTTCTACTCACTGGCATATACTTTTAAAGCAGGGCATTGTCTCATACACAAGAGGGAGTCAAGTTTACTTGGAAGAATTCAAGGCAGCTGGATTTGGGGTAAGAATTATTCAAAACCTACTCTGACAAGTTACAAAACAAAAAGTCAGGACCATAGATTCAAGGTCATGAGTTGGAACGGGGGTCAAGAAGTAACTCTGTTGGTTTGGAAATAATAAGGCTGACCTTTTAGGAGGGCAGTTTTGTGGAGATGGCTACTTAGATAATGCCTTGGGATTTATGTATAGAGAAACACATTTTTTGGTAAGTGCATTCAGCTGCTTTTGCTTTGACTTCAGAACTGCAAGAGCTGTGGGAACTGCCCCCAGATCCGAGATGGTTTTCAAAGAATCAAGGGCTCCTTATGCAGTCCCACTTCCTGGTTGCCATTTCGTATTCCTGTGAGGGGTCCATGGAACAGAGATGGAAGTGTCTGAGATGCGGGGGAGGAGGGAGGAAGTTCAGAGAAAGGGGTAGGGCAACCACATTACTTTTTTTAAAACTAAGTGGAGGGGGAGTGGGGAAAACAGCTACACAGCATTTCTTTTCTTTTTCTGCCACCTTGTCCAGGAACCACTCTCTGACCTTCGGTGAGCTATGGTCATTATTAGGAGATACTTCTTTGTGCACTAGGCCACCAGAAATGGTCTATCATTGGGGTTAGGGTTTGGCGAATTTCCTACACTGAACAGGAAATCTTTTGCTAACTCCTGAAAGCTCTGGTTTTTGTCAGAGTTGTTCTGGATCATAGTCGACGGCAGAGATAACTGTTCATCATGAGATAATGGTGTACTGCGATCAATGCCTTGACTGAATTTGTTCCATGGGATGTGTATATATCAACAATTGAAATTGCATTAGTCACCTTGACCTGATAGATAGATGTCCTGGGCTTGGGGAAGCCTGTACTGTTCTGGTCTGTGCAGGACAGGGAGACACTGAGACCTATTGTCAGCTCCACAGATAGGCAGCCATCTGTGAAATATGGCCCAAAGAATTCTGTGAGGCGAGTGAACCATATAATTTATCATCCACTTTGGATCACTTCTGAAAGTGAAAAGGGGTGGTAATTAATTAGGCTGGAGTCACAGGTTCTGGAATGGCCTCTGACAAACCTGGATTCATTATCATGAAAGCTCTGTCTTTTCTTATTTTTATTTTTTTGGCATTTTGAGTCACACCCGGTGATGAACAGGGGTTACTCCTGGCTTTGCAGTCAGGAATTACTCCTGGAGATGCTCAGGGGACCCATATGGGATGCTGGGAATCGAACTCGGGTCAGCCGCATGCAAGGCAAACATTCAAACTGCAGTACTATCGCTCTAGCCCCCTGAAAGCTCTCTTGTTTAGTTCAACTGAACAACATTGCTTAACCTCTGCACTAGGCATCGACCACTTACATAACTGGTGCAGATATGTTAATAAGTAATGACAAGACAGAGGGTTCAACACAATTATGAATGCAGGTGCAAAGGCAACAAAAGGGGATACAGTTACTCCTGGGATGGAGGCGTGGGGATAAGGGCCCTTAGTGCAAGAAGTTCTGAAATATAAATGATTCGTGAGTATAAAGGTGGGAGAAGGGAATTATAGAAAGGGAGAATAGCAAGTGCAAAGTCACAGATACTTGAAAACGTCACAGTATGTTTGAGAGATTGTTAGAGTGCACGTGAAGATTTTGCGTTATTAATGCACAGTCAAGCATACAGTCAGAGTGTGAGGAGATCCAGCTAAGTTGCAGCCAGATCACAAGCAACTTGATAGTCTTCACCAACCAGCGTGGCTATAGCTGCCTGAAGCCAGGTTAGCAAGCTGTAGTCCATGAGTCATATTCACTGTTTCTATAAATCAAGCTTTATTGGAACACATCCAGCCTTGTTCATTCTGTTTCAAAAGTGGCTGTATTCACACGACAACAGCAGAGGTGAGACTGTCCTATGTAGAAGAGATGATAGAGACCATAAAACTTGAAACATCCATAGTTTTTTAGAAAAAACTTGGCGACTGAGGCCTTGACAGAACCAAGGAAGGACTTTAAGTTGCAATGGATACAATGTACACACATCCCAGATTGAGAAAGCTTTCAAAACAGAGGGCAGAATATTATAATGGGAAAGAAAATGTAGGAAGATGCTGTCCTAGACTTTGATTTATGGAGTCAGTCAGACACTATGTTAGGCTGGAAATGAAGAGGAAAGAACCTAATCTATTTTTCATGACAATCACAAGCCAGACAAGAAACGGCAAAAGCTTGGACTCAGTAGAAATAAGGATGAATAGGAGAAAATAAATAGGAAACAGTTTAGAGAGAGATGGAGGATAGATTTTAGGGGTGTGGACTTGAAATAAGTTGGTAGGTGCTGCCCTTCTCTGAAGTAATAGAGAAATGCATTTACTTCTTAGCCTCTTCGCACTCATCTGTCCTCCTTGAACTCTATCCATTTGCCCTGTATGTCTTTAGATAAATGTAAAACATATATATATATCTAGATATATGAATTTAGATTTATGTTATACTGATACTTGAGCAAGAACAAATTTAATAGAATGCGTGTCATCTTAATTTATTTTCACTGGGAAATGAAATTAATCCCTGACAAAACAAGGAGGAAAAGCTTCTGCATTGGTCCATGGAAAATGTGTCTTGAACTAGGCGGTAGAAACCTGGGTTTATACTCAGGAGAAAATGCAAGTGACAGATTGGCTTCTTAGAACATAGTCGGTGTTCAATAAGTGTGGGCTTAATGAGAAGTTAAGGTTCTATCTCTCAGGGTCTTGGCATAAACAGATGCTACACTCAAGGACTGCAATCAGCCTTTTAGGTAAAGAAACAATAGGAACAATTTACAGAGATGAGGGTGAGTGAGTGGAAGCTTTGTGTAGGGTGATACATTAAAGACTAATAAAGGAAATTGTTCCCTTGACTAGATCTGAAGGTGGAGAAAAGTATGTATGAGTATGAGTCATAGTTTGGTCACTTTTGCACTTTCATATTGTGAGTTGTTGAATTGTTGATTTCACTTTTGAATAATATCAATATTGAAGTACTTGAAAAGAGATACCATTATTTAGCTAAATAAATATCTATTGTTCGTGTATTCCTGCAAGTAGCTTGGCACTCCGGGCATGCCAGGTGCTTTACTATGAGTCATGCATAGAGATGGTGAGATCTTGTGCAGACAACGGCATCTGTTGCATCCAGCATATAACATTTGTTGGATATTCCAGTAGACAGATTATTGGAAGTGGAATTCTGGGTTTTGCACAGTCCATAGTTAATATTTTGGCAAACACTGACAAGTCACCTTTCTAGAAGGGTCAATGTACAGTCTCAGGATATTTGTCCATCTTGTTTCACCTTCTTCCTGATTATTTGTGAGTTCAAGTATCTATTTATATCCTGATTGGTCCTCTCAGTTCCTTTTTGTGTGATATAATGATTTAGAGCTTTCTGTCTGAAGCCAGATTGCAATATGGACTCAGACCTCAACTTTGACATTAAGTTAGTGTATCATTGCTGTGTGAGGTATGGCTTTCCATTCCTCATGCATAAAGAGAGTATAGTAATGGTTTTAAGCCTTCAGGGTCAAGTGTGTAGAGTCCCTGGAAACACTCAGGATCAGCTGTCATGATACTTGTCCACATCTATTACCTTTCATTCTCTTTCAATGATATTGAAGTATGGCCAGGCTAAGGATCATCAAAGCTAAGAGAGTCCATTTTCATATCTTATACTGTTTCTGAAATGGTCTGATATCCCTGTAAACATGGCCTTCCACTGAATTTCCTACCTCACGTTAAAACTTGGGAATACTGTGCTTCTCCTGCTATCTTTGGGGTGCTAGTGGTCCAAATCCCATCTTCGGAGTCTGACTAGGGTTTCTTCCAGAGTCAGTTTTGCTCCAGGGGGAGGCAGCTAATTGCTGTGCATGTACTGCTTGGGCAATCTTGAAGCCCCTGAGCCTGGCCAGCCTTTTCTTAGGCAGCCACCAGATGAAACTGCTCCTGCCTGAGCTGAGTGTGCAGAGAGCCAGGTGCTCTGCACTCGCCTGCAGCAGCTGAGGCTGTGGTTGTGGCTGCCTGAGCTATTGCTGCCATTGGGGAGATCACACACCCACAAGGGGAATGCCTCAAGTTGCTGAAAAACATTTTTTTGAAGGAGGAAGAGAAGAGCCGCTTCCTTTATAAGCCAGCCCCACTGTTACACAACTCTGACTGTACATTTTCAGATTTTCCATACAAGTGAAGGTCATCTTAAGATAGATTGAAAAGTTTGTGTCATGGTCACAGGAAAGTTCAGTGGGGTGAGTGTTTCAGGTGCTACCCAGTGTTGAGTGAGTGTGTAGGGTTAGTTTTACAGTGAGATAGGCCCACATGGGTACCGGAAGGAAGTTGCTGCCACATCACTGTACCACTAGCGTGAACGCCAGCCAGCGTCTCTCTCCTTCACTGAAGCCCTCTGTGGGGGTGGGAGCGGTAGTACAATGGGTAGGGCACTTGCCTGAAATTTGGCCAACCCGGATTCAAACTGCATGACCCCATATAGTACTCCAAGCACCACCAGCAGTGATCACTCAACACAGAGCCAGGAGTAAGCCCTGAACACTGCTGAGTGAGACCCCTAAAAAAAAACTAAAACCCAAACAAGAAAAGAAAAAATCACAAAAACATTGACGCCTTCTGTGTGCCAGGACTGCTAGACTTGAGAGCTCTAAGTTTCATTGTAATACACCAATAAATTGTCCTGATAATCAGTGACGACAAAGGAAATGTAGTTTAGTTGTCATTAGTAAGAACTTTCTCTAGAAAGTGACTAGTTACTTGTGAAAATAGATTGTTCTAAACATAATAACCTCTCAGTATCTGTGTTGCAGAGTATAGTGTACAGAAGGTGTTGGGTGGGGAGAGAGAGAGACAGAGACAGAGAGACAGAGAGAGAGAGAGACAGAGACAGAGAGAGAGAGAAAGTGCCTGCATAGAGCCAGCTGGGCTAAGTGGGGAATGATGGGAGGGAAACTGGTGTCATTGGTGGTGGGAAATGGACACTGGTGGAGGGATGGGTGTTGGATCATTGTATGGCTGAAACCTGATCATGAACAGCTTTATAACTATATATATCTCACAGTGACTCAATTAAAAAATAGATGGTTTTGATGTCAAAGTTTTTTTTCCGTTGCACAATGCAGCAGATTAAAGAGAGGTCTGCATAGAATTTACTTAAGAAAATATTCAAGCATAGTGTTCAGGGACATAGCCCAAAGGTCTGGAACACACACCTTTCAGCTTCAGTCTTTGAGTTTAAGCCCCAGCACCATGTGTGCCCTCAACATCCCCTTTCATGCAGGTAGCCTGGGGAGTTCAGGCCAAGTAGTGCTTGGCCCGAGGATCACAGTACCACCTGGACCAAGCACTGAATTATCAGAACTGCAGTGTCAAGGCAGGTATTTCCAGGAGTGACCCCCACATCCACTGAACACTACTTGGAAAGCTCCTTCTGAAAGAAAAAAATCAATAGTGTCTATAATGATTAATTCATTTATTTATCAAGTATACTTATTAAGTGTCTACTCTATGCTATTGTTAAGCTGTTAGTGAGAGCAAAATGGACTCCCAGATATTGCTCTCTTGAAACTAATAATCTAATAGGGAATACTGGCATTAGACAAAGAATTACATGATCAATTAGTTAATCATAAATATGTCAAATTTATCAAATGAACTAGAGGGTCTATGAGCACAACTATGGGAACTGACATTATCTGGGAAATCAGGAAAGGCTTTCTAGAGGAAGTTGCATTTGGGCTGAGACCTGACAGAAAGACTTAACTGAGAAGTGGAGATGGAGGAGGAGCACTTCAAGCAGATGAAACACCATGTGCCAAGGCCATGATCCTTTCAGCTGTAACATGTGAAAGATTTGGAGGATGGGATAAAAAACACAGTTGGAATACTTCCGATACACAGATGTCCATCACAGAATTATTTACAAGAGTGAAAGACCAAACAAGACAAAATCCAAACCCAAATGCTGAATAATAAAGAATTGGTTTAATTAGTTCCTGTGCATTTGTTCCAAGGAATAAAAAAAACCCTGCACAGTCTCTTACATCTTAGCAGACTATTTGATAATTGAGAAATACATGCTATATTATTTCATGAATTAAAGCGATCAGAATACAAGTTATAAAATAGTTTACATTCTGGTTTTACTGAAGAAGTACAGTATGCATAGGCAGTAAGATCTGGGAGCACATATGAAAACATGTTATTAGTAGTTAATTATGGAGAATGGTATGGAAGTGCTTTTCAATTTCTTCTCTTTTGTTTATCCATACATTATAGTGACCACACACACACACACACACACACACACACACACACACACACACACATACACACTGACCAAGAGAGCAGATGCATGTGTGTATATATATGCATATATATGACTATTGCATTATATATGTATATATTATATATATTCAGAAACTGCTATTGAAGGATGTGATAGGATGGCAGTTTAAGAGCATGGTAAAGCATAGTACTATAGCACTCTATTCCCGTTGTTCATCGATTTGCTTGAGCGGGCTCAGTAACGTCTCCATTGTGAGACTTATTGTTACTGTGTTTGGCATATTGAATATGTCACAGGGAGCTTGCCAGGCTTTGCCGTGTGGGCGAGATACTCTTGGTGGCTGGCCAGGCTCTCTGAGAAGGGTGTAGGAATCAAACCCTGTCAGCTGTGTGCAAGGCAAACGCCCTACCTGCTGTGCTATTGCTCCAGCCCATGGTAAAACATAAGGGGTTTTAAACTAGATGTAACCAAATGTAAGTTTGGTTCTTCGTGTTGGCACCCCAAGTTTATTTCTGAGTCTACCTCTCCTATAGACAAGATACAATAATTATTGTAAGGGCTAAAGAATATAATGCCTAGAAAGTGTTTAGCACAAACCTGGCCCCTTAGAGCTCAACAGTGTAGAAATACAATCAATATTTATAAACATCCACCCCTGAGAGACTGCTTCTGGCTGCTTCATTTTATATTTAGGACACTGCAAGGGAAGAGCATAACCTTTTCACAATTATGGTTGCTCATGCTGTATGTGTGAATGATGGGGAGGAGTGCCCAGATATAGGCCGGGGGTGAGCAGACTAAAGTTCCTATGGTAAACCATGAGGCTAGAAGATTCCCTCTACAGCCTAGTCCCAATTCCGTTCCCTCTCTCTGCCTCCCTCCCGCCCTCTCCTTTCACCTTCCTCCTATTACCTCTTTCCTATTTCTATGCTGAATCGTTAATTTCCCCTGAAGCTGGAGACCCTACATTAGACAAATTATGTAACAATTCCCCCATACCAAGCTCCTCTGCTATGATATATATATATATATATATGTATATATGTGTGTGTGTGTGTGTGTGAGTGTGTGTGTGTGTATCATAGCTATGAAATATATACGTATATATCTGGATGTGATAACTATGCCACCGGACTCCATGCCAGGCTGTTTTCACTCAGGACACCCTAGAGGAGTGCGGGTTGAGAGCCCTCCCTGCCCCAAGGGACCCAACCCCAGCAGCTGACCTCCACGACCCAACCGCCGCCATACTCCAGGCCACTTTCTGGATGCTCGGGCCAAGCCTCACGCAGGAGTGAAGTCCCACGGAATCCAGGTAATGTGGAAGTTTGTGCCCTTGGACTCTGGACTCAACAGGATGGGGAGCAGAGATCCTCTGCCTGCTTCCCCCAGTCTCCGGTGACCCAGGGGTCACACCCATAAGCCACACCCTGCTGGCACCAGATAATCCTCATCGATCACCCTCCAGAACTCCCAGCTGCTCCTCCCAGATGAGAGCTAAGAGTAGGCCCCTATAACCATGCCACGGGACTCTGTGCCAGACTGTTTCCACTCAGGTCGCCCCAGAGTGCATCGTGCGATAGCCCTCCCCACCCCAAGGGACCCAGCCCCGGCAGCCGACCTCCACTACCCAACTGCCTCCACGTTCCAGGCCGCTTTCTACACACTTAGGTTGAGCCTCACATATGAGTAAATATATTACTGGACTGTGCAGCTGCAACACATCATAAGACATGCCCTTTCCATTTTCCATAATTACCACACCATATTTGATAGGGTTCAGAAAGTAGGCAACAAATCATAAAGGGAAGTATATATATATATATTATATATACATATTATATATATATATATATATATCAGAGAGTCCAGCAAGCTACTGAGAGTATCCTGTTCACACAGGCAGAGCCTGGCAAGCTCCACGCGGCCTATTTGATATGCCAAAAACAATAACAATAATGGGTCTCATTCCCCTGACCCTGAAAGAGCCTCCAATACGGCACCATTGGGAAGGAAGAGTAAGGAGAGGCTGCTAAAATCTCAGGGCTGAAACGAATGGAGATGTTACTGGCACCTGCTCGAGTAAATTATGAACAACGGGATGGCAGTGATACAGTGATACAATGATATCTGTATGTATATATATAGCATATATATGTATGTGTGTATACCTATATATGCACCTACATATATATGTATGTTTACACATATATATTTATTTATCTCCCCCCTTGGCTAGTATAAACAAAAGAACAACTTTTTTTTGCCTTTTATGAATTACACCCAGAAATTCACAGGAATTACTTCTGACTCTGCACTCAGGAAGTACTACTGGTGGTGCTCGGGGGACCATATAGGATGCTGGGGATCCAACCTAGGTTGGTTGTGTGCAAGGCAAACAATGCCCTACCCGCTGTACTATCATTCCAGCCTCAAGCAGGAGAACTTCTTGCAGATTTGATTGGATGTGACAGACTGCTAGTGGGGGAAGGGAATGGAAGTGTAGAATTATGCCAAGATGTATTTAGAAGAAAAGTAATTGGTCTTGATGAAGAATGAGTTGAAAGGTAACTTTGAGTTCAAAAAGAACTGAATTTGAATTCCTACTCTTTAGTTACTTCTAGCTCAATTTCTAACTTCATTTTTAAAACAACCTCTCTGAGATTGTTTCCTTATTTGAAACGGAGACAATGTTGTCTACCTCCTTGTCTATTGTGGGGATTAAATGAGGCAAGGTGTGAAAATATTCAGCAAAGTACCTGACATTCTTAGATTAATTTCCTTTCTTTACCTCCATGGTTTTGAAAACCTAGTTGAAGAGGAAAATGGCCATTCAAAGAAGTGGTGAGAAAGCCTGCTAAAAATTTGTGGCTACAGATCAACTTGGCTTTGGGCATGTTGACTTCAAAATTGGAATAGCTAGTTGGATATATTTTATCCAATAGCTGAAATAAGGGATATGTATTCATCTTTGAGCCGTCTTCGTAATTTATGCCCAGCAGTGTGGGGTTAGCATTGAAGGAAAGAGTATGGAGAAGAAAAGTATTGTTCCAATTACGGAGGGAGAAACTTCAAAGTTTGATTTAAGGGTGTGTGAATATGAGGGAAGGTGAATACTTCAGCAGGTTTTTTTTAGCATGGTGCCTGTCCTTCGAAGTCAAGTAGAAGTCTCAGCACTATGACAATTCCTTCTTTCTTTGCCAGTCCACTAGAGTTGAACTACTGCTTTCAAACTTCTAAAGGGTTACTTAATTTTTACCTTTTTAGCATTTTTTCCTTTGCCTGAATGGAAACTCGCTTTCATTCCACATGCCACATTGACACTGTCCTAGTGACTACTCGAAGAAGTATTCTACCATGTTTTCCAGATTCGTTTGGAAGAAGCCATGGTTGATATGCACGATTGTTAAGAGCACCAGACTGGACTGGGTTTTTGCTGCTCACACCGGATGGTTGTCTTAGATTCAATCCACAGGTCAACTACAATAGGTCAGTCATGGTGCTAATTCTTCACCTATCTTTTTATTTCTTTTAGCTGCTTAAAGACAGAGACTCCCAAGAGAAGCATACGGCACTGTAACTTTTTACCTAAAATGTTCAGTTGGAAAGAAATGGGGGGGGGGACCCCTGTTGATTTGCTTATGGAGAGAGAAAGGGAAAAATCATGAAAATTCATCAACTGGAATTTTTGGTTCAATTTGATGCAATATGCTGTTTGAATCAGCTGTCATCAAAGATGGGACCATAGCTTTGTGCTCCTCATCTAGATTGTCTTCATTACACTGGGATCATCTAGAGGGCCAGAGAACAAGACAGATGATGTGTTAGCAGGAAAACAAGTCTGGTTTCCGAGAAATAAAATTGTGAATACACTTTAATTTGGAGACAGTAGCTTTGGAGCAACTTGAACTAGGAGGTCTCCGTTAATGCAATACTAGATGACCCAATTCTACGATATTTCGGCCCTTTACATTTTAAAACTACCTTTGGATTTTAAAAGTGGTTTCAACTTCAGCTTGCAATGGACAATTTGGACTGGAGAGAAAGTACAGGGGTTGGGGTGTTTATACTGAGGTGTGGCCGGCCCTAATTTGATCCCTGGCTGACCCTGAGAGTAGAGGGAGAGTAATTACTGAATACTGCTGGATGTGGCCCAAAAACCCAAACAACAAGAGCACAACAAAATACCTAACTAAACATAGCAAAACAATGATGTTTTAATAGATGTGCACCCCTTCAGAAACTCTTACCAGAATCTCTCTGCTGTGAACTGAACTGTGTCACTCCTTTGAATATATTAGCTGAAACCTTAACTCCAAGGTGACTAAATTCAGATAAAAGGCCCCTTAGAAGTAACTAAGGTTAAATGCGGCCTTATAAGTTGAGCTCTAATATGACAGATTAGTGTTACTATAAGAAGAGATACCAAAGAGATAGTGTTATTTAGGAACTGGTCTCTCAATCTTTCTCTGTCTCTATTTTTCCCTATGTCACTCTTTCTTTCTCTCATGGCAGGGACCAAACTCAGAATCTTGTACACGCAAGGCATGCTTTCACATCACTGAACTGTCACTGATCTCATAGCCTGTCACTGTACTAAGTGAGCCTGGAGTAATAATGTAGTAACCACCAGCTCAGAAAGAGAGCCTTCACCAGAGATGAATTCATCAGCTTCTTAATCTCGGACTCCCTGGCTTTGAAAACAGTAGAACTGTGGCAATCCAGCCTCTTCCCCTAATGTTTTATGATGAAGTTTCAGAAACCGTGTTGTGAAAATAAATCTTACTCTGGAAAAGAGTCTCCTCATCTACAAATTCATAATATAATTTTAAAAATCTAAGTTGTGAGGGAGAATTTAATCAAGAACTTTTATTTTATTTCCTTTTTTTTTTTTGGTCACACCTGGCAATGCTCAGGGGTTACTCTTGGCTTTGCACTCAGGAATCACTCCTGGCAGTGCTCAGGGGACCATATGGGATGCTGGGAATTGAACCTGGGTCGGCTGCATGCAAGACTAAATGCCCTACCCGCTGTGCTATCACTCCAGCCCCCAATCAAGAACTTTTATACCCACCTTAGAACCATAGAGCCAAGGGTTGCTAACACTTAGTCCACTGCCCAGCTTATGGTAGAAACTCAATAAATGTTTGGTGGATATATTCATGAAGCACCACAGATCTAGAATGGAGGGATATTGTTTCCTTTCCAAACATTCTTTATTATCTTCAGCATTGTGTTTCTCTGATGTCCCATACTTTATAGTGCTAGGAAAGGACTTCTTGAAGGCACCTGCACTTAAAATACAGGTTCAAGTTCTTGACTAAACTGACACTAGTTCAATTTAAAGACTTATTTGGTTTCCCTGAGAAATTTTCAAATTCAGCTAGCTTTTTGGGGATGTGTCAGGACAGGAAATACCATTGTGATGGTGAAAGAGACAACAGTGAAAGGAAGGCAATGATCTAGCTTTGTTGGCCGGGAAATGACCACTGTGGGTGACAAACACATGCCCCAGAACTGCGTTTCCTACCCTATCTTTAAGAGATGAAGGAAGCAAGGAATTTATTTACCTACCAACTAGTGTTAATAGGAAGTTGGTGGCTGCTCCTATAGGTTTATTCCCCAACACACTTGGTGTATAAGTATGTTTTGGCTTCCAGAGACTAACAGAAGCTCTCAGGCTAAGTTCTTGCATTTGGAAACTGAAATAGGACCTTGCATATATATGGGTGGAACACAGACAGTATCTGCTATCTGTAAAAGGAAGTTTAGTATCCAAGCCATTGAATAGGCAAATATTTGCAACCTACTTAGAGAACTCTAAAACAGACCAGTGTTCTCAGTGTGTTGTGAGTGGTGGGGCACGCCAGGGCAGGGGATAGGGGCAGATTGTTTATTCCATATCCAGATTCAACAACGTTTTTTTCCCTTCTTGGGTCACACCCAGGGATGCTCAGAGGTTACTCTTGGCTCTGCACTCAGGAATTACTCCTGGCAGTGCTCGGGGGACCATATGGGATTCCTGGGACTGAACCCGGGTTGGCCACATGCAAGGCAAATGCCCTACCCACTTCCAGCCCTGGGAGATTCAACAACTTTATGTCTTATATACTCTTTGAGAACACTACCACTCCTTACTAAGGAGTGGAAGGTGGTATCTATTCCTGCCTTCTTAAACCCATAAGCTGCTGACTTCCATGGCCAGGTCATGAAAGTGATAGTGCAGTGACTCAATTAAAAAAAATAAAAATGGACAAAAAATGACAGTGATCCACAAATGTAGATTTCTTTCTCTGTCCGCATTCTTGATGTATAGATGGTGAGAGTTGACCCAGATTAGGCATTAGTCTTCACAGCTAGGTGAGTGAAAAGAACTTTGAGATGACCCCAGTCACAACTTTCATGACTATACTCACAGAAGGCTCTCAATCAGACATGCCCAATTATAGTGGAATGAAATCCTGATTCACAGAAACCATGAGAAATAATAAATAATTATTGTTATTTTAAGACACCAAGTTTGAAGATAACTTATGTAGCCATAGTAACTGGAACAGAGCTTGATAAATGAAATCAATACAAGCTCACCTCCTCTACTCACAGTCCTCTTAAGATATGAAAGGAAACCTTCATATTCTGGATTCCACATTCTAGCAGATGGTTATAGCCCAAGCGGATATTTTTCTAAATGTCACATTTTAACAGTGTTAATCTGGTGAGGTTTGTGTTGAAGCTGATATGTTATGATGAATAGGCAAAGGTCAGGTTTAATTCTGAACTGGACATCGTGGTGTTTCCTAAATCCCACATTGCTCATCTTCCACACAATAATAGCCTGGTTGTTTGGTTTTGTAATTCCAGTTTCAGAATTAGAGCCTGCTTGTCAAGACTATCAGAGAATTCAAGGTCTCTTGTTATGATGATAGGACCACACTGATTGGACTTTTGTCCTTCAGTGTTTGGCTTTTTCCTAGGATTGGTTAGGAACAGTGTAATCAGCATCGCCTTCTGGAATTTTGTCAGAGATCCTGGGTCATAGAAGCATTTTTCTTCCTTTGGGAAATTACAGGTTCAGACATGTATGTTGGAGCATTCATTTACACCATGGGGGAAAATAGCCTGAGGCTGGAATTGATACATAAATGAGGTAAAATAAAGAGAATCATAGAGAAATTGGTTTAAAGCCTTGATCAAACCATGCCTACAGCTCAGATTACATCTGCATTTTCAGGTTTGAATTTTCAAATTCAAACAATTTGATATGGATTTGTAAAACCATTTGATATGGATTTTTTAATTACCCGTAACCATAAAATCTTACTTAATTCAGCTATGAGATATTCAGCATTGACATTAGAATAATTTATTAGTATAGTAACTAATGTCACTTGAATTACTCTCCAGAGGTAGAAGAAAGGAGCAGTATTTAATCTGTTTAAAATTTTCTAACTTTGGGGGTAAGAGATATTTTCTATAAATCTTAAGTTTTGCCAGGAGTATAAGAATATTCCAGGCAAAGAATACAAGACTATAGAACTATTTTCCTGATTTACAAGTAAATTCACATTCAGTTGTTAGGCTGCCAAAATTATCTTTTAGGGGCTGGGGGATGCAATTCAGCCCATTACAGAGCAATAGGGTAAGTATATTGGGACGATGTTTATTGAAAGGACAAGATACAAATTAAAGAGAAGGTGTTTTGGGAGTGTCCAGGTTTGGGGTTGGGAGGACATTCCTGACTATATGCCCTATTCACTGTATAATCTCTCCGGCCTCCTTAGAGGAAAGTTTTAAAAGGCATGTTATCAAGCATGATTTTATATAAGAATTCTGTGATTTTACTTGTAAGAGGATGGAAGACAGGTGGGTCCTGACAGAAGACACTTTCTAGATCAGGACATGGTAGTGAAAATCAAAGAATCTGAGCCCAATTCTGGAAACACAGAGCCTGTGTTGCTTCTTTCTATTCTAGATGTTTCCATTACAACAATCTCTGTTTTGTTGGATGCTTTTTTTCTCCGAGTGAATACACACAAAGCTTTGACTTATATTATTCTCATTGCATCCAACTGAATGAAATTTATGAAGCTTCTGGCACAATGTGTTCATTGTTTAGATTGGGATAATTGAAGTGTCAGAAATATTTGGTTATTGAAAACAACTTTGGAAGACCTTGAACCAGGCTAGAGTCACAAGGACTGCCACATTTGGGAGAGGTGTTTTACTGTCTTTCACAGTGGGTGTGCCTTCCGAGGCAAGTTCACTTTACATTTGTGGAGGAGTACTGGACTAAAAGGGCCTAATTTTTCACACAAATTTTGATTATTCATTCTCTGTATTATCATAGCTTTATAAATCATTGAACTCCTTTGAGTTCTAGAGTTAAATTGGACTGAAAGACAAGACCTTATCTATTTCATAGGGATACTGGCACTGTCTTCCTGTTGTTCATCGATTTTCTCGAGCGGGCCCAGTAATGTCTCCATTGTGACACTTGTTACTGTGTTTGGCATATCGAATACGTCACAGGTAGCTTGCCAGGTTCTGCTGTGCAGGCGAGATACTCTCGGTAGCTTGCCGGGCTCTCCGAGTGTGGCGGAGGAATCGAACTCGAGTCGGCCATGTTGGCTGCATGCAAGGCAAACGCCTTACTGCTGTGCTATCGCTCTAGCCCCACAGGGATTCATGAAACATAAAATGTTATCCTTGCGTGTACTATCAATGATAAAATGAATGGTTACTATGTCTGTTCAGAGGATGAGATCAGACCAAAGAAGCATTGATTCAATACTCTGATTATTCTTTGATTTCCCCAAGATCCATTCTCTTTCCTCTGTACTTTGGTGAGCTGAATACTACAGAATGTAGCTGATAACTGTGCTTGCCAATGGGAAGTGAGAGAAAGGATAGGAAATGAGAGAAAGATTGTGATATTCATTCTTACTCTTTCCTTGGATGCTACAGGTCTAAGCAGTAGCTGTGTCTATTGGACAACCTTTTCCACTCATATAGTAGTTATTGGACTCCTGGTAACTTGATTTTCCCTCTTTCTTCTTAGACTGTAGAGGATAATAGACATTTTTGGACGTTTCCTTGATATCCATCTCTGCAACAGTGTCTACACCTGAATGTGCCATTTGATCTGTGGGACCCCTGCTGCAGCCATCCATCGTGACCTCAGCATGGATACTAACTCAACTTTTTCTGGTTTTCTCTCTCCCTTGGGATTATCTGTGGGTTTTCTTTTTAACTCTAACCACTAGGTTATTAAACTATTCTTCTCTTGTAGAAAATAGCTTTATTTGATACCAAAAAACTATAGGGGTTTAGTGTTTGCAGCCTCCTGTTAGCAAACTGGGCGCTTCTGTAGATTTACTGAGGGACCAGGTCTATGTCTATTCTTTCTCTGGAGATTCTGCTGTCCTGTTTGGGCTTTCCCTGAGTTTAGTCACTCACACTCACCCACTGTTCCCAACACATAGGGAGGTTATCCAAGGTCTTCACTTTTGGTTTCGTCTCCTGTCCCTTACGATGCTTACTGAATCTTCATATGGAACAAGGCCTCTTTTCTCTTTTCCACTCTATACTCCCACTTCCCAATTTCTCTCAAGGCTGCCTCAGCTTGGAATCTTGGCTTACCTTTAACATCTATATTTGGTCCTTATGTGTGAGCAATCACCATGAACTACTGTTCCTTTCCTACATAATATCATTGAGGGGTCTCCCAAGAAGTACTCAGGGGACCTAGGGGTCACTCCGGATGATTCTTTGACAATATGGCCAGTGGTTTAATGCAGGAACTACAAAGGTCCTACAGAGCTGGGAATTAACCCAGTCATGCTAATGGGGCTCTAGGGACTATAGCACCGCATTCAGGGTACTTGCTGGCTTCTAGGGTTCCATCTGGCATGCTTAGGGGCCTTCAGATCCACCCTCCAAGACCATACATAGTGGTGCTAAGGGGCATCTAAACTTGCACCTAGTGGCAATTTGGAGAACTCGGTGGCACTAGGAATTAAACTGGGGCTGACCACATGCAAGTCTTATCCTTAAACCCTGTCCTTTCCTTCTAGCTCTGTACTATTTCTTGAATTCCTTTTTGCTCTCAAATCATCTCACTTAGGGACTCTCTGTACTTTCTAAATTTCTTGTGCATCATTTTAAGAAGGCATTGCTTTTTCATGCTCTCCTCAATTCCATACAACCCATAGACTATATAGCCACATGAATTTCCTAAAAATTGACTTTCATTGTGCCTCTTCGCTGTGTGACCCTTAAACGATAGACACTGAACTTCTGATCTTGACATTCAGACAATGACACAATCAGCTTCTTGAGGGGAGGTTGGGTTGCTATTGGTGCTCAGGGGACCACATATGGTGGCAGGGGTTGAATTTGGATGCACAAATGCATGACAAGTCCCCGCACTATCTCTATGACTCTACATGTGGTACCTTGTCTATCATATTTTTCCCTATGGAGGGAAAGATTTTATCTAAAAGTGCTTCTCCAGTGATGATGGAGAAGGTACCTTACACATCATCTTTATTCATTAATAGTTTATTGATTCCCAGCTGTAACCTAATTTATCTCTGAAGTTCAAGGGTTTCCTATTAAAGATCCTTGCCAGAGTAGTACTTTGAGTTTTGATAGAAATTCTCTTTCCACACCATCTTTATTATGCCACCATTAGTTTATCATCTTATCCTTAGAGCTCATGTGTGGTTCCAAGTTGGAGCTTGTCACAAGAAGTACTTATTTGAGAATAGGGAGGCAAAGGCAGTAGTAGCTCTATAGCTTGGTGTAGGTGCCAGGTGTATGACCTTACCTCAAGCTTGCTAATGTCCATCAGCACTTGAACCTGCAATTTGTTCATTCACCTCCTTTACTTTATCTTGGTTTTTCTTAGAGCCACAAGTTTTCTGTGTGTGTGTGTGCAGGCCTATGAGTAAGTTATCATTTTTGTTGCTACCCTGTGTTGTCCAAATTGGAATCAAGAAGAGACATACATGAGTTCTTCTGTGCTCATTACTCTAGTGATTCCCTTGCCTTCAGTCTGTCTACCTCCTTCATTCTGATTACCAGAACTTTTCACCTACAGGAACTAGGGGGTTCCCAAATGATCAGGGAGCAACCTAGCATAATCCAACATCTCCCACAGTTATTAGGGTCTACTTTTGATGGCAATCCCCTTGTTCTCATTTATTCATAGCTGCCCTGATTTTCAGATCAACACCAATGGGTCTTCTTACTTGGTCTCCTCCAAGAGTGTCCTTGGTCACATTGACACCTCAAAGAAATTTATTCGTGGTGATTGGTTGAAGTCACCATCAAAACAGTAGATACTAAAGGTTAGTGAGCTCTCATACCATCTCTATTTTCTTCCCCATAAAACTATGGTGTTGTTTCTGGAGGGAGGAGTCAGAGAAGAGCTGACTCTCAGTGAAATCTACTGTAAGATACCTCAGCATCATTCAAGATGATGTCTAAGCAAGCAAGAAAACCTGAGTCAAACTCAGTTTTGGTATCACAGCTTTTAAGGTTGTATGGGCACCCCTGCTTTTTATGGCTGCACTCAGAACTCAGAGTTATCCCCAGTACTTGTGTGTGGAGCTGGACTTATGATTAGTTACAGCCAGACTAAAGAGTTACCTATACTAAGTGCTACGATTTTAGGAATTCTTAAATTTGATGTTCAAAGGTAGATTATCAGTTCTGAGCTCTAACATTCCAAAAACAATGTTCTTTCCCCTATATTCCTTAGATGGCCCCTTTTTCAAAGTTATATGTTATTTTAACAACAAACAACAGGAAGAGTAGTCAAAAAGAATAATTTACTACTGGGTCAATGGTTCAAGCTTTAGAACACCTACCTGAAGGCCCATACCTTTGAAATAAGCCTTCAAAACTTCTGGGATCATAAAATTTACTGTAGGTAACTAATTGTGATGGATTATATATAGATATTAAACTATAATGCTGAAAGTCTGAAATCAATATAAGAATACAAATAAGTGTAACTTGATAAAAATGTATTAAAATTATTTTATTTGTTTATTTGTTTAATTAGGGCTGGAGCGATAGCACAGCGGTAGGGTGTTCACCTTACAAGCGGCCAACATGGCCGACCCGAGTTCGATTCCTCCGCCCCTCTCGGAGAGCCCGGCAAGCTACCAAGAGTATTCGATATGCCAAACACAGTAACAACAAAGTCTCCAATGGAGACGTTACTGGGCCTGCTCGAGCAAATCGACGATCAATGGGAGGGCCTTTACCTTTTTTACCTTTATTTATTTATTTGTTTAATTAGTGAAACACCATGAGGTACAGTTGTAGACTTACAAACTTTCGTGCTTGGGTTTCAGTTATACAATGATCGAGTACCCATCCCTCCACCAGTGCCCATTCTCCACCACCACTGATCCCAGGAGCCCTACCACCTCCCCCACTCCATCCTCCCCCACCCCGCCCTGCCTTTTTGGCAGGGCATTCCTTTCTGCACTCTCTTTCCTTTAGGGTGTTGTGGTTTGCAATAGAGGTATTGAGTGGTCATCGTGTTCGGTTTATAACCTACTTTCAGCATGCATCTCGCATCCTGAGCGAATCCTCCAAACATCCTTTACTTCCCTTCTCTATCTGAGCTGCCTTTTTTCCCAGCATGTGCTGCTGGCTTCCAAGCCATGTAACAGAATGGGAGATAAACACCCAAGAATAGTTGAGATAAAATTACTTTCTCAAAGGGCTGGAGCAATAACACAGTGGTAGAGCATTTGCCTTGCACGTGGCCGACCTGGGCCGACCTGGGTTTGATTCCTCCGTCCCTCTCAGAGAGCCTGACAAGCTACGAGAGTATCCTCCCGCATGGCAAAGCCTGGCAAGCTACCCATGGCGTATTTGGTATGTCAAAAACAGTAACAAGTCTCACAATGGAGAGTTTACTGGTGCCCGCTTGAGCAAATCGATGACCAATCAGAGGACAGAGCTACAGTGATACATTTTCTTTAAAAGCCTGATATATGCAGAGAGTTACTAAACATATTTTATTGGACTTCTTTGTCATGGGAACTCTTCTTATAGCTTCTTAAAGTGGATTTCAGGGGTTTATGTTAACAGTCCTTCAGTAATTTGATAATCGACCTGTTCAATGAAAGAACAGTAGAATTTAAAATTGTAACCTCCAGAGTCTGTGCCTGTTGAAACTTAGTCGTGAACCATTACAAATTATCTCAGAGACAGTCGTTTAAACTAATAATAAAACATAATTCTATTTGTTTAGGTCATTGAGCTACAAAATTTTTAGCACAATTTTCAATGACAATAATATAATTATTTTAATTGTTCCTATAAAATTCTATAGGTATCAATAATATCTGTTCTATGATTTATGCTACTTCTGATAGTGATCACTTGCTCTATCCCTGTTATGGGATGTTTTCTGACATAACCATGTAGCAATCTTTTTCTTTCCATAGAAATACCCAGAATTAGTAAGCTGTGATCATTAAATAATATTCACCAACTTCTGTGTGACCTTTACTCAAAAGAGACATAACGGAAGAAAAATTGTAATCCTTACCCATTCTAATTCTGTAAAGCTCTCTGTCTGGAAGTGACTCTCAATTGTTTTATCTATTTATGGACGAATTTATAAACATCTTCTGTGCACTCTATGAAGTAAGAAGATGTGATAAAAAGTTTATTTCGACTCTACAGATGCAAAAAAAAATAAAACCAACAAAAACCATGTGTCCTTGTGCTTTCTGTTTGATTGTGACAACCCAGAGTGAAAAAAAGGCTTGTATGCAAGTCAGAAACTGTGAGCTGTAAGAACCAGTTTTGCTTCTGAGAAGAAGCTAAAATAATTGAGATTGTAAGAGTGTTGGAGTAATTTCCCTGATTGTACTTAACAAAAGGTAGAGTCAAGGTTAATAAAAGAAGCAAAGATTGTATTCTTTAAAAAAAAAAGTTCATTTAGAATACATTATCCATTTGAGTTACTGGAACAATTACCTTATAGACCACAGAGAAAACTGCACAATTTCTCTGTCTGCTTCTAAGAACACAAGAGACTGCAGGGGTCTGACCATCCAGCAGGGGGGAAATAGAACTTTCAGCAAAGTGACAGAAGTTTGTGAGAAATATCTAAACTGTGCTTTCAGTGTGTGATGGAGTGATAGCACAGTGGGTACGGCGTTTGCCTTGCATGTGGCCGACCCAGGTTAGATTCCTCTGTCCCTCTCGGAGAGCCCGGCAAGCTACTGAGAGTATCCCGCCCGCACACCAAAGCCTGGCAAGCTCCCCGTGATGTATTCGATATGCCTAAAAGAGTAACAAGTCTCACAATTTGTTGTGAGGTGTTACTGTTGCCTGCTTGAGCGAATTGTTAAAAAACTGGAGGACAGTATTACAGTGCTACTTTCAGTGTAAGGTCAGAGACTGCCACATCCATCATTTGGACATATAGTAACCTGAAACAATGTTACTAGTGCAATGAATATCACTCTAGGATAGGGAGAGACCCCCAATGTTGACTAACATCTCAAATAATATTGAATAATTTTCGATTTAATTCTCATTATAATCCTATGAAGCATAGATAATTATCATACTCAATTGAAAAATAAACAAAACAGAAGCACAGCTCAGTCTTTGAACTGAAGTCACACCGCTTCTGAGTGAGATGGCGTTTAAACCCTGGCTGCCCAACCCTATCGTCAGACAGTCACAGAGCCGAGGCAAAGAGCAAACATCCTCTTACTCTATACCCCACCATTAAGGTTTCATCTGAAAATATCATTCAAGGTTACCTTTACCACACAGAGGATATGTAGAAACAAATAAATACGGGGGAGGAGGAAATGGAAAAGAAAACTCCCACTGGGGTATGGCTATTAATGTGCCCGTCCTATTCCTACACCTGACTAGCTCTGCTTCTGAGTCTGCTACTGAAGAGGAACCAAAAATGACCTTGAATTGAAACCCTGCCTCGGAAGGTGCTGTGATGAGCTCAGACAGACCACAGCACATCTCTGCAAAGACTCCAGCTCAGTCGTCATGGTTGCTTCCACTTGCCTGGGGGGATGTTGGTTAGGTGGTTTCCAATCTTATAAACTGACTTCCATCATCAAGTATGATTTTTTCCCTTTCACAAGATGAAGATCATGGGACGTCCTGTGCCTTTCCAAAGGGGAGACTTCTTTGGAAGTGACTTTTTCAGTTGTGTTGACTGTGCGAAGGCTAAAGTTCGGATAATATCAATGTCAGTCAAGTCCTCCCTTCTTTGGCCTCATCTCCAATTGTTCACCTATTTTTCTCTGCTCATCTGATGTTGGAGAGTAAAGGCAGCTTTTGCTTCTTCTGGAACATGACAGGCACTCTGGAGTCCTTGGCACATGCTCTTTCTTCCACACTTTCATTTAGCTATCTCTATGACATGCTTCTTTTCCTCTTCTAGGTCTTTATTCAAACATTTCCTTCAGTGAGAATTGCATATATAATAAAGTCTTGAAATAGCCCATGTCAGTGCGGTTGTGGTACAAAGCAACCCTCTTCCAGTGTTGGTGGGAGTATCTTTTGACTCAGCCTCTATGGAAGCAATATCATGATCTCTCAAAATAATAGGAATAGAACTCTCTCATCTATACCACTCTTTGGAATCTACTCCCCAAGTGCAAAAACAACAAAAACAAAACAACAATTTGAACAGATATATGCACACTTTTCATTGGCAACACTTAGTAAAGTAACTAAAATATGTAAACTCAAATGACCAACTACAGATGAATGAATCAAGAAGCTGTTTTATGTATACACAATGGAATACTACGCAGCTGTAAGAAAAGACAAGATTATGTAATTTGCAGCAACAGAGTGGACACTAGAGGATATCATGCTGGGTGAAGTCAGTCAGCAGAAGAGATATAGATACACAATGATTTCTCATATGTGTGACTTAAAGATACACATCAAGATAGTAACAATGGGTCAAAAGCAACACAATGGGAGACTGATCCACAGAACTGAGTTGGCAGGGAGGGTGAAAGGAAGGGTCCTTGGGAATGGAGATGGGTGCACTGGTGATGGGAGTGGTGTTAGAATTATATGCACACGAAACTGCCATTAAAAAATTTTGAAAATCAGAGTACCTCAATCAATTTGAAATATCAATTCACTTTCAGTGAAACTTTCCCCTAGCTGAGTTCTAAGTTCCCTTCCTAATCCTCAAACATGTATCTTCTCTTTCCCTGCTTTAGTTTTCTCCTTAATACACTCTGACACTTTACCATCTACTCTTACTTTTAACTATCTGCTCCAACTGAGGGCCAGAGTGTGTGTATATATATATATATATATATATATATATATATATATATATATGTCTTTCAGCACCTTGAAAGATGTGTAGTTAATAATTAATATGTGGAATGAATTAAGAATAAATTAAAAAGCTCTAGATCTGCCGTTTAGTAATGAGGCAGACTTGCTATTTTGGAAAAATCAGCAACACTTTATGTCTGATTTCCTCAATAGTAAAACTGTGATAATTTCTTCCTAATGTGAGCTATGCATAAGGTAACAGAAGTACACACCTTATGTATAAGAAAAAAACTTGCATATATTCAGTGATTTAAGTTGTCTGTTCAATCAAATCAAGACAAAAAAAAGAGTAGCAAACATTTGTAGAGTATTTTCAGAGGTCCAAGCACTATGTTAAGCACCTTATGCGTGTAGTTTATGAACATATACTTTGAATAATTAATTAATTAATTAATTCTATTTATTTATTTAAATTTGGGGGGAACACCTAATGGTGCTCAGGGCTTACTCCTGGTTGTGTTCTCAGAGGTCACTCTGGTTATCTTTTGGTGTGGGGAGACTGCATGAAGTGACAGGGATCAAACTGGGGTTATGGATAAATGGTCACTTGCGAGACAAGTACCTTATGTCCTGTACTATCTTCTGGCCCTAGGACTTTATGAATTTAATTCATTTGGTTTGTGCAACATTATGTAAGAGCTATACTATTATAACTATCTTCTTTATTTGAGAAATAAACTTCAGAAGTGACTTGCCTGAGTCCATGTGGCTAGAAACAATTAAATTTGAATTTGAACTCAGGTCCATCTATTTCAAAGTCCATAACTTAACCACTTCATCACACTGTTCTCTTTTGGTAAGAAAACACCATTTATATAATACAGCCATCGAAAATAAGATGATAAATTTTTATGGGTCTTTAATGTTTTCAAACAGGTATTTATGGGTCAAGTATGAATATGCTTCAATTTCCAAATAAATTGACATATTTAGAGAATCCATGCCTGGGTTCCTCTGCCGGTTGGTTCCTCCAAGCTACTGGAAAATGGGGGATCTGGGTGGAGGAGGCCCAGCCCTGATCCAACCAGGCTTGGAGATCTCAGCCCCGAGTCCCACATATCTGGGTTCCTCTGCCGGTTCCTTCATGCGTGAGGCTCGTTAGAACATGTGGAGAGTGGCCTTGAGCATGGCTGTGGCTGGGTTCTAGAGGTCTCTGGCTGCCCGAGCTCTGCTCTGAGCGGGGAGGGAAACTCAATCCGCGCCCCCCGGCCAAGAGGCCATTGTGTAGACTGCCTGGAGTGGGGGCAGGAGAAGCTAGCCACGGCACCATGTAATCCCATCAAAAGCCAAGAACAAGAGACTATAAAACGAAGCTCCTGGCACTTGCGGCTGTGCAACCTCTTATAGTCTAGTCCACCGATGTACCTAAAGCAGCACACGCGTGTTTGGTTTTAACATACTTGCTTGTATTCTCTTACATACATTCTCCATCCTTCTCAGAGAGCACAGCAAGCTACCAAGAGTATACAGCCTGCACGGTAGAGCCTGGAAAGCTCCCTGTGGCATATTTGATATGCTAAAAACAGTAGCAATAATGGGTCTCATTCCCTGACCCTGAAAGAGCCTCCAATAGAGCAACGTTGGGAAGGACAAGTAAGGAGAAGCTGCTAAAATCTCAGGGCTGGGATGAATGGAGACGTTACTGGTGCCTGCTGAGCAAATCTATGAACAATGGGATGATAGTGATACAGTGATTTAGAGAGCAGCCTAATTATATTTTAATCCAAACCATGAAATATCTTTTGACTATGAATACTGTGAGTATATGCTTGGATTCTGTTTTATTTAGACACAGTTTATCTCAGCTAATACATTTACATATTTAGATAGAGAGTAGTGCTGTTTAGTTTCCGAAGTTGAGTGGAAACAAAAGACTGAGCAGTGTAGAAAGACCTTAAACCGAGCACCTGTTTTTGAGGCTGTTTCAAATGTTATTATGCTGTTTTTCTCATGAATTGACTTGGTAGATTTGTGATCTACCCATGCAGCAACCATTCATAGTCTATTTTAAGTTTGGTTATTCAAATACTGAGTTTCACATATGACAGATAGCTCACAGCATTCAGATAATCTCCATTCATGGTGTCAGTTCTACAAGTCACTCAGAAAAGGCCACGCATACACACACACACACACACACACACACACACACACACACACACACTTTTCAAATCAGCTTTACATTTTTCAGTTCCTTTTTTTATTTTTTGGTTTCTATTGCCTTCCCAGTAATGGTTAAGACATTGTCAGTTTGTCTTTCTTGTTATGATTTCTCTAGAAGGCCTGCTGGCCGAGGGTTCATTAGTGATCCAGTTTTTAATTTCCTATTATATTAAACCTTACTCTCTCTTTTTTTCTTTTTGGGTCATACCCGGCGTTGCTTAACTCTTACTCCTGGCTCTGCATTCAGGAATTACTCCTGGCAATGCTTGGGGGACCATATGGGATGCTGGGAATCGAACCCAGTTCGAGCATGTGCAAGGCTAACGCCCTGCCTGCTGTGCTATTGCTCCAGCCCCATAAACCTTACTCTTTCTCTTGTGGAAAATGGAAAACCATTCCAACTCTCTCAGAAAAAAATGATTTAGCATATTATCTTAGATTTTGTTTTGTATTTTGCTGTTCTTGTGCCACAACTCTCGGTACTCAGGGCTTACTCCTGGCTCTGTGCTCAGCAATCACTATTGCCAGGCTCAGGAGACCATATGGGGTATTGAGGATTGAACTTGGGTCAGCTGTGTGCAAAGCAAGTGCCCTACTGTAAGGTTATTTTTTAAACATTTTTTAAAAAAAATGTTTGCAGAATTCCAATAGAAGCCACATTGAATCTTGGAATTCAAAGATGATTCGTGGAAGCTCCCAGTCATCAGCAGCTGGAGTTTATGAATTTTTGCTGGTTTAGTTTTGTTTTGGCCACTCCACTTGTGCTCAGGCTGTATTCCTGGCTCTAACTCAAGGATCACTCCCAGTGAAGCGCCAGGGACTAGATGTGGTGCGGGGGATTGAACTTGAACTGGATTAGCTTTCTGCAATCTGTACTATCTTTCTGGCCCAGATCTTTGATTCCCGTGATTTAGGAATATAATAGATATTTCTCTATTAAAATCTAAAACTAATTGATAGCTCTGCCTTTTCAAGCTCAGGGTTTTTAGAAGCTTAATAATCAGACTGTCTAATCCATCTTTTGGAAGATTTTAACTCCCTGCCAGTCTAGGAACTGTTTCACATTGGTTCTGGAATCTAAGCCAGGTTCAATCATTCATGGAGTTAGAATATTGAGTCCTGAACACAGCTGCCTGGGCCTGTCCCTTCAGCTGTAAGTGTGGGCAGGGTGGATTCCCTCAGAAGAGATTGTGGGTGAGTTGGCACAGTTCTGACCTTTACAGAATATTAGATTTTAATAGACTGATTAAACTCACCAAGTTTGATATACCAAAACAAGATGATGCTACATTGATAAAGATGTGGCATGGGAAGCCATCTACAGAGGCACATGCAAGTGTTTTTGTAATTGGCATGCTAAAACATGCAACACATGGTTTCTTGTGATCAAAATATTACATTGAGATATATAACAGTTACTTTCTTTCTATTTATTTCTTTGGTATATCTACACAATGGAATACTATGCAGCTGTTAGAAAAGATGAAATCATGAAATTTGCATATAAGTGGATGGACATGGAGAGTATCATGCTAAGTGAAATGAGTCAGAAAGAGAGTGACAGACATAGAAGGACTGCACTCATTTGTGGAATATAAAGTAAGGACAATAGAGATAAGGGTCAGGAGGATACTCCATGGCTTGGAAGCTGATATACTGGGGAAAAGGCAGCTAGGATAGAGAAGGGATCACTAAGTGAATGATGGTTGGAGGGCTCACTTGGGATGGTAGGTGCATGCCGAGAGTAGACTATGTACCAAACGTGATGACCGCTTGGTACCTGTGTTGCAAACTGTAACACCCAAAAGGAGAGAGAGAGTAAGAGGGAATGTGCCTGCCACAGAGGAAGGGGGTGGGAAAAGGTAGGGGTATGGGTGGGATCTGGGAACATTGGTGGTAGAGAATGGGCTCTGGTGGAGGGATGGGTACTTGGACATTGTATGACTGAAACATAATCACAAAAGTTTATAAGTCTGTAACAGTATCTCATGGTGATTCATTAAAATAAAAATTAAAAGAGTATTACATTGAGATATATGTTACTTTTTATTTAAAATAAAAAATTAATTAAAGAACTGTGATTTACCAAGTTACTGGTAGTTGAAATTTATACATATAATTTTCTAGCACCAATTCATGTCAACTTTCTTCCACTGGTGTTCCTGTGTTCCCTACCCCGCCCCCCAGCCTGCCACCTCAATAGCATATTTTAAAGATTTTAAGTTTGGCAGTTGTAACTTGGATCTCATGTTTTTAGTGTTGTTGAGTCTGTGTTTTGGATTTGTAGCTTTACCACTCCCCCACATTATCAGTAAATCTGTGGGCTTTGACCCTGTACCCTCTTTATTTTCTTTCTCATCTTCTTCCTTATCTCTGCATTAATTTATTTCCTTTTCTGTACCTTTCCTCTCTGTACCTGGGGTCAAGGGTGATTTAGGTATCCCTCCTTTGCTCCATCACATTTCCTTGTCTAGTTATTCTATATGCCACAGATAAGTGAGATCATTCTGTGTATAGCACAGTTTCTTAATCTGATCATTTGTCAATGAGCGTATAGTTTGATTCCATATTTTGATTATTAGAAATAATACTGATGTGGAAATAGGAGTTCAAATGCTCTTCCAAATTCACATTTTGATATCTTTTGGGTAAACTCTCAAGAATGGTGATGATGAATAATATGGTGTTTCAATACTTAAAGAAATATTTTCTTATTGACCTTATAAGTCTAGCTGTCAAAGTATGGTTTTCTTGGTCTGGGCTTTCAAACTTTTTTAAGTAGATAACACTTAATAAATAATACAATTATTGTCAATGTCAATGACATTTATAGAGATCATTGTGATAACCAAACTGAATCATCTTAACCATTTCAGATTCTCAATTATTAAGGTTTTTGTTGTGATTGAGTCAGTCACAACCCATTGATTAGTTATTGAACAAGTATTCATGATATCACAGACCACATATTAAACACAAAAGGAATGTGTCCATGACTTCTGAAATCTCTTTTTTTTTATGTAGGAGTACTGCTATTTATTCAGCCACTGATTAGCTGATTGAATTGGGCATGAACTCCACCTTGCTTTTTATTTTTCATAATTTTATTTATTTATTTATTTATTTATTTTTCTTATTATATTTATTTATTGAATCACTGTGGAAAAAGTTAAAAAGCTTTCAGGTTTAAGTCTTGGTCATACAATTATCAAACACCTTTCCCTTCACCAGTACTCATTTTTCACCACCAAGAACCCCAATATACCCCCCCTCCCATCTCTCCCAATGCCTGTGAGGAAGATGATTTCTACTTAACTCTTTGCTACATTGATTACATTCATTATTTCGACAAAAGATGCACCATTATTGTCGAGAATTTCCCCCCAACAATCAGAATTTCTGAAAAGACATTGTGAAATACTTTGTTTTCTATAGCTGGTTATGAGAATCATATAATGTCGCACAGCCGCTGATTTTGGATTTCTGCAGAGCCAGGTAATTATGAGATTGGTTTCTGTGCGTCTGGTGTTATGGCTGTGCCAGAGAGCCACTCGTGGGGGGCAACTCGTGACCTTGGTAGGGTGTGAAGGACGAGCTGGTACAGCCCCCCTTCCCATGAGCCTGCAGTTGCCCCATCACCGCTGGCCCATACTTGGCTTTCCTATAAGCTCTGAGGCGGCAGCCACCTTGCTGCTGGGGGTGAGGGGGAAAAGGTGGAAGGGAGCAACACCCTTTCCCTCCCGGGAGGCATGGCACCATAGTTTAACGCATGGTCCATTCACTTTTCTGCCGCAAGATGCTGGGCTCTGGATTAAGTACTTTTGCTTCTGGAGCCATAGCCATGCTGGAGAGCCGCTTGTGGGGGGCAACTCGTGACCTTGGTAGACCATGAAAGATGAGCCAGTACCACCTCCCTTCCCATGAGATTGCAGTTGCCCCATCACCGCCGGCTCATACCTGGCTTTCCTATAAGCTCTGAGGCAGTGGCCACCTTGTATGCAGTCCAGATTCATTTCTGCCAAAAGCCGCTGGGCTTCGAGATTTGTTTCTGAGTCTCTGGAATCATGGACATTAATTAGCTTGATCAGGAGCCAGAGAGGCCGTTTGTAGGCGGCAACTCGGGGTCTCTTTGGGATGGGGAGGAAAGGGCTGGTTCCACCCCCATCTGGTGAGGCCCCGCGTGTCTCGTCACTCCAGGCCCAAACCTGACTGTCCAGTGGCCTCTGGAGGATGGAGGTCACCCAGCCACCAGGGGGAACAGGCCAAGGCACGAAATCTATTCCCACCTGGAGTGGCCCAGTGCCAGTAACCTACTACAGGAACAGGACGCGTTTCTGCCAAAAGCCTTTGGGATCCGAGATTTGTTTCTGAGTCTCTGGGATCATGGCCGTTAAGCAGTTCGATCAGGAACCAGAGAGGTCATGCCTCCAATTCTATAGCTGAGCCAGAGGTGGTTTGTGGGTATGTCTCCCACATACCTAACTTTTGGCCGTTTACTTTCTTGGTAAACTTTGCCCCAAGTTTTTGGGGTCTGGCCAAAGGCACAGCAGCAATTTTGGGGGTATCTGAAAGTTTGATGGTGCCATCAGGCTGCTGATGCACTCACCTCACAGGTACAAATTGACCTGCTGGTGGCACTATACCCCCGATTTCTGCCATCTCTGTGTCAAATATCTGGTTCTCAAGGTGCTGATGAGCTCACCTGAGGACTGCCATTAGGGACTCTAGCCAACAAGAGACTTTTCTCTGGTGGGGTATTTCAATTGTGGCAAAAGTTTGTAAGGAACAAGGGTCAAGATCCATGTCTAAAGTGCATCACTGCAATATTTGAGAGCTGTGTGGTGTGTGTGTGGAATGGACATACCTTTGTCATAGAGACTAACAAAATTGGGCCCAAAAAAGAACTACTCTGTTTTCTTGAGTTCTCAGTTGAGTTCAGTCTTGCTCTTTGTTGGAAGTACATATAACTCTAGCTGTGCTTTCTGGCCCACTTTACATTATACCCAATTAATTACCTTTGTCTGATTTCTCCCCACCCTCTGAGGGAAATTTCTTTTAAGACAAGATCAATGTCTGATTCATCATGTGTTTCTTCCAAGGCTTACCACATACCAGACATCTAATAAATTTTGGCTGAATAAATGGAGCTAAGAACCTAAATAGAATTTTTGGTCACAACATTGACTGTGCTTTATGTTGCTTCATTGTCCTTTCTACATAGTAATGACATCTGTCACTAAGATGGCATCATTGCTAGTTAAAACTAATTTCAATTTTAAGTTTATTTAAAGTTGCTTGTCATGTAGGTAGGTACTGTCTTATACCACAAGTGTATCTTGTAATATATGGAAGGGTATACTGACATTTCTGATTATCAGAAGGAAGAATTCCTGAGGGATATTAAGGAAGTTCGAGTATAGAAAAGTAAAAGAAGATAACAGCTAATATTTACAGACAATTTACCATGTTCAGGTATACCTTGGCTCAGTTAACCCTCAGAGAACTCTATGGAAAGGTGAAATTATCACATTTTATAGAAAAATCTGTTGCACAACAGAGCAGGCAGTCTTTTGGTCCATGCAATCTGATGCATTGAGCTCTTGAATTCCTTTCTCTTTCTTTTTTTCCCAATCCATTATGTTTATACTTTAGATATTAAATATAAATGATGTTAAATATTAATATATCAAAATGTTAAATACTATTTGTCATTTATTCTTGTGTTAACTTATCACACAATTTCACAGATCATTATAATGTGACACAATTTTCTAACTATTAATAATTTTCTTCCTTTGGAACTTTGACTGGTTCAAGGACTGTGGATCATTCCTGATTTCATCCTAGGTCATCATTCTTATGCTTTTATGCCATCATTTCAGTAAGTCCTTGTCTTTGATATTCTTTAAAATAGAGTATCAGTAAAGTAGATCAATCCATAACTCACTGATATTAATGCTTCTAAGAGGATAGTATTAGGGCATTTTTTTCAAAACTAAACAATTTTTTTTTCTCCTAAATGTGATGATAGAGAGTGCTGAGATGAAGGAAAGAGTGAGCTACTCCTATACTGTCACAGCTATATGTGCAGCTGTCTCGGTGGCCACTGTCTCTACTCTGGCAGGTCTGTTTTTCCCATCCCAGCAGATGAAGTTGACTACCTTGAGCCTATTATGACTTTTAGAGACTACTCCAACACCTCTAATATTAATTGGCAAACCTATAACCATTTTCCCAGAAAAGCTTATTTCCTAATTGTTCTTATTGACAAAAAGGGAAAAAGAGCCAAAACTCAAAAATCAGCCTCCATGTTAGAAGCTGGAGGTTGTGTCTTAAGACAGAATGACTAAGTCAAATGGTAGAAAGATCTGACTCGGTCCTAACAGATGAAGAAAAAAAATTCTCTCTTCCAGGAAGGTAGGTATCCTTTGTACACACTGCTCAAAGAAGAGCAGAGGTTGCATAATTTTTACGATATTATACTGGGGCAAAGTGGAGATTCAAGATAGTATTCAGAGTTCTGGCTTGGCATCACAAGTGATTCATGAAAATGCAACTCTAACTAATGTTATACCTGTGTATCTACAACAGTCTGGCATACATTGGCACTCCATAAACAGTTATGGAATGAATGAACGATAGAAAACTACAAAGATTTCAATGGCAAATGTTGAAATCATTATTATCTCTTGAAGTAGGAGCAAATACTGTTTATTTTCTGTGACAAATGTATTGTTTTTTAACGGTAGTTTAAAAAATGTAATAACAATTTTCTAGTGATTTATTTATTTTCTAGTGATTTATTTGAAGCTATTAATAAGGGCAAAGTTAGACTGGAATTTGCCAGTTTCATTATTGCCAAGATTAGTTTTATTGTGAGTTCATAGCTATACAGCTAATTTTTGTGGGTAAGTTCCTGAAAAACAGGACCTATTTTAGAAAATAGATCATGTTAATACTTTCTAGCCAATGGGGAAGTAGCTATTTTGTTCTCTAAGTAAAGAATTTCTTAAAAATCACAGAAAGTTAGAGGTCATCTTGCCCAATTTTCTTGTTTTTTATGTGAATAAGTGACTCCATAGAGCTAGTTGCCCTTGAGCAAGTTGGTGATGAAATTGGCAATAGCATCTAGTTTGTCTAACTTTAAGCATATTTCCTATTTTTTTTGTGGATGGGGTGTCATGATATCAGTAAGAGATGCAGCAAGAAACAACATTCTTAACCGAATAAAAAAATTTTTTAATAAAAGTATTTGAAAGATGGGCAGAGTTTAGAAGCCAACGAAGTGAAGCACTATTACAAGTAGCAATCGTGTCAGAATGGGAACTTGTTACACCCTAAGCGTGAGGGTTGCACCAATAGAATCAGTTATAGAACTGATAGAAGAATGTGAGAGGAAGGTGTCTGGTAGATAGAGAGCCAATCCACAGCAACCCAGTCAAGGAAAAACCCAACTTCATTCTTTCCTACCTGGAAGGCAAAGGTTATATGAGAATATGTAAATTCAGTTCAAATTTGTCAACATCCCAATGATTAGAGTAGAGTAAGGAAAGATGGACAATACATTTGAAAGAAACTGTGAAAACATTCAGATATCTACAAGATAAATCCAATTTTATGACTGCTCTCACTTCAGCTTCAAATCATTAATGACCTATAAATTTAGACTTGTATTTTTAAAAACTATTACACAAATAATTCCTTTATACATTGGAAAAATTCAAATAGTTGTTTTAAGATTATAATTATGTTGAACATTTATGATTGCTACATTTCTAGACTGTTTCTATCCATCCATCCATTCATCCAATGACCACAAATAATTATGCCGCATACAGGTACCACAAAAAAACTTACATACTGTCCGTTGTGTGCCTTCCTGTTCTAAGAATACAGAACTAAAAAAAAAAATAGACAAAAATTTATTCCATCAAAAAACTAACATTCTAATTGGGAAATGTCATAATAAACAATATAAAAAACCCAACAATAGCATTTAAAATTTGAAGATGGTGAGTAAATGGTAAGAATGAGATTAACACAGGGGAAAGGAATAAGGGATATTTATTTCTTCAAAGAAATATGTGGTTGAAATTGGGTGACCAGGGAGGTGTGTTGGCGGGCGGGGGTGGTGAGGAACCGCCTGTTTGGAGGACTTTTTCTTTGTCTAATGGCTAAATTGCTGAGTATTAAGGTAACTACGAATGTAGGTGGTGTGACTTTCCCCCTCCCTCGCAGTTTCAAAATGTCTTTCTTTAGATTTTTTTAAAGGGCAAAGATTTCACCACTCCTTAAATGAACTATTTAAATAGACTCGGTATAAGAATCCTCAGTATAAGTTTATTAGCTTGATTCTCGGTATGTGCCTGTCCCTTTTAACTGTATTATTGAGGAAAATAATTTACTCTGAGCCATGGGTTCCTCATATCAAAAAGAAGGATTTCAGTGACAGCAGAAATAAAATTGGATCTGTAAGAAATCTAATGCCCAGTGCAAAATTGATGTTCACTAGGTAGTGTCTTCATATGTGGAAGAGCTGCAGAATTGATAACACAGAAATAAATATACACATATATTAGCATTTTTTTAAACAAAGGAGTCAGAGCCTACAGCAAAGCAAGGAGAGTTTCAATAAATGATGCTGAGAAACCTGAATAGTCACATGTGAAAAATGAAACTAGACTATAAAAATGAGTACTATACTAATTGACTTGTATAATTAGTTATACAGAGCAACTAATCAAATGGATTAAAGGCTCAGATATAAGAAATTGTAAATAGATAAAAAATATGGGCAGAGAGGTTCTTGACAGGTTTAGTTTTTTATACTATTTAAAATTTATTTTTATCTTTTTATTGAATCACTATAAGATATAGTTACAAAGCTTTCATGATTGATTTTCAATCATACAATAATTGAACCCTCTCCCCAAAAGTGTATATTTTCCACCACCAATGCTCCCAGTATCCCTCCTGCAATCCCTACCCCACCCTCTGCCTCTATGGCAGACAAATTCCTTTTTATTTTCTCTTTACTTTTGGGCATTACCATTTGTAATACAGATACTGAGAGGCCATCATGTTTGGTCCTTTACCTATTTTTAGCAGGCATCTCCCATCCAGAGTGATTTTTCCAACCATCATTTACTTAGTGATCCCATTTCTATACCAGCTGCCTTCTCCCTGAGCTCATGAGGCAGGCTTCCAACCATGGAGCAATCTTCTTGCCCTTGTCTCTACTGTCCTTGGGTGTTAGTCTCATATTATGTTACACAGCAGTAGGGCGTTCGCCTTACAAGCGGCCAACATGGCCAACCCGAGTTCGATTCCTCCGCCCCTCTCGGAGAGCCCGGCAAGCTACCGAGAGTATCGATATGCCAAACACAGTAACAACAAAGTCTCCAATGGAGACGTTACTGGGCCTGCTCGAGCAAATCGACGATCAACGGGAGGGCCTTTACCTTTACCTCGAGCATATTCCACAAAAGAGTTCAGTCATTCTATGTCTATCCCTCTCTTTCTGACTCATTTCACTTAGCATGATATTCTCCATGACCTATCAGCTGTGTAATATTTCATTGTTTTTCTTCATACCATAGTTTCTTCAACCAGTCATCTGTTTTTGGGCACTCGAGTTGCTTCCAGATTCTGACTATTGTGAACAGTGCTGAGATGAACATACAGATGCAGATGTCATTTTTACTGTGATTTTTTTGCAGCCCTGGTATATATTCCCAAGAGTGGTGTTGCTGGATCACGTGGAAGCTCAATTTCTAAATTTTTGAGGAATGATCATATTGTTTTCCTGAAGGGCTAGACCAGTTGGCATTCCCACCAAATGAAAGAGAGTCCCCCCTACATCTGCACCAGCACTGGTTGTTTTTGCTCTTTTTGATGTGTGCCAGTCTCTGTGGTGTAAGATGATATCTCATTGCTGTTTTAATTTGATTTTAGGATACCCATGACATTCTTCAAAGAAATATACCAAACACTCCTGAAATTCATATGGAACAAAAAACCATCCAAATGGCTAAAGCAATCCTTGGGGAAAAGAAAATGGATACCATCACCCTCCCCAACTTCAAACTGTACTACAAAGCAGTAATAGTTAAAACAGCATGGCATTGGAATACAAACAAACCCACAGACCAATGGAACAGAGTTGAATATTCTGTCACAGACTCTCAATATCTGATCTCTTAATCTTTGATAAAGGAGTAAGTGATGTGAAGTGGAGCAAGGAAAGCCTCTTCAACAAGCAGTGATGGGCAAACTGGAGCTGGAAAACTTACAAAATAATGAACTAATTCCAGGCACAAAAGTCAGATTGTGAGGGACAGGCCCAAAATGGACCACCAGGATTAATTTAGCTTAGCTCAACAGGAACCTGCATTTCAAAATAACTGGTTTTTTTGCCCCTGAGCAAGGAATTCAAATACAGGTGCCCCGAGTTGCAAGTTGCAAGAGGGGGGGGGTTCAGACCAGATAACCAGCTGTCTCTCACAAGACCCATGTCACAAGACCCAGGACTGCCCTAAAAAACCAGGACGTTCCTAAGCACTGATGCAAATGCTGATCTTCAAACTATAGGCTAAGGAGTGATGTACTTTAAAATGGAATGGTCAGGAAAGTATGAGTTATTTCAAATCTATTGGCTATGAAATGCGCGGGCTCTGCTGTAACGGCCGAGGAAGGCCTATATAAGATCTCCTTTGAAGAATCTCGGGGTCTTGCCCATCCTGCCAGAGGTGCGAGTCTGCATAGGCAGCTCGACCCTGGCTAGCCAGTCTTGCAATAAACCCTGCTTGCTGTTTGCAGTCTCTGGAGTCTCTTTGTCGTTAAAGGAAGATCACGATCTGTGTCCTAACAAGATCAAAGTGGATTAAAGACCTCAATATCAGACTTGAATTCATAAGGTATAAAGGGGAAATGTAAGCACAACCCTCCATGACATAGAAACTAAAGGCATCTTTAAGGATGAAATACCACTGATCAAGCAAGTGGAAACAACATTAATGTAGTCCCATAATGCAGTGCCCAACAAATGGGACTACATTAAACTAAGAAGCTTCTGCACCACAAGAGAAAAAATGACCAAAATACACAGAGAACCCACTGAATGGGAAAATTATTTACCCAATACACATCAGATAAAGGGTTAATTTCCAGTATATTCAACATTAGTATAACTATGCAAGAAAAAAAGCTCTAACCTCATCAAAAACTAGGGAAAAGAAATGAACAGAAGCTTCCTCAAAAAAGAAATACAAATGACCAAAAGCACATGAAAAAATGCTCTACATCACTAATCATCAGGGACATGCAAATCTTGGCAGCTTTAAAAGTGAGTTTGGGAACTTGACTTAAATGTCAAAGGAAACAAAAATGTAACATATGCAAAACAAGATGCTTCACGGTGAAAAAAAGAGAAGCATCAAAACAAAAGTGGGAGAAGATATTTGCATATCACATATCAACAAGAGGATAATATCCAAATAATTCACAAAACTTAACAATTAAAGATTCTACTTGTTGCTATCAATTGAGTAACTATGCACGAGGCAGAACTTTTATATGTGTTTCAAACTAAGTCCTTGTATTTTAATATGAGGAAATGGAGACAGAGATTCCCCTTGCCAGACTGTAGATTATGGAAGCTTGATTCTAAGTCTGACAGACTGCAGAGTCACTGCTCACTTACCATACCTGTTCTCCTCTGTGGGTTAACACTGATTTGTCCTTCCTGCATAGCCTCAAGTAGTTTAGGCTTATTGGGTTGCTCCCATCACAGTGCTCCCAATCCTCTGTGTTTATTTGTAACTTTCTTTGTGCTCTGTTGACTTGTAAATATTTTTTTTCTCTTCTCCCTAAGTCCTTTGCATAGTTCATTCAGAACAATGTCCTTTTGTATGGACACAAGAAGACATGCTTTTGTAATGTGACTCTCAGTAATATTTCCCTCCTGGGCATCTGTTCTCTCACCTAAGTCTCAGCAGCCTTTATTTCCTAGCACCCCCCAAAACAGGGTCCTGATGAGGGACTGGATGGAACCAGGGCAAGTGGTAAGCTATGTGCCACCCTGGCATCAAGATGGGCCTGGCCAAAGTGCCATAATGCTTAACTATAAGTTAGGAGCTTGGTCATGGACAAATGCAGTCATGATTCAAAAGTAATAACTAGATTTGGACCTTGCTAGGGTTAGGAATGATTAAACTGGCCTGAAGGCTGTAGTCTGAGTCTGTGGCAAGATGTTCCCAGGAGAGCTGCCCTACAAGTCTCAATTTTATCTCTTACTGTGTCCATACAAAAACAGCTAGTATTGATATGTTGATAGTTATTGGACTGAGGAAAAGAGAAAAACACCTTAGGAGGTATTTTGCCCTTGGGCAGTCAGGAAGGGCTTTAGAATACCTTTTAGGTGGGCCCTCAGGAAGGGCTTTCTTATGTTGATTTTGCTACCTGTCTGGGTTCAGTGTCATCCCAGAGTACTGGGGAGTTGGAGAGGCGAGAGGAGAGTACAGGGCAGCAAGATGGACCGTGGAGAGGCTAGCAAGGGGGACAGAGAGAGAAGAATGTAGAGGAATACCGAAGCAAGCATGTGGAGAGAGAGAGAGCCCAGGCTGCAAGATGGAGCACGGAGAGATGAGCGGGAGAAGCAGAAGGAGCCAGGAATGTGGCAGTGGAGACTAGAATGAGAGGCTCAGAGAGACTGGGGCAGGCGCATCTGATCAATCAACGGGCTTGGCCCTTGCTTCCTCTGCTGTCTGCCCCAGGGCCCAGCCCTCCCCCCCCTTAAAGATTTATTACACTCCTCCTGTTCCTGCCTTGGTTCTTAAGGATGAAACAGGGTTGAATGTAGACAGGTTGCAGGGAAGGATTTTAACTTATAAAGAGCTACAGGCCACCAGGAAAGAACCATTATGATGGTGTAAACAGTACTGAATCTCATTAATGGAATGACTGTGAAATTGGAGAACTGAACTTATTGCCTATGGCTCATTTAGATAGCATTGGAAAGAAAATATCACTGTCAGAACTTCACCCCTTGAAATCTTAGTTTAGTAGGTTTGAGGCATTTCTTGGATACTATTCAACTATTCTCTGATGCTCAGCCAGATTGGATGGACACCACCCCGGGGACAAAACTGCTAATGCACCTTGGGGATTTTCTATTACATTTCTTTGGTTGCTACCAAGACCATGAAGAATATTCTTCCCAATGCTAGTGAGTATTCTGAGTCATCTAGTCCAGATTTAATTCAACAATTTGATGAAAATATTAGGACAAAACAAGGTCTAGTTGCTGTGAAACATGAATGTGAGACCTCATTCTGGTTAGCCCATCAAACACTCCTCTTTGGTCATTTAAAAAAGAGCTTATCAGCTCTGCCAGCCTACTGCCCACAGCTTCCACAAGGACAACGTGAGAGACAAATACTTTACTAAAATCAAGGACAAAATGATGTAGGCAGGTGGGGGGGGGGGGGGGGAAGGCCCCCTCCCTAAGCAATGACAAAAGCCAGCCCTGCAGAAAATAGGAAAACAGGAACTAAGGCTTAATAAGATCCTCACCTGGCTCCAGCAAAAGACCAGGAAACAAAAGGCCAGGAAAAGAATTTCAAAGAAGACCATCACCACTCCCATCCTCCCTGGTAACCTCCTTAGCAAAGGACATTTACCTGGGAAGAAGCCCCACGTGGGGGCAGGTTGGAGAAACCCTATAAAGGCCACCTGGAATAAAGGAAGGGCTGCACATATGCTGCCTGAGCTCATGTGCTGCTTGTGCCCACGTGGCCGAGCACATGTGTCGCCCGCATCTCCCCTCTTGAGATGTGGATTTTCATGCTTTCGTGTCTAATGCTAGGATATGTGTAGGGGCTCTTTCCGCCCTTGGAGAAGCCCGTGTTCTCTCTTGAGTACGTTACTTTCTCGCTCTCTCTCCCTCCATACCTAAAAATCCTCCAAATAAAATCTATTTATTTCACTGCTTGTCTACTCCTGAAATTCCTTTCTGCGAGGCGAGACAAGAACCCAGTAACCCTGGGTCCCGGGTGGCAGAGGTGGATGGGGAGAAAGTGACCGTCTTTCTCCTCCCTGCTTCACATAAGTCACCTGTGGGGCCCACCGACATCAAAAACACTTGAGCAGCTGCTTAACATGAGTTCCATCAGAAGCAAAGCAAAATTGGTTAATATCACTCTTCATTAGAGAATCTATAGTACCTGTGAATGATTGGCAATTTCTTTTCTAATGTCATAGAATTCTTTTGTTTTGCCTAGATTTATGATCAAAAAAGTCTACACTATTTTCTTCTTTTAAGTTTCCATAAACATGAACCAGAAAACTGTTTACAATTTTAAAATCTATTTGGATATCAAATGGTATCACTTAGGACTTGGTATTGATTTTCTCTCACGGTTTTTTTTTAAATTGAAGTAACATAGCTTTATAACATACACAGGTTTCATGTGTGTTGCACTTTGGGGGATCGAACTCACAAGCAGTGCTTCTAGGGCACTTTTTTGAGCCTACCAGATAACTTGGCCAAAGATTCAATGTGAGGACCAGAAGATGCAGTGATACCTGAGCTTTGTGGTGCTGGGGATGGTCTGAACTACCTTGCTGTGCTCCAGGGCCTTCAGGTCTTCACCCATTGGTGTTTAGAAAACCACATGATACTGGGTATGGAATCAGGGTCTGCTGTCTGCAGGCTATAAGTCTTGATCCTGTACTATCTTTCTGGCTCATGTGTATAGCAATTTAATTCTACATATGTATATGCTACCTGATGATCCCTCTTCCCCCAAAACTTAGTTTTCATTAATGACCATTCAATAGTGATCCCCTTTCACTACCCACGTATCTCCCTTTCACTTTTTTGACAGCCATTTTTCCTCATAAGTCTTTTTCTTTCTTTTTTTTTTTTTTGGTTTTTGGGTCACACCCGGCAATGATCAGGGGTTTCTCCTGGCTCTGCACTCAGGAATAACTCCTGGCGGTGCTCAGGGAACCCTATGGGATGCTGGGAATCGAACCCAAGTTGGCCACGGGCAAGGCAAATGTCCTACCCGCTGTGCTGTTGCTCCAGCCCCTTTCATTTTTTGTTTTAAGGCATCATGTGTGCATTGAGTTTCTTTAAGGACAGGACACAGGGCTGTGGAGGTAGCCCAAAGGGCAGGCACATGCTTTGCTTGATCCAGTCAAGCCTCAAGCTAGGAATCATCCCCAAGTGCCACAAGTTGTGACCAAAAAATCAAATACTCAAGGGCAAGCTCGTTGTATTTGGGAACTTAGTGAACAGACTATTGAAAAGAAAAGAGATGAATAATTAACAAAGTGTTCTTAAAAGTTTGTTTTCACCACTCTTTTTTTATAACCAAGACAGGACAGAGCTACACAATCATTCATGTCATTCAGCTCATCTACCACAGCAACCTCAGAACAACATACCATCTCGTCACTTGCTGACAGATATGACCGCTCTAGTTATCCAGGCAGACATGAAGTGAAGATTCCTAACTGGAAATCCACCCTCCTATAAAAAACATCGGGTTATATTTTTTACTTTTCTTTTTTTGAAAGAAACAATCTTTTGCTATATGATATCTAGAGTGATTCGTCAGTTCCCTGAGTCTTTACATGCTCCCACTCAGTACTTTGCAAATCAATTTTTTTCATAAAGATAAAGGTTTAGTCAGTGTTGCCCAGTATATATCTGATCTCTGTTTCCTTTCCTCTTGATGACTATTTTTCTAGATTCCAAAGAAAATTCATTTGGCTTATTTAATGTAAGGCATTATATTCAAATGAGAATATAATACATATAGATATATAAATATATCTCGAGCAAATCCATGAACAATGAGAGGACAGTGCAGTGCAGTGTAGTACTTTTGAACCACACCTCGCTGTGCTTAAGGGTCACTCCAGACTCTGCACTCAAGAATCACTCCTGGCAGACTCAGGGGACTATATGGGATGTCAGGGATCTAACCCAGGTGGTCTGTATGCAAGACAAGTGCCTTACCAGCTGTTTTGTCTCTCTAATCCCACATTTACATTACAACGTATATTATTATATTCTAGAGTTTACATGTGAAGCTTATCATCAACCATTGGTTAACTTCCTTTCTCACAAATGAGTAAACCCATCTATTCCTTAGTTTTTTTTTAAATATATATATATATATTTTTTCTTTTTGGGTCACACCTGGCAATGCACAGGGTTTACTCCTGGCTCTGCACTCAGGAATCACTCCTGGCGGTGCTCAGGGGACCATATGGGATGCTGGGAATCTGAACTGGGTCAGCCGCATGAAAGGCAAATGCCCTACCCGCTGTGCTATCGCTCCAGCCCCTCTATTCCTTAGTTTTGACGTTAAGATTTTTTTTTTTTATTTATTTATTGAATCACTGTGGGAAAGGTTACAAAGCTTTCAGGTTTATGTCTCAGTCATGCAAATATCAAACACATTTCCCTTTACCAATACTTATTTTTTCCCATGAAGAACCCCAATAAAACCCCACCCCCCACCCCTCCCCGTCCCTGTGAGGCAGATGAATTCTAGTTAACACTCTATCTGCTTTGATTAGATTGTTTCAATAAAAGATTCACCACTATTATTTAGAGTTTACCCCCCCCCCCCCAAATCAGACATGCTGAAAAAGCATTGTGAAGTGATTTGCTTTCTACAGCTGGGTTCAAGAATTAAATGTTGGTTTTGGATTTCTGCTATTTTACCTATTGACCCTGGAAGTATTTCTACTGAAAGTCAGATAGTTAAGAAATTGGTTTCTGTGTTCTGGAGTCGTGGCCGTGCTGGAGAGCCGCTCGTGGGGGGCAACTGGTGGCCTCGGTAGGGCGTGAAGGGCGGAGCGAAACGCCCCCCTTCCCATGAGGTTTTAGTCGCCCCCACACTCCCGGCTCATACCTGCTGTCCACAAGGCTCCCATGTGGCCGCCATCTTTCTTTCCAGAGAGGAGAGGGCGAATGGGGCAACACCCTTTCCCCTCCGGCAGACTTGATGGGCTGGATCAACGCATAGTCCGTTCACTTTTCTGCTCCAAGCTGCTGGGTTCTGCATTAAGTCCTTGTGCTTCTGGGGCCATGGCCGTGCTGGAGAGCCGCTCGCGGGGGGCGACTGGTGACCTCGGTAGGGCGTGAAGGACGGACCGGAACGCCCCCCGACCCATGAGGTTTTAATCGCCCCCACTCCCCCGGCTCATACCTGCTGTCCACAAGGCTCCCATGTGGCCGCCATCTTTCTTTCCAGAGAGGAGAGGGCGAATGGGGCAACACCCTTTCCCCTCCGGCAGACTTGATGGCCTGGATCAATGCATAGTCCGTTCACTTTTCTGCTCCAAGCTGCTGGGTTCTGCATTAAGTCCTTGTGCTTCTGGGGCCGTGGCTGTGCTGGAGAGCCGCTCGTGGGGGGCAACTGGTGACCTCGGTAGGGCGTGAAGGACGGACCGGAACGCCCCCCTTCCCATGAGGCTTTAGTCACCCCCACACCCCCGGCTCATACCTGCTGTCCACAAGGCTCCCATGTGGCCGCCATCTTTCTTTCCAGAGGGAGGAGGGCGGAAGGGAGCAACACCCTTTCCCCTCCGGGCAGACATGATGGCCTGGATTAACGCATAGTCCTTTCACTTTTCTGCTCCAAGCTGCTGGGTTCTGCATTAAGCCCTTGTGCTTCTGGGGCTGTGGCCGTGCTGGAGAGCCGCTCGTGGGGGGCAACTGGTGACCTCGGTAGGGCGTGAAGGACGGACCGGAACGCCCCCCTTCCCATGAGGTTTTAGTCGCCCCCACACCCCCGGCTCATACCTGCTGTCCACAAGGCTCCCATGCGGCCGCCATCCTTCTTTCCAGAGAGGAGAGGGCGAATGGGGCAACACCCTTTCCCCTCCGGCAGACTTGATGGCCTGGGTCAATGCATAGTCCTTTCACTTTTCTGCTCTAAGCTGCTGGGTTCTGCATTAAGTCCTTGTGTTTCTGGGGCTGTGGCCGTGCTCCAAACTTAACTCTGACTTTCAGGGAGAAAGATTGGGTGGTTTACTTCTCATTGATCACTTTGTATATAGAGAGATGTCGCGCGGCCGCTTATGCGGCCGCGCGGTTTTGAGAAAAGGTCCTCGTTCCCGCATACTCGAGCTGTGTTTGTAGAGGCTTCTGGTCACCGGGGTTCCATCTGGGGGAGGCGGGATGCGGCACCTACTCCATCTGGAACTTGCGGGTGAACTCGGCTCTTTTTGGAACCTGTTTTTTCTTTTTTTTTTTTTCCTCCGGGATCCCGCACCCTCCATGTGTTCTTTCTCTTATGCTTAAGGCTTCAAAGATGGCGCTGGGGGGCGGGCTGTGGGCGTGACTTCCGGAATCAGAGGTTACCTGGGAGGTGTAGTCCGGCAGATTTGAGAAAAGGTCCTCGTTCCCGCATACTCGAGCTGTGTTTGTAGAGGCTTCTGGTCACCGGGGTTCCATCTGGGGGAGGCGGGATGCGGCACCTACTCCATCTGGAACTTGCGGGTGAACTCGGCTCTTTTTGGAACCTGTTTTTTCTTTTTTTTTTTCCTCCGGGATCCCGCACCCTCCATGTGTTCTTTCTCTTATGCTTAAGGCTTCCGACGTTAAGATTTTTAAGTTATTATTTTTCTAACTATTGTTTTTAATCATTGAAGGACATGTAAAATATTATTAATCCTGAGATAATAATTGTGAATAACTATAAGAATCACCATATAGTGAGTGTATTCATGCCAAACACTGCTCTCTAAATGCCATACGTGTTAATAAAACAACCTATTAAATTATGATACTAAGAGGTAATTTTTACCTATCTTTACCTTAAACTAATTTTGCCTTTTCCCCTTAAATTTCATCCCAGTTCTTTTAGTATTTCTCCCTTAGCCTCCTCTCGCCTTTACTTCCCTTCCCTCTCTTCTTCTTTCTTCATCTTCTTTTTTCTTTCCTCTCCTCTCCTTTACCCTCCCTTCCTGGCCCCTCCCCTCTCCTTTACCTCCCTCCCTCTCCTCTCTTCTTCTTCCCTTCCTCTCCAATCACTCTGGTTTCTGTAATGACAGAAAGTTGCATGTACTAGTCAAGTCGTAGAAGATCACAAGCTTTAGTTGTGGTACTGGCACATATGTTGGTTGCAGTGCTTGCCAGGGATTGCACATTTGGTTGCAATGCTTGCAGAGGCTCATCCAGTGCTGTCGTGCACTGGAAATCTTACACTTTCTGTGGCAGAGCCGCTGGGTCACATTCAAGCATGTGGAGTGATATTGAGGTCTGAGGCATGACCTTACTGACCTCACACTTGCAACACAGATGCTTGGCCACTGAACTTTATCCCAGAATACAATTATCTCTAATATTATAATGCAGAGTAAGCTGTTTTCCCATCCCTTTAAAAAATGATTATAATGTATCAATAAAATATTTACTCATTACCTTTCTTTTTTTTTGCTTCCTAAATTAATTTGGGCTGTTTTTCATGGGTTAGTTTTTTTATGTTAAGATTGGAGCCATTTTATAAATATTACTAGATTCAGAGTTGAATTTAAAGATGGTATAAAGGGGATAACCTGATGTGGCCCCAAAACAAAGCAAAAAAAATTTTGTGAATATTTAATAAATTCCGCGGGCTAACCGATTGTGCCACTGGAGCGATAGCACAGCGGTAGGGCGTTTGCCCAGCTGAGCCGGATTCGATTCCTCCGCCCTCTCCTGGCAAGAGAGTCCAGCAAGCTACCTAGAGTATCTCACCTGCACGGCAAAGCCTGGCAAGCTACCCGTGAGGTGTTCGATATGCCAAACACAGTAACAACGAGTCTCAAAAATGGAGACGTTCCTGGGCCCGCTCGAGCAAATCGATGAACAAGGGGAGGAGAGTGTTTGTTTCGTTGTTTGTTAATAAATTCAAAGAGTATGGTAAATGTCTTAGGGAAATAAAAATAAAATACTTATCAACATCCCACAATAGATTTCCTCTGTAGGTACTGGGCAAAGGTCCTGGAGCATTTTGTAGCCAGGCTCCCCCTGCTTAGAACTGGCTTTTTATCCTGAGCTTCCAGTGCTCCTATTTATGTGATGTTCTTGAGGAATAGCTGAATTTTTATTGACTTGTTTATGCTTTCCCACTTGGCTTCAAGTTCCTTGGTGGTACAAAATCCATTTAACACTCCAGCCAATTTTCCGTAAGGTGGATTCTTTGTGCTTCAAGTCCTTGAACTAAATTACTGTTTATACACGCCAAAAGTTTTCCATACAGATACTGATGGTTATCTAGCCCATTTCGGACCTTGATTAAAAGATGATGTTCTCACCCAATCTAGGGGTCATGACCTCCGTCTGGACATTTTTATTTTTTCCAAAGTGGGCAAAATGGTTCATTCTTAAAATAGTTCTTAAAAAACTTCTTTGCTTTTGTCTCTCAAGCTTCCTTGTACTTCACACTTTGACCCTAAGTTTGCAACTTCATTTGTAGAGACCAATGTCCTACGTACTCTCTGATCTAGATATAGGTCACATTTCCAGCAACCATGGAAAGAACTGAGTAGAGGAGGAGGATAAATAAAACCCCAGAAAGACCACGAAAACAGTAAGGCTAGACATCAGGCCGTTTTCTGTTTAATAGATCAAATCCAGTATGTTAATTTCTGTCACCTCTATAACAAATCATTCCAAAATTCATAGTTTGAGGCAACATATGCTTTTTGTCTAATAATTTAGAAGATCAGAAGATTGAAATATGACTTATTATGCAAACTATCAAAGTTCAAGAGGTTTACATTTCTTCCTGGATTTTCTTATGGAAAATCTATCTACTTATCTTTTCCATTGTCTATTTTCCAATTGCCTGAATTCCTTGGGTGGTGGTGTCTCTCCAACCTCAAAGCCAGTAATAAGATGGTCAAGTCTTTCTCCTTTTAACCATTCTTTTTTTTTTATTAGTGAGACATCATGAGGTACAGTTGTAGACTTACAAATTTTTGTGCTTGGGTTTCAATTATACAATGATCAAATACCCATCCCTCCACCAGTGCTCATTTCCCACCACCACAGATCCCAGTATCTCTCCCATTCCCCATCCCCCCATCCCACTCTGCCTCTGTGGCAGGGCATTCCCTTTTCTATTAACCATTCTTGAATTTATTACCCCGCTTCCTTCTTTCAGTTCTAAGAATACTTATTGGGCTTTGAGTTCATCTGTTTTTCAATAAAATATCTTTTATTAAGGTCATTTTATTAACCATCTTTATTCCCCTTAGCCATGTAACATAATACATTCAGATTTTCCTGGAATTAGGACACGCACAACTGGGGTGAGGAAAGAGATTTACTCTCCCGTCTATATACAGTTTCAACTATTCTTTGTTTCCAGAAATACAAATATGGTAGTAAAGTATAAAGTTATTACAAGTAAAAACACTTTTAGTAGCAGAAAACTATCATCAACAATAAATAAGTAAACAAGAGCTACTATAACTAAGAGCTAAGAACCATTGTCGAAAGAAGAGATCAGAATTGAAAATTAGCTATAAAACTAGCTGATTACAGCAGTCTGAGGTCACAAAGAGTGGGGGGAAATTCTCTCTACCACAAATAGCTCCTGGGGGTATTCTATTTCATGACACAACAATTGTAAAGCACTTTAAAATGTGTCACTGAGGCTATAAATACTGTAAAGAACAGTGCATGACAGAAGACAAAAAAATGGACATATTATGTGTATATAATTCATATGGGGTGAAAATCTTTATGGTAAGTTAGTGTACATGTGTTTAACTTTATTGATAAATAAAAATTATGATAGAGTCCAGGAGAGAGAGTATAATGTGTAAGGTGATTGCCTTGCTTGCAACTGATGCATTTTAATACGTGGTACCGCATGTAGTACCCTGAGCCCTACCCAAGTGACCCTGAGCACAGAGCCAGGAGTAATTCCTGAGCACCACCAGGTGTGACTCTACCCTCAAATCACTTAATCACTTAATCACTTAACTTCCCGTTAGTCGTCGATTTGCTCGAGCGGGCGCCAGTAACGTCTCCATTTGTCCCTGTCGCGTGCTAGTGTAGCCCAATGGCATCTGTTCGCTCCGGGAACATGAAGGGCCTCAAACCGATTGTTCATGATCTTGACGAAGAAGTCTGACCATCTGGTAGGTGGGCGGCCACGCGGTCTTTTGACATCCCGTGGAATCCAGTCCGTAACAGCTCTAGTCCAGCGGTCGTCTTTAAATCTCATTACGTGACCAGCCCATCTGATTTTCGACACCTTGGCAAATGAGACAGCATCCCTGATCCTTGATCGTCGACGGATGTCAGAACTCCGGATTCGTTCTCTCATTTGAGTGAAAAGTGATATTCCAAGCATAGCTCTTTCTATTCTTCTTTGGGAGACCTGAATAGCGTTCTCATCTTGTTTGCGTAGGGCCCAGGTCTCTGAGGCATATGTTAATGCAGGAAGAACAGTGGAATCAAAGAGATGTGCCGGGAGCCGGAGGTCCCTCAAATAAATAAATAAATAAATAAATAAAATTTGGAAAGTAATGTCCTGCTGACTTACTGAGTCTAGCTCACATTTTGCAGGCTATGAATCTGGAAGATATTAGTGGTTTTTGTCTTCTTTTTGTGGGAAGAGTGTTGTGTTGGGCCATATTCAGCAGTGCTCAGGGCTTACTCCTGGCTCTGTGCTCAGATATTACTCCTGGTGCTGCTCAGGGATCTCTCTGGTGCTGCTAGGGATCAAATCAGGGTTGGCTATGAGCAAGGGAAGCACCTTAGACTCTTTATTGTCTATCCAACATGGTGGAATGTAGTTTCAATGAACTTTGTAGGAAATTCCTTGCACTTTCTAGTTGGGAGGATGATAAAATATGTGATTAGGCAAAATTGACGGTAGCCATGTGTTTGAAAGTTTTCAAGCTCTATTTTAAATTTCCACATTCCTCCTAAATCTTATAACCAGTCCCAAACCAGCAGTTCACAATCATGAGTCCCCTGAACTGCTGAAGACCTTCCTTTTCCAGTACACTGTGCTCAATGGAGATGGGACTTTCCAGGCATACAATCTGAAAACAGCTTCTCCAACTTCCTTCCCTTGATTGCAGAATAATGTGAAATCCCAAAGTCACACCTACTATATCAAAGATGGAGTCTGTTGCTGCAAAGTAAACATTATGATAGAAGATAATAAGTACATGTAGGGTTTTCAAAGAATGATGCAAATGCTTTTACATGGTTCAGTGAGTGGCTTGTCAAGTTCTCTCTTTCTCTCTCCCCTCCCCCACTTCTATTTCCTCTCTTCGCTCTCTATTTCTTTCTCTCCCTTTATTCATAAGGTCTTGTTGGTTTTTGGTCCACTGGGGTTTACTTGAGTTAGGATTCCAAAGGATTCTGCTTGGGAACTGGAGGAGCCATACTATGATCTCCAGGACCACTCAAGCGAAACAAGGTCTTTGGCTTACATTGCCATTCCTAGGTAGCATTGATTAAATCTTTTGCTTCCGTTCTTTGACTTCTCCAGACTCCCTCCTAGGGAAAAGGTAGAAGCAGGGAGGAGAGAGAAGACCAGTGAGAAAACCTATGTCCCCAAATTTAGATTCACAGCCCTGACACTAGGGTAGACGAAGAGTTTCATGACCACGTCATCTACTGGATAAAGGTTTAGTGGGTAGAGGTAGATTTGTATCTATCTCTATCCACAGTGACTCTCATATTTAATAAATTGGAGATATAGGTAATATTTCCTCTGAAAAAAGATTCTGACTTCTAAAAGTCAGAATTGTAGACAATAGACTTAGTCCAATTACATATACAAATCTCTGCAAACAATCATGCTACTTCTTTTCAGACTCTTCCAGGCATGGGAGCTGATATCAGTCCATATTTGGTCATGTGCAATATGCAACAGAGACCTGCTTCCCTGAGACTCCTACCCATTGGTCCCAGTTCTGCTTTCTGGAAACAAACAAAAATAGTCAAAACCATGTTCCAGCTTTAAGCCCTCCCAGAGCAGGCGTGGAGTCTATTTTGTTCCTCAGCACATCTCTTGAATAATGCCTGGCACACAGTGGGTGCTTAAAAACTAATTATTGAATAAAAGAATGAAGAAGACCCTTCTTTTATCTCTTATAAAATTGTTAGATGACAGTCTTAAAATATTTAAAATATTTGTAGACTTTAGACTCATGATGACATCCTTCTCTGTGACTCCTCTGTCAATTGGCAGAGAACAATTGACAAAAAAAAGAGTGGAAACATGCTAAAGATCTTTGGATGTGGACAAAGAACCATGGGATTTAAGTTATTATTCATAGAGCTTCTGGTAAAAAATAAATAAATGAAATAAGCGCTGCATAAATGAAAATTAATAATCATGAAGAAGCTATCAGCCTCTCTACCAGGGAGTGGAATTCGACCAAGGCATGAAGGTCATGCTTTGGTGTCCTCCTCAACTGAGGTTATCAGTGTTTTGTGCCTTCATTGATTGGCACTGGAGAGTTCTATCAACCCCCACAATAGAGCCAGAAACTTCATCATTAGAGATTTATTTTGTTGGATAAAGTACTTACTTCTCTTCTAAATGTATATTCTGGTCATTAAGTCATTAACGCTAAGTCACTAACATCTAAGAAAGAATAGGATTATTGAATTGCTCTCTTTAAGAGGCTCCAGAAATACTGAATTCTGGTGGAAGAATAGGGCATCAGAGAAAATAAGGGGAGAAAAATAAATAAACTGGTGGGTAAAAAGAAACTACATTTTATTTTATTTGGTATATGAAATGGTCTCAGCATGGTGGTGGCTGGTCCTGGAGGTCTTCGGCTGCCGGAGCCCTGGCCGGGGCGGGGAGGAAAACTCAACCCGCTCCCCTCCAAGGTGCCCCGGCAAGGACAGCGAGGCGTGGGGGCAGGAGACTGTGTGCTGTTCTCTTCCGGGAGCTGGGTTTTATAGTCTCTGAATCTTGGCCGTTGATGGGATTACATGGCGCCAGGGGGCCAGTTGGTGGGTGTGACCCCCGCCTACTGGAATTTGGAGGATCTAGGTGAGGGTTCTCGGCCCCGATCCAAGTAGGCTTGGAGATCTCAGCCCTAGGATCCGCTTGCCTTTCTTCCTCTGCCGGTACCTTCATGTGTGCGGAGAGTGCAGAGAGTGGTCTCAGCATGGTGGTGGCTGGTTCTGGAGGTCTTTGGCTGCCGGAGCCCTGGTCGGGGCGGGGAGGAAAACTCAACCCACTCCCCTCCAAGGGGCCCCGGCGAGGACAGCCAGGCTCGGAAGTGGACAGCCAGCTCCCAGAAGTGCGCAGCCGCATTTGCAGCCACGCGACATCTTATCATCTCATTCCTACTTTGGACAAACTGGCAGGCTACCGAATGTAACCTGCCCACATGGCAGAGTCTGGCAAACTCCCCGTGGCATACCCAATATGCCAAATACCAGTAACAATGAAGGGTCTCATTCTCCTAACTCTGAAAGAGCCTTGAATATGGCATTTTTTAAAAAAAATCTCAGTGCTAGGACGAAGTTGTCGTTACTGGGGTCTGCTCGAGGCAATCAACGAATAACAGGATGGTTGTGGTTGTGATATGAAAGGTGTCAAATGAAATAAAGACCCCAGCAAGTTGATGTGGTTCAGGGAAGGTTACTCAAGGGGAGGGCATTGGTTTGTTGCCTTGTCCTTCAGTAATTTGATGTAATGGACCAAGTGTACTTGAATTTTTTTGGCAATTGAATAATTTGGAAAATGGGTTCTGGATGCATTCAAATGACTCTCAGGCTGGTGAGGAAGATGTTCAGCTTGTCTGAGCCATCCTCTGCCACAGAAGGCAAAACCAATCTCTGACAAGCACATGGCTGATTATTAGCCTTGTGATGAAGTGTTACTTCCTATGGAGGACATTCACAGTTCTTGAGAAACAATTTCCCAATCAGAGTGAGTGACAATTTTAAAAAATGAAGGCTTTTGTTTTCTTCCTCTATATATGTGCTCCCCACTTCTCTTTCCACAAATCACATGCCCTACTCCAGAGGAGATATTTGATTTGGGAGAACATGTGCCCACACTGGGAGGCGCCAGTTAGAAAAACACAATTCACCTGCCTCAATAGAACCTGAGTTACCCATACAGATGTTTCTTCCAGTTCTTGTAGCCAACTGTTGCTTTTATTCTTTTTTCAGATAATGCAACTAATATCATTACCCATGTGGGGGTGTGTTTACTATTCTGAGATCACATTAACATTACTCATTTGCAATTTGCAATGTTTTGAAACCAACATGTCTCACCATATTCCCAGGGTAGTATTTTTTTCCCTTTACTCATTCCTTGAGTGATATGGACTGCTCATGACTGTGACCTTTAAGATACAGAATGTGTAGGGTGTAGGATTAGGGCAAGTAGAGGTAAAGGCCACCCTAGTAGAGGAACTACTTTACCACCTGCTTGGCAAATGACATGTTTACTTCATCCAGGATTGGGTTCTGAATCAGTCAAGGATATGGGCACTGTTGTGAGCTACCCAGGCCAAGCACCCGAGGCTAAAATTGATGCTGTCAAAGGTGGACTTTCTTGGACTTTAGTTCTGGCTAGTATGAAGAATAAAGAGGTGTTGTGTTCCTTTCCTTTTTTTCTTTTTGGCTTTTTGGGTCACTCCTGGCAATGCTCAGGGGTTCTCCTGAATTGGCACTCAGAAATTACTTCTGACGGTGCTCAGGGGACCATTTAGGATGCCAGGAATCAATTCCAGGTCAGCTGTGTGCAAGGCAAACACCATACCCACTGTACTATTTCTCTGACCCCTTGTGTTCTTTTATTGGTCACACTTGGAGGACATTCTTACTTTATGTAAACCTTGTGCACATAGTAAGTGCAAAGATCAGAAAGAACATTTCTAACCTTAAAGACTAAAAAACTTGCATTTGCGTCACAGTAGTTTACAGTTTTACAATACTGTGAATGATGGGGTTTTATGCATACAACATTCCAATACCCTACTTCCACCAGAGTTCTCTCTACAATTGCCTCAGAACTCTTCCTCCTACACCCCTGCACTTCAGTGTCTCCCCTGCCTCCCCCACTACCGGCATTCTTCAGTTTTTAGATTCTGTTCCTTGGGCCATTTGTTGTTCCCTGACTATCATACATATGAGAAAGACTATGGTGTTGCCAACACAGATATGTAAATAAATGTGGTGGATACTGTGTAAAGACATAGGGTGACAAAAAAAGACTCAACTTTCTAAGGATGGGAAGTAGTAGTAGTTAGAAAAACTAAAGAGAGTGTTTGATTGTTCAATTAATAAATTTTGATAAATAAATGGTACTTGTCTATGGAATTAATGAGATACAAGTGTAAAAACTTTTGTTGTTCTTAAAAATTGCAAGAAATATCATGAGGCTTTGAGGCTTCTAGAAATTTGATGTCCAGACTACAAACTATAGAGAATGAAACGAAAAGAGTAAATAATAAAGGTGCCAGAGTACAAAGGGTTGGGTCCATGCCTTGCATATGACTGATATGGGTTCAATTCCTGGCATCTTGTATGGTCCCCTGAGGCCTCTTGCAGTTGGATATGTGGTTTTGATGCTCAAAAGATAGGTCAGGATAAAGATAAAAGCATAAAAGTATTTTTTGTATGTAAGCAACAGTTGAAAAACATGACAGAAGATAGCCATTCTGGTGAAAGAACAGAAAACCAAGAACAGATTATTCAAGTCATTAATTGAAAGCAGGGGACAAATAAAGAGGGAACACAAAGGGAAACCATAAAGGAGAAGGGAAACTGAGCTAAAGGAGTCAAGGAAGAGGACTGAAAAATGAAGAGTTGTTGGCAAGCATTGTAGGGAGGACAGCCAGGTAAAGACTGGCAGCAGGACAAGACATCCATGGGGCCTGAAAGATAGTACAGTGGTTAGGGGCTGTTGCCTTGCATGTGGCTGACCAGAGTTTGATCCCTTACATTTCGTATGGTACCTGATCCCTGCCAGGTGTGATCCCTAAGTGCAGAGCTAGGAGTAAGTCCTGAGCAACACCCAGTGTAACCCCAAAACAAAAATAAACAAAAAAAGACATTGGGAAGGAGAACACTCCAGTAAGTTGGTGGGTGAGGAGGTTTCATTAGTGTAAGCGGAGAACATGAAAGGGATGGATAAAGGTCAGAGAGTTAACACGACTTTCCAAAAGCCTGCTTATTAAACGGAAAGAGCTTCATCAAGATGCTGAGGGATTTTGATTTGATCAAAATGTAATCTCACGAGTGAAAAGGCTAGGGCAGCTTGGCAAAATGAGAGGGGTAGACTTGAATTTATGTACTTGTTTTGCAAGGTTAGAAATCAAACCATGGCCTACACACCTGCTACACATACACACTTTGCCACTGAGTCACATGCCTGGCCCAAACTTGTAGACCTTAATCTATTGAATCCTTTCCAGACTCACATCCCTGAGATAACTACACTGGTATCATTATCTTGAGTGCTTTTCTCTTATATCATTCTTACACTTTCTTCCATTGTTTTTTTTGCTGCTACTTAATGCCACCCCCCGCCCCCCACACAAACACATACACACAGCCCCCTTCAAATTCTTAGTCATAATTTAATTTTTTTGGAGGGAAGGGGGTATGGTTTGGGTAACACCCAATGATACTCAGAGTTTAGTATACTGGCAGGGCTTGGATAACCATATGCAGTGCATAAAATTGAATTACAATAAATCTTTTTTAATCACCTCCTGTACTATCTCTCTAACCTATAACTAAATTTCTTGATTTAGTTTGTCTGGGGTCACCCCCCTCTGTGCTCAGGGATTACTGCTGGTGCTGTGCTTAGGTATTACTGTTGGTAGTACTTGGGAGACCATCTGGGGTATCAGAGATGCAGCTTGGGTTAGGCACCTGAAAAGCAAGAGCCCTTCCCACTGGACTATCTCTCTGGTACCCCATAATAGGATTATTTGAAAATGTCTGAGGTCTTTATGTCATCTTAGAAACAAAAGACTTTTGTAAAATGTTTAAATACACAGGGTAACAGTCAAAAATAAGAGTTGTTAAACTGCAATAAATAATGCTATTAAAACCCAGCAAACCATGAAAGAAAAATGAAGATAGGCAAGAATGCAATTAGAATAGAAATAGGGCTGTGGCCCTCACATGTCAGGGAAGTAAACACTGAGGCCCCAAATGGTAAAGGTGTGTCTCAGATTAGTGTCTGGCATCCGTCATACAAAGGTCTCTTCTCCTGCCTTGATTTTAAATAGGAAACCCACTTTCTTGTAATTATATAATTGCAGAGTTGTAATCTCTCATTTCAAGAGGTGAAAGTCTCTGACAGAAAAATCGAAATACAGATGTACCAGTAGCCTAGACGACACCTTCCTAAATTCAGAGGTGCTGAAGTGAAAGAAGTAATGGATAGGATAGTTGTCAGGATTTCCAACTTCTCTTCACTTTGATTAAGTCATTACTTGAATAAATAGCACTCCCACTCACCGCAGCAGAAGCCAAAATGACCCAGTGGGTAGTAATAGAAGCCGTAACTGCTTCCGCATTGAGGCTTTATTAGAACTCAGGATCTGCATAGCCCTTGACAATCTGTGAGTAGATTGAGTTTAGTCCATCTCGTCTCTTCTAATGTCTTTTTCTGTTCCTAAAAAGTGATTTCTAGAGTATTATCTAAGACTTAGTACCAGTACCAAGAAACTAAGTATACGGAATATACTCACACATTTGCATCTTTTAATTACTCTCTGTTATTATTCCTCTTTATTACTCCTAGTTTACAAATGAAGAAACCGAGGTTTGAAGGATTAAGTATCTCAATCAAGACATAGCTAGGTAATTCTAAGTGTGTCTTACTCTTACGTCTGTGTTTTTAATTCCTCTTAAACTGCCACTTCTCTGAGAGGTGTGTGGAGCTGAATAAGTCTGATAATTTCTGATGGGCCAAAAGTCATTTTTTTTTTGCTTTTTGGGTAACTTCCAGCCCATGCTCAGGGGTTACTCCTGGCTGTGCACTCAGGAATCACTCCTGGCAGTGCTTGGGGGATCATATGGGATGCCCGGAATCAGACCCGGGTCGGCCGCGTGCAAGGCAAACACCGTACCTGCTGTGCTATTGCTCCAGCCCCCAAAGTCACTTTCTACTTTGGCATGTAATTAGGAAAATCAAAGTTATGGATATCAAGCAATATATAAATATACCTAATATGCTATTTGTTTTATCAATGCATGGGGAAATCCAAGATATTTAAAAATAATTATGTAAATTATAATTATGTTTTGCCTTTTGGATGCAATATTTGACATTATAGTCCCAGAATTTTACCAGTCTGTTATTTTTCTCCACAAGTCAATATTAATTCCATCTTCCATTGAACTTCTAATTGAAGTTAATGATGTGCCACCTTTAAAACTTCAAATGAAACCTAATTTTCTCTTAATTTTATTGACTTGATGAGATCTCTTTGCTCATCTTGACTAGTATCTACCCTTTCTTTTTCTTTGTCCCACTTATTTTTGTAAATGAATACCTGAATATTCAGACAAATGCATGAATCTTCCATTACCAAGACAACCCTTCTGAACGATAGCACAGTTTCATTATAGGAAAACTTCCAGTGTTCTTTTGTCATCTAGTACCTTGCTTCTTAAAATGGGGTCATATAACTGGGGTGGGAGGTAGTTGTGACAATTTTGGCAGCGTTAAAAAGCTTCAGAATGTGTTACAACCAAAAAATAAGTCATAGTCATCTGCATGATGAATTCTAGATGTTTCTCGCAGCACTTCTCCATATTACATTTCTCAGGCAAAATGAGGCTGTGAGTGGAAAAGCTAAGAAACTCTAATCTATGGGGCCAGAGAGGTAGTGCAGTGGGTAGGGTTCTTACCTTGCATGCCTACCTGAGTTTAATTCCAGCACTCTATATGGTATCCAGAGTCCACCAGGAGTGATCCCTGAGCACAGAGCCGGGAATAAGCCCTGCGTACAGCTAAGTGTGGTCCCCAAACAAAACAAAGCAGAAATTTAAAAAATTATGATAGAAATCCTAATCTAATGAATGAATATCTGAACATACTGGGTACAAAACAATTTTTTGACCAAGATACTGAAATTGTTGGCTGTAAGAAACTTATTCATATGACATTGAAGAAAAAGAGGAGTTTTACCAGTATCTATAGAGAATTTACTATGTACTTGGCCTTGTGCTATACCTGGTGGACATGAAGAAAAACTTGGTATTTCAAAATCCTTTTTTTGGGAGGTGGGAGTGGGACTTTATTAAGGGGTAGCCAAGAGAAGCTCCGGGTTTCACTCTCATTCCTGGCCAATACTCAGCCAAGCACCAGTGGTTCTTGTGTGGGTTGAAACTGCAGTTCTACTTGAGCCCTGTGGTACCAGTGACCACCATGACCACCTCAGTAACTTCAGGAATCTCCAGAACAAAACCAAAACCAAGTGATGCTCAGAATGTGATATGGTGCTGGAAGTTGAACTGGGATCGATCGCATGTGCCCCAACCCTGTGTTATCTTTCTTGCCCCTCCATGATCCTTACTTATAGAGGGCTATTTGACACTAACAGATACAGTACTGTGTCACTGTCACTGTCCTCCCATTGTTCCTCGAATTGCTCGAGCAGGCTCAGTAACATCTCCATTGTGAGACTTGTTGTTACTGTGTTTGGCATACTGAATACATCATGGGTATCTCTCCAGGCTTTGCCGTGCAGGCGAGATACTCTTGGTAGCTTGCTGGGCTTTCCAACAGGGGCGAAGGAATCGAACCTGGCTTGGCCGGGCTGGCTGCATGCAAGGCAAACGCCCTACCACTGTGCTATCGCTCCAGCCTGCAGTACTGTGTATTCACTCAATAAAAGCTTCTATTTCATGGCATTTAGCATGTTGACAAAGATGTACATACATTATCATAATTAATTTTAGAACATTTTATCACCCCTTCACCACCACCACTGTGATCCCCAGCCAAATTTCATTCCTGCTAACATCTTCCCTAGAGGGAAAAGGTTACGCCCCTCTGCTCTAGATATCACGCATTTACTTTCTGTCTCTGTAGATATGCCTATTCTAGATATTTCACATAAAACTAATATTACAGTATGTTATTCTGTGTGACTGGTTTCTTTCACAGCTTAAACTTTTGCTCAGTGTCCTGCCACATGCTTGACTTGAGAACTGTCTCTGAACATCACATGCATCTTTTCATCTTGATTTCATGTGCCACATTATTATAATTTTAGTCCAGACTACATACAACTGGAGCAATTACCTACCTACTTAGCTTGTCATCAGATCAGAGAAACTGGACAAGACAGGAAGAGGTGAGATGGGATGGTCAAGTCATCTCTATTTGCCCCTGATTTTTCATTCTCACTAGTTGACTTTTAACTACTTTGGCCTAAGGGCATGGGGTAAGATTGTAGAATTGAGAAAAATGTCATACGAAGAATACACTTGAAGGTGATTCTCCTCCATTTCTCTTAACTTTTTTCACTCCACTGATGCTTCTTTGACATGGTCCAAGTTCTGCAGGCTGGTTGTTATCAGATCTGTCTGGCTATGCTGACAGCAATATGGTTAATTCAGAGAGTGTGTGACCAATCCCTTTTTTTGTCGTTGTTGTTACACTAGAAAATCAAGAGCAAGGCTTGAAAAGGCAACATTCCCTCCTTTCACTGGTAAAGTGATTGCACGTACCTCTGAAGTGATCCCAAACCTTATATTACAGATGACAACAATTTATGGAACACAGTGTATACCTCATTTCACTAGGTTCTAGCTGGCATCATGATTTTAATTTGATATTCTATACTATACTGGGGCTGGAGTGATAGCACAGCTGGCTGCTTTGCACGTGGTCAGCCCAGCCGACCCAGGTTCTATTCCTCCACCCCTCAGAGAGCCCGCCAAGCTACCGAGAGTATCTTGCCCGCAGGGCAAAGCCTGGCAAGCTACCCGTGATGTATTCAATATGCCAAACACAGTAACAACAAGTCTCACAATGGAGACATTACTGGGCCCACTCAAGCAAATCGATAAACAATGGGAGGACAGTGACAGTGACAGTGATACTACACTCGTCCTCTGTACTACTTATCTATAAGACTCTAAAATGCTTTGTCATCATAAAGTGGAATATTTTCTTGTTCTATCTATTGGTAAGAGAAGAAACAATTTATTTTGATGTCATATAATTTCCTGTTAAGTAGGCATTGACTAAATTGTGAGAAGCCAAATAATAACACGGGCTACCTCAAAGTGTTTCTTCTGCCTTGATTACTTTAATTAGCCAGGAAGTACAGCACAGTGACTTGATATGAGGGTCTTAATGATGGGTTATGATTTTTGAAACCCCTCCCCTAGTGCTGGACCTATGCAAAGATGAAACTAGGAGGGGGAACTGTTGATCAGTTCTCATCTTCACCCACGCGTCTATAATTACCAGCAACGGTTGCAGCGCAACCCATAAACATAAACATAGTGAGTTGTCCGAAGCCCCAAGCTCTATTCATAGCTTCTGGGAACCTACTAATAGCCTTGACACTCTCTCTGAAACGGACCCCAAATTGGGAGCAAGGGGTAAAGGATCAGTCTCAGTGGTGAGATGAAGCAATAGCTCTAGACTTCCAGTTCAATGCCTCCCTTTTTGAATGGTTATTGAAAACAACCAGTGGTTCTGAGAAGCATATCTCAAAATAAACATTTTCCTGGGCAAGTCAGACAAGAGCACAGAGCCAAAGGATTTCCAACTTACTTAGACTTGGAAATTATAGGTTTTAATTGGGAGGTGTGACAGAAGCACGTCATCATTGCTTGGACATTTCACTTGAACTGTGCTTGTTCAGACAAGACAGGAAGTGGTGGAAAAGTGGGACGTGACACAGTGGAGAGAGGGGGTGGAGGAATCAGATGTTCCTCCTTTAGCTGGGGGATTTGAATAGTCTCATGTCTCTGAACCTCAGTTTTTTTTCTCTGCAAAATGGTAACTGTAAAAACAACTATTTCATTGAGAGTACTGAAATTGGACATAGCATACATTTTCATAACCATAATTATTGGCAATGCACTGTTATAAACCAGAATTTCTGAGAGATTTGGCTCATATAACTCAGAGTGCGTGCTTATGACATGTTCTTGAGATGGTTTTAAAAATTAAAAAAAAGAATTGAAATATATCTTTAGAGATTCTTCTCCTCTATAGCTCCTACTACTTCAGAAAGTGGGAAATTGTTCAATTATCTCTATACTATATATTTCCAATCATCAAAGATGATATTCAGTTACATATTAGAGTTGCAGATTCCGTGTGTGTGTGTGTGTGTGTGTGTGTGTGTGTGTGTTGGGAGTTTGAGAGGAGGGGAGGGAGTTCTCCCAAATAGTATTCAGGGCCCCACCCAGAGATTCTTGGCCAGCTAACTGGGCCCACTCCAGCCTGTGCTTTCCTGGATTACCCAGGCTTCCCCAGTGGCGCCTAGTGACCTCCAGGACTATACCCTGCAACACCTAGGGGACAATGAGGTGCCTAGGATTGGACCCACATTAGTTCATGCAGTGCATAAACTCTGTATCTAAACTCTGAAAATTCCTTTTCTTTCATATTTTAATAAGACGCAGTTCAAATGATGAGATGGGTAAATGATACTAAGTTTATTTTGTTATTCAGAAAGACAAAGCATAGAAATTCTCTATCTTAGCAAAACTTGATCTAATCTTAGCGAGCACAAGAGATGTTATTGTTCCAAACTTCTCCCCTAAATATTATCTATAATCTTCCTAGTGAATAGACATGCAGATCCTAGTTCAATCCTTCAGAGACAATCCATGTTTTTAAAAAATTATTTATTTCCAATTTTGAGCCACACTCAGCTGACCTCAGAGCTTACTTTGACGTTGTGCTCAAGGATCACACTTGATGGTCGTTGAATGACCATATGCAGTGTAGGGGTGGAACCTGAGCTGGTGGGGTGCAAGGCAAGTGCCTTAACCCCTGTCTACATCTCTCCAGGTCTACATTCCATTTTGAAGGCCACTGGGTTAGTGAAGGATAGCTTTCTTGAGGCTTGGAAAGTGCTTCAATAACTTCAAGCACCCAGGACAAGCATAATCTGGTAAACTGAATTCCCTGGTCAGTTGCACGTGGAGAGGGAATTATGACAATATCATTGGTCTGGGATGGTCAGAAAGGGAGAAATGGGAAAACGATAATTTATTTGTGTTTAACCCAATTTTCTCCCTCTCCCTTGCTCAATTATTAGTCCTTGTGTCTTGTATCAAGTAATCAGAACAGCTTCCCTCCGCTATGCATTCCAGAAGTTGAAACCAGGTCTTTCCAAGTCTTCTTGCCAGACAAACATTCAGGTTCATCACACACTATCACAAGACAACTGATCTCTTGCTCAGTTAAATTCTCTTCGGGGGGAGGTGTTTCGTTTTATTTTACCAGCCTTAATAACCACTCTTTTGCTTTCTCTTTCAAGCCGTCATTGATTTCCTATACGGGACTGAGTCCAACAGCATAAACAAGACGAAACTTTCCGCCTTGATCTCTCACTATAGTTTGTTTATGGATGTTGGGGAATACAGAGCTCATTTTGATTTTTATATTAGTCCAAGCTAGAGCTGGAGATATTACATGGGTCATCCCAAAGTAAAAAAATAAATAAAATTTGGAACATTATGTGCATGAAACATTTCTTTTATGAACAACTTTATTAAAATAAATGATAAAATTTGCGATGAGGGCTGGGCCATATCTAGCAGAGCTCAGAGTTCTTCATGGCTCTGTGTTCAGGGATCACGCTGGAGTTTCTCAGAGGACCATATGAAGTGCTGGGGATTGAACCTGGATCAGTCATGTTGCAAAGCAGGAGCCTTACCCACTATATTATTTACTGTCTCTACAGTCTCAAAAACAATTGTTTTTGGTATTTTTGGTGGTGTGGGGGTCACAGCAGTTGTGTTAGGGCTTACCCCTGCCTCTGCACTCAGAGTCACTCCTGAGTTTCAAGGAAGCATATGGGGCAACAAGGATTGAATCCAGATTGGTTACATGCAAAGCAAATACACTGCCGTATCTACTATCTCTCCATTCTCCTAAAAAATTGTAGTCATGTTTTAAATAGATTTTTAAAGAAATTTATTCGCAATTTTTATTCTGCTTTCTATTCCTATTTGTTGCTGATGTTATTACTACAATGACTGGGGACCACGTACGTGGTTGTTGTGCTCCCACACTTTTATAGTTGTGCTGGTTTTATAGGTGCTTTTCAGGGATCACATACTTTAGCCATGGCATTCAGTCACATTTTTGGTTACAGCGCCCACAGGGGTTGTAGACTTAGTTGTGGTACTTGCACACACTAGAGAATGCTGTACTGAAAATCTCATACTTCTTTGTATTGTTGTGACAGTCAGAAACCCCAAATTGTATGCTACCTGGATTGCACCTGGCATATGGAGGGGTGCCAGGGATCAAATCAAATCATGCCTGAGGGGAGATGGTCTACCATGGAGCTCTCCCTTTAATTGTCAATAGAGATGGTTATCTATGTGCCCTTGAGGGCAATATATCCATCTGTATATGAATTTATATAAACCTCTAGCCACAAAGCCTTCCACTATTGTCACTATACCTTGGCCAGATTGATATCTATTTTTCAATAATAAGTCTAGTTTGATCTTATACACGATGATAGTAATAGTAACAACAATAACAATAATAGCAACATTAGCAAAAATAACATTCCGAGTTTGCTTCCTCTTAGGCACTGCTGAAAAGCCTCTTTTTAATAATTAAAAAATATGTGAAAGATGTTATTATCCCCGCCATCCCAGGTGGGAATAGGTTTCGTGCCTTGGCCTGTTCCCCCTGGCGGCCCAGTGGCCACCATCCTCCAGAGACCACTGGACAATCAGGTTTGGGCCCGCAGTGACGAGACATGTGGGGCCTCGTGGGATGGGGGTGGATCTGGCCCTTTCCTCCCCACCCCAATGAGACCCCGAGTTGCCTCCCACGAAAAGCCTCTCTGGCTCCTGATCAAGCTGCTTAACGGCCTTGATCCCAGAGACTCAGAAACAAGTCTCAGAACCTAGTAGCTTTTGGCAGAAATGCATCCGGACCCCGCAGTAGGTTATTGTCGCCGGGCCACTCCAGAGGGGAAAGGGTGTTGTCCCTCCTCCTGCTCCCCCTAGGCAGCTCAGTGGCTGCCGTCCTCCAGAGGCCATTGGATAGTCAGGTTTGGGCCCTCAGTGACGAGACATTAGGGGCCTCACGGGATAGGGCTGGAGGCCCCCTTTCCTTCCCATCCCAACGAGACCTCATGTCGCCGCCCATGAATGGCCTTTCTGGCTCCTGATCAAGCTGCTTAACAGGCATGATCCCAGAGATTCAGGAACAAATCTTGGAACACAGCAGGTTTGGGCAGAAATCCCTCCAGATTTAAGTGTTAAAATTTTGGAATTTCGAAATCATGTGGTCTCAACTGCAGCCACACGACATCATATGTTATTCATAACCAGCAAGAGAAAACAAATTGTCTACTGTTGCCTTTTCAGCAGATATGAGTGTTGGGGTAAAATTGCAAACAATATTGGTGGGTCTGGTGTCAAAATATTGAATGTGATGAAAGTGGAGAGAGAGTAATGTGAAAATCATCTGCCCCACAGGTAGGGGGAGGGTGTGGTATGTGGGTATACTGGGGTTTTTTGGGGTAGAGAATGGGCACTGGGTGTTTCATTGTATGACCGACACTTAAACCCAAAAGCTTTGTAACTGCTCTCATGGTAATTCAATAAATAAAATTATAAAAAATAATTAATAATTTTTATATAAAAGATGTTATTATCCCCATTTACAGATGAGGGAGATCAAGTCATAGAATGTTGGGGGAGAAATACCTTTCTCCAGGGTAAGTAATTGGTCAGTCATCACAGGATCTGGGACATAGTTGCCTAATTTCAATGTTCAAGTAATTGCATTCTAAGAAGTTGGTGTTGTTATTTGAAGTCAAGATGGCTCAGGAAGAGCAGGGGGAGGAGTATTAATGAATCCAGCTAGTACCATGGTCATAGTTTGATAGGCAGAACTGGGAGACTCTCAGTGATTCCCTGCGGCACTTGATGCAGTTGTGAGGGAGTCTTCATTCACACTACTCACAGGGTAAATCCAGAGAGAAACAATGAGGAAAGAACCAAAGGAAGGCTTGTAGAGGTTTGTCCTGAGCAGAGTAGTTTACACTGCATATAGAATTAGCTGTCATGGATATATAAGCTCAGCATATACTGACTAGACTGTAGTGCTATTTGGAATCCCCAGCACTACAATAGGAAGTATGTGATCTCTAGAAATCAAACCTGAATTTGATGCTGGAACACCCCAAATGATTGGGAGTGATCCTGGAGCACAAACGCCAGGAGTAAGCTTGGAGCACCTCCAATTGTCGCCCAGAAACAAACAAAAAAGGGATATAATTCCTGGCAAGCAACTATGCAAACACCTCAACAAATATGTGCAAACTCGATCTTTGCAACTATAACATGGCAAGGGAAGGGAATAATAATAACGCTTTTGTATTTTTATTCATATGTTTTAAAATGTAGTCTATGATGCAACTTCTGAGACTCAAACATGCTGTTTTAAAGCTATTTTGAGGAAAACGGTAATTGGCATTCAGAAACCATGTCTCTTAGCAACCACAGAAGTTTCATGCAGTTAGTTCATTTGGTGTTCAGCAAGATTCACACCCTGAACCATGCTAGCTAACATTAAACTGCTGCCCTGTCAACACTCCCAGAGGCCATTACACCACTGTACAGCACAGCACATTTTCTTGCTATTTCCAAGGAGAAAGAGGAAAGGAAATGCACACCACACACACACACACACACACACACACACACACACACACACACACACAGAGAGAGAGAGAGAGAGAGAGAGAGTGCTTAATAGGCATATTATCAACCGGAAAAGGATAGAAAAACCTCACCCTTTCCCTGAAACTCAGTTGGCTAGTGCAGCCAAACCACTAAATAGCAAGAATGAACCCTAGTTCATAACCCTCAAGGAATTAATAACATGGATTTCATCTTCTTTCTTTTGAAAACTCCCAAGTCCAGGTGCCTGGCTATTATAAATAATCCATTTTCTTCTATGCAACTAGAAAAAAGCATCACTTGCTCTTTTAATAACTGTCGTTTGGGCATTTAAACGTGATTTTTTTTGTTTTCCCTTTACTCTCAGTATTTCTCTGAATACTTATTCATTTACTTTTTGTACAAGCACAATAAAAGCAATTTTTACTAATAAATAAAAAGAACGTCTTAACATTATTCTAATTCATTGACCGATTTCATTTCTGGAGTATTTTGCAACTCTGTGCACTCGTAATGCTGGCATACATGCTTTTGTGCTACATTTCATATTCGGGTGAAGACATTCCTTATGCATTGAGGGTCAGAGCAATAATATAGTGAGTGTATCATTTGTCTTGCATGCAGTGGTCCTGGGTTTGATCCCCAGCACCCTATATGATCCCCTGTGCCCACCAGGAGTGGTCCCTGAGTGCAAGGTCAGGAGTCAAGACCTTGCCCAACCCTCAAAGAAAAAAAGACAAAATTGAATCACTGTGATTCAAAGTTATTCATTATTGGGGTTGGAGTGATAGCACAGTGGGTGTTTGCCTTGCATGCAACCAACCCAGGTTCAAATCCCAGCATCCCATATGGTCCCCCAAACACTGCCAGGAGTAATTACTGAGTGCAGAGCCAGGAGTAACCCCTGTGCATCGCCAGGTATGACGCAAAAAGCAAAAAAAAAAAAAAAGAGTTATTTATTATCGGGCTTCATATGTACAATGTTCCAACACCAATTTCTTCACCAGTGTCCACTTCCCTTTACTGATGCCCCCAGATTCCCTCCTGCCCTCCAGCCTACATCTATGGCAGTCACTTTTTGCTTTTTCATTTGTTTTTCGTTTTGGCACTGTGAGTTACAATGGTGTTACCTATGGGGTATCATTTACCTCCTTTCAGCACCCAATCTTCATCCTGAATGATCACTTCATCATGAGTGACCACTTCACTCTATCACGAGAAGTGGTCACTTAGTTGCATCTTACAATGTAACAATAATGGGGGACATTTGTATGGGAATTAAAGTCACAAGGTTAAAGTTTTGGAGAAAATAAAAGACCTAACTGAGGTGACTTGTTCATTTTTGTAGGACAGGTGGCCCTTTTGCTCTCCAGATTACAGTGGAGATGACAGATCACAGATTACAGTGCTGGCACTGGGTCATTCACACTGGAATTGTCCTGTGCATGACAAGTGCTCACCCAACAATCAGCCAGTGACTCTTGTCTGCATCAGGCACCTGATTGGCGCAGGTGATACCTATAGATCGAAGACTAGCTTTTCTGCTAAGAGAAAGTCTAGATCCATTGATGAAGACAAATATTGAAATTAATTACTTTACATCAGTAGACTGGCATGCTACTGAGAGTATTTCGCCTCCACGGCAAAGCCTGGCAAGCTCCCTGTGATGTATTCAATATGCCAAATACAGTAACAAGTCTCACAATGTTACTGGGCCCGCTCGAGCAAATCGATGAACAATGGGAGGATAGTGACAGTGACAGTGACATCGGAAGAGACAAAGGACTGGCGAGAAAGCTATTGGCTTACAAGAGAAGCAGTGACTCCAGAGGTTCCTTCAGAAAAGGAAGTATTTGGTGACAGGAGTTAGTCTGAATATAGATGTGTTAGTTTTCCTAAGAATATTTTCCCTAAATTACTCTTCTCTTCCTCTCCTCCCTCTTATTTACCAATTTCTCTCTCCTTCCCTCTCTTACCATGGGTTCACATCTTGATTTCCAGCCGGGGCACTATTATCCTGAAGGCAGCCACACCCAGGTATGTGTGTGTGTGTGTGTATGCACATATATGTATATATACGTATATAATTTAGACCATATGTATATATGGTCTAACTAAGACAATGCCTGCAGAAAGGCCTTGAACAGTACATGTCACATTTTCAAAACAAGATTGTTTGTTCTCATTGTTAGAGAACTTCATAAAATCAGAAGGTGATGGAGCCAAGACTGACTTCAAAGCCACATGGGCTGCCTCTGTGAGACCACATATACAGCCATCCTGTTCTTCCTCTCAGAGTCCAGTTCTAGGAAGTTGATGTGTCACTCTTGCTGAATCACTCCTGACAGGGATCTGGTTACAAACAACATGTGTCCCAGTCTCCAGTCATTTGGGTCTTGCCTATGAGCTCAGAAGACAGCAATAGGGCCCAGAAAAGATGTCCTGGGCTGCTCCAAGCTCCTGGCTCAGCAGAACCTTTGCCTTGGAGAATGCAGTTGGAGAGGTTGGAGAGAGTGTGTAATAAAAAACAAAAACAAGCAAAAGAAGACTATGCTTTCAGAAGAAAGATGGGAAGCCAACAAACCCATTCTTCACCCTGACCTCTTGGCCATTCATAGCTTCTGAGGGACAACTTGCCATGGAAAGTAAGAATTTCCAGTAAAGCCAAGAAAGGCAGTTAAAATGACCCAAAACTCGGGTAGAATTTGAACAGAAACTAAATATGAGTCTCTCAACCAGGGAAGAAGGTGATTTTCAATTTCCATATTGAAGACTATTAAAAATTATTTTGAGGGGCTTAAGAGATAGTACAGCAGATAAGACCCTTGCCTTATACATGGCCAACTCAGGTTCAATCTCTGGCATCCCATGTTGTCCCCCAAGTACCACCAGAAGTGAATCCTGAGTTCAGAGCTAAGAATAACCCATGTGCATCACCAGGTCTGCCCACCATCACCCCAGATTTTTTTGAGACAAAGGATTGGGAGTCCAGACACAAATACATGGTATATTGCCAGAGAGCAGGGTATGAAAAGTAGAGGGGAAAAAGCCTCCAGAACTTAGTTAAAGAAAAGATAATTAATGCCACATTAAAAATGGATTAGAAACAATTTATTGTTTTTAGAATGGAATAGTTAAAAAGCATATATTTTTTGTAATTTATACCCTGACTATTTCCAAAGACAGGATTTGAAGCTGCAGTTTGAAATTAAAACTACTCTGTATTCTGGGAAAACCAAAATAAGGAAATTATCTACAGATCATCCTGAAGTGTGAAGGGCTCTTCTGTCCTTGGAGGTTGACCCTTAAAGGGTCCCCTGAGAACCCAGGTTCCCATCCCTCTAGACATACAATAGAGCTTGGTGAGCACTTCTTCTAGTATCATTTACAAATCAGGACTTTGAGGCCTTAGAGAGGGGAAGGAATGTTCTAATGATTATATATATAGTTATTGGACTGCTCAGGGTTTAATGGCAAAGGAGAAAGCATGCAAAGTTTAACGGGGGTATAAAATTCAGGGATTCGATTGCAAAGGTAATGGGGTGTTGGGGAAACTCGAGAGGCAAACCAGTGAGACCAATCCAAAATTAGCACAGCAGAAAGCCGAAGACCCTCAAGCTGGAGAGGAAAAGGCAGAGGAGGTAGAACTGAGAGAACCCAGGGTCAACTTCCCTGGCAGAACATACAAGATCCATCAAGGGGGAGCCCCTGACAGCAGTCAGCCATGCTGCCTATAGCTTAAAGGAATGAGAAGTGCTCTGGTTTTCCTCGCTTGTCAATACCCGGTCAATGTTTCTCTTGGTTAATCTGGTAGGAAGCCAGGAGATAGTGGCGTGGGGACAGGACTCAGAGTAGAGCCACAGAAGTGCGGGCATGAATCTGGTGTTCAGGCCAAATAAACCAAATAAACGACCAAATAAATATTTATTTGGTGTTCAGGCCAAATAAACCAAATAAACAACCATCCATCACTGAATCATCCTCTTAGAGTTGTTCTTCTGGGCCATACACTCTCACTGTCACTGTCCTCCCGTTGTTCATCGATTTACTTGAGCAGGCCCAGTAACGTCTCCATTGTGACACTTGTTCCTGTGTTTGGCATATCAAATACGTCATGGGGAGCTTGTCAGACTTTGCCATGTGAGCGAGATACTCTCGGTAGCTTGCTGGGCTCTTTGAGAGGGGCAAAGGGCCATACACACGCTCCTGGAAAACACATTGTCTTCTGGGGCAGAGAGATAGTACAGAGATTAGCATGCATCCAGCCTGAGTTTGACTCCAGGTACCACATAATTCTGGAGAACCCTGGGGCATAGCCATAGCACTAGTGGGAAGGCCCTGGTGTCCCTCCCACTGCAGGGACAGAGCAGGTATCGCATCTTCAGGTCAAGCCCACATACAGAACCACCAGCCTAACTGCCCCCATTCCTCCTGAGCATTGCTTAGGAGGGTCTCCTCTCACCACCAAAATCAAAAACATTGTCTTTTATTTGAAACTATGAGTGAACTCATCAGGCAAACATTTTCTTATGTTTATTTGGATTTTCATATATTGTATTTTTTTTAATGACGGGACCTTCCTGGAAATACTAAAAAATTCAGTTTGGAGTGCAAACATGGCCAAGAAGTAGTTTATAGAGATAAGCACTTCGCTCCTTGAAACAATTATCAGTATCCCTCACGGTCTGTTCTTCCATTGTTCATCGATTTGCTCGAGCGGGCCCAGTAACGTCTCCATCATGAGACTTGTTGTTACTGTGTTTGGCATATTGAATACATCACGGGTAGCTAGCCAGGCTCTGCCGTGTGGGCGAGATACTCTCGGTAGCTTGCCGGGCTCTCCCCGAGAGGGGCAGAGGAATCAAACCTGGCTCGGCCGGGCTGGCTGCTCGCAAGTCAAACACCCTACCACTGTGCTATAGCTCCAGCCCTCAGTATCCCTAAACTATCCTAAAAAAATCATTTAAGAAAAACCTCCAAACTTGCTGTGCACATGCAGTGTCAATACCAGTCTCTGACCTCTAGGTCGTATGTAGATTTCAGCCCCAATACATCTTTATATGGATATTCTGGGCGACCAATTTGCAAGGGGGAGGGGTAAATTTCCTATTGTTGGACAAACCTCTCACCATAGGTATTAACAAATCAGAAAACTGAGGTGGAGTCCAGTATTGAGATGTCAGGAATTTACCCTTTTAACACTGCATTTTAAGTGGCAGTTTGGGGGCCTGAGAAGTGGACAGGGCATCAGCAATTGTCACACCGATCCAGATGTATTTCAATTGTTTGAGAACTTCTGCGGCTATACTCATGCGTCTACTCATGACCCAGGTTTCCAGTCATAGGCCGTTCACAGATAGAACAGGAGTTCTTTCAAGTAGTCCAGAAAAATGGGGGGTACGGAGGGTGGGGAAGGATTTTCACTACTAGGCCTGAGCTTATATCTGTATTTTCTCCTCAAGACTATCAGGACAGCGAAATGTCTTAGGTGTGGTGTTCTGGTCCCCAGTGCAGTGCTGGGAACACAGACGAATGGCACACAGGTGCACTAACCACAGAGCCTGGCTGAATGGAATAAAGGTTGGCCAGCTCTCCCTCCTTCCCTTATGGTCAAGCTTTGGGGATTTTTTCTTTTTCCATGATCTTCCAGAAAAAGCAGAACTTTTGCCCAGACAGGGCAAATATGACACAAAGTTCTGCTTTCACTGTGTGTTAAGTGGAAATGATTAGGCAAGTGAATAGTGAATGATTCCTCTCTGCATTTCCTCCATATTGGGTGGCCTCCTGCATGATCAAACCGCCCTTCAGAATCAAACCACCAATGAGCACTGTGCTGACTTGGATTGAAAAACACCACATGGCTTATTTCTCTGACATCATGGATTATCCATACAGAATCTTGCTGAAGGAAGCCACTTCCTGCACACACGCATAGGTGTGAAGATGCTAGTGCATTTGCGTGCATGTGTGTGAGTTCAGGATGGACTTGAAGGAGTCAGTGTTTGATGAAATTCATGGCACTTGTTAAAAGTGCCCATGGACAAAAAGCTTCTACCTTTGAAGTATGACATCATAACTAGGTTCATGAAACCAGTGGCCCTAAAATAGGATAATTATCTTTGACTGAGCACTTACTTTGTGAGAATAATCAGGTTATACCCTCTCATAGAATAAGTAGTTGCATAAGGTCTCATTCTCTCCACTTCACAGGCAAGCAAACTGAGTAAATGCTCTCAATTCTCACAGGAACATGTCAAATGACCTAATTATCTATTCCTGGGCATTTCCCAGTGGGCTTTGCTAGAATTTGAGACAAGGTATAAAGTGTTTTTGTTGGTTAAGATTTAGATAGAGGGTTGGTAAGTCTGTCAGAGATTAACAAGCCAATTTATTCGCCTGAATTTTAGAGCCCTCTGGTAGTTTTCTAAAAATACTAATATTGAGAAGATTCCCAGATCAATTTAGTCAGACTTGGTAAGGATAAAGCCTGAGCATTTTTTTGGGTATTGTTTTAAACTCTTCAGGAGATTCTGATGAAAAACCAGGGTTGATCAGAATCTCCTGAAGAGTTTAAAACAATACCAAAAAAAAGCTCAAGCTTTATTCTTTACAAGTCTGACTATATTGATCTGGGAATGTTCTCAATATTAGTATTTTTAGAAAACTACCAGAGGGTTCTAAAGGTTCAGGCAAATAAATTGGCTTGTTAATCTCTGATAGACTCGCCAATCCTCTGTCTAAATCTTAACCAACCAAAACACTTTATACTTTGTCTCATATTCTAGCAAGTCCCACAGAGGAAATGTCCAGGAATAGACAATTAGGTTATTTGAAAAACCAGGGTTTACAAGTGCCCTAGAACAGATGACTGGTTAAAGAAACTTTGGTACATCTACACAATGGAATACTATGCAGCTGTTAGGAGAGATGAAGTCATGAAATTTGCTTATAAATGGATTGATATGGAGTAGCATGCTAAGTGAAATGAGTAAGAAAGAGAGGAACAGACATAGAAGCACTGCACTCACTTGTGGAGTATAAAGCAACACAACATGAGGTTGACACCTAAGTAGATACAGAGGCCATGGAGGCAGGAGGAGGTATAACAGAGATATTAATGGTGGGGAATGTGCACTGTTGGAGGGATGGGTGTTTGATCATTGTGTGATTTTATTCCAAACATGAAAGCTTTTAACTATCTCACGGTGATTCAATAAAATTAAAAAGAGAAAAAGCAGGGTTGAGAACTCTAACTTGTACTTAGTTTTTACTTAATCTAATTAACATAGCCTTAACCTAATCTTATTTAGGCCATTGACTTTGAGCTGCCTTAGCTATAAAAGAATTTTTTTTTAATGGCAGTAGCTAATCTCCCAGAAATAGTAAGAGATAGGGGTTAGAACAAGAGAAAACAGGTGTTGAAGTCCTGGTCACTAACACCTGACTATGGTCAATCTACTTAACTCTTCTTAGTATAAGAAGCAAATTAACTTAGATGGCTCATGGGAATAAAACGATGTTAATTTAAAAAATAACAGAAAAAGAGCAGTGAAACCTGACACATTCAGTGCAAGTAAGCCATTGCTGTTGTCATAGATCCCTTGAATTCACTGGAAAGTCGACCTAGCCAAGACAGTGATTGCCTTGTCATGATTCATTATTATTACAATGAATTGTGGTCCTCAACGCATCATAAATAGAAACCATTGCTTCAATTAAGGGGAGGGAAGTGGAAAGATGCATCTAGGGAACTTCAAACCAGGAGGCATTACCCAACAACAGACAAGAGTTGACTCAATGCTTACTTCATTGAGCAAAATGAGAGAAAAAGAGAGAAAGACAGAGAGGGACAGAGGGACAGAAAGAGAGAGAGAGAGAACAGAGAGACAGACAGAAATAGAGACAGACAAGAACAGAGACAGAGACAGAGAGAGACAGAGAAAAAAATAGTGCCTGCCACAGAGATAGTCAGGGGCTGGGGGATTGGGGGTGATGGGACGGAACCTGGGCACACTGGTCTGGGAAATGTACACTGCTAGAGGGATGGTGTTGGAATACTGTATGACTGAAATCCAATCATAAACAGCTCTGTAGGTTCTATCTCACCATGATTCAATACAAGATAGCTTTTAAAAATGATCAGAAATTGGCCAATTTCCCCTATCAGTTCAGCAAGTTATGTGGAATTTTTCAAATTCCCACCCCCTACACATTTTGCTTCCTATTTGAGGCATTTCAACTGAAGACCACTAGCTACAGCAGAACTCTGTGTTGGTTGCAAGACAAGGCTGAGACAGCAGCTCAGGAATGAACACTGGCGCATCATGGGCTGAACAAAACCGCTGACTGCTGTTCTAGACTCTCTAGGTATCTGAGTATCTCTACAGCTACCAACTTACCACCGAGACTGTGACGAGGCAGAAACTAAACCTGCGCTCTGGCTGAGCAGAAACCTGGCAGTGCAAGATCCTGGGCTGACGAAGCCCTTCCTACTTAGAAAATGAAGTTAATTTAAGTAATTCCCAAAATAAAGGGAGAGAAAATATGTTTACCAGGTTGAACACAGGAAAGACAAACTTGGGTATGACTTTCGTTGTTTTTCTATAAAGGAGAGTCTCCCCCTCCTACCACCACCATCCTCCAGCACAGAGCTTTACTCAACTGCTCTCTAAAAGCGAAAAGGCTGCTTCCTCTGGGGGTTTGTTGACTTTACTGAAAAATTACCTCATGTTGAGCATGACAGCATAACCCACGTCAGAGCCTGGGTTTTGAGAGGGCTCTATATGGCTGTCAAGTATAGTTGGCTCAAGGTCTAAATCTAGAGTCTCGTGTTTTGGGACATCTATTCAACAATATGACATGTGGCGACATGTCATAGTCCTAGGACAAATGAAAGCCAATCTAAGAATAACAAACTTCTAGTACAAATTAATTATTAAGTAAACATTTGTTGTTTTAATCAAACAACGTTATAACTTGAACTGTTCAGTAACTTTTGTGTTTGAACCATGGCACACAGACATGCCCTAAAGTACACTGGTGAAACTTTAACTATTCTCTGAAACGGGTCGTGAAGACTCTACTCTTTTCTGTACCTGGAATGGTCAATACACATTTCAGAGAATTGGGTGAGGAAAGTTATAGTGCTATATGAAGGGAATCTAGGTTCCCATTGAACTTCAATCAGGAAGAATTTTTTTCTGACAAAAAGAGAAGGTTGAACTCTCTAACATTCCAGAGTGGCAGATAATATAACTGGCAAAATGACAAAAGGTTTCTATATGAAAGACAGAAGCCATTTCTAAGTTATGCCATAGAACAGTGGCTATTCTTTCATCCTATATTTGGAGAACCATATAAGCTTCAAATCCAAGTAATTAAACACCTGATAGATGAGAGTAATCATCTCCATAGAGATTGAACTTAATTATTTCAAATAGTAAACAGAAATCTAAAACATGACCATCCACGTTCAGCAACACTGGACAGGAAGAGTATAGAACATGGAGAAGAGACTGGAAGAAGAGGGACAAGCTGGCAGTCGCTGGGGTCCCTGCCAGAACCTGGAGGAAGTGGCTAGAAGTTTCTATCAGACCCACCTGTAGATGAAACCTAGTTATCAATTGTCACTGCCTTCCTCTCTCAGCTCATCTCTTTCTCCTCCAATCACAATAATAGCAGCAAGCACCATGGGTGGTCTGGGACCCTAAAGGAAACTGGAGGAAGACGTTTATATCATAACATTACTTGAAACCTGGCTCATAAAATCTGAAAGACAATTTTTCTCTCCTCCTTACTCCTTTTGTTCAGGGCTTCAGTGGAATCATTTTTTCCTACTTTCTTCCTCAATGCCGTTCTCAGCCTAGTTCCTACCTTCTCTCCCTTCTTCCTTTCTTCCTCTTACTCCCTTCCTCCAATCTCCCCTCACACCTGAAAAGAGGATTCCTGCTATCTCCTAGAACTAGGCGATCAGTCTGGTTCATCTCCTGTGACTGCTTCCTGCCCCAGTGCAGGTTCACTAAAGCCTGGTTCTGCAATCGGACCTTCTGTTCGAGGGGCTGCCACCAGTGCTACTCCCATCCATCCACTTAGAACCGACTTACGGCTTACTGGGACTTACCTGTGCTCAGACCCTTTCCTGAAGAACAAAACAGACAAAGATGTCTGCTCCTGGAATTTCTATTTGGGGGGGCGCGGAGGGGCTGCAGGGGAGAATGCAATTTCACTGATTTGAGTGTGTGTGTGTGTGTGTGTGTGCTCGTGTGTAAATCAATAGACATTTAAATCCATTCTCATTCCTGCATGTGGGTTCTGTGATAACTGACAGATCCTTCTAGCTAGCATCTTTATGTTTGTCTCACTGGGATGATTCCCACTGGAGTTTTGCAAACAAAGTCTTTCAAAGGAGAAGATGGCCTGAAGTCTCAGTTGGTGTCATCCCAGGGGCTGGGAAGAGAGAATGGTGTGGGGGTGAGGTCTGAAATGAATCAGAACAAGGAAAGTACCTCTGGAAGGCCAGGTAATGAGAAGTCAATTGGTATTGCTCTGTTCTCTGTTAATCCTGACTGCAGAGGTGGGTTTGAGGCAGGTTTGTGCATTTTAGGCAGAGTCAGCGTTCTTTAAGAGAATGAGCCTGGAAACACTCCATGCACATCACTTCCCTTCATCCTCTCCCTTTGCATCTGCAAAACATCTATGATAAAAGCAGGGATCATGCGTTTCTTGTTTCAAATAACACTTCGTCAGTAGTAGGTGCCTAGGGATTATTGCAGGCATGAATGATGATGACCTTTCCCCTCTGAAGCTTCTTGATACAAAATTCTTTATGCATTTTCACTCTTTTTTTGCTTGAGGCAAAAGCAGAAAACTCTCATTGTGAGGAAATCACACAGGACCCAAAGTTGGTGCTGCCTCTTACCAAATGTTTCCAAGCCACTTAACTTCTGGTCGCCTCACTTTCTTATCTGAAAGCGGGGGTTTGCTCTATGGGGTTGTACTGAATACCACGGGGACAATGCCTTGGAAGTTCCTAGCACTTGAAAACATGAATTCAGCAATTATTTTGCATTGTCGTTATGCATCTTTTCTATTTTCTTTGAATATTTAAAAACTTTCCACTCAATAATAAAGGAAATAGCCATCATTTATTGAACAACTACTTCCCACCACATGCTGAAGCTGTTGCTTGCAATGATTGTTTTTGATCTTCACATCCTCCTTGGGAGCCAAGTCCTGTTCTCCCCATATGGACAAGGAAAGAGAAGTTGAGCAGGACTAGGGGTGTGAGTCAGGTGAGTGCTATGACTGCTGAGGCAGGATTTGAATCCTGGCTGGACTTGTGGGCTTGTGGTTTTACCAATCTCAGAGCTTAGACTGTAGTTTTGTTCTAAATATTGAGTACTAAGTGTAAAGCTTAGTATTCACATTGTAATTTCTTCTTTCAGCTTTTGCTATATTTTATTTTCTTATTTTATTTAAACTTCAGCTTTGTTAAGGATATAATGTACAAGTTAGTGTCGATTACCATAATCAAGCTCATTAATGTAGCTATCAACTCAGTTTTCTCCTTCCATCTTCCCTTTCCCTCCCTCCTTCTACTTTCCCTCCCCCTCCTTCCTCCCTCCCCTTCCTTCCCTGCCTCCCTCTGCTTCCCTCCCTCCTTTTCCTTCCTTCCTTCCTTCTTTCCTTCCCTCCTTCCTTCCTTCCTTCCTTCCTTCCTTCCTTCCTTCCTTCCTTCCTTCCTTATTTCATTCTCTGTGTGTCTGTGTGTGTGGTACAACATTTATGATCTACTCTTTTAGAAAATTAAAATATATACAATTTATTATTATCATCTATAGTCACTATGGCATGCATTAGATTCCCAAGATTACTCATCTTGCACATTTGAAACTGTATACTCTGACTAACATTCCCTCTTCCTTCTCTCCTAATCCCTAGTAAAACTAACATTCTACTAAGTGATTTCTATTAGTGTGATATTTTTTGTTACACACACACACACACACACACACACCACATGCCATCTTTATGCAGTGACAAGTGTTGAACTCTGTGTCTCACACATATAAGACATATATTTTATCACTGAACCAGATCCCTGACCCAGAAATGACATCTTAATTAGTGGTGTCTCCCTTTTCTTCCTTGTCCCTGATATAAATCAATGATTTTTTTTTTGATCTTTAAATATTTTTTTTTTGCTTTTATTTATTTATTTATTTATTTTATTTATTGAATCACCTTGGGAAAGGTTACAAAGCTTTCAGGTTTAGGTCTCAGTCATGCAAATATCAAACACATTTCCCTTTACCAATACTTTTTTTTTTACCATGAAGAACCCCAATAAAACCCCACCCCCCACCCCTCCCAGTCCCTGTGGGGCAGATGAATTCTAGTTAACACTCTATCTGCTTTGATTAGATTCATTGTTTCAATAAAAGATTCACCACTATTATTTAGAGTTTACCCCCCCCCCCCCAAATCAGACATGCTGAAAAAGCATTGTGACGTGATTTGCTTTCTACAGCTGGGTTCAAGAATTAAATGTTGGTTTTGGATTTCTGCTATTTTACTTATTGACCCTGGAAGTATTTATACTGAAAGTCAGATAGTTAAGAAATTGGTTTCTGTGCTCTGGAGTCGTGGCCGTGCTGGAGAGCCGCTAGTGGGGGGCAACTGGTGGCCTCGGTAGGGCATGAAGGGCGGACCGAAACGCCCCCATCCCATGAGGTTTTAGTCGCCCCCACTCCCCCAGCTCATACCTGCTGTCCACAAGGCTCCCATGCGGCCGCCATCTTTCTTTCCAGAGAGGAGAAGGCGACTGGGGCAACACTCTTTCCCCTCCGGACAGACATGATGGCCTGGATTAACGCATAGTCCTTTCACTTTTCTGCTCCAAGCTGCTGGGTTCTGCATTAAGTCCCTGTGCTCTGGGGCTGTGGCCGTGCTGGAGAGCCGCTCATGGGGGGCAACTGGTGACCTCGGTAGGGCGTGAAGGACGGACCGGAACGCCCCCCTTCCCATGAGGTTTTAGTCGCCCCCACACCCCCGGCTCATACCTGCTGTCCACAAGGCTCCCATGTGGCTGCCACCTTTCTTTCCAGAGGGAGGAGGGCGGAAGGGACCAACACCCTTTCCCCTCCGGGCAGACATGATGGCCTGGATTAACGCATAGTCCTTTCACTTTTCTGCTCCAAGCTGCTGGGTTCTGCATTAAGTCCTTGTGCTTCTGGGGCTGTGACCGTGCTGGAGAGCCATTCGTGGGGGGCAACTGGTGACCTCGGTAGGGCGTGAAGGACGGACCGGAACGCCCCCCTTCCCATGAGGTTTTAGTCGCTCCCGCTCCCCCGGCTCATGCCTGCTGTCCACAAGGCTCCCATGTGGCTGCCATCTTTCTTTCCAGAGAAGAGAGGGCGAATGGGGCAACACCCTTTCCCCTCCGGCAGATTTGATGGCCTGGATTAACGCATTGTCCGTTCACTTTTCTGCTCCAAGCTGTTGGGTTCTGCATTAAATCCTTGTGTTTCTGGGGCTGTGGCCGTGCTGGAGAGCCGCTCATGGGGGGCAACTGGTGGCCTCGGTAGGGCGTGAAGGACGGACCGGAACGCCCCCCTTCCCATGAGGTTTTAGTCGCCCCCACACCCCCGGCTCATACCTGCTGTCCACAAGGCTCCCACGTGGCCGCCACCTTTCTTTCCAGAGGGAGGAGGGCGGAAGGGACCAACACCTTTTCCCCTCTGTCAGACTTGATGGCCTGGGTTAACACATAACCCATTCACTTTTCTGCTCCAAGCTGCTGGGTTATGCATTAAGTACTTGTGTTTCTGGGGCTGTGGCCGTGCTCAAAGCTTAACTATGATTTTCAGAGAGAAACGTTAGGTGGTTTACTTCCCATGGATCACTTTGTATATAGAGAGATTTCGAGCGGCCGCATAAGCGGCCGCGCGGTTTTGAGGAAAAGTCCTAGTTCCCGCATACTCGAGCTGTGCTTGTAGAGGTTTCTGGTCACCGGGGTTCCATCTGGGGGAGGCGGGTTGCGGTACCTACCCCATCTGGGACTTCCCGATGATCTCGGCTCTTTTTGGAACCTGTTTTTTTTTTTTTTCCTTCGGGATCTGTGGATCCCGCCCTCCATGTAGTCCTTCTCTTCGGCTAAATGCTGTCAAGATGGCGCTGGGGGGCGGGCTGTGGGCGTGACTTCTGGAATCTGAGGTTACCTGGGAGGTGTAGTCCCGGCATTTTTGAGGAAAAGTCCTAGTTCCCGCATACTCGAGCTGTGCTTGTAGAGGTTTCTGGTCACCGGAGTTCCATCTGGGGGAGGCGGGATGCGGTACCTACCCCATCTGGGACTTCCCGATGATCTCGGCTCTTTTTGGAACCTGTTTTTTTTTTTTCCTTCGGGATCTGTGGATCCCGCCCTCCATGTAGTCCTTCTCTTCGGCTAAATGCTGTCAAGATGGCCATAAATCAATGATTTTATACATAAAACAATGTGAAGATTAATGATCTGGAACCTCATTTGCTAACTTTAAAACTTTATGTTACTCTGTAGACTTTATTCTCTTGGCCCTCAGAGGTAAATTAAAAGTATAAATAGTCTCAATAATGCTGTATTGGAGAAGAAGTGTTTCTAGACACATGTGACAAAAGAGGCTTTGAGGTGTCTGTGTCCTTGTCAGCATGAACTTGGCCATGAGTATTGATTCATTCAAATGCCTAGCAACCCGAATTGGATGATTGCACACCTTCTACAAGATCATTGTCAGTGATTTTAATACCAAGATAGAAGCGAGAAGATCAGCTGAAGAACTCCACATCAGGATTCATGGCCTAGAAGGGAACGAACGGGGTGAGAGACTGTCTGAGTTCTTCATGTCGACCAAGACTATCCATGGTAACTCACAGTTCCAGAAGGCCGAATCTAAAAGTTGGACATGGGAGTATCCCAGTGGACGGTTCCACACGAAATAAACCACATCATATTCAATTGACGGTTTTGCCTGACCCATGTTACTATTGTCCCAAATTTCCAAACTGGATCGAACCTCCATCTCCTTCATTCAAAATTCTACTTCACGGAGCAGGGAGAAAGGGCTTCAAAGTTTAAGACAAGAACTGCCAGAACGACCAACAACTGGGAGCTCTTTGGTACTATTGTGGCAACATAAGAAGATGCCGTCATTGACAACATTGACAAGGAATATGATCTACTGGTTCAGCACCTCCATGATTGTGGGAGTAACGCCGAGAGAGAAAAAGACATCTGTCTTTAAAAACTCTCGAGCTCATCCACCAACATGGCTGGGCACAAGCCTCAGGCAACCACAAGTGAACATCTGAGCTTGCAAAGCAGTGCAGAGAAGCGGGAAAAGGGAGCTCAGATAGAGAAAGGAGCACCAAATAAAGCATGTTGGGAGGATCCTCCCAGAATGGGAGAAGCATGATGAAAGTAGACTACAGACCAAACATGATTGCCACTCAATGCCTCTTTTGCAAACCACAACACCTAAAAGGAGAGAGAGAACAAAAGGGAATACCCTGCCACAGAGGCAGGGTGGGATGGGGGGATGGGGGGTGGGAGGGATACTGGGACCCGTGGTGGTGGAAAATGGACACTGGTGGAGGGATGGGTGTTTGGTCATTGTACAATTGAAACCCAAGCACAAAAATTTGTAAGTCTACAACTGTACCTCATGATGTTTCACTAATAAAATATTTTTAAAAAAATAAAAAAATAAATATCCAATCATCATGAAAAAAAAAAAGAAAGACCTCAAAGAGAGAAGAGCAGCAGTCCTTGCAGATGTAGTAGAAGCTGGGAAAAGCATTTGCAATGCCTGCCTGTCCTTCGCCAACTACAAGACCAAGATGACTGCCCTCCGATGTCCTGATGGATCTATCACATCTTCCAGAAGGGCAAAGGGAAGATTATCCATGACTTTTACTCTGATCTTTTCGATAATCACGTCCATCTGCCCACATACCAACTTCTGCAGGATGGATATGTCATTTCCAAAATTCTCCCTTTCGAAATCCAACACGCCATTTTATCGATAGAGAAGCGAACAGCACCTGGCCCAGACAAGGTTATACCCGAACACCAAAGAACCTCCAGTCAATACTCATCAATACACTGGCTCGGCTCTTCACATGCTACCTGTCTGAATGCAAGCTTCCGTCCCAATGGAAAACCAGCAGGACTGTTCTACTGTACAAGAAAGGAGACATCCATGACATTGGCAACTATCACCCGATCTGCCTGTTGTCTGTCGTCTACAAGCTGTTCACTCGAGTCATCCTGAATAGGATTGGCAAAACACTATATGAAGGACAACCATGTGAGTAAGCTGGGTTCCGAAAACGATTCAGCACCATCGACTATATCCACACAATAACCAAACTCATTGAGGTTTCGTGGGAGTCCAAGATGCTGCTCTGTCTAATGTTCATTGATTTAAAGAAGGCCTTTGATTTTGCTGAGACTGAAACATTCATCAAAGCCATAGCCAAACAGGGCATTCAAACTCAATACATCAGGATCCTCCGTGAGCTGTATTACAGATTCACTACCAGGATGTCACCATTCTACAAGGAAGTGATCATCCATGTCAAGAGAGGAGTTCGGCAGGGTGATATCATTTCACTGAAACTCTTCAGAACGTCGTGCAGCAACTGGAATGGGAAGGAATGGGAGTGAAGATAGACAGTTGGCAACTACACCACCTTCGCTTTGCTGATGACATCGTTCTAACAACACCAAATATTAGCCAAGGAGCACAAATGCTGGCCAAGTTCGACCATGAGTGTGGAAAGGTTGGACTATAGCTGAATCTCACAAAGACAATGTTTATGAGAAACAGGCTCATTCCTGATGTTCCATTTGCTCTCACCGGGACGAACATCTCTGAATGCAACAGTTATGTGTACCTAGGTCGAGAAGTCAACAAGACAAATGACCTGGCGCCTGAGTTGTGCAGGAGGAATAGAGCAGCTTGGAATGCCTTCAAGAGCATCAAAGAAATAGCTAAGAGGACGAAGAACCTCCGGCTCCGGGCACATCTCTTCGATTCCACTGTTCTTTCTGCATTAACATATGCCTCAGAGACCTGGGCCCTACAAAAGCAGGATGGGAACATTTTCTGGGTCTCCCAAAGAGGAATTGAAAGAGCTGTGCTTGGAGTATCATACTTCACTCAAATGAGAGAAAGAATCTGGAGTTCTGACCTTCATCGATGATCAAGAATCAGGGACACTGTCTTGTTTGCCAAGGCATAGAAAATCAGATGGACTGGACACGTAATGAGATTTGGAGACAACCACTGGACTAGAGTCATTACTTACTGGATTCCACAGGACGTCAAAAGATCGCATGGCCTCCCACCTACAAGATGGTTAGATTTCTTTGTTAAGACCCTGAACAATCGGTTTGAGGCTCTTCGTGTTCCTGTAGTGAGCAGATGCCATTGGGCTACACTAGCACGTGACAGGGATGAAAGGAGACATTACTAGTGCCCGCTGGAGCAAATTGATGAGTAATGGGATGTCAAGTGATCAAGTGATCAAGTCATCAAGTGCAATATTGCCACATGGGAGAGTTATAAGATATAAGGGGTAATTATAAAATATTTTAGAGTATTTTGGGGCATTTTCCAGAAAGACATACTCTTTTCCTGGCCTGGATGGACATTGGGTTTGACTGAGTAGGCATGTGATCCCCTGCCTGGCAAGACAGGACAAGAAATGAATCAATTGCCCAGTGCAATGGTATGTGTTATTTCCAAGCTGCCTAGCTTATGAGTACTGCACAATCCAGCAACCCACTCTAATTTGTCACACCAAAGGCTGCCTTCTTAGTAAACAGTTGTCCACACTTCTGTTCTTTCTGAGTCACCGCTTAGTGTTCAAACTGAAATGCCAGTGTAGTCCTTGGAATACACCAGGCAGTGTGAAAGCAAAGGAGGTGGGGCTGTATGAAACAGCTCTCCCCATGGAAAATTCCATGTGCAGAAGGGAGGCAAAGCCTCTAGCCTTGGGTCTTCAAAGGCACTGTTCACAGTTACTCTTTTTCTTGGTGAGTCCCCTTTTTTAATAGCTAAGGAAACTGGGAATGAACTAGTTCTGTAATCATGATCTCATGAATCTTCTTATGACCAAGCGCCTATCCATCCCTACCTCATCATCATGCCCCATTTCATCCCATATGTATCCTCTTCCCCCACCAAATGAAATTATTTTATCTCTGTGAGTGTACCACATTATCTCACTTCCCTTTGTGCCCTCATCCTGAGATGCCTATTTCTCTCCTCCACAGCTAATGAAGAATCCATTCTCTAAGACCCAACTCAAACATTCTCTTCTTCTCACAGTTGTCTCTCCCCAGAAATCCCATCCCTTGTCACAGCAGACCAGTTTGCTTTGTTCTTTGTGTTACCTGTGCTATGCTCGAACAGCTGACCAGTGCTAGATGACATCATTTGTTAGAAATTCATTTGTTTTCTTAGGCCATAGAATCAACTGTCAGTTATGTTTGTGTTCAGATGTAAGTAGCCAAAATCCCAGTTAACCCACAGCTTTCTCAAACAAGGGAACTAATGTTGCCATGATAACTTCATGATATCATTGGGAACTCAACTTTCTGTTGGTATTATGCGACCTTTCCCTCATGCTTATTACCCAATGGTCACAAAGCTGCTGCCCCTTTACCGTAATTACATTCCAAGCTGGAGGAAAAGGTAGCATAAGGGATGGATTAGGAGGTACTCACTAGCCATATCTGACCTTTTTTTTATAGATTTTTTTTTCTGGTATCCCTCACACTTATTGACTCTTGCTTATATCTCCTTAGTCAGAATGACTTGGTATGGATGTCTACAGTAGCAAAGAGAATGGGAGATATGTTTGTTTAATTGAACATATTGAAAATTGAACAACCTGGATTCTATTAGTACTGCAAAAGGGAGGCAAGTGCCAATGTTTATCATATGCAGGAATTGTGTTTTGTTTTTCATTCCTTCTTTGAACTTAGAAACTTCGCTTAAGGCCTGTAGCACTGCAAATTTGAATAGCTAAAAGCTCAATTTAAAAATTAGTTGAAAAGTTCTGATCCTTAGACATGTAATATTTATACCTTTGATGTAACAATGTTTATCTTTCAGAAAAGAAGCAAAAATTTCTGGAAATGGGAGAAAATACAACAGGTGAGATGACTGGAGGGGGTCTAAAACTGCTGATTTCTTGCTTGCTAGAAAAATTCAGGTTTGCAATGTCTGGGAGTTAGAAAAATGGCAGGAGAATTTTGAACACAGCAATATTTAACACCTAAACACTGCACAGTTCCTAGCCCTACCCTGAGCCCTAATCCTAATCCTAATCCTAATCCTAATGATACTAAGACTGACTTTAACTTTTGCCACGAACTACCTAAATTTAATTATCTCCTCATACTCACTATTCATTTTTTAAGTATAGACACCAAAAAAGCTAGCATATACAACCACAAACAAAAAGATATAAAAAAGAAAAAAGTGGCGGGAGGTGTTGTTTCTTGAGATGTTTGACTCTATGTTGTCCACGCGACCTCTGTTTCTAATTCACAAAGAGCATGATGGTGTTTATTCTAATTTTTCAAGCACCTGACCAGGATCTTGGGATATCGCTGTTCTTTTCTCCATTTACTGTAGTTGTAAGTCACTTAATGACAATGCTGGACTCAGTATTGTGTCTTTCTTTTTTCTTTTTCCTCTTTTTGGGTTACACCCACCAATGAACCAGGGTTACTACTGGCTCATGCACTCAGGAATAACTCTTGGCAGTACTCAGGAGATCATGTGGGATGCTGGGAGTTGAACCCGGGTTGGCCGCATGCAAGGCAAATGCCCTACCACTGTGCTATTGCTCCAGCCCAGTATTGTGTCTTTAAAGGCTAGACCTTAAGGTTTCCAATAAGTATTGTCTAAGCACCAGAAAGCCTCTCTCTCTGCTTTAGGGTCTCATAAGTCACAAATGGAAAAGTCTGCTATTTCCTATGGTGATTGCTCTTTCCTGAAGGTTTCATTTGCCAGGAATTTGCTCCTGAGGTCGAGTTCTTCCTCCCGTCCATAGAACCCCTTCAGACTAGAAACAAATATGGAGGATAGCTGATAGCGTTATAAGGTTAGTTCAAGCTTGATTTCAAATTTCACCCTGGAAAGAAGAGGATAATAGATTTTGTATGCATAAGAAAACCATTCATTTAAATACTTGATGAGGAAGCTCTGAGGAGGTCCACCAACCTACTTAGGGTTCTGGGGTTCAATTTGTACTTATTTCTATTGTTTTCCATTATCACATACACTAAATTCTGCTCCAGTCACTTTTGCCACTGTCCCATTCTGTTGAATCATCTGTGTATCTGCCTGAGATTCTGTCTTAGTCGTGTCCTTATCACTTTTCTAGTTGACTGTCTTAAAACTTTTCATTTCCTTTCACCCCGTCAATCCATTGTTCACAGAGCTCCATATTGGTTTTTCTAAATTCCCATGTCCTCATCAAAATTTAGCCTCAGACATTTTTTTAAATCTATCATTTTAATTTTGTTGGTTTGGAGGCACATCTGGTGGTGCTCAGTGTGGCAATTTACCACAACAAAATCACTCAGGTTGGCACCTTTGAGCTCTGTGTTCAGGGTTGATTGCAAAGAATGAGACAGATGGATGCTGTGGCATGTCCAGGTCGCAATCTAGTCTGGACAGCCCCAAACAGAATAATAAGAAGCTGCCATTGATTGAACACAGTTTCTGTCTCCCACCCTCCCTGGCTCCATGACTCCAGAAACATGAGCTACTGTTTACCTTAATAGCACTGTAGCACTGTCCTCCCGATGATCATCAATTTGCTCCAGCAGGCACCAGTAATGTCTCCATTGTGAGACTTGTTCTTATTGTGTTTGGCATATTGAATACACCACAAGGCGCTTGCCAAGCTCTGCCGTGTGGGCGGGATACTCTTGGTAGCTTGCCAGTCTCTCTGAGAGGGATGGAGGAATCGAACCCGAGTCAGTCACATGCAAGGCAAAAACCCTACCCGCTGTGTTTACCTTAATTGGGTCCATTAATAATTAGTTAGCATCAATCTCATAATTTAATTCAAAAATTGTTCTGAAAACCTAGCAATGTCTTCAAGTGCAATGTTCTCCCATATCCATGTACACAATGGTTATCCTGTCCATAGCAGGATTTATTGCAAGGCATCTCCTTATTCACTATTTCCTCCTTCCCTTTCTTTGAAGAACCATCTTAGAATATTTACTTGAACCCAGTCATTTTATAGATGAGAAAATTGGAAGAACTCATGCCTAAAATGCTCTCCTTTTCCACTTCAGAAGCAAGCATATGTTCCCTGTTTAAATTCAATGTATTGTCTCTGACATTTTCTCTTTATAAACTAGATCAGAAGTTCCTTCTATGGGTCTTCATAGCATCTTTCCATATTGTGACCATTTTTTCTTTCATTTCTTTCAACTAAACTGTAGATTCCATGAGAACAGGACTTGAGCTTTATTTATATTTATATTTATATAGATTCTAACAATGCACAAATTTAGTCAATGTTCCATGGTTTTTTATTAGATAAATAGTTGGTTATATATGGGGAAAGATTCTGCTGATAGTGAAATAATATTAAAAGACTGTTTCACAGATATATAGACTGAAGGATTAGCTTTTCTCTTTCACATTTGCTGGCTCAAGTGTTTTCCTTTCAATGTGTCACCATGAAGATATATGTCCAAACAATTTCAGTGTTTCTATTTTAATTGGAAACAGTTCTTTTCTTCCAGCATAGTGTTTTACTTTCCTAGAAGAATAAAATCAGAGTTAAAAATGTCAATAACCTTAACTGTGCATAGTAATCCAAAGCTTGAAAACACACTTTTTACTTTATAGCTCTCTCTCTGGTGTGTGTGTGTGTGTGTGTGTGTGTGTGTGTGTGTGTGTGTGTGTGTGTATCACGATCACGATCCTCCTGTTGTTCGTCGATTTCCTCTAGCAGGCACCAGTAACGTCTCCTTCCTCCTAGCCCTGAGATTTTAAAAGAGCCATTTCAATGCTCTTCCAGGATTAGGAGAATGAGACCCATCATTGTTACTGATATTTGGCATATTGAATACAACACGGGCTGTTTGCCTGACTCTGCCGTGCGGGCAGGATACTTTTGGTAGCCTGCCAGGTTCTCCAAAGGAAAAAATAAGATAATAAGATGTCGCGCGGCCGCATTTGCAACATTTGTGGCCGTGTGCTTCTGGGAGCTGGGTTTTATAGTCTCTGTGTCTTGGCCATTGATGGGACCAACCTGGCGCTGGCAACAGCTGGTGGGTGTGACTCCTACCTACTGGAAGATGGAGGGTTTAGGTGGAGAAGGCCCAGTCCCAATTCGAGTAGGCTTGGAGATTTCAGCCCCAGGATCCGCATGCCTGGGTTCCTCTGCCAGTTCTTTCATGCATGAGGCCCGTCCAGATGTGTGGAGAGTGGTCCCAGCATGGCTGTGGCTGGCTCTGGAGGTCCTCAGCTGCTGGGACTCTGGTTGGGACGGGGGGGGGGGGGTGAGGAGGGGGGGGGAAGAGAAGCTCAACCCTCCCCCCTCCAAGGGGCCCCAGTGAGGACATATGTATATATTTAAATTTTCTGTTTGTTAAGAGTTTACACTACAATGGACCTCTTTAACCCATTGATACAACAAAAAAAAACAAATCTATCTTTTACAACAATCCTAAGAGACTAATGGTCTTCTTTCCCCAATCTACAAATTAAAAAAAATCCAAGAGATTGTGAGGATGGCTAGCTCAAGTCTTGTGGATAATCACTGGCTCAAAAATAAACTTTCAGTTTCTAGTGCTCATCCCTTTAATTGTGCCAGACATGCTTTCCAAAAACTATCAGTCTTAACTCTCTAGTGAAAAGGCAGGGATTGTGTTGCTGGGCCCACACTTAACCTGAATGGATCTGATGCCCACATGCTGAGTATCATTTCTGTCACTGGGGCAGGAATCCAAGTTTCCTGTCTCTTGGCAATTTACCTCATCTTCAGAACTCCAGTTAGTTTAGTGGACACAAAAAGCAAAGCAAAATCAAAAGATGAGAAAACAAATACATAGGCCCATGAAAAATAGGTGAGAAATATGAAATAAGGTTTGTTCAGTGACACATGAAGTTATGCCGAAATGAGCTGCTGTAGTCCCTCAAGCCCCACGTATGGCGGGCATGATTCTTGCTTGGGCTCTCTAAGGAAACAGCTCCCTCTTTAGGTAAACTGGGAAATCAGCAGTAATTCGGATTGCCTGGCTCCCAAACTGCCCAGATCTAGAGCCCCTGCCAGAGGTTGCCAGAGGTGTAGAGCTCTTCCAGGTACATCACGGATGTCTTAAACAGTTTGACTTAGGAATGTTCTATATTTGTTAAGTGATCACGTATTATGCAGAACTGTGAATTTCAAAAAACTGCTTTGGTGGCTAGGACTAAGTCATACACTCGTCTCAGGTCTGTAACTTTGTTGTTGCAAGCTGTGAGGAAATCCTATTGCTTCTCTCTGCTTGCATCACGCTGGAGAACAGGGGCAGAGAAGGGGCTGGAAATGGAAGCAGAGCCTGCAGAAGGAGGTGGTCAGCTCCAGACTTGAAGGGAAGGGGGAGCATTCTGAGTCCCATCTTATGAGTGTGTTGGTTTGTTGCTGATTCCCGTCTCATGAAGACCCTTCACTGCATGTGAGGAGAAGAACTAGAAGAGGAAGAGTGAGAGGGTGGAGAAACCGGCAGGGTGTGACCTGAGCTAATGTGAGGAGGCAAAAGGAAAATGCAGTGGCTTGATGAATCTCTTCCAGTTATAGCTATTTAATATTATTGGCTGTAAAATAGTAGTCTGTAATTGGTGAGGATTCTAGGGTTGCCAAAACCAGTATCAAATTCATCTCCTAAATTCTCATGAACTCATCTGAGATAAGTGTTCCTCAAAGACCCTATATTCCTCTTCTTTTAGGAAAAAAGTTTAGGATGGCAAATTTCTATCAAGTAGGGAGAGCTGGGAGGTCATAGAGTTATAGTCAAAAATCAGAATCTAGCTATTAGAGAACCCTCAATGACATTTGAAACCCTTTATTGCTCCATAGAATGCATTGCACTTCTAAAAATCAGATAAACCATCAATACCAGCTTCTTTCTGAGGCCACCTGGATGGCCCGAGGCTGTCTGCACACCCTCCCTGTAATGCAAACACTTGGTGGAATGTGCCCTTTCCCCCAATGGCACCAGGATTCCCAAGATCGAGAGTTAGGACTTATGCTTCACTGTGTGGCACTGAGAAAATTCTGCTCACCTTAGGACTTCTTTTTTTCTTTTTTCTTTTTTCTCTCTCTTTTATTTGGGCCTCCCAAGTAGTACTCAGAGGGCAGAGGGCCACTCCCATCAATTATTAGCTAGTTGGACTGGAATTCGATGATGGGATCTGAGAACATAGTGCTGCTCTGGTCATGTGGTCAGAGACATTATGTGCGCCAATCCAGAGGCACTATGGGGGCCCCCAGAGTCTCACCTGGCCGTACCAGGGATGACCAAGGTTGGCTGCTTGCAAGATATGCAACTCAGCACCTCAACACTATCCTTCTGCTCCTTCCCTCTGACTGCTTCTATCTCTGAAAGAAGAAGTTTTACTAGATGAGGTGTCCCCAGCTGTGTTCTGCAAACAGAGAGGATTTTGGGATTCAGACTTCCTTCTACCTAACGGACCAGAGGGGGTCCTCTACCTCTAGGTCATATAAGAACCCCATAAAATATTTTGGTTAAACAAGAATCCAACAGCTAAAACATGTTTAAAAATTACAGGACTAGAAAACTCCTGTTCATTTATTCATGCAGTCACTCAACAAATATTTATTGAGCCCTTGCTGTTTTCGAGGGACTTTTGTCAAGGAAACAGTGGTGAGAAAAAGAAACAATCAAAATCAGATTCCTCTGTGCAAACCAAACTATATTTTAAAATCAGAGGCAGAAAACTTCCTGTTTTCTGGTCCTCTCACTTCCCTTCTTGAATCTGAAGTCTAAACAGCGAATAGATGGTGTTCTCAGAATCCCAAAATGTTAAGAAACATGATTTCCCTAACAAGAATTCAGACACTTGAGTAGACAACTTTGGCTTTTAAAAAATTACTTGTTCAAAAACTAGTTCAAAGCAAACCATTGAATTCACACTGAAAAGTTAAGACAGGTAGAGAGGGGAAGACTTAAAGGAAACTGAAGGTCCAGTAGATTGTGGTAGATAAAGGTACTTTGATGGTGGGCCTGGTGTGACAGGTCACTTTTTGAAGAGGTAAGAGAAAGGACTTGTGAAATATATGCAAATGGTGTGAGCCAGTGCTATCACAATAAAAATGAAGGGTTTTCTTATTTCTATATAAAAAAACATTCTCAGATGTAAATACGTATTCATGCTTTGTGACTCCTGCTTGACTGGTATTTCATGGGGAAAACACTGACTTTATCATAACAATTGAGTTGCACAAAATTATTTGTATGTTTTTTTTAAGTTATTCACCCACTTGTTATAATCCAGGGTTGGGAGAGAGAAAAATGAAATTGATTAAAGGCCCACTCTTTGACAAGTTCTTTGCGTGTGTGTTTGTGGGGGGGGGGACTGGAAGTGTTGAAGGGGATTAAGGCTATAACCAGAAATGCTCAGGGATTACTCTTGGCTCTTTGCTCAAGGATTTATTCTGGTGAGGTTTGAGGAAACACAGGGAGTGTGGGGATCAAACCTGAGAGAACCTCATACAAGGTAAGTACACATTATTTGCTAGACTATCTATCTCTCCTGCCTCGTGATAAGAGTCTTTCTGGGAAAGTTCATATACATCTCTTGCCTCATTTAATCGTGCAATCTTCAGAGTAAAGATTACTGCAAGAGCTATTTACCAATTTTAGAGATAATGAAATTGAAGCTTATAGTATTTTTGTAAACTTCATGAAGTCAGTAAGAAGCCCACATTTGAAATCTGCAGTTGTCTAATTTGAATACCCATGTATATCTTTCCTACCACGTGGTGCAACCTCCCCACTTGCTCAATATTATTTGTTCCCAGCTTTGCAATCACCTTTGGGCATATCTCTGAGTAATAATTAGAAAAAACAAGAGATATGTTACCATTTCAAAGGTCACTAATAGCTTCTCTAACCCTCTTTTCAGCAGAGAAGGTAAAATTCAGAGAATTGTACTTTGTGTGCATTTTTGGATTTGACACACAGGAATTAGGGAATACCAATCGTCAAGGTAGAAAAGTAATCTGATTTTTATAGACTCAGTTGGCCAGGATTTATCAGAGCGTCCCCAGTGCTGAGCGTCTCCTCAGCACTGCTTGGAAGCTCCTTTAAAAATATGTCAATAGACTGAACTCTTAATCAAAATGCACAAAGTGGCTGGCTGGATCCTTCTATGCTTATAAGACATACACTGAAATTCTCATGATCAACAGAGATTTAGAATGAAAGGTTGGGAAACCGTCTAAGTGATAAAGTAGGGGAAAAAAGTAAAGGCACTCAAACTCGTATCATACTAAATAGCATTCAAATTTAAAGGAATGAAATAGGAACAGGGGGCCAAAGCAAGAGTATAGCAGGCTGGGTTTTTGCCTTGCATGTGACCAACCTGGGTTTGTGAGGGCGCGGATCGTGATCTCCCTTTAACGACAAAGAGACTCCAGAGACTGCAAACAGCAAGCAAGGTTTATTGTAAGACTGGCTAGCCAGGGTCAAGCCGCCTACACAGACACGCAGGTCAGTTAGGTGAGGCAAGACCCCGAACTTCTTCAAAGGGGATCTTATATAGGCCTTCACTGGCTGTTACAGCAAAGCCCGCTCATTTCATAGCCAATAGATTTGTAACAACATATGCTTTCTTAACCAATCCATTTAACAGTACATCACTCCTTAGCCTATAGATTCAAAGATCAGCATTTACGTACATAGGCATTGTGACTAGTGGGCATCAGGTAACTGGGACATTTGGTTATCACCTGGCTTCCTTTGATTCTCAGCCCTGCATTCCGGAGGTGGATAAGGGAAGAGTTCTAAGGGAGGTAACAGATAAGGAGGGCCCAACAAATGGTTCCCGACTTTACGTTCCAACAGGGAAGAGTTTCATTCTAAGGCTCTGCTAGGGAGGGGGCAGGAAAAGGAGAGTTACTAATTTATAGACTTTTAACTCTGGAATCTCCCTCAGGGTCCCTAGGGACCTAACAGGTTCAATTCCTGACACCCCACATGGTTTCTGAGCACTGCCAGAAGTTATTTCAAGGTGCAGGGCCAGGAGTAACCTCCAAGAATCACTGTTGTGGTCCCAAAGCCACCTCCCACTTCTGAAATAAAGGTAACGAAAGCTGGGATGAGCATTGTTCACTGGTGCAGGGATTAATAGGCCAAGGAGACTAAACTCTTATCTACATAACTGTGATAAAGTTGCAGCAAAATTTAAAAAACAACTACTGGTAGGCCTGGGGACATACATCGATAGCCCAACAGTAGAGTGTGGCTTTAACATTTCGCTCTCATCATTGGACAGCTCAATCAGACAGAAAAACGATAAGAAAACAAAAGCTCCAAATGAGGAACTGGAAAAGCTGGGATTAATAGGCATGTATAGGACCCTCTTCTCCCAAGATGCTTGATACACTTTCTTCTCTGGTGAGTGTGAAATGTTCTCCAGGATAGACCATTAACTTCAGCATGATTAAGTGTCTAGAAGGTAAAAAATAAAAATCATATCAAGCATTTTTTCACACAATGAGGGTGAAAATTAATTATATGTTTGTTTTAATAATATTTTGGGGGGGGGTAGACCACATCCTGTGGTGCTCAGGGCTTATTCCTGGGTCTATAATTGGTGATCATTCCTGTTGGTGCTGAGGGACCATATGGGGTGCTGGAGATTAAACCCAAGTTGGTGCTCTACTATCTCTCCAGCCTCAGAATAATAAAAACAGTTTCCAGAAAAAGGAAACAGAATAATATCTGGTTAAATAAATATTGAGTCAAGAAGTAAATTTGAGATAAAAATATTCCTTGAAACAAATGACAATGAAAACATAAGCCGTCACAATCTATGGTAGACAGCAAAAGCAATATTGTGTGTGGTGGAGGTAGATACGAGGCTCATAGCAATGCAGATATACAACAGGAGACAAGTAAAAGCTCAAGTAATTAACCTAATTTCACAGCTTGAGATGCTAGGGGAAAACAGTAACAAATTAACCCCATGATAAGAAGAAAGGAAATAATAAAAATTATAAACAATTAGAAACCAATGACATAGGAATCAAGGAAAAAACACAAAGCATTCATGAAAAAGAAACCAAGGTGCTTTTTTTAAAAAATAAAAATCAATAATGACAGTCCTTTTTTGATTCATATCAAAAATAAAAGAAAAATGCAAATAAATGAGATCAGAGATGAAGGAATCAGAACAAAAGTCCATGTCCAGACTGGTTTACTAGTGATTTCTAACAATTTTTCAAAGAAGACATACTACTTATACTCTTTAATCTCTTCCACAAAACTCTCTTCCAAAAATGGTAAAAAATTGGGAATTCTTCCCAGCAGCTTTAATGAAGCATACATTACCCTGATACTAAAAGCAGTCAGAAATATTACTAAAAAAGAAAGTTATAGATCAATATCCCTGATAAGCATCAATGCAGCAGATTATCAAATTTTGGCATACCAAATCTGACTATATATTAAAAGGATTATATGCCATGACCAACAGAACTTAAGAAATGTATCAATTAGTGTAATACACACTATCAATAAAAGGAAGTATAAAAATAATGTAATCATGCAGATTCAGAGAGAACTTTTAAAAAGCTATCATCTATGACTTAAAAACTCTTAAAAACATAGGGATACAAATAATGTATCTCAAGTTAGAAATAGTCATATACAGGAAACCCACTCCAATATTATATTCAATGTCAGAAAACAAAATACTTTAAATCCTGAGATAAGTCACAAGGTAAAGTTGTCCACCTTACCCACTATTATTCAGTACAGTTTTGGACGTCCTTGTCATATCAATCAGGCAAGAAAAAAATCAAAGATATACTAATTGGAAAATGACTGGAACAATAACTCTTTGCAGATGACACAATGATAATACAGAGAAAACCCTAAGGACTCCTCTAAAAACTATAAGAAAAAATAAGCCAACCAAGTAAAGTAGAAAGTTACAAAAGCAACACACAAAAGAAGTTGAATTTCTACATATAAACAATGAACTAACTAGGAGAGAAAGAAATTTAAAACTACATTTAGGCTTTGAAATATAAGTATCTAGAAATCAACTAAAAAAACGATGTGAAAGATGTGTACACATAAAATTCGAAATCACTACTTAAATAGAAGAAAACATAGGGAAATAGTTCATGTTTGTGAGTTGAAAGAATTAAATTTGCCAAATACATCCTATCTGAAGTATTATATAGATTCAATGCAATCCTTCTCAAAATTCCAATGAGTTTTCAAAAACACTACTGAAATGTAAGTGTAATCAGAAAACTTCATATACAGCCAAAAAATTTCTGAGAAAAAAGAATATGACAATTATAACATCCTTAGCTTTAAATCACATTGCAAAGCTATAGTAATAAAAACAGCATGACACTGGAATAAATGGAATAAGTCTGAGAGCCCAGACATAAACCCTCAGATACATTAACATACTATGACTGATGCAGTTAGGTTCATGAAGTGGAAAAAGAAAATCCGTGCTCGCTTCAGCAGCACATATACTAAAATTGGAATGATACAGAGAAGATTAGCATGGCCCCTGCGCAAGAATGACAAGCAAATTCGTGAAGTGTTACATATTTTTGAAATTTGCTTATAAATGGACAGACATGGAGAGTATCCTGCTAAATGAAATGGTCAGAAAGAGAGGGAAAGACATAGAAGGACTGCATTCATTTGTGGAGTATAAAACAACATAACATGAGGATGACACCTAAGGATAGTGGATACACGGGCCAGGAAGATTGCTCCATAGCTGGAAGCCTGCCTCATGAGCAAAGGGGAGAAGGCAGCTGGAATAGAGAAGGGATGAAAATGATGGCCCGAGGAACCGGTCGGGATGGGAGATGTGTGTTGAAAGTAGATAATGGACCAAACATGATAACCTCTCAGTATCTGCATTGCAAACCATAAATGCCCCAAAGAAGAGAGAGATTATGGGGAATATTGTCTGCCATGGAGGCAGGGGGAGGGTGGGAATGGGGGGGTATAAAGCGGATATTGGTGGTGACAATGTGCACTGGTAGAGGGATGGGTGTTTGCTCATTGTGTGATTGTAACCCAAACATGAAAGCTTGTAACTATCTCATGGTGATTCAATAAAATTTGAAAAAAAAGAAAAGAAAAGAAGAAAAAGAAAATCCTCTTTAAGAAAAGGCCCTCCCGTTGATCATCGATTTGCTCGAGTGGGCCCAGTAACGTCTCCATTGGAGACTTTGTTGTTACTGTGTTTGGCATATCGAATACTCTCGGTAGCTTGCCAGGCTCTCGGGGAGGGGCGGAGGAATCGAACTCGGGTCGGCCATGTTGGCTGCGTGCAAGGCAAACGCCCTACCTCTGTGCTTTAAGAAATGGTGTTAGGAAATTTTTTTAGCCATATGCATATAAGCGAAACTGGATCCATATCTTACACCATACACAAAATTAATTCAAAGTGATTTAAAGATCCCCAAATTGACTACTATTCATAAATTAAATGAGAAAAATACATGCACGTATACCAGGATATGGATCTTAGCGATTTCTTCCATGATTTTACTTCATTATAAAGAAAATAAAAATATAGGATTCCATCAAACAAAAAGTTTTTACCTGATAAAATTACTTGGATTAAAATAAAAAGATGGCCTATGAATGAGAGAAAATATTTGCACACAATATATCAGATAAAGGGATAATATACATTATACCTAAAACACTCCCAAAATTCTATAACAGAAACATAAATAACCTCTGAAAATGGAGTAAGGGGTGCTGGAGAGACAGTACCGTGGCCAGGCCACTTGCTTTGCAAGTAGCTAATCTTCAGTTTTATCCCTGGCACTACATAATTGGTCTGTCCCAGCACCACTAGGAGTGATCCACTGGGAGCACAGAACCAGGAATAAGACCTGAGCAACTTTAGACATAACTCCGCAAACTGAAATAAATTTGGGAAAGGAGGTGAACAAATACTTCCTCAAAGAGGACATTTGATGGCCAATAGGCATCAGAAAAAGTATTGATCACCACTTATTAAAAAAAGGAATGCAAATCAGAATGACAGAGTCTCAGAGTTTGCTACAATTTAGATAGAACTTGAAGTCATCATGTTAAGTGAAACAAGTCGGAGTGAGAAGAACATACAGTGGATGATCTCCCTCATCTATGGTATATAGAGAAACAAAACAAGGGAACAGATAGCATGAAATGACGACACGCCCTTGCCTTTGATTACAAAACTGAGATTACCAATCAGTGGGGTAGAGGTGGGGTTGAGGGAAGAGGTGGACTAGAAATAATGTAAGGACTGTAGTGGAAGGGTTTGGGCATTTTGGTGGTAGTGAAAGTAACAGTAACTTTATATATTCAAACCATAAATGTTGGCACTATTGTAATCGTGCTAGCTTAACTACACCAATTATTTTATTTTAAAAAGTAAACAGAAATGGAGTAATTGTTAGCTAGGTCTTGGAAAACTCATAAGCCTAATATATTTCTAGCTGGAATAGTATGCTGGTTCAACCACTTTGGAAAACTACTGTGAAAATTTTAAGGACTACTGGAGCGATAGCACAGTGGTAGGGCGTTCGCCTTACAAGCGGCCAACATGGCCGACCCGAGTTCGATTCCTCCGCCCCTCTCGGAGAGCCCGGCAAGCTACCGAGAGTATTCCATATGCCAAACACAGTAACAACAAAGTCTTCAATGGAGATGTTACTGGGCCCGCTCGAGCAAATCGACGATCAACGGGAGGGCCTTTACCTTTTTTTACCTTTACTATATGATCCCAAAATTTCAGTTTATGCTCTAGAGGCAAAAACATATGTTCACTTTTAAAAACTATGCAATGTGTCATAAAAAATATGTAAATGCCCATAAACTGAGGAATAAATTTTTTAAAATGTGCCATATCCATACAAATTAATATTATTTGGCAATAAAAATGAAATAACACTACATTATAACTACAGAAAATACAATATAAAATATGAATGGACCTATAAAATATTATACTAAATGAAACTTGTTCTAAATGGAAGAAATAATCACCTATTAAATATCTAGAATAGTCAAATTCACAGAAAGAGGAAGCATACTAGAGATTGCCTGGATCTGGAACTTGGAATAATGGAGAGTAATTGCTAATGGGTATGGGTATTATTCTTTGTAGTTCTGAAAATAGATAATGGTGAATGAACAATTTCCTGATTATATTAAAAACCACAGAATTACAGATTCTAAAATAATACGTTAATTATATGTTAATTATTACAAAGGCAACTAAAAAATCAAATGCTATCTTTGTATAACAACCATCAGTGAAGCAAGGACACAATACCTAACTGTATCTGATTTCTCTTCTTCCTGGGTACTATAGCACTGTCCTCCTGTTGTTCATTGATTTGCTCGAGTGGGCACCAGTAACATCTCCATTGTGAGACTTGTTACTGTTTTTGGCATATCGAATACACCATGGGGAGCTTGCCAGGCTCTGCCGTGTGGGCAGGATACTCTCAGTAGCTTGCCAGGCTCTCCAAGAGGGATGGAGGAATCAAACCTGGGTCGACCACGTACAAGGCAAACACCCTGCCCACTGTGCTAAAATACAAATACTTAAATACAGAAATAAGATTGTTTTGACTTGAGTTTCTTTCCTTTTGAATCCTCCATCCGTATCTGACTGTTGTTCTTGTTCATTTTCATCACTACAGACTCCCTTGCAGCTAGTGACTGGATTTCACCTAGTAGAATATAAGTCTAAGTGATACACACTACCAGCAGCCTAGCCTATATAATTTTTCCAGTGAATGAATTTCCAAGGAAATTGAGGGTGAAAGAGACATAGCACGAACAAAGCCTGGGTTCTCGAATGACTGCACAATTCAGTGAACCCTACTGAGCCATGACAGATCTATGATAAAATTTATTTTTATCCACTGAGATTTTGAGGTTGTTTATTGCAACCTCTAAATTAGAACAACAGCTTGTCCTAGTTGCATGGGAAAATTATTATTCCAGATCTCTGGAAATGTTCTTAATAACCGTTTATCATTTTAACTGATAAAGTTAACCTTATAAAATTGAAATATTATTGATATCCTTCAAGGATACGCATTAATCTTGGAAATCTTATAGTCAAACATAATCAGATTTTCCTGCAAGGCAGATGGATAAGAATCACAAAATGATTCTAATGTCTCTAGTAGTGGTGTGTAAATATGAAAACATTTCAATATTTTATAATATCAACTTTCACATCAACTAAGAGAACTTTAGATGTGTTATTTATACAATTCTTTCGAGCTTATGCCATTGGCATCTATTCTCACCAATGTTATCGTGCAATTATTAGGTAATTTCAAAAAATGTTTATAGAAGTTCTGTTTCATGCCTCCAAACAATCAATAATTTATACAGTCAGATTTATAATCATATAAGTGAGTATCATGTAGTCTTATATATATATATTTTTTCTACTCCTGGCAATGTTCAGGGCTTACTCCTGGCTCTGTGCTCAGGGATCTTTACTGGTGAGTGGTAAGGTACTACATATGAAGTGCTAAGGATTAAGTCCAGGTTGGATGTATGCAAGGCAAGTGCCTTACCCCTGTCCTATTATGTCCTATTATGGTTGGGTAGCCATTCATATGATCTTTTATTTATTTATTTATTTATTTTTATTTTTTTTGCTTTTTGGGTCACACCTGGTGATGCACAGGGGTTCCTCCTGGCTCTGCACTCAGGAGTTACTCCTGGTGGTGCTCAGGGGACCCTATGGGATGCTGGGAATCGAACCCCGGTTGGCCGCGTGCAAGGCAAGTGCCCTACCCGCTGTGCTATCTCTCCAGCCCCCATATGATCTTTTAAAACAATTTTTGGGTGACACCCAGAATTATTTTGGGAACACTCTCAGTGAAGTGCTCAGGGATAACTCCTGAAAGTGGTTGGGGGACCATGTAGTAACAGATATTGAATTCAGTTCTTCACTATGCAAAGCAAGTGCTCCAATCTGGCTCTATCATGTGGGATTTTAAGTAAAAACATTCAATCAAACATTAACTATGAACAATATTGCAGAATGTCAAGACTAAACACTTTCTCACTAGTTCAGGTATTGACTTAAAGAAAAGTTTTACTGATACACAGTTATACTGTCACTGACACTGTCACTGTCCTCCCATTGTTCATCGATTTGCCTGAGGGGGCCCAGTAACGTCTCCATTGTGAGACTTGTTGTTACAGAGTTTGGCATATCGAATACGCCAAGGGGAACTTGCCAGGCTTTGTCGTGCGGGCAAGATACTCTCAGTAGCTTGCCGGGCTCTCCGAGAGGGGTGGAGGAATAGAACTCCCGTTGGCCATGTTGGCCGCTTGCAAGGCAATGCCCTACCCTGTGTGCTATCACTCCAGCCCAGATAAGTGTGTATATCTCTATAAATCAATATTTATTTAGCCAACGGGAATCTCATGTTTTGACTCCATGTGCATTATTTTTTATATGCCCCACTAGTTTGAATATTTTTGAAACCTTTACTAATCATCATAATTTTATACACAGATAAATCATTTACGAAACAAATATGGAACAACATATTTGGAATCTGAACAGTCCCAGACAATTTTGGATATAGACTCCCTATATCGTGGGCATTAGTCACTGGTGAAACTGCTGAGAACCCATAAGCTCAGTCTTTTGTGAAATGCACATTCCAAAGTAGAATTTTCAGATGTGACTAGATTCCTCATCATTTTCTCCAGGACCAGATTCCTATCATGGGCCTGGAACTACACACAGGCTGAGCAGCTGCTTCTTCAGGGTCATCCAAGGGACGTTGACATTGAATCTACCCTTACTTTCCCCAAATATTGTACTTGCTGGCCTGTGCTCAGGCCTTGGCATCAGCTCTCTGAGTTGAGGTCCTATCTCCAGAAAGTTACTGATTGTGGAGCATGATTGCTATTGCATGTCATTATTTACTGTTCAGGCTGGAGCAATAGCACAGCAGTAGGGCATTTGCCTTGCACACAGCCAACATGGCCAACCCGAGTTCGATTCCTTCGTCCCTCTCGGAGAGTCCAGCAAGCTACCGAGAGTATCTTGCCCGCACGGCAAGCTCCCCGTGACGTATTCGATATGCCAAACACAGCAACAACAAAGTCTCCAATGGAGATGTTACTGGGCCCGCTTGAGCAAATCGATGAACAATGGGAGGACCGTGACTATTTACTGTTGGCCCGGAGGAAAACAAGGCCCTCGAGAAGATGAATTTTGGGACACTAGGGTGTTTTCCTTATCAGAAGAGTAAAACATGCTTATACCAACTGAAAAAGGAATCAAACGACAAGAAGACAGCTATTCTAAGGAAAACAAGACTAACAAGAATTTTCTTTTTTTTCCCTTTTTTTAAAATTTATTTATTTATTGAATCATTGTGGGAAAAGTTACAAAGCTTTCAGGTTTAGGTCTCGGTCATGCAAATATCAAACACATTTCCCTTTACCAATACTTATTTTTCACCACCAAGAACCCCAATAAACCCCCACCCCCCCAACCCTCCCAATGCCTGTGAGGCAGATGAATTCTAGTTAACACTCTATCTACTTTGACTAGATTCATTGTTTCGATAAAAGATGCACCATTATTATTTAGAGTTTACACCCCCAAATCAGACATGCTGAAAAGGCATTATGAAATGTTTTGCTTTCTACAGCTGGGTTCAAGAATTAAATGATGTCACACGGACGCGATTTTGGATTTCTGCTATTTTACTTATTAACCCTGGAAGTATTTCTGCTGAGAGTCAGATAATTAAGAGATTGGTTTCTGTGCTCTGAAGCCATGGCCGTGCCGGAGAGCCGCTCGTGGGGGGCAGCTGGTGACCTCGGTAGGGCGTAAAGGATGTGCCGGAACGCCCCCCTTCCCATGAGGTTTTAGTCGCCTCACCACAACCAGCTCATACCTGGCTTTCCACAAAGCTCAAGAATTTTTAATGTTGTTCATAGCCTGCTATTGCTCTGGAGAGAACTCACACTACTTTCCTGGGACTCATGATTTCCTTTCATATTGAGTCCTCTTCTCTTTGCTTATTTACTCCATTCCACTCTTCAGGAACTAGCCAATTTTAATTGATGTGCGCATTCTAAATTCAGAGTGCTTGTTTTAGCTAATTTACATCACTAGTTTGATAAAAATTCTCTCTCGGCCACCCAATGGCCCACCTAATGGACTATCACTAGCTGGTGGACACCTGGTTTACTTTCAGAAATGTGTCTTCGGCTGATCAGTACTGACCCAGAGCTGACCCCTTGGTACAGATCTGCCAGTGGCGCAGTTCCAGCTAGAAGCGGACATTGAACATGATGGGTGCTATGTCCAGAACTGGAATTATCAGAGAAATCAGGGATCTACTAACACCCAGGGAAAGCAAGCAGTGGGGAAAAAGAGAGAGACACAAATAAAGTGTCTTTAAGATTCTATAATAAAAGTGTTTCATATCAAAGTACTTTGAAGATAAGAGGAAGACATTTTTGTAAGTTTATAATTTTGCCTCTAAATAACACATAGCAAAGGTGACAAACAAGTTTCTCATGATAAATGAACAAGTGCAGTGTTTTAATATGGCTTTTACCCCAAAGCCAAAAATTACATGAAAGAATTTTTGTTCGGATGATTTATTCGTAATGTGATCCCAGAGAACAGGTGAGAAAGCACGAACAAGGAAAAATACCAAAACTTGTAAAACGTAGTCTTTTTTTATTTTTAGTTTTTGGGTCACACACAGCATTGCAGAGGGATTAACCCTGGCTAATGCACTCAGGAATCACTCCTGGCGGTGGTGCTTGGGGAACCATATGGGATGCTGGGAATTGAACCCAAGTTGATAGCGTGCAAGGCAAACGCCCTACCTGCTGTGCTATTGCTCCAGCCCCCAAAATGTAGTCTTAAAACCATTCATAATGAGGGAATGAAAAGGAAGAACTGTTTACTTTCATATAAGATCTATTACACCCCATTCCTTTTATCCAAAGGGGCATTTACATATGACTAATATATGTTGCTTCCAATGAATCTTGTTTGACTGCAAAGCTGTGGACCTGCAGGATGCTTACCCAAGCCATCAAGAAACTGATTGGTTACTGCTGTAGTACCTAGAGTAAAAGATGTGTTCACAGAGATTTCAAACCTTATGAATGACCTACATCAGTGAAATTTTCTTGGAAAAAAACACAAAGCATTCAATTATATTTGGCATACAAAAATCTTACCCATAGTTTCTATAGTTTCCAAGCAAGAAAACCTCAAAGTACAAACTGACACTTTAATTACTTAAGGAATTTGATTTTTTTCTTATAACACCACGCACACACACATACACACACATACAGTCCTACCCATACCTAACACCACACACACACACACACACACACACACACACACACACATCTAGGAGGCTCACTCCCTGGGCTGCTACTGTGCTGCACAATTCTACAAAAAGCCATTCACATACTAATCTATGAAATTCTGTAGAGCCATAGTACAGAAAATTCTGTGCAATATTTCCCCTAGAATTTTTTATTGATCATAGTCAATGTATGATCTACTATTATAAAATCCCAAATCACTATTGGGGCAACATATGTATCATTAGTACTATGTCCCTTTTAAAAACTCTTTTGAATTATAAGAAGGTACTTTTTACCATAAGTAAATATCTGTCAGTAATGTTTTCTGTTAAAGTGAAAGTCAAGTTCTCACTGGAGTGACAGTGGAGAAGGGAATCAATGAGGATGCAGGAAGAAGGATAGAAAATTATGGTTGGAATTTTCAACAGGCATACTTCAGTTATTTTATGGTTTGAGCTAGGGCTCAGACTGTGATCAAGTTGGTTTGAAGCTGATTCACTATAATCGAGCAATATAATTCTCTAAGACACTAATTACATTGTCTAAACTATGCATTTGTGGTCTTCAGAAGCTTCATCTTCCAATGTCAAGAATATTTTCTTTGGAAATACTTTGAGATAGTTCTTGAGTGTGATCAGAAAGTTATTAACAATATTCATGATATTAAAATCATCTCTGGGGGCTGGAGCGATAGCACAGCGGGTAGGGCATTTGCTTTGCACGCGGCCAACCCGGGTTCGAATCCCAGCATCCCATATGGTCCCCTGAGCACTGCCAGGAGTAATTCCTGAGTACAAAACCAGGAGTAACCCCTGTGCATCGCCGGGTGTGACCCAAAAAACAAAAAACAAAACAAAACATAAAATCATCTATGAACTTAAAGTATATAGTCTAAGATTATGTAGTAAATTCAAATTTAGAGAGAGTAGCATATCAAAGACTGGTTCAGGATCAAAGAAAATGTCTGAACAAAGTTGGAAAGCCAGAAAGATGATCTTAGAACCTACTGCACCAAAGTGTTGGTAAACGATAGGCCAATTCTGACCTGCTGCCTGTTTTCATAACTAAAATTTTATTGGCACATGGCTGAGCCAGATCATCAAGAGACTGCATTTATGCTACAGTGGCAGGGTTGAGTAGGTGAAAGACAAAAAATATTAACTAAAATATCTAACCATTAACAGAAAATGTTTGTCAACCCATGAAAAATCTTCCTTCTGTGAAAATTGATATTCTTGCAAGGATTTACCATTGATTGAAACTCCCACACTCACACTCAGTTCCTTGAATTTTCAATAGAAATATTCTAGAACATTAACATAGAACATTCAGACACATAACATGTAAGTCTCTCCATTCAGGTTCTTTTCCTAGAGGAGAAGCAGCATTAATCCTATCAACAATAGATCCAGAGATTAGTCGAGTGCCAGGTACTAAGCTCATTAGTAGGGACCTGAAGAATTCCTACAAAGTCTACACAAGTCAGTTGAAGTGTGTTGACTAGTATTTCTTGCCTAGTTTTCTGTTTTCTCTGCCTCCCTCCCTCTCCTTCCAATTTGACTTCCTCTTTACCTTCTTTCTTCCTCTCTCTTAACCAGTATCAGGCCTGCCAGTGACACCCTGTGGCTTTGACAGGCATTACTAGACTGCATTGCTGACTGCTCTGATGGTTGGGAACCACCCAGAGAAGTTTGTGAGTGCCTTCAGTTAAGGATTTAGACATCTCAAAGGTTCTAGTGCTAGACTGCTTAAGTTACTACCTTTTATTTATTTATTTAAATTTTTCTTGACTTTTTTGGGACACACCCAGCGATGCTCAGGGGTTACTCCTGGCTCTGCAACCACGAATTACTCCTGGCAAGCTCAGAGGTCCATATAGGGTGCCAGGATCAAGCCTGAGTTGACTGGGTGCAAGGCAAACACCCTCCCCACTGTCTATTGCTTCGTCCCCAGATAATAACTTTAAAAGTCATTTATATCTTAGTAGAAAAGGAGTCACAGGTGTCTTTGTTAAGGGAAAAGAGATTTAGCAGAGTCCTAAACTGATTAATGTTAAAGAGATCACTACACAATGCTCTGAGCAGAAATTGCATTTGAGTTGTTTCAGGGATTTTATTTAGATAGCATATAATATGAATGTGATAAAATGTGCAATGATGGATTTATGACTGCAACCATTTATTGGGTCATCTTACTCTTATGACATAGTAACGAAACAATAGCGATCGTCCCCATTGCTGCAATTAACTGTGCTTTCTTAAATTCCATTTCCTGGCCTTTAATGATATAGCAGGTGAATCCAATTGGGGTCAAGGGAATTGCCTCTCACATAGATGTTGTACTTCAAGGTAACTGTAGTAAGTTCCTAGGCTTCTTTCTATAAAGGATATGTCGCAGGGCATGGTGGGAAGAGAGCAAATGATTGCAGTTGAATATAGTAGGGCTGGTTCTGAAAACCTTTAATAAGTTAGTGGGGAAACGGATGTCTGGCCTCAACTCTTTTTTGTTTTTTAGAGTTTTGAAGATGTTTTATTTTTATTTACTTATTTATTTTTAAAATTTTTATTAGTGAGACATCATGAGGTACAGTTGTAGACTTACAAATTTTTGTGATTGGGTTTCAATTATACAATTATCAAACACCCATCCGTCCACCAGTGCCCATTTCTCACCACCACAGGATCCCAGTATCCCTCCCACCCCCATCCCCCCATCCCACCCTCCCTCTGTGGCAGGGCATTCCCTTTTGTTCTCTCTCTCTTACTGGGTGTTGTGATTTGCAAAAGAGGCAATGGGTGACAATCATGTTTGGTCTATAGTCTACTTTCAGCATGCTTCTCCCATCCTGGGAGGATCCTCCCAACACCCTTTATTTGGTGCTTCCTTCTCTATCTGAGCTCCCTTTTCCTCTAGCATGTGTGGCTGGCCTCCAAGTCATGGAGTAAAATTCCTGGTACTAATCTCTAGCCTCAACTTTTGACCAGAGTTCTAGAAGAGCACTGTAGCACTGTCCTCCCGTTGTTCATCGATTTGTTCGAGCAGGCCCAGTAACATTGTGAGACTTGTTACTGTGTTTGGCATATTGAATACCTCACGGGTAGCTTGCCAGGCTTTGCTGTGCGGGCGAGATACTCTTGTTAGCTTACCGGGCTCTCCGAGAGGGGTGGAGGAAGCGAACCTGGGCCGACCGGGGAGGCCACGTTACCTGCTGTGCTATCGCTCCAGCCCAGTTCTAGAAGACAGGTTACTAAATTATTTGGGACAATTTCAGAAAAAGAGCAAAAGTTCCACAAAACATCTTGTTATGAGATGCTGACAAGTTGTTCACTCCTTTAAGATTCAAACAATCTTGTCCCTTACCTAAATGAATTTGCGCCTGTGTGAAACACTCAAGTATAGAGGCTCTGGTGCCATGACATCGAAACTAGGGTTGAGGCACCTTCTCTTTCCAAGCCCTGTCAGGATCTCCTCATTGATGCTGACCATTGTGAAGCAACGCTTACACTAGGAGTACAACTACAGCACTTGCCAAAATTGGGGTCTCAGGTTCCTATTTCAATAGAACAGCAGACTTTATTGTTATCACTATGATTTCTTATCTTCGGGGAATAAAAGTATGTTTGAAACATAGTATTTTAAAGACTCGCCACCCTTAAATATTTCTTATTTAAATATTTAGGTTAACTTGAGTCTAAAGTTCTACCATAAGAAATTCTTTCATTTTGGATAAAGCATGGTTATTACTTCTACAATCATTCAAAATAAAATATTTTAATTTTTAAGAGAAAATCTTAAATGAGGGAATTCCCCCATGAAGTCACTAAACATCTATGGATACAATCACTGTGTTGAACAGAAAAGTGATGTTTGGAGCTGGAGCGATAGCACAGTGGGTAGGGCATTTGCCTTGCACGTGGCCAACCCGGGTTCGATTCCCAGATCACATATGGTCTCTTGAGCACTACCAGGAGTAATTTCTGAGTGCAAGAGCCAGAAGTGACCCCTGTACATCGCTGGGTGTGACCCAAAAAGCAAAAAAAAAAAAACCAAAAAAAACCCCAGAAAAGTGATGTCTGATTTAATACATTTCATTGATTTTAGCAGTCTGAATAACAATGAAGTTATAAACCATAAATACCTTTTTATTTATTTATTATATATTCATTTATTTTGCTTTTGGGGTCACACCTGGCATTGCACAGGGGTTACTCTTGGCTCATGCACTCAGGAATTACTCCTGGCAGTCCTTGGGGGATGACATGGGATGCTGGGAATCGAACCAAGGTCAGTCGTGTGCAAAGCAAACACCCTACACACTGTGCTATCAATCCAGTCCCACATTTTATTTTTAAGTACTCAAATCTAGTACTTTAAAGGAGATATAAACAAGATAGTTGTCTGCAGTTTTTGCTTTTCAGCTTGAGATCACTACCAGATATACACAGGAGTTTCCAAGTCGATGGCATAATTTTATTGCTAATCACCAGACTCATCTCTAAGGGAGAGTGAGGAGATGAAGTAAAGGAGGATAGAAAAGAACAAGGAAGCTGCTTTTTTGCATCATACATTTTTCTGATAAATGTAAGGTAGAGAGAGTACGCAAAGTGCTTGTCTTATACGCAGCAGACCAGGCTGACATTCCTGACATCATATATGGTCCCCAAGTCCCCCCAGGAATTCCTGTCACATAATTTAAAAAGTCACTACTGTTGATGTTCCCCATAATCTATGTTTTTGCCAGTTTTTTTTGATACTGTAGTTTCTACCAAGACTTCCTGTTTGTTGATCTTCTTCTTTCTCAATGTGATATTTTTCTCAAACTGTGCTAAACTTTATAAGCCACCGAGCTATCTTCCTGCTCCTAAATTCAGAAAAATCTCCATCATTTTTTGCACGTCATTTTTCAAATGCTTTACTACTTCCTTATGTTTCAATTTTCAAAACTTAATTAATTTAGGTGAATATCTTGTTTGTCCATGTACCTAACAATGAAGAAAATTCAGTATCTCTTCAGGGTTGGGTACAGTGTCTGGAACCTGATAATTGCTAGAGTAACATCTTCCTAAAGTTTTTCCATTTACAGCCCCTTTTCATCAAAGGAATTTTCACATGACCCACGTAATGTAGGTACACAAATAAAACATTTATTGTTAATAAATCATAAATTTATTTAAAACAAAAAATTTTAACCCCCACATAGTTATACAACTTCATTTGACCCACAGTTTTAGTTATATAAAGCACTCAAAAAGTTCAACAATCAGAAAGTCCAATGTCCCATCAAAAAATGAGGAAATGTCCAGAAAGGGACAGCAAGGATATGAAAAACTGTTCATTGTTACTTGTTGTTAGGAAAATACAAAACAACTTTGAGGTATCATGAATCAGTAAGAATGGCACATACCAAAAAGACTGAAAAGAACCTGTGTTGGTGGGAATGTGGTGAAAAGGAATATCTTCTGATTTAGCTTATACTGGGAAATGTATAGGACAGATTTTTCCTCTTACATTTTTATCATGATTTACAATATTATAAGTGATAGTTTTATGCATGCATTGTTTCAACAATTCCAACATCATGCCCACTACCAGAGTACCCACTTCCACCCACAAATTGTCCTAGGAACACTTATTTTCCATGCCCTACCTAGGTAAGTTATGTAACCCTTGGTCATTTGTTGCTCCCTTACTTTATTGTCTACATACGAGAAAGATCATTCTGTACCTGTCCTTCTCCTGCTGACTAACTTTGCTCAGCATTTTACCCTCTAGTTCTATCCACATATTGGCAAATCGCACATTTTCATTTTTTCTTGCAGTGGAGTTGTATTTCACTACATATGTACATACATATGTACAGTGGAATACATATCTTAATTTCTTTGTCCAATCTTCCATTCTTGAGCACTTGGATTGTTTCCAGATCTTGGCTATTGTGAATAATGCTGCAATGAACAGAGATGTATAAATGTCTTTTCAAAATAGTGTTTTTGTGCTTTTAGGATAGATGCTAAGAAGTGGAATTTATGGGTGATATAGAAGTTTAATTCTTAGTCTTTTGGGGAGGTAATCGCATTGTTTTCCAAAGAGGTTGGCTCATTCAGCATACCCAACAGTGGATGAAGTTTCCTTTTCCCTCACATCATACCAGCACTGATTTTCCCTTCCCCGCACCTTTTTATGTGTACCAAATTCACTGGTGTGAGGTGATGCATCATAAGAATAGATAGAGCTCCCATATTACCCAGTAATTCCACTTCCCAGAATCTATCTCAAGAACACAAAAGTGTTAATGCAAAAACACACATTCTTACCTGTATTGGAGTTCTACGAACATTAGCTAAGATACGGAAATAACTCATGTATCCAACAGCACACGAATAGATGTTAAAAGCTGTGGCAGACAAACACAGTGGAATACTATGAAACTGTAAGAAAAAGTATCTTGCAATTTGCTGCAATTTGGAGGGAACCAGAGGGTATAACGTTAAGTAAAACAAGTGAGAGGGAGAAAAACCAATTTTGAATGATCTCACTCATCTGTGATATATAAAGAAACAAAACAAGGGAATAGACTGTATCTAGTAAGAACAAAGCCTTGTCCTTGGATTGCAAACAGATTACCAAGACGTTGGGGTGACAAGAATGGCGGGTGAGGGGTTGGTTGGAAGGGGAGAGGAAGAAGTGGATCAGAGTGGCATAAAGACAGTGGTTCTGGTTCTTGGGCACTTTGATGATAGTGTAGGTGCAGTAAATTTGTAATCAAACCAGTGAAAATGAACACTTACTGTAACTATGTTACCTAAACTAAGTAAAAAAAAATAATAAATTAAAATAAAAGAAGCTCGAACTTAGAGAGAAAAGTTCTCACATTCATATTGAGATCTCTGTTGTTTGGCTACTCATATAAAAGAGATTTTTATCTTCTTTTACGCAATCTGAAAATGTTTTGCAGTTAATCACAGTATCATGGTTTCTTTAGAATCATGGAAATAAAACAATGAAATATTTCCAAAAAGCCCAACTTAGAAAAAGCGCTACTTCCACCTACCATTTATTGTCAGTAACTGAAATACTAATGATAGTTGAACGGAAAAAGGGCCAGTATTATCCCTTAAAAGGACTGGGGAGAAGGAATTTATGAGTTGTTTATGAATTATGGTCAGTGATTAGGTCTATTGAAAAAAGGGCAGCAATTAGAATATCAATTAGAAATACATGATACATAGTAAAATGATCACTAAAATTGAACTCTGATTTAGAAACAGTTTCTAGCCCTATACAATTGACAATACTTAATCAATTTTTAAAGCTATAAAACAATTGTCAGGTACTTCCTGCAAATAAAACTCCCATAAAATTGAATACATGAATATATAGCTCCATTTTCTTCCTGGTGGTGTTAGCATGGGTCTCTCTACATATGGCTTACATATGACAAAACATAACAATTTTAATAATAATGCAATGTTAGCTTGAAATACCTTATTTTTTTTAACCTGACAAGGTATGCATTATTTAGAAATCATTTAATCTTATACACATGTGTCTACTTAGAAATTCTCTTGATATATACTGCTATGCCAAGTATTATTTGAAATTTTACTTCTTTATTGTAAAATACGAGTAATAAACTCTCCCCCTCCCATTGATCATTGATTTGCTCGAGCGGGCCCAGTAACGTCTCCATTGGAGACTTTGTTGTTACTGTGTCTGGCATATCGAATACTCTCGGTAGCTTGCCGGGCTCTCCGAGAGGGGCGGAGGAATCGAACTCGGGTTGGCCATGTTGGCCGCGTGTAAGGCGAACGCCCTACCCGCTGTGCTATCGCTCCAGCCCGTACATTTCTGTTTTTCTCCCTAAAATTTTAGTAACTGTGATTTACAATACTGTTAACACTAGGGATTTCATGCATATAACATTTCACTCCATGAGTGCCCATTTTCCTACACAATTGTCTCAGGGTTCTCCCCTAAGAACTCCAGACCCTGCTGTATCCTTGTCTTGATTAGCTCTGTGTGCTATGGGATGTTGGTTCATGGGTCTGAGGTCTGACACATGATATGCATGCTAAATATACAGGTGATAGTGCTAGTACCACCTAAGCTATCACGCTGGTCTCCGTGGTTCTTTGGGAGGCTGAGGACACTTTCAGTGGTCCTCGGGATAGTTCACTTAACTTCTCCATCACCTCCCACCCTCAGTCACTAAGTAGGTATAGAATCTTGTGGTGCCTGATATATAAAATACTTTCCAAAAAAAAAAGTTGACTATTATTTCAACAGCCGTCACCAAACCATAATCTAATACAATAAAATCAGTTTCAGACATTGAGAGGGCTTTTATTGTTGTTTTTGTTTTGCTCATTTCTTATTCCTTTTTTGAAGGGATAATATAAATATTTTAAAATTGCAGTTATAAGGATGCAGGAGAGAAATATGACTCATGTTTCCCCATTCACATTGTTTTATTTTCTGTCATACTTTAGACAGTGAAATAATTTCCCCCACCCTTTAGGATGACAGGAAATGGTGTCATGAAAGTGGAGAGGAAAAATTGGGGGGAATACACAGTGAATTGTAGGACAGAGGCTACATCATTTTGATGTAGGCACGCAGATAGGGAAGGCCACTCCCCAAGACAATGGCAGTACATTTCCTGGGAAGTAATAGCTCTGACCTCATGGAGAACTGGTGCCACTCTGTAACAGACCCTGAGGAGGCTGGACCCCCTCTGACAGAAGCTCCATCAGGAACAAAAGGCCAGGAAAGGAATTTTAAAGAAGACCATCACCACTCCCAACTCTACTCCCTTGACAACCTCCTTCGCAACGGACTTGGACCTAGGTAGAACCCCCAAGAGGGGGCAGGTTGGAGAAACCCTATGAAGGTCACCTTGAACAAAGGAAAGGTGAAGGGCGCATATAAACTGCCCCAGTCCATGTGGCCAAGCACATGAGGTGCCTGAGCACATGTGTTGCCCACATCTCCCCTCCTGAGATGTGCACTTTCATGCTTTCATATCAAATGCTGGGATGTGTGCAGAGCTCTCTCGGCCCCTGGAGAAGCCCGGGTTCTCTCTTGAGCGAGGTTCTCTCCACTTCTCCCACTTTCTCTGTCTTTCCCTTCAAAACCTCCAAATAAAAACTGTAATTCGCTGCCCAGTTACTCCTGAAATTCCTTTGTGCAAGGTGAGACAAGAACCCAGTAACCCTGGGTCCCAGGTGACAGAGGTGGATCAGAAGAAAGTGACCTTCTTTCTCCTTCCTACTTCACAGAAGCCACCCATGGAGGCCACCAACATCACTTTACATTGGGTAAAGCAATACCAAATTCTGATAACAGAATACCAGATAACAGAACAGTTTTGTCCTCTATTGTTCCAACTTGAAAATTCCCTGAGATCTTCAGATAAAGCTATGAGCTGTACTCAGCCTGGCTTGCTGTCAGAAACTGGATATGAGCCCTTAGTTAATTCCTTCTGGTTCTACTTTCCAATACCATAGTTTTTGAAGCTCTAAGCCCGGGCTTCCCTAACTTTTCTGGCAATAAAATTCTCAGACTCTGGGTTCCCTTTATCTTTGTTCATTTGAAAGGATGCCGTTGCTCTACCTATGCATGTAATAAGAGTCAGTTACCTTTCTCCAGCGTCCTTTGGTCTCCCACCCAGCTCCCTGAACTTCTGTTGTCTCATTTCTACACTGGCTGTGCTCTTTCCTTAGCTAGGATATCCCGGGACCCTTTCCTTTTGTGAAACTTTGTCTTTTTCCTCTAACCCCCATGACAATCGGTCCTGATTCTCCCTTTACCCCACTCTAGAGTCCCGAAGGAAAAAATGAGTTTCTTGGCATCTTTAGAAGTGATCTGTTATTAGGGATATTTATGTTTGTAATTGTTTAGAAGTACTTGATATACTGTTGGAGAAGGATTTTGAGAGAAGGTTGAGGTAAAAGAAGAAATGATTTGGACACTGAGAGCCACAGTGGAGCTGGAGTGATAGCACAGTGGGCATTTGCCTCGCATGCGGCCGACCAGGGTTCGATTACCAGCATCCCATATGGTCGCCTGAGCATCACCAGGAGTAATTCCTGAGTGCAGAGCCAGGAGTAACCCCTGTGCATCGCCGGGTGTGACCCCAAAAGCAAAAAACAAACAAACAAACAAAAAACAAAAGCAAAAAAAATAAAGAAGAAACAGTTTGCTAAACTGCATTTGAGGAGGAGCGATAGTGCAGGTAGTGAACTGTATTACTGACCATCTTCAGGGTAGTTGGATTTGTGAATCTGGAGGGGTTCCTGATGTCAGGTTGTCTGACTGTTCTCCGAGCTAACTTTCCCACGAATTTAGCAATGGGCCACTAACTGTTACAGGAGACCCCACCCCCCGCCCTCCCCACCCCTCACCCAGCCCCCCAAGCAAAAACTAAGCAATCAAATCGAACAATGGCTCAAGTGAAATCTGGATTCAAATAGACTTTTTTCTTTAGGATCGTCCAGCTTACCCTTTCTGTGTTACTTCCCTTTCATGGGGAAGAGTTCTTCCTATCTGCAATTCCTCAGTTTTAGAAAAATGGTTTATTATCTTTTAAGACTAACAGTAGATCTTGGTGTTTTATTTTTTTAAAACAAACAAAACCCACTACCTTTTCCTAAATACCTTCCATCCCCTAAACTTCCCTGCAGATGACATTAACTCTGTTGTCATTGTGTGCAGGCTTATTTTCATTTTCTTTAGTGTATTCATAAATTTTATTTCCTTTTATTGCATGAATGAAACAATGTAATACCATCTTTTTCCTTTTGACTTATTTTGCTTTCATAATACTTTTAAATTCCTTTCATTTTGCTGCAAATGGTAAATGTAAATCATTTAATAGCTGAACAGTATTCCATTGTATACATTCCATGTATATACACATATACACATACATAAACATATTTGGTTGATTTAAGATTACCTCTAAGTCTTTGTTTTATTTTTTTGTCTTTGTCTTTTTTTGTGACGGAAATTTTAGATACCATTAAGCATAAAGGAGAAAATTCAGAAAGGAAAGAAAGTTGAAAGGGGTGTATTTTGGCACTCCTAAGATTACAGTATTCCAGAAAAGCTATCACTTTGCAGTCTCTACTTTTTCTTTTTGGGTTGAATATTCTCCATAGTTAGGCCTGGGGGTTCTCCTTTTCCCTAACACACAGCAACCCCTACTGGTACTAGAATCTACAGCAAGCACGAAACACCAAAGTAAATAGCTTCTTGTGCTGACTCATGACTTTTTTGCTTTTCTGTAATCTCGTGGCTCTAGAGTTCTTACCTCTGTCAACTCCAGTTCTCTTGACCTACCTGATTGTTTCAGTCTGCTTTTTTGTGACTCTCAGTGTCCAAATCATCTGTGTTCTCCACTCCAAAAATACCACTCCCCAACAAAATAGCATCTGACTTAGGCTTTTATTGAATTTATTTCAAAAATTTCATTCATCCAGTGCTTTGTTCTTTATCTTCCTCATGTGGATAAAATAATCCGTATTTTTCTTTCTCCTTCTAACTTTTAAAATTTAATATAATCCCCTCCAGGTTCACTATTGTAATTTCACTGCCCTGTTATAATCACCTCCAGGCTCACCCAGGCTGTCAGAATGACAAGATTTTATCTTTTCTGTTTTTTATAGCTGAGTAGCATTTGATTGTGTTTATGTAACTAAGCATCCATTATTAAACACTTGGTTGTTTTTATATTTTGACTATTATAAATAGTGCTGAATTTAACATATATTTTTGAATTAGTCTTTTAATATTCACTGGATAGATATTTAGGAGAGAAATTGCTGGTATATTTCTTTTTTCTTTCCCATCATCAATATTTATTGAGCTTTTGCAGGTTACTAAACACAATGGAACATACAAAGAATAAAGTCCCTATTCTTGAGGATCCTATATTCCTAATGGAGCAGTAACAACTTTTTAAACATTTTTTGGGGATGTTTATTGCAAGGATCTGAGGAAATAGTAGGGTGAGATGTGAGATGTGTGATTTTGCATTGCTTAATTACATCGTTATTTAAACAGGTGGAAGAAGGTGGGGATTTTGTAGGCAATGACAGATTATTCAGCATAGATAGATTTACATGGAGATAAACATAATCTCATCAAACTAGAAGAGATTTTTAAAAAAAAATTTATTGAAGCACCGTGACACCACATATTACACAGAAACAAGAGCAACTTTTGAGCACAGCTGGGTGTGGCCCCCCAAACAAAACAAAAATACTCAAAGTGAAAAAAGGCAATCCTGTGCATTCAACCAATATAATGAATAAAGAATCAAAAGTGAAGAAATGCTTTATGATTATCAAAAGCAAACGTGATGTAGAAGCACAACATTTACAGTTAATACTACTCAATGTCATGATGGGCCAAGACGATCGTGGTTAGAAAATTCCATGTACCTTAAATTGAAAATTCACACATTACTTTTCTCCCAGTCAATCCCCTCTGCCTTGGGTAATGGAGCAGGGAGTATGTTTTTGTGGCTTGTTTGTTTGTTTATTTGTTTATTTAAACTCAGTGGGAAATGAATCAAAGCTGGGAGCAGTAGTAATTGTAATATTAGCAGTGTTTTTGTTGTAATGATAAGCTTTGTATTTAAGCTTGGTTAAAGTCTAGTAGATGCCAATGGGGAATAGGAATAAACTTCCGAATTTGGACAGTTTCTTTTAGAGAAATTTCAGAAACAAACAACTTATTTATACAAGAGAAAGTAGTTGAAACATTTATTTGTACAACCTTGATTCCACTTATATGAACTTAATACATGTTCTTAACAATTATTCTTGGATTGTTCATGACAATTTCATAAGACATTAAACAAGACTATCCGTCTCTCAATGTATTTCCCTCAACTATTTTTATAGTATGTGCATGTTAAATTATATATAAAAAAAACAAAAATCCTTAAAATAAAGTCAAAATACTCATGGTGTTTAGTTTTGCTATGTTACTATTCTGAATATACATGAAATAATGTATAGCAGAACAATCATTTTTATATCATCTTTATTTGTACAGTTGTTCTTAGATTGCCTAAAATATTAAAATGCAAGTGAAACTTGTGTAGCAAAAGTAATAAAAGCAAACAACAAATAATATTACAAATAATTGAATGTGAACTATGTCTGTATCTAGAGTAAACTGAATCACAATTTTGTTAAAAAATTTCTGCTGCAGCTACAGATAGCATATGCACATTGAGATTTAGTATTCCACGGAATTGTACATTCAACTTTCAATATTGCAGGTCTCTTTTTCATATTTTTAGGAAACTCTGTACTGTTTTCCATAGATGCTGCACCAGGTTAAATTTCTAGGAATAGTGTAAAAATGTTCCTCTCTCTTCATATGCACACCAACACTTATTTCTAATATTTTTAATAAAGGTCATTCTCACAGGTGTGAGCAGCTATTTCATTGTAGTTTTTATTTTCATTTCCCTAATGCCAAAGGACAAGTATTATTCGTGTGCCTTTGACAATCTATATATATTTCTAGAGAGGTATCTTTTCAGAACTCTTGTCCATTTTTTAAAATTGGGTTTTTTAAGTCTTGAATTATTTGAGTTTTATATCTACCTTAGATATTAACCTATCATCAGATGTATAATATGCAAATATTCTCTCCCATTCAGTGAGATATATTTTAATTTTAATAATTTGTTTGCACTGAAAAAACTGAAGAATTGAAATTTTTTAGTTTACTATCAGTTCCATCTGTTTGTTTTGTTTTCATTTTTCTAGCTCAAAGATTCTCAAACTTATTTAGCTTATTGTTTCCTTTTCATAAAAATAATCACTTAGCAAATAATGATAGTCTTACTTCTTTTCCTACTTACGTTTCCCATTTCTATTTTTTTCTCACCAATGCTCTGGCTAGGATTTGTTGAATAATGGAAATGAAAATGAGAGTCTTTGCTGTACCTGACCTTAAAGGGAAATATCTCAATTCTTTTTACCACTGAACATGATGCTAGCTGTGGTTTTTGTTATGTATAGCCATTATTATTTGGGGTATGTGCTATCTCCATTTTAAGGATTTTGTCATAAATTAATGTTGAAACTTGTCAAATGTTTAATCTGTGTTTATTTATATAATCATATGATTTTTATCTTTCATTTTGGCACATGTTGACTCAAATTTGGGTTCCTGGGATAAATCCCAGTTGGTCATGATAAATGATCCATTTGGTGCATAATTGAATTTTGTTAGCTGAGATTTTGTAAGAAACTTTTGCATCCAAGCAAATGAGAAATATCGGTCAATATTTTTCTATTTTTTGCGATAACAGGGTAATGTTGGCCTTGTAAAGTGTGTTTGAAAGTATTCCCTCTACTACAATGTTTTGTAAGACTGGCAATAAAATAATAAATATTATAATAAATCCCTTGGTAGGAAGAAACAGTTTATTAAACAAAGCAATGTTGTGTTCTCATATGAAAAATTATGTAGAGATGCACCAGACTGTAAAGGAAAAATAGTTTTAAAATCTTCTAAGGATATGACCTGAGTAACAGAATAGTCATACCCATGTGTTGGACTTGAAGACCCTGAAAAGATCATATTCAATGTTGTCTAAGCACCATGCAGGTTTCATTGTGTTTTTCCTAGCTGTCTGTTTTCTGTGGTCTGTGATGATTCCACTCCACCAATTCACTATATCTAGTGCGTGACTTCAACTTTGCATTCCATGTCTTACTAACATTCCAACATTTTCTCTGCTCTTGCAGTCTCTCACATCTCTCTTAGCTAACTTTAAGCTGATTTCAGACTTCTCCTCAAAGACAATCTAGTCACTTCTACCTAAGAAACCTCTCTGACTTTATCATTGGTTCTACCATCTCTCTTTTTTTTCTGGGGGGCTGGTAGTGTGGGGGGAGGGTCATACCTGGCGATGTTCAGGGGTTATTACTGGTTCTGAACTCAGGTATTACTTCTGGTGGTGCTCAGGAGATCATATGGGGTGACGGGGATCGAACCTGAGTAGGCTGCATGCAAGACAAATGGCCTACCTGCTCTCACTCTGCCCACAAATCTCCCTTTCCTTTTAGTCATTTCTCATGCTTTTATTCTCAGTCCATCTGACATTTGAAGACAACTTTCTCTTATAACCTTTAGCATTTCCTAATGAAGTTGGCTTTAGAATAACAAATGATACAATTCTTAATTCAATCACTTAATCACTTAACTTCCCGTTAGTCGTCGATTTGCTCGAGCGGGCGCCAGTAACATCTCCATTTGTCCCTGTCGCGTGCTAGTGTAGCCCAATGGCATCTCTTCGCTCCGGGAACATGGAGGGCCTCAAACCGATCGTTCATGATCTTGACAAAGAAGTCTGACCATCTGGTAGGTGGGCGGCCACGCGGTCTCTTGACATCCCGTGGAATCCAGTCAGTAACAGCTCTAGTCCAACGGTCGTCTTTAAATCTCATTACGTGACCAGCCCATCGGATTAATTCAATAATCATACTAATATAGAGGAGTATTAATAATTTCAAGGCCACTTGCAATCCATAAACTCCAAAGCACAGTCGATTTGAGGTCAACTTCATTTCTTGGGGACTTCAGGGCACATTAGCTCTTGCTAATTTTCATGGTCATCCTAACACATGGAATAAGTTAGTTTAACTCATATGGGTAATTTTTTCATTCCCATAGAGTAATTTTTTTAGTGCCAACTTGAAAATAATACTACATTGTCTTTAGGGAAAACTTTTTCCCACTAATATAAGTTCTTTTTATGCCAGCTCTTTAGTCTCGCAAAACGCTTTGAGAAGAAGTTGTACCTTCTCCTCACTTTTTTTTTAAGACAAAGAAACTAAGTCCTAACATGATAAGAGTTGTAGTTTCTTAGCATAGAAGAAGAGTGAGTGCCAAAAGCAAAAAAGATACTTTAAGCTTAGACCTAGATATAGCTAATCAGAGACACCTCACACTCACAATAGGGCCAGCATGTTCAGTTGGAAGATTGCACTCTGCATTACTTGAGTTTATGATAAGGGCACTTTCTGGAGTGTAGCAGTGATCAACCGGTTTGCTCAGCTCCTCTAGTGGAATTAACTAGAGCACCTAGTTAGAGGTGACTTGAAAACTACTTGGCACAAACGAAGGGATAGAGGGGTAGAAGGAGGTGCTTCATCTCAGTCCTCTTATTGAACGTCAAGGTTAGATAGCTTCTCCCTCTCTATCGTTTCATAGGAATAGGACAGTTTATCAGATATTTCCCTCCAGCCTTCTCTTAATAAATTACTCCTTTCTACAGGAACAGTAAGCCAATATTTCTTAAGGGTTTTCTTAATATTTCTTAAGACTTTCAAATATATTTGGTTACTGGGAAACCTGATTCAGAAACAGAAAGACCACATCCCTGAAAGATCTAGGGCCAAGATCTAGGGCCAAGATCTAGGCATTGTGGACTTAACTCCTGATACATTTAGCTCAAGTTGAAAACATAAAGAAAGGAAGGAAGGAAGGAAGGAAGGAAGGAAGGAAGGAAGGAAGGAAGGAAGGAAGGAAGAAAGAAAGAAAGAAAGAAAGACCCACTGTTTCAAGAGGCCCTGGGGAGGAACATATAAGGCGAACAGTTCAGTTGTAGACAAGAAAATGCTGGAGTGTCAGCAGGAAATAGCCACTTCCTATCGAAACTCCCAAACCGCTTCCACTGTAGCCATCCCCAGTTGCAGATTATGCAGCTAACAGCAAACTGTCCAAAAGCAGCACCACTGTGTTCAACCAGCTCCACTCATCTCCACCTCTGACCCCATATACTCATGTACAACATTCTGGGTTTGTTTCTGGGGCAGAAGATATTCAGACAAATCAATAAGATTTGGATAGGAAATATATCCTTCTGGAAAGGTAGACAGGTATATAAACTGTGGCTTAAGAAAAATCTGAAAACTCAAAATAATGGTGTTGGGAAGGTGTAATGGTGGTGGTACTTGTGTAGAAATATTGAATGCAATCCATTATTGTGAACAGCTTTATGAAAATTAATTTTAAAAATTTTTAAACAACTTAAAGAAAAGAAAATTTCCCTGACTCTTTCTGTGCAAACAAGGGAACTGGCTTCATTTTATTTTTTAAGAAATGGCTTAAAGTGTTTTTAGTTTAGTTATGGGTGCTTTTGCATACCATAACACTGTGTGATTCACCTCCACTCAGATAAAAAAAAAAGTATATTGCTGAAGTTTGTTGTATTAAGTGAAAACGAAGAGGTGAAGACCATTCCAATGATTATTTTTAGTACATATCAGACTTGCCTATTATATATTTTTTAAAAGACCACTACACCAACAAATCACATTTATCTTCCTTGCCTTTAGTGAGAAAGGAAGTGGGTTTCTCCAACCAGCCCACATAAAATAAGATATTTTATATAACTACTAAAAAGGTGAGAAAAAATTCAAGAAAGATTCTTGTTGTTCAGTCATTAGTAGCCTGCAAAGAAATAACTGGGACCAGTTAGGCCACCACAGAAGGCTGAGAAACAAGATCTGTGATTCTGTAGCGCTCATCTAAAGCAACCAGTTTTTTTTTGTTTGTTTTTTGGGTAACCCCAGCATTGCACAGGGGTTACTCCTGGCTCATGCATTCAGTAATTACTCCTGGCAGTTCTTGGGGGACCATATGGGATGCTGGGAATCAAACCCGTGTCGGCTCGTGCAAGGCAAATGCCCTACTCGCTATCATCCAGCCCCAACAACCACTTATTTTTATGATCAAACCATGAAAAAGTATTCCAGTAGAGGGTCATTGCCTTCAGAAAGAAGTTGCAGTTTGGATGCTAGGCTGGCCAAGAAACAAGAGACACAACAAGTCTTTACAACTGGGAATTGGTTACAGATCATAAAGGTCTTGAGATTTGAAAAAAAGACATTTTACAGGGAGCTCCTACCAGTGACCATGATGGAGAGATAAAAATCAAGAAGTTCAAGGGGTTGAGTTTAGGCCGAAGAAATACAACCATGTGAGTTTGTTCCTGTGGACAGTAAGCCCATGGAGAACTTGGCTATGGTAGAGAGTAAATATGAATAGAGAATGAAGGGAGAAAACTCCCAGAATTAGCTTTTATTTCCTGGCAGCCCTCACTTGTGCTTGCTATTTACTGCACCCAGGTGAAAAATCTCTTAGGTAGGAAGCCAGGAAAAGCAACTATAGGGGCTTCTACCTGAGGAAAAGGGGAAAAGTAACAAATAGATGGCTGCAAAAATCTCACTAGACAGAGTAAACATGCTCAAATCACTTTTTTTTCTTTAACTACAATGATTCCTCCGCCGCTCTCGGAGAGCCCGGCATGCTACTGAGAGTATCTCACCTGCACAACAAAGCCTGGCAAGCTACCCATGATGCATTCCATATGCCAAAAACAGTAACAACAAGTCTCACAATTTGTTGTTAGATGTTACTGGTGCTCGCTCTAGCAAATCGATGAACAACGGGAGGACAGTGCTACAGTGCTACAATGATATAACATGAGTCTTAAATCAAACTGTATCAAATCACCTGTTATCATAAATATTGGCTGGAGCGGACTTGAGACTCATTCTTTGCCTCATACTATAACTTGGGTCTATTTCAAGAACCTTTTTCGAAGTTACTTAATTTTTCTAGGCATTATAGAACTATAATACATGTTGTCTGCTGTATATCCTGTATCTTCATGGACACCTTGGAGCTGACCCATTCCATGTATAGAATCTCAACTTGCATAATAAATGAAAAAAATAAATGAAAAGAATGAATGAATTTTTCAGAATCAGGTGAGAATTTATTTCTTCTATAGTGAGTTTGGGAAACACCAATTCAGTAAAGACTCCTAAACTCCCTGCTACCTAAATTGATGTTTTTGCTGCCTTGGTACCAAGTTAATGGAAGTTCTTCTTACAGACTTATCTTGCTTAAGTAAATCTTCCCAATATCAATTCAGAGGCTTTAGTATGTCATACCCGTTGTATGACCTCAGACAAGTTGTACAATGAGAATAAATATAGAGCTGTTGTGTGGAATAAACAAGATATCATATCTTCTTCATGGCATACATCTGTGCTCAATAAGTAGCACAGTATGACACTGTTGGGGAAAGTTTTTTTTCTTTTTTTCTTTTCTTTTTCTTTTTGGGTCACACCCAGCGATGCACAAAAGTTACTCCTGGCTCTTCACTCAGGAATTACTCCTGGCGGTGCTCGGGGGACCATATGGGATGCTGGAAATTTAACCCCGATTGGCCACATGCAAGGCAAATGCCCTACCCACTGTACTATCGCTCCAGCCCTGGGAAAATTTTTTTATTGGTAACACAACTCACTCAAGTCGAGATACTCATCTCAATCTAATTTAAGTGAAAAAGGTCTGAAATCAGGAACATCCAGCTATGGGTTATTTTGATATCACGTCACTCTATGTTTCTCTGATTGGTTTTATCTCAAGCAGACCATTCTCCATGAGCTAGCAAGATGGATGCTGAGACTATATTAGGTCAGTGACCACAAGAGAAAGCTTGTGAAGCTTTCTGAAGCTCACTGAAGCTTCTGAAAAATCCTGGATTAGGGTCATATTGACCTGGTTTGTTCACATGTCCAACTATGAATTAATTTTAGAGGCCAGGAGACTTTTGGGGTTGGTCAGACTAGGTCCTGCATCCATGTAGGTTGAGTGTAAAAGGGTTCCCATGAAAATGGAATTGCTGTTTACAAAAGGAGGAATGGATGCTAGGATGGCAAAATAAGTTATTCCACTTCAGCAGCTGTTGTTCTATTATTACAATTTGCTATCACTACTATTCCGACACTGCAACAACAATCTGAAGGAATATTAAATGAACATTGCCCTAAATATGCAACACAAACCTGAAGGATTATTAAATGAACAATGAACTAAATAGGCAAACAAAAGGAAACCCATAGGAAGCTTTATAGCAGGCGAAAAATTATCCTGGAGAGAATAAAATACAATGTAAAAGCTTTTACCAATAGATAAGAGGTAAAATTGCAACAAAATCTAATGTAGGAACATTTAGGAGATGGTTCAACCACTTTCTCAGCAAAAATTACCTAGAAAGGAATGTGCAGTACGTTTCTCTAGGACTAAACTAAGACCATCTCACTCTGATTGTTTAATGGTCACAAACACGTGCGTGTTATACTCTTTCAGCAATGTCATAGAGATCTGTAAAATGAGTAAACAACATTTCCGAGACAGGTAGGTCATTTTCACAATTACCTTACTGCAGACACAATCAAAGGCATATTGTTGACAAAGGAACCTCACGATTTTGGAATATTCTAATATTCCAAAGCAGGTACGAGATGCATGCGTTAAATTTCTGGCAGATTTGGAGTCAACCTATAGTGAAAGTTTGCTTGGTTATTTGGCAATTCTGTAGTGCTCTTGAACAGCTGTTTTACTATGGTATTGATGAAGAATTCAAGTATATAAAAATAAAGTAAATGTCACCACAAAATCAGCACTCTGAACATGAACCTACCTGCATTTTCCATAGATAAATATTTCCATTGGAATAATTTCTATTGAGTAATGCTGCATAAAGGATTAGACAGATTTTATCCGTCTACATAAGTTAAAACTATGCTCTTGGGTATGTGTTTTACTATTAAACATTGTTAGGATGATAAAATGAGGGTGCTGGAGATATAGCTCAATGGGCTAAGCACAGGCAAAGAGGGCCCGGGTTTGATGTCTGCTTCCACATGGCCTTCTGAGTTCTACCTGAGTGACTCTCATAGAGCTGGAAGTATCCCCTAAGGACTTAAGCACTTTTGGGTTTTGGGTGTGGCCTAAAAACCAAAACCAAAACAAAAGTTTAAGTGAACATATTTTAAGATTCACTTAAAGCTATGCCGCTTCATGTAAAATAATAGAAAAACTGTTTATTTGGGTCATCTGAACTTTTCATGTGACGAGTAGCTGGATCAAGTTGACCTGTCTATCTGAATGTAAGAAGTCCACTGCCTGGGAAAAGCAAATCCTTCAGTTCATTATAAACAAAATAGGTGCTCCTGGCAATATTTTTAACTATGCAATAGGTAGACCATACAGTTCAATGATATAATTTTTGAGTAAAAAACAATACTTTTTTTATTAAAAAAATTTTAATAGTGAGACATCATGAGGTACAGTTGCAGACTTACACATTTTTGTGCTTGGGTTTCAATTATACAATGATCAACTACCCATCCCTCCACCAGTGCCCATTTCCCACCACCATGGATCCCAGTATCCCTCCCACCCCCTATCCCACCCTGCCTCTGTGGCAGGGCATTCCCTTTTCTTCTCTTTCTCTTATTGGGTGTTGTGGTTTGCAAAAGAGGCAATGGGTGACAATCCTGTTTAGTCTATAGTCTACTTTCTGCATGCTTCTCCCATCCTGGGAGGATCCTCCCAAAACCTTTATTTGGTGTTCCCTTCTCTATCTGAGCTCCCTTTCCCCCTAGGATGTGTGGTTGGCCTCCACGCCATGGAGTAAAATTCCTGGTACTAATCTCGGCCATACTTGGGTGTTTGTCTCCTATTTTGTTACTTTATGTTTCCCAGAAGAATGCAATCTTTCTATGTCTATCCCTTTCTTTCTGAGTCATTTCGCTTAACATGATACTTTCCATGTAGTACCACTTGTATGTAAATTTCGTGACTTCATCTTTTCTAAAAGCTACATAGTACTCCATTGTGTAAATGTACCAAAGTTTCTTTAACCAGTCATCTGTTCTCGGGCTCTCAGGTTTTTTTCCAGATTCTGGCTATTGTAAAGAGTGCTGCAATGAACAAACAATTGCAGATGTCACTTCGACTACACTTTTTTGCCTCTCTGGGATATATTCCCAGGAGTGGTATTGCTGGATCAAATGGGAGCTCAATTTCTAATTTTTTGAGAATTTTCTATACTGTTTTCCAAAAGGGCTGAACCAGTCGGCATTCCCACCAACAGTGAAGGAGTGTCCCTTACTCCCCACATCTGCGCCAGCACCGGTTGCTTTTGTTCTTGTGGATATGGACCAGTCTCTGTGGTGTGAAATGATATCTCATTGTGGTTTTGATCTGCATCTCCCTGATGATTAATTATGTGGAGCATTTTCTCATGTGCCTTTTAGCCATTCGGATTTCTTCTTTGTGAAAGTTTCTATTCATTTCATCTCCCCTTTTTTGATGGGGTCGAAAGTTTTCTTGTTGTGGAGTTCAACCAGTACTTTGTATATCCTTGACATTAACCCCTTATCGGATGTGTATTTGGCGAATATCCTTTCCCTTTCTGTAGACTGTCTTTGTATTTTGGTCACTGTTTCTTTTGAGGTGCAGAAGCTTCTTAGTTTAAGATAGTCCCATTTGTCTATCTCTGTTTTCACTTGCTTGGCCAGTGGCGTGACATCTTTGAAGATACCATTAGCTTCAATGTCATGAAGGGTTAGATGATGATTAGATGATCATATGCTTGCGGGGAGATGTCAGTATATTCAACCCTATTCCATTGGTCTACAGCTCTGCCTTTGTTCCAGTACCATGCTGTTTTAATTATTACTGCTTTGTAGTAGAGTTTGATGTTAGGGAGGTTGATTCCTCCCGTTTTTTTCCCCCCAAGAATTGCTTTAGCTCTTCGTGGGGGCTTATTGTTCCATATAAATTTCAGGAGTTTTGGCTCCACTTCTTTGAAGAATGTCATGGGTATCCTAATAGGGATTGCATTGAATTTATACAGTGCTTTGGGAAGTATTGCCATTTTGACAATGTTAATCCTCCCGATCCATGAACAGGGGATATTTTTCCATTTCCTCGTATCCTCTTTTATTTCCTGAAGTAGCATTTTGTAGTTTTCTTTGTACAGGTCCTTTACTTCCTTAGTTAAGGTGATTCCTAGGTACTTGATTTTCTGGGGCACAATTGTAAACGGGATTGTTTTCTTCATGTCACTTTCTTCTCTTTCACTATTTGCATATAGGAAAGCCATGGACTTTTGGGTATTGATTTTATAGCCTGCCACTTTACTATACAAGCCTATTATTTCTAGAAGTTTCTTGGTAGAGGTTTTAGGATTCTCTAAGTATAGTATCATATCATCTGCGAATAGTGAGAGCTTGATTTCTTCCTTTCCTACCTGGATGCCCCTAATATCTTTTTCTTGCCTAATCGCTTATTCAAGTACTTCCAGTACTATATTGAACAGCAGTGAAGAGACTGGACATCCTTGTCTCGTCCCTGATCTTAGAGGGAAGGCTCTCAGTTTTTTGCCATTGAGGATGATGCTTGTGGTAGATGGCTTTAACTATATTCAGGAAAGTCCCCTCTATCTCATTTTGGCTAGGGTTTTCATCATAAATGGTTGCTGGATCTTGTCAAATGCTTTCTCTGCATCTATTGATATGATCATATGATTTTTATGTTTTCTTTTGTTGATATGGTGGATTATGTTGATTGATTTCCGAGTGTTAAACCAGCCTTGCATCCCCGGGATGAATCCTACTTGGTCATGGTGTATGATCTTTTTGATGAGTAGTTGAAGTCTGTTTGCTAGCATTTTGTTGAGAATTTTCACATCCATGTTCATCAGGGATATCGGCCTGTAGTTCTCTTTTCTCATGGTGTCTTTCTTTCCTTTTGGTATTAGAGAGATATGGGCTTCATAGAAACTGTTTGGGAGAGTTTCCGTTTTTTCAATTTCCTGGAAAAGCTTGAGAAGGACTGGCTGTAGTTTCTCTTTAAATGTTTGGAAGAATTCGCTAGTGAATCCATCTGGACCTGGGCTTTTGTTTTTGGGAAGACTTTTGATTACAGTTTCGATTTCGTTGATGTTAATAGGTCTATTCAGATATTCCAGATCTTCTTGATTCAGCTTTGGGAGATTATAGGAGTCCAGAAATTTGTCCATTTCTTCTAGGTTCTCTTGTTTCGTGGCATACAGACTTTCAAAGTAGTCTCTGATGATCTTTTGGATTTCTTTGGTTTCTGTTGTGATATCCCCCTTCTCATTTCTGATTCGGTTTATTAGGGTTCTCTCTCTCTGAAAAACAATACATATTTAAGGAAAGCTCTTAAGATAGCTTTGTTGAGAACCATCGTGCATTTTTAAAAACTATACCACTTAATTTTTTTTCTATGTAGCAATATTCTTGGGAAACTAGTCAATTTGGATTATTGAGTGCTATAGGTTCACCAAGTAGAAAAGAATACTAGGATGTTATATTTTTTGGCCTTGTTACACTTTTCAACCCATGTGAAATGTAATAATCCTCTTAGCCACTCACTGGTAGGTAGAACTGATGCTTAATTGAACGCTGGTCCCACCCTGGCACACTCTTTTCCATAATAGCACAAACAGGATGGAAACATTCTTCACCCATGTTGTAAAAAGACAGTTATTTGGTTTTCTAAGGCTTTTTTTCTTTCATATTTTGAAGGGTGGTGTAGACCGGATTAAAAAACATGGCTCAGGGAAGCAAGAAATCATTGCTCCAAGTGTTTATTAAGTGAATCACAAATTCATTCAGCATGACTGCTTACCCAGAGAAATAAAGGCAAAATGGTAAAAAGCTGTGAGCCGCTGAGTTCCTTCAACTTCAGGATCTCCCTGGGAAAGGGTCACAAGGGTAATCGTTCTCAGCTGTTGCTGCCCCACTTCCGCTGTCAATGGAAATATCCAGGCACGATGAATACACTGTCTGACTAGACTCTGGAATGACCTAGACAGCTTTTTGGAAATTCAGGATATACTTTTCCTAAAGCGTCTTAATTTCTCCCATCCCACCCTGATTGAAAACATCGTTTATCCCATTACAGCCTGTGGAAAAGTGAGGGGAGGGAGCAGACAGAATCTGAATTCAGGATAAAAATTACTTCATGAGTTTATTATTCTCATCCATAACAGATGACAATTTTCATGTCATTTAGCTGGTTGCAGAAGAGAATTGCTCAGAGAGATATTAAGTGCTATATTTCATACTAGTTATCCTGAGCGTCCCAATGAGACACGTACACCTACATTTAATAATTGGTGATCCATAGCCTGTATGTCTCCTGGTGTTAGGCCAATATTTAGTCAAGTTTTGCTAATCATTATTTCACTGACCACACGTGAAAGAACTGACCTCCTTCCTTTTTAGTGTAGTAGTTGCAAAGGTTTCCACTTCCTCTGCTGTCTGAAAACTGTCTGGAGAGATTAGTTCTAAAGAAATTTGTGGATTTACAATTTCTTGCATGGCTCTATTCCTTATATGTTGTGTGACAACTCTCCTATCAGCTCTTAAGAATACTCAGCACTCTGCTTTGGAGCAGCCTTAAAACTGTACCATGATGTGTCAGTTCAAGGGCAAAAAAGCAAAAATCATATAAGTATGAATGGATCCAAAAAGTACAGACTTCAATAGGCTTCTGGGTAGCTGACATTAGCAGATTGGGTCATTTATTTATTTATTTATTTATTTATTTTAATGAGGTCACCATGAGATACAGAGTTATTTAGCTGTTCATGTTCAGGTTTCAGTCATACAATATTCTCCCTCATCCAGTGTAAATTTCCCACCACCAATGACCCCAGTTTCCTCCCCACACCTCCTCCAACCTCCAGACTGCCTCTATGACAGGCACTTTCTTCTTCTTCTTCTTCTTCTTCTTCTCTCTCTCTCTCTCTCTCTCTCTCTCTCTCTCTCTCTCTCTCTCGTTTCTCTAGCAGAGTGGTTTTTATCAGTTTGGACTGTGTAAGGAAAGCACAAGCTTACTAACAAGAATAACAAAATCAGAATTTTCAGATAGAAACTAACAATCTACCCAGTAATGATCCAATCTCTGAACTTTTAAGTGAAAAGAATGGTACGTGGATGGGCTAGGGATACAGTCTTAATAATTCCCCTACTAACAAAATTCTTTGGACAAAATTCAAGGACATCACTGGAGCACGTGTCTTGTATGCCCAGGGACTGCAAAATTTCCCAAAAACTGCTGGGTGGGTGTAACCAAGCTGGCCTCCAGCACCAGTGGGGAGGAGCCATCCCCACGGCCAGACCAAAAAAGCTACTTAGTTCAGCAAATACCATATCCCCTGGGTTAAGCTCTGGGCTAAATTCTTTATAGGCACAATCTCACATAGCCTCCATAATAGTCATTGAGGAAGGTATTAGTGAACCTGATTTTAGAGATGCTGAGATGGAGACACAGAAAAGCTAGGTCACTTGCCCAATGCCACACAGAAAGTAAGGAGCTGAGCTGGGAACTTGAAAACAAAGTCTTATCAACTTTAAATTCACCTGTACTGAATTGTCTCAATTGCTTAAAACTGCAAAAAAACACAATTTGCTACTGAATATTTCATTATTTGTTATCTAGCTACTGCTTTTTCTTTCGCTGTCTCCTATTTGCTAGACTAATAATAAAGCTTATGTTTTCCATTTGGCAAATCTCCTTTCATATTTTAGCTTCATTCTTTTGTATGTGTGCGATGTATATTTCCAATCAGCAGTCTAAAATTCCGGAGTTTCATGGTAATTGGGAAGCAGTCTTTGATCTGAGTGTAGTTTGCTCAAGAATGTGACATACCCTGTAATCCTGATGAGGCCCTTTGCCATGCGAAGTTGGTAATCCAAAGACAAAAATGTCTTCCTAGAAGCACATTTATATCTCTCTTTACTGAAGAAATATTGTTTCTAGTTTAAAATAAACACCTGGAGGGCCATAATGTGGCTTAAGTGGCAGAGCACATATCTTACATGTGAGAGACCTTGAGTTTGATACTTAACACTATGTAACCCTCGTCCTCCTCCTCTGAGTACCGATTGGTAAAATCCCAGGGGCTCCAAGTCACTATCTGACTGGTCACACATTGCCAGGAATAGTACTGGTTCCCCGAGCACCACCGGGCTTTTTAAAGATTAAAAAAATAATTCTCTAGGGGCTGGAGCGATAGCACAGCTAGTAGGGCATTTACATTGCACACTGCTGACCAGGGTTCAATTTCCAGCATCCCCTATAGTCCCCTGAGCACCACCAGGAGTAATTCCTGAGTGCAGAGCAGGAATAACCCCTAAGCATCGCTGGGTGTGACCCAAAGAGAAAAAAATCATTCTCTGTATATAATACCTTGAATTCACCACAAGATTACATGTTCACACTCACCACCTAAAGATGAGTATTTTTACCAAATTTCTTCACCTTCTTATACCCTTTCTTCTGATAACCACTATTTTGTTCTTTAGTCTAAAAGTTTACTTTTGTTTCATTTGGTATATTTATTTGTAGTGATTTTTACTTACTATGTATGAGTGAAATAATAAGATGTTTACATTTTCTGGATGACTTGTTTTACAAATCACAATATACTCTCTAGTTCCATTCATACATAATGTTGCAAATGATAGGGTTTCATCTTTTTTAATAGCTGAATAGTATTTGACTGCATATTTATACCAAATTTCCTTTATCCAATAATCTCTTATTGAGCACACAACCTGGTTCTAGTTCTGTAAATAATGTTACAATTGTGGGTGCATACCTTTCTTTAGAATAGTGTTTTGTATTCTACAGATAAACACGGGGCTAGCTGGTATATTGTATTTTAATTAAAAAAAAATTTTTTTGTACTGCCAGTGATTGAACATAGGGCCTTGTAGAATAACATCGGTGTGTCCTTTATGCCTTGCTGCAGGGAGCTTAGGTTTAGTGGGTTACTCCAATCACAGCACTCCCATTCCCCTGTGTTTATTTGTGACCTCTTTCTTTGTTCTCTGTTAACTTGTAAATACTGTTTTTCTCTTCTCCTTAAATCCTTTGCATAGTTAATCCAGAGCAGTGTCCTTTTTGTGTGGACATAGGAAGACAGTTAATGCTATGCTTTTGTAACTTGGGAGTTAATTGACCCTGAATGATATTCCCTCCGGGGCTCTGTTCTCTCCACTTAAGCCTCAGTTGTTCTTACTTTCTAGCACCCCAAAAGCAAGGTACCGACGAGGGACTAGATGGACCCAGGGCAAGCTGTAAGCTGCGAGGTACCCTGGCATCAAAATGAACCTGGCCAAAGTGCCATAATGCTTAGTTATAACCTAAGAGCATGGTCATGATCCAAAAAGTAATAAAAGGTAAAGGTAAAGGCCCTCCCGTTGATCGTCGATTTGCTCGAGCGGGCCCAGTAACGTCTCCATTGGAGACTTTGCTGTTACTGTGTCTGGCATATCGAATACGTCACGGGGAGCTTGCCGGGCTCTGGAGAGGGGTGGAGGAATCGAACTCGGGTTGGCCATGTTGGCCGCTTGTAAGGCGAACGCCCTACCACTGTGCTATCGCTCCAGCCCAAAAAGTAATAACTAGATTCAAACCCTTCTAGGGTTGGGAATGATGAATGCAGCCTGAGCACTGTAGTCAGAGTCTGGTGAGATGTCCTCAGGAGAGCCACCCTACAAGCTCAGTGTATCTCTTACTGTGTCCATACAAAATAATATGTTAATTAAGATGTTAAGTTATTGGACTAAGAAGAGGAGTAATACCCCTAGGCATAGGCAGTGTTTCCGCCCTTGGGCCCTTCTGATATGTTGATTTTGCTGCTGGGGTGTGGTGACTACCCCCAATACAGAGAGTTGGAGCGAGAGATCAGGGCAGCAAGATAGAGCACAGAGAGACTAGCAAGGGGGACAGAGGGAGAAGAATGAAGGGGAAGAATGCAGGAGCAGGGGCGTGGAGAAAGTAGAGAGACAGGGACAGCGAAATGCGGTGCAGAGAGATAAGCATGGGAGACAGAAGGAGATGGGAATAGGGAACTTAGTGAGAATAGAACAGGCACATAGGGAGAATGGAATAAACGGCAACTGATCACCAACCAGCTTGGCCCTCACTTCCTCCTTCGTCCGCTCGTGGCAAGGGCTGCCCTGGGTGGGGGAGCGGATCGAGTCCACCCGACCCAGGCGGCGAGAGTGAGAGCTGTTGGGGCTTTCCTTAACTGCCCGGAGATTACACAGGGCCTCAAATAAGTAAGACAAAAGTGTTTTATCACTGAACTATATCTCCCACCCTAGTATTTTTATTTTTTGGTGGAGTCTCTGAACTCTTCATCATAAGTGTTACATCAATGTACATTCCCATAAATATTATGAAAAAGTTTCCTTTTCTCCACATTGCCACCAACACTTATTAACTATTTTCAGAATAACCATTCTCATGGATATGAGATCATATCTCATTATGGTTTTGATTTACTTTTTTTAATAATAAAAAATGATAAAGGTAAAGGTAAAGGTAAAGGCCCTCCCGTTGATCGTCGATTTGCTCGAGCGGGCCCAGTAACGTCTCCATTGGAGACTGTGTTGTTACTGTGTCTGGCATATCGAATACTCTCGGTAGCTTGCCGGGCTCTCCGAGAGAGGCGGAGGAATCGAACTCGGGTCGGCCATGTTGGCCGCTTGTAAGGCGAACGCCCTACCCGCTGTGCTATACATTCCATATGCCTGTTGGTTATCTATATGTTTTCTTTGGAGAGAAATCTATTCATATCCTCTACCTACTTTTAAGTTTAATAGTTTGGGTTTTGTTGAGTTCTTTATTTTGGATATTAATATGTTATGGGATATGTTGTCAAAATATACTCTCCCATTCAGTTTGCCTTTTCATTTAATTTTGTGCAGAAGGTATTTTTTGTGGTGGGTGGGGAGCATAGCCCCCATATTCAGGGGTTACTCCTGGTCCTGCAATCAAAAATTACTTCTGGTGGTGCTCAGGGGATCATATGGGATGCCAGGGATAGAACCTGGGTTGATTGCATGCAAACAAGTGCCCGACCTGCTGTACTATCTCTCTGGACTGTACAGAAGCTTTCTAGTCAGATATTATATCATGCTAATTTTTCTTTGTTTATCTCTCAGGAACATATACATATTTTTTTCTTTATTTTTTTGGAAGAGGGTCTCCTAAACAGGGCACAGGAGGATTGGAATCATTCACAGCTTAAATGCAAGGGTGGGAAGGTTTGGGGTAACTCACATCCTGAAGTGTTGGGGGTCATTGGGACAACACTCAGGGGTGCTGGGTGGAAGGGTCATGAGTACTGTGAGATTGAACCAGTGTTTGCATATGCCCATACTCCTGTCTCCATTTCCTGGGCCCCCAAAATCTATTTATCTCTTCTTTGTTTGAGCAAAGTCTTAAAAGCAGAATTAAGTTTTGTAAATTTTTTTGTCCTTGAAAATGCTGTAAAAACAATTCTTGCTCTTTGAAACTATGTACAGTGAGTGATGGTCTGTATCTACTCTTAGAAAGGAGAGGCGTATATATAGTCATATATGTTCATATATATATACATGATTGGCATGGATATGCTTAAACATTGTATAGAAAGTTAAAAAAGAAGTTAAAGCAGCAGTTATTTATGGTGGTCTGGTGATACAAAATGACAAGTGAGCAGATGAGGATAGAGGAGCAAGGGAGACTTATCATTTAACACCCTCCCTTACTTTTTAATGTTTAAAACATGAAAACTTATTGACTACTCAAAATAAAATCAAGTTGAAGGAGGAAAAATGCTCTTAACCTCTGCTTAAAGTGAAATTGCAGGACATATCGCTAGAAGTTTCCTCAGTTAGGAATTAAAATTTAGTCTACAGACAAATTCTCATAGGCAGTGAATGACACTTAAAAGTCTACGAAGAGATGGTTCCCTTATAGGTGTTGCCATATGATACCACTAACCAGAGAGGAAGTAGGGGGAAATGGGAGAAAATAAAATCTACTAAATCATGTCATATATTAGCAAGATCAAATGCAAACCAACCCAAAGTGGAATTGCTGGACTTCTTGACTTCTTAGAGTTCTGACTATGCAGTGGTACATTGAGACTTCTCAAGATGGTTTGAACAGTATTTCCTAAAGATTTTAGCAACATGGACCCTGACCGCTCCCTCAAGGAGCATCTCACAGAATTATTGTTCTATATAAGATATTTCGTAAAATGTAGAATTTTCAAAAACATTCTAAGGCTGACATGGTAGGTGCTTGTCTTGCAATGGCCAACCCTGGCACATCAAATGTGTTCCCTGAGTTTTCCCAGGAGTGATACCTGAGTACAGAGCCAGGAATAAGCTCTGAACACCATAATTTGTGGCCTCAAAATCAAATCAAAACAAAACAAATACATCTTAGAGAAGTTTGAGTTCTATTATAGATACCACATTCACTAATGCAATGTGTCTGAGACCAGGTCTTTATTTTGAATAAAAATTATCAACAAATGTTGCATAAACTATCTTTGTAAAATGATTCAGGACTCTGAACAATGGGAAAGGAGGATCTAAGGTAAATGATTTGATTCACTTAAATGAAGCTGCGTCTTTTGTAGAAGAGGGAGGATTCAATTAATCATGAAGGGATATGGTTCATGAAGGCTGGTTCAACAGCCTTTTTTTACTGATGTCTAAAGTGTTCATTCCTTACATAATGTAAGTACCCCATATCAACTTTTGAATGAATTGAACATTAACCCAATGCATCTGACAACTAACATACTTCAGAGTAGGGCAATGCTATAGAACAAAGGAAGCCCGCTGCTTGGCAATCCATGATGTGGGTTAGGTAGAACATTTTTATCTGTGGAGATGGGCAACTTAACTCTATTTTTTTTTTTGGCTGAAAACCAGAGGACTGAGCAGTTATTCCAAATGTGTTTCTTATTCAAAATAAAAGAATTAGAACCCATATCATTTGTGTCAATAGTGAATCTGCTCTCAAGATCCACTTTACCAGATGGGAAAATCTGGCAGAAGTCCTAGAATTGCTCTGGAGGTAAACCTTTTAAATTGACGCATACTGAAATTATAATATAAATCTAACATGACACAATAACAATGACAAAGCAAAGGTCACTTCATGGTTTGCTAAAACACTTTACATGGTATTACCTCTCTCACAAAGTTCTCACAAAAATTTTGTGAATAAAGAAGTTTCTCTATTCTCCATTTAGTAAAATATGGAAGAAAATTTTGGGGAGCCATGTTAACCTATCTTTTGTCACACAGACAGCATATGATAATTCCAAGAAACGAAATCTACCTAATCTGGTGCCAAATCTCACAACCATTTCAGTACAAGGACAGAATTATTGTTTCACTAGAGTTTTTTTTTTCTAAAATATGACCAGCCTTTATACTAAAACAATATTAGAACTTCCTTTTTCACTTTGTCAATCATGCCCTGGTTCTTTTACTAGAAGATGTAAATGCCGTAGCAAAGAAATGCCTGTTTTAAGACTTTTATAATAAAGGCTGCTAGAAGGTATGTGCATTTGGAAAAGATAGTTTTCAGAGGTTGTTGTGTAGGGTTTCTACATGAAGTCAAGTAAGTTCTGGAATTCTTTACAGCAGTGCTTCTCAAACCCTAGTATTCATATAACCTCTTGAACAAATATTGTAAGTGTAGATTGTCTCTCCATCCTCAGAGAGTCCATCTCAGAGACCTGAGAATCACAGTTTAAATAAGTCTCTTGGGTGATCCTGTTTCATAGCTTCACAAGTACATATTTCTTATGGTACCATACCACTGATGTACTGAGGTACCAGGAGTAGCATTTGTTGGATGGGATGTAAGGTATAAGGCATCCACCCTCAATTAAAAAAAATATTAGCACACAAGGCTCACCCTGTAACAACATATTATTAATCTCTTATACAACTCCTTGTATAGTGACTCCAGGGTGAGATGCAACAATCTTCACACACTTTCTTCTAAGGAAACCTGTTTTGATCATTCTTAGAGAATTATTCATAACAAACACAAAATAAATTATTTAGGGACTGCTATTGGGGAAGGTTTGGATGGTGGCTGGGAAAATTCGAAATAATGGTGGTGGCTAAGGGGTAATGATGTTGGCATTCGTGTTGGAATATTGAATATAATAAATTATTGTAAACAAGCTTATAAAATAAAACAAAATTTAAAAAAGTAATAAAAATAAATGTAAAACAAACCCCGCATAAGTGAAGTTAGTCAGAAAAAGAGTAGACACAGAATGACCTCTCTGATAAATGGGATATCACTGTCACTGTCTTCCCGTTGTTCATCGATTTGCTCGAGCGGGCCCAGTAACTTCTCCATTGTGAGATTTGTTGCCACATTTGGCATATCGAATTATGTCACGGGGAGCTTACCAGGCTTTTCCATGTGGGTGAGATACTCTTAGAAGCTTGCTGGGCTCTCTGAGAGGGTCGGAGGAATCGAACCTGGCTTGGCCAGGCCGGCTGCATGCAAGGCAAATACCCTACCCGCTGTGCTATCACTCCAGCCCAAATGGGATATAAATAAATAAATATAGTAGGAATAAAATAAATATGCTCGAGCGATAGCACAGTGGGTAGGGCGTTCACCTTACAAGCGGCCAACATGGCCGACCTGAGTTCGATTCCTCCGCCCCTCTCGGAGAGCCCGGCAAGCTACCGAGAGTATTCGATATGCCAGACACAGTAACAACAAAGTCTCCAATGGAGACGTTACTGGGCCCGCTCGAGCAAAATAAATATAAAATATATTATATCTTTATAAATATAAGTAAAGCAAATGCCCGATGGCAATAGTCTTCTGTAGGATGCTTACCACAAGGTTGAGATTGGGAAGACAATGATTCAATGGTGGAGGGAAGCGGACACTTTGGTGGAAGGTGTGCTGCGGGAATGTTACATACACACAATTCTACATTAATAGCTTTGTAAGCCACACTGTCTAAAGCAGGTTTATTTATTTATTTAGATTCAAGTGTGTTTTCCCATTGGTTTAGTCGGTCTTGTTACCTCCCAGGGCTCTCATTGTGCATTATTAGTGCTCAGATTTGGGTCTCACTTTTCTCCACTAAAGAACATCAAGGCTGTGTGTTGGGGTCACGGAAAAGTCAGGGTGAGTCTGGAACAGGCTCTGCAACCAGACAGCAGGCTTGCTTTCAGAAATGCCAGTGGCAATGCTACCAAGTCAAGAGAGAGAACTTTAAGTGGCTTCTTTAGCACCAAATGGATCGAAGGAAAATAAATAATAAAATATCTATCAAAATTGGTTTTAACTGTCTCAGATTTTTCCTAGTAGCTCACAAAAATGATAGTTGCTATAAAGGGCATACAATTGTTATAATACAGAAGGCTGATAGGTCACATTTCATTTTTTAAAATTATTTTTGTAAATGAAAGAGCTAGAATGTTAAGTAAATATTGTTTCCTTTCATTAAAACATCACTGTGTATGTGGTAGTTAAATCTCTTTCATTTTCTATATTAACTGGGAAGAATAAACAGTGGAGATTGAGGGTAATTCTGAAGAAAATGAGTGTTTTAAGAAGGAGTAGAACAAGAAATTAATCTAACTAATCAAATCTAATATAACGGTCCCACAGTTCATCAGCACTAGGGGACACGCAAAATAAGCAAGTGGAAGGGACATGTCAGTGAGTTTCAAATAGATGAATTAGCCTCCATGTCCTAGAAAAATGCTATAACCACACAGACTGAATCCCTCCTCTCTTAGGAGATGAGTTGTCCTACCAGAGCTTTCCAAGCGTTCCGTTTCACACACATGTAGAAAGCGAGAACACTTATTTTATGACACATGCATTTGTGGCACAATATAAGGCTGTGCTGGGTATTCCCAACTTGTTCTCCCCTACTCAGGTCTCCTGACACTCAACCCCCAATAAGCTGGACACAGGTAATCTCTGTCTTGTATCCTATCCCTGTGATGCAGACGTGTAACAACAGGGAACCGTACAGTAAATTGGCTGCAAAATTCTGCTCTAAATGATCCTCATATATTTAACACAAACCAATACAAACCAATAAAGCTTATAATAAAATAACTACGAGTTTTATATTTATTTTTGGTGTTGCTGATCCAAGTCTGGGCTTTGCCCCCAGAAATATTTTCATTTATAAATTACATATTGGGGCCTTCTCCAGGCCTCTGTTCAGTGCGCTCCCTCATCCAGTAAGGGGCCTCCGCTCAGGGTCGAGCTTCCCTTCAGCTAAGGGGAGGGGTTCGAGGAAAAGAGCAAACCTTGCCGCTGCTTCCTCCAAGGAAAGAGAAATAAGCACATGAGCACAGTCAGGGTCCTATACAGCAGTTCCACTTTATTGAGAGACATTGAGCCTTTATATAGGTTGAGGAAGTGGTGGGAGAGTGCGACTGGTCATGTACACAGGGTGATCAGAACAAACATGTTTTCTGTAGACAGGGTCACACCTTCACCACACCTTTGCCAGAAACATCCTGTCCCCAGGTAACACTGAACTGTGATATACATTACAACAGGCTTCCCTTCAAAGCACACCAAAAGGTATTTCTCAACCTACACACCCATGGGGCCTGAGCCCAGGAATTAGTGTTGCATTTCAAGGCAGACCAAAAGGGACCATTCTCCCAACAGGTACATATGGGTAAGGTGTTGGTTTTACATGTGGTTGACTTGGGTTTGCTTAATTCTTGTACCGCATATGGTCCCCCAAACTCCACCAGGAGTAATCCCTAGCTAAAAGTCAGGAGTAAGCCCTAAGCACCTCCAGGTACGACCTAAAAGCAAACAAACAAAATTTGCATTAGCAATCAGTATTTAAATATCTTGGAAACTTTTATTTGATAGAACCTATGTCTTTTCAATTATATGTACAAATATTTAGAATTCTATTTTAATGATTAAAATGATAATCGTTTGATAAGTTTAATAGACAAACTAAATATTGGGATAAAAATTACTGGTAACATGTATTCATTTTAGGCACATAATAATAGTTTTAGGCATGTAATAATTCCCTATATAAATTACAAAAAGATCATCACAATAAGTTCAGTTAATATCCCTCGTTACAGAAAATCACAATTCATTTTTTCTTGTGATATCTTTAAGCTATACTCTCTCAATACCTTTTTGATATGCAACAAAGTGTTATTAGCTCTAGTCACTGGATCATACATTACATCCCCAGGACTTACTTATTTCATAACTTGGCCATCTTCATGAACCAGGTTGTTTACCCTCTTGCTCCTCAATTCTGGCCACAACCAGTCTATTTCCTGTATGGAGTTTGAATTCTTTGGTTTCAGTTTAAAATATTTTTATATAAGTGAGATGGATAGTACAAAATTTATCTCTCTTGTATTTCTTGCATATTATTTATTTATTGTATTATTTTTTTCATTTCACTTATCCTCATGTCCTCAAGTTCTATTTTTCACAACTGACTGAATTTTCTTCCTCTTTATGGTTGAATAATATTTTCCCATACAATATTTTTAAAGTGAAATGGAAGATGTGGAAAATGAAGTTAGAAACAGCCTATCACCATTTGCTCCAGCCTTATCTATAGCTCAACTCAATCTCTCTTTTCCACCTGTGGTGGTAGAAAATGGGCACTGGTGGAGGGATGGGTATTTGATCATTGTATAATTGAAACCCAAGCACAAAATTTGTAAGTCTACTACTTACAAATAAGTAAGTGTAAGTGTAAGGGGTTCTTGAGTTGTAAGTGTACCTCATGGTGTTTCACTAATAAAAATTTTTAAAAAAAAGAAAAGAAAATTACTCAGAGAGTGTGCCCAAGAGGAAGGTTTGATGTTTTCACATAATGTGATTGCTTGAGAAGGGAAATAATATTGACTCAAATTGTAGTAGTGGCCTTTTTGGCCTTTTTAATTTTGACATAAGTACCTGATATCTGATTGATTGATACCTGATGTCTATTTTGAGTAAGCATATTGCCAGATATACAACTCTATGAAGACCAGACTGCATAACCAGGAAATTATGAAATTCTCCTTTTCAGAAAACATTTGTTTTTCCTTTTTAGAAAGCTTGACATAGGAAAATGAGCTTTTGGCAGACTGTTTGTTTTCTTTCTTCCTATCCTTTGTTTGTGGGTCACACTCAGCTGTTCTCAGGACTTACTCCTGGCTCTGTGTTCAGGCATTGTTCGTGGTGTGGTTAGGGGAAGCAAATGCAGTATTGAGGATTGAACCTGGGTTGGCCACATGCAAGAAGGCAAGTACCTTATACACTGTACAATCTCTCCAGCAACCTTTTCCCATGTTTTAATTCCTGCTATTCTGGTTTAAAATTTCAAAGAGTGAAAGCTAAACAAGCTAAGTTCCCCACCCTCAATCCCAATTGAGAAATGTAGATTTCTCTGCCCTTGTCTCTGTCTCTCTTTCCCCACTCCTTCCTACATGTAGCCAAACAAGCCTGGGACCCTCTGGGACTTATAAGTAATAATTTTTTGAAAGTTCCTTGATGGTTGCTGCTGCAGTATGTCTTGCAATTATAATTAGAACCACCACCGGGCCAGTGAGCCACGGCAGTGACTCCTGTCCAATAAATGTCTATGAGGATCACCACAAGTAGGACTAGCCCAGTAGTTTTAGAATTGATAAGCTGAAACAGAAAACAAAGCAAACTCACTGGAAGATGAAACGGGACTGATTGAAATTCCGGTGTACAAGGCTAAAGACTTTCTCGTGCCATTCATTCCAAGATCAGTTTTCCAAAGGCAAGAAGAGTTCTGTGTCGCCAGGCATGTATTCAGATCCTTTATGTCCCTGGGAAGAGAGCAAAAATGTCTTTAACTTTGCATGAAGGAAAGACTCTGAAAGGCCTGATTTGAGCCCCATGCCCACCATGAACAACTATGATAGCAAGGTACCTTAAAAATGGAATGACTTTATGAGCAATAAAAATCTGTTCACATTTATTGAATGTTTTCTTTGTGCCAGGCTCATACACACTCTCATTACTTCTAAGACGAGTATTATGATTACAGCAGGTCACAAGGAGCAGAAAAGGGAGCCCAGTGCCATCAGGGATACAAAGAATTGGAACTTCACAGCTAGGTCCCTCCTCCTCTATTCCTAAATCATTAGAAACTCCAGAAGCAACTCCCTTCACCCAAATGCCTATCCCAGCTGGGTAGACTCAGGATTTAAGGGATCTGAAACATGCATAGGTTGAGAGTCCCTGTTCAAGAAAAAGACTACCCACGCAGTTGACAATCATACTTTTGTAGCAACATGTTGCCATGTGTCCTTAAATTTTTCCTCGAAAAAAAGAGGCATTCTGGGCTGGAGAGATGGTATAGTGGGTAAGGGTTTGCCTTGCGTGTGGCTGAACTGGCTTTGATTTTCAGCATGTCAGAGGGTCCTGTGAACCTGGCAGGGATGATTAAAGAGTGCAGAGCCAGGAATAAGCCCCAAGCACAGCCAGGTGTGGCCCCCAAACCAAAAAATAAAAAGAAATAAAGAGGAGTCCTGAATCGTAACCTTCTTTAACTTAGTGATAAATACTCAGGTAGTAAAATTTTTCATACCAAACTGCAGTTGGAACCCCGATTGAATGCACATCTTGGGTTACAGATGCCCATGTTTCCGAAAGCATCACCAAAAAGGCCCATTCCCTACTGGCACTTGCTGTTTGAAAGCTTCCACAATTCAGTCTCTCTACCGGTTTAGAGTGTCCTTCCATCTCCAGTTACTCAAATGCTGGAAATAAATCATTTTTATAACTATCAGATAAACAGAATTCCATCATCTCACACATGACTTTTCTTTCTTTAACAAAATCTGCTCCTTGACTAAGGAGAAATAGACTTGAGAATACCACTTATTCCAAGGCAAACTCTTTGGCCTCTGTGTCACGAGCTTGAACCTGGTGTTCCCAGCCACACCACTGCTGAAACTGATAGTCTAGTTATGTAGGGGATTTTCCTGACTCTGTCTGTCTCCCCATGGCTGTTTATTTGTACTGCTGTCTGCTTTGGGACACTGACCTTATAAGCTGCTGCCCCAGTCCAAGCCTCTAGCCAGAGAACTAGGAGTTTCCCCTGTGTGCTCCTCAGAGCCAACTGGAAGGAACCAGCTATTGATTTACACTAAGGGCAGTGGGGAGGAGCAGGAAGAGGGAGGGAAGGGGGGAGGGAAGTTGGGGATAGAGAGAGGGAGAGAGAGAACAGTCTTAAAATTAGTGCCAAACCAGCTGTGGCTCTCTGGATAGCTGAGTCACAGACAACGAGGCAATCCAGTTGGAAGGCACGTTGTACATACTAACGCTTGGGTTCCGGCTGATGTGGAGGCTAGTTAAATAAAAAGGAGTTTGGATAAGAAAAGAAAGCCACAGTTTAATCTCAGATAGCACTTCATTCTGAGACTTGCTAGGATAAATCACAAAGAACAAGGAGCTGAATCCCTAAACAAATCATTTGCCATCCTTATGTGGTTAGTGAAGAATTTTTTAGAAATCTGAGCATTGCTATTTTGTTTATAATACATAAATTATAATAATTGCTAGAAGATGCTGGTAGCTGCTTCTTTATTGGAACTGTCTAAAGGTTGTTTTAAAAAGTTGACTGCTGAGTCACAAGTTTATAATCAGCCAGGAGGTTATTGAATTTGGTGGTCTCATGAGAAAAGACAGGTCATTATCACCAAAAAAAAAAAAAAAGAAAAGAAATAAGAAAAAAATGAGTTTAGTTTTAGGCCTAAAGCTGCGCAAAATGAAAAGCGGTGTCTGAAACATGGCAAAATGGCTTAAAAAAATGTAAGGAAAATAGATTTGAACATACTCCACTCCAGGTGATTTTTCTTAGACAGTGGAATTAAGTAGTGTGATGACAGTAAGAATTTTCAATAAATCTAACTAATGGAATCACACTGCTTCTTTGTATTTGTTAATAAACAATCTTCATTACTGTGCCACGAAATGCTGTCACAAAAATGCTTAATTTTGTGCCTAGTGAGAGACCTCTGTGTCTATTTGGTCTATCTAAAGGTCTGCCCAGTCCTGTTCTGCTCTTTTCACTTTGAACGGTATATTGTGTGTTTTAGCACAGCGGGTAGGGCGTTCGCCTTACACGCGGCCAACATGGCCGACCCGAGTTCGATTCCTCCGCCCCTCTCGAGAGCCCGGCAAGCTACCGAGAGTATTCGATATGCCAGACACAGTAACAACAAAGTCTCCAATGGAGACGTTACTGGGCCCTTACTGGGCCCGCTCGAGCAAATTGACGATCAACGGGAGGGCCTTTACCTTTACCTTACCTTTTTACCTTGAAGAAAGTCACAGGGCTGTGCTGATAACATTTTCTACAAATCCGTATTAGAGATCTACCTGGACCTGAAACTGAACAGTGATCCTCTTGTTCATCTATCCTTTGTTTTGTTCACAGCAAGTGTTTTTCCTCATCTAGACATATTAGTTCAAAGAAACGTGTGTGAGTATATGTATATGTGTGTGATAGTTGTAGGGAGATACATATTTTGACCTGCTATTCATTGGCGACCTGGGAACCATCCTGCCAGAGGTCTCTGTTACCAGGTCTCTTTCTTCTCCCCAGCGTGAGGTGCTTTTCTTTTAATGAGATGAAATATCAGAAGTCAAATCTAAAAGAATTTTGACACTTTTCATTATAACCTGTGCTCAGATGGTACTTGTAAAGGAGAAGTAAGTAGAACTCACCTACTTAATCAAGTTCTTTGTTTGACCAAATATGGACAATTTCATATAATTAAAAATGTTGAAATGATCATCTACATAGAGAATTTCAAAAGTGGATTTTAAGTCAGATTTCCCTGCTTGCTAGGTGGTGTCTGGGTCTATTAGCTTAATACCTCTGTGTTTAAGGGCCAGAAAGTAGGGCACTTGCCTTGCATGTGGCCATGAGGTTATTGAGTTTGATTTGATCCCTGCCTTCCCCTATGGACAAGATTGGGTGTGTATAGGCTGATATGGCCATAGACCCCAGCAATCCATAATGGTCCCCTGTGCACCTCCATGAGTAATTCCTGAGTGCAGAGCTAGGAGTAACCCCTGGGGACCATTGGATGTGGCCCCAAAAGCAAAAACAAACTAACAAAAGACTCAAAGAAACTCTGTGTTTAGACTTTTAATTTTTAAGACAAAGATGGTTGTGGCAGGATTGAGTCACACCAGTGGTCCTGGGAGCTACTGATTCTGTGCTCAGGAATACCTTCAGGGGTCGGGTGGGGTGGGGGTGGGGTGCTTGGGGGACCACGTGGTGCCAGGAATCAACCAGGGTCAGTAAGATGGAGATGATATTTGTCCTTATTAAATTGCCTTAATTGCAGGAGAAGAACCTCAGTTGCAGGAATAAGTGACTTAATGTGTGTAGGGAATCTAGAACAGTATTAGGATATGGTAAAGAATCAATCTTTATTGTTATCTAGACCATGGATCACTATTTTGTGATCAATATTAAACTCCATTTGCAAGCTTATTTTATTTGGTTCATAATAGGAAGCATTTTAACATCTGAATATCTTCAGTTAAGACAAATGGTTCTCAGACTCCTCCCCCTGCACCTATTATATCTTACTGCTGAACTGTGTTATCTACTGACCCTGAGTCTTGAATGCAAACTTCTGAAGGCATCAATTGTTTTTTTTTTTTTTTTTTTTTTTGCTTTTGAAGGTTTAGGGACCACATTCAGGAGGGCTTGGTGCTCCTATGCCAGGAGTCAGTTCTGGAAGGTTATACGTGTTATAAGAGGACTAACTGGGGTCATGTGCATGCAAGTCAAGCTTCTTAACCTCTGTGCTGTCTCTCTAGCTCTGAAAGCAGAAATTGATTCCATGCTTCAATGTTGACTCATCTAGACATACCAAAGAGATGTGTTTTTCCTAGTATTTGCTGAGTGAACAGATAAGAATACATACATAAAACAAATCCTTTCTATAATATCCTTCCTATGGGTCATCCTGCTTCTGCATCAACATTTTCATGATGGTGCATTCTCTATTATTCTGTGCTCTAATATTTCTATTTGTGGAGAGCTTATTTGTACATTAGCCCATCCAGATTTTTTGGTAGTTTTCTTTATTCTGATTTAATCCTTGAATTTTGTTTGTTTTGATATTTTTGAAGGCACACCTGAAAAATGTTTAGGGCTTATTCCTGGCTCTGCATTCAGGCGATCACTCCTGAAGGGCTAGGGGACCATATAGGGTGACAGGTATTGAACCCTGGTTAGCCATATGCAAAGCAGGAAACCTGCCCTATGTACCATCTCTCTGACCCTTCCTTGGATACATTAAAGCTGGAGACTATGTTGGAAAAATATAGTTCAGTCCTATTACTTGGCAGAGAAAGGAATTGACTTGGGAAGCCCAGTGACTGTCAAAATTTGTACCCATTATAGTGATCCACGGTTGTAAGTTATCAATATAGACCTTCCTTAGGAAGCTGCAGTCACCTTTTCACATTGTTTTGGAGTCTTTACTGCCTCAAAATATCAGTTTTACTGATGTCCATTCAACCATCAAATTTTCTTTTTTTAACTTTTTTTAAAAAAAATTTTATTGAATCACCGTGAGATAGTTACAAGCTTTCATGTTAAACCATCAAATTTTCATTCCTTTAAATCTTAAAAACATTTTAAAATCTATTGGATAATTTTCCCATAAGATATAATCAGAGTTTCTTTATCACCCAATACTTTGGGTGTTAATTAAATCTTGGATTAGTCTGGAGATTCTAAAAAACAGGATAGGCCTTCGAGTGAGAGACATATACCTAGGGAATGCTTCAGGAAAGATAGTAGAAAAGGAACACACTGCAATCACTGCCTCTTTTTCTTCCCAAGAAAGCCAGATACAGCTCAGATCCACATGTGGCCTGATCAGGATGTTGCTCAACGTTCCCTGGGGAGGAATGCGGGTGGGGAACTGACAGTGGTTAATTTATTATAATCCACATGCAATAGGCATATTCACCATTAAAAGGAAATGAAAGAAGAAAAAAAGCAGCTTTTTGTACACTGTCTAGAATCCCAATCATTGTTGGAAATGCTTTCAAGAAAAGTGAGATAATGCAAGTCAGCAGATCTGGAGTCACCTTCATTCTTCAACGCCCCATCAAACACTGGAAATCTTTCACAAGAAATTGTTTCCCTTATTCTCTCCCCACTTCCTGTCTGGAACAGTGACTCTTAAAGTCTTTTGATCAGGCTTTCTTTGGGCCTCTGGTAAAAGTTTAAATCCTCTTTCAGAAAAGATACAAAGTCATGAGAGTTTTGTATGCAACCTCTAACTAACTTCACCCCCTAAAATTTGAACTCATGGATCCGTGTTTGGAATTTTTGCTTTTTAATATCTGAATAAATAATACACTGGGGTCTTTTTCCTCTAACCCATATACTTACTTCAGGTACTCTGTGGAGGAGGATCAGAAGTCAAGTGTATCTTAAAGATTTCACACTAATGGGATTATACCCAAAGAGTTCCCAGTGCTGACACATGGAATGGTGAAATGCATTTGATAGAGAAAAATGAAGACTGGCAAAAGTCAGGTTAGTTATTTGGATCAAGAATGTAGACCACCTATTTGGTGTCATTCTCTGCAAGTTACTGGGATGACAAGATGAGTACTAAGCCACAGCAGTACCCTGAAGGCACTCAATCTGTTGAGAGACAATTTATTGTGTTAGTTAGCTGTTGAGTATGTTATTATCTTCTATATAACAAGTTACCCCAAGTTTAGTGCTTCAAACAATGAACATTTACTACCCTGCAATGTCAGTGGGACACAGATTACCTGGGTGCCTCTGCCTCAAGGTGTCTCAGGACATTGAAAAATCAAAAGCTACAGTCAATTCAAAACTCAAGGGAGCAAGAAAATCTACGTTTAAACTTAGACACTGTTTTTCACCATGTCATTGTTATAGGCGACTTGAATAGCCTATCTCGAAGCAGATAGTGTATGGTGTGTGTGCATGTGTTTGTATATGTGTGTATGAGAGAGAGAGAAAGAGATAAATGTAGAGTGCTTGAGACAGAAGCCACTGCTTCTAATAAGTCAATATTCCAAGTGGCACATATCACTTTATCCAAATCTCAAGGAAGGGGATTATACACGGACAAGAATACAAGGAGGCAGAAATCACTGGAGCAATCTTAGAGGCACCCACGACACTTGCAAGTAGAATTTTAAAATGATTTGAAAAATGCTATCAACGATTAGTCTCAGTTGCTTTGATAGCAGAGGGAAGGCTCTTCCATCATCCTGGGTGTCTGGGTGGAGGTAAATGGAAGGATTGAAAACAGAGTTAGCCTACTTTAAGACATGATAAAGAGTGTCTGGCAAAGAACCGGGGAGATGTTTCCAAGCAGAGGCGAAAGATTCGATAAATAGAGAACCCAGGAAGAGCATGAGTGGTTTGGGGCTGCTATCTACATTCCACTTGGTCAAATTCTTTTGTTGACAATTGGCAAAGTGTCCACGAGTAAGGTATCATATGGTCTAAGGGAAAAGACACACAAAAGTCAAAAATCAGAGAGATTAAAGCATAAAAGTGAGAAATCACACTATTCATTGAGGTGGGTAGTACTTGCATGCATTTACAGTATGGAATTTTTCTTTCTTTTCTTTTCCTTCCTGTTGCTCTTCACAGTGTTCTGAAGGGCTGATCTGTAAAGGTGGCCTCTACCTGGACTCCTTTCCTTCTTCTTTGTCACTTTGAATGTTTTCTTTGTCTAACTCTCCTCATTTTCAACTACTCCAGGTATAAGGGGAATCTTCCTGAACTCTCCCAGATTGAATTAAAAGTCCTTATCTTTATTCTTATGACTCTCAATCTCTATTTATATGTTAGTGCTCACCATTCAGTATTATAATTGTATGTTTACTTTGACCATTATGAGTCTTAGGTGGTCAGATTTTTTTTCAAATTTCCTTCCTATTCTTATATGCTACTTTCGTTGTTATTGCAGTGATCGGTGGCACAAACAGGTTTGGTTTTTGTGCATGTATATGTAGTTGTAGTGCTCATTGGAAGGTGTAAGAGGGGAAACCACACACTTAATTGTGATACTTGCACATGTGCTTGCTGGGGATCACACTCTTCGGATGTGGTGTTCACATCTATACATAGTTCTCGCTGGGGTTTATATTCTTTAGCTGCAGTCAGTGTCTGCACATGTCTGGCTCTGACGCACTGGAAATCACATGCTGTGCAGCACTGGGACTGCCAAAGAGCAGAGCTCCCAGGACACTCCTGGGACCTTTGCCACTAAGCTAGCCCACACCTCCTATAAGGGCAGGCAGGATTCTTCTATCTATCTATCTATCTATCTATCTATCTATCTATCTATCTATATCTATTGCATCACTCCATGAGATACACAGTTACAAAGTTGTTCATGACCGGGTGTCAGTCATACAATGTTTCATCACCCATCCCTTCACCAGTGTACATTTCCCATCAATGTCCCCAGTTTCCCGCCCACCACTCTTGACTCATAGCCTAAGGTGGGCACTTTCTCTCTTCTCTCTCTCTTTCTCTCTCTCTCTCTCTTCCCCACCCTCCCCCCTTTTGGACATTATGGTTTGCAGTACAGTTACTGAAAAGTTATCATGTATATCCCTGTACCTACTTTCAGCACTCAACTCTTGTCCAGATTGATCATTTTAATTATTATTGTCATAGTGGTCCCTTCTCTATTCTAATTGACCCCCACCCCAAAACGTGTAGCTTCCAACCTAGGACCAGTCTTTCTGGCCTCTCAGTTGTCCTCGTATAACAGACATGATTCTTATGTCATTTTTGCATCTTCAGAGACTGATACATATCAGTATCTAAGTCTGTTAGAAGGGAGGGAGGGAGGGAAGGAAGGAGGAAGGGATTAAAATCAGGAGCCCGACCCTACTCTGCTCTGTCTGCTTCCACCAACCACCAGAGACCCAGGGATTGGATTGCGCACAGAAGACACACCCTACCCTGCACAACACATTATAAGACACTAAATACCCATCTTCCGGAATTGCCATGCCATATTTGATAGGGTTCAAATATGGTAACACCTACAAGGGTGATTAGAGGTCGCCCCAAAAGCCTCTATGCCTCTCGGAAAGCCTGGCAAGCTACCGAGAGTATTCCGCCCGCACGGCAGAGCCTCGCAAGCTATCCATTGTGTATTCGATATGCCAAAACCAGTAATTACAATGGGTCTTATTCCCTTGACCCTGAAGGCTTCACCAATATGGCAGCATTGAGAAGGATGAGAAAGGAGAGGCCGACAAAATCTCAAGGCCTACCTAGGCTGCCACAACGAAGGAATACAAAAATGATCGTCTGTACTTTCAATGCACATACGCAAGCATCAGATGTATCCATCGAGGACCTGATGGTACAAGCACAAAAGATCAAGTACGATATCATTGGTCTGACCGAGACAAGAAGGCACCAATCTCATCATGCTGTTTTCGACACTGGAGAAGAATTTTTCCTCGGAACATGCGATAAAAGAGGTGTTGGAGGCGTCGGTGTCCTTGTCAACGCAAACTTGGCCATGAGCATTGATTCATTTGAATGCCTAACAACCCGAATCGGACATTTACATTTGAATAGATGTGGCTCACTGCCTGCAGTTTCTATCTTCGTCGTCTACCCACCAACATCTAATTATGATGAAGGAGAAATTGAGAAGTTCTACATGGAGCTGGAGAAGTTCTATAAAGAAGACCACACCTTCTACAAGATCATTGTGGGTGATTTTAATGCCAAGATAGGACCGAGAAGATCAGCTGAAGAACTTCACATCAGGACCCATGGCCTAGAATAGAACGAACAGGGTGAGAGACTGTCTGAGTTCATCATCTCAACCAAGACCTTCCATGGTAACTCACAGTTCCAGAAGGCCGAATCTAAACGTTGGACATGGTCGTCTCCCGGTGGACAATTCCACAATGAAATAGACCACATCATATTCAATCGACAGTTTTGCCTGACCGATGCCGCTGTTGTCCCAAAATTCCAAATGGGATCGGACCACCGTCTCCTTCGTGCAAAATTCTACTTCACAGAGAGGGGAGAAAGGGCTGCAAAGTTTAAAAAGAGAACTCCCAGAACTACCACCAACTGGGAGCTCTTTGGCACTATTGTGGCAACATGGGAAGATGTCATTGTTGACATTGACAAAGAATACGATTGACTGGTTCAGCACCTCTATGATTGTGAGAGGAACTCCAAGAGAGAGACGGCCACAAAAAAACGCCTGTCTTCAAAAACTCTTGAGCTTATTCGCCAACGTGGTTTGGCGCATGACTCAGGCAACTGCAAATGAACGTCCGAGCTTGCAAAGCAGTCCAGAGATGCGATCAAGGAAGACCTCAAAGAGAGAAGAGCAGAATGCTGGTAGATGCGGCAGAAGCCGGGAAAAGCACTTGTAACGCCTGCCTGTCCTTTGCCAACTACAAGACCAAGATGACTGCCCTCTGATGTCCTGATGGATCTTTCACATCTTCCAGAATGGCAATGGAGAAGATTATTCATGACTTCTACTCAAATCTCTTCGATAGCCATGTCCACTTGCAGACACACCAAATTTCACAGGATGGATATGTCGTTCCCAATGTTCTCCCTTCCGAAATCCGACACGCCATTTCGTCAGTAAAGAAACAAACAGCACCCGGCCCAGACAAGGTCAGACCTGAACACCTGAAGAACCTGCCATCAGTGCTCATCAATACACTGGCTCGGCTCTTCACACGCTACCTGTCTGAATGCAAGGTTCCGTCCCAATGGAAAACCAGCAGGACCATACTACTGTTCAAGAAGGGAGACATCCATGACATTGGCAACTATCACCCGATCTGCCTATTTCCTGTCATCCACAAGTTGTTCACTCGAGTCATCCTAAATAGGATTGGCAGAATACTAGATGAAGGACAACCATGTGAGCAAGCTGGGTTCTGCAAAGGATTCAGCACCATCAACCATATCCACACGATAACCAAGCTCATTGAGGTTTCTCGAGAGTTCTAGATGCCGCTCTGTCTAATGTTCATTGATTAAAGAAGGCCTTCGATTCTGTTGAGACGGAAGTGGTCATTGAAGCCCTAGCCAATCAGGGCATTCAAGCTCAGTACATCAAGATCTTCCGTGAGCTGTATTACGGATTCACTACCAGGATCTCACCATTCTACAAAGAAGTAATCATTGATGTCAAGAGAGGGGTTCGGCAGGGTGATACCATTTCACCGAAACTCTTCAGTGCCACCCTCGAGAACATCATGTGATGACTGGAAGGGGAAGGAATGGGAGTGAAGGTCGATGGTCAGCAACTACACCACCTCTGCTTTGCTGATGACATTGTTTTAATAACACCAAACATTAGCCAAGCGGCACAAATGCTGGCCGACTTCGACCATGAGTGTGGAAAGGTGGGACTATAGCTGAATCTTACGAAGACAATGTTTATGAGAAACAGTTTCGTTCCTGACACCCCATTTGCTCTCAATGGAACGACCATCTCTGAATGCAACAGCTATGTGTACCTAGGTTGTGAATTCAACATGACAAATGACCTGACACCCGAGCTGCACAGGAGGAAGAGAGCGGCTTGGAACGCCTTTAAGAGAGTTGAAGACATAGCTAAGAAGACAAAGAACCTCTGGCTCTGGGCACATCTCTTTGATTCCACTCTTCTTCCTGCATTAACATACACCTCAGTGACCTGGGCCCTAAGCAAACAGGATGAGAACGCTATTTGTGTCTGAATGCAAGGTTCCCAAAGAGGAATTGAAAGAGCTATGCTTGGAATATCACGTTTCACTCAAAGGAGAGAAAGAATCTGGAGTTCCGACCTCCATCAACGATCAAGAATCAGGGACGCTGTCTCGTTTGCCAAGGTGTCAAAAATCAGATGGGCTGGTCACGTAATGAGATTTAAAGATGACTGCTGGACTAGAGCTGTTACAGACTGGATTCCACGGGATGTCAAAATACCGCTTGGCCGCCCACCTACCAGATGGTCAGACTTCTTCATCAAGATCATGAATGATTGGTTTGAGGCTCTTCATGTTCCTAGAGCGAACAGATGCCATTGGGCTACACTAGCACGCGACAGGGACAAATGGAGACGTTACTGGCGCCTGCTCGAGCAAATCAACAATTAATGGGAAGTCAAGTGATCAAGTGATCAGACTTGCTTTAGGGATCTGCATGGTAGTGGATAGAAGCTGAACCTCCCAAATGTGAAGCATTTGGGCTACTGAGCTATACCTCTAGTAACAAACTCTCAATTCTTGGTCCCTGCAGTTATTATCGGCTAACCCATCCTTCTGTCTTTAGAGACAACATGTGAATCAGATCTGGTCAGTCAGTGTGTTGAAGACTTCAAGTCAGAATAGACTTTCATGAGCAATGACAACTCATTCAATAAGACTCAATTCTCATATATTTTTGGTATGATTGTAAGGTGGGGCAGAGCGATAGCACAGAGGGTAAGGTGTTCGCCTTGCATGCGGCAGACCCGGGTTCGATTCCTCTGCCCCTCTCGGAGAGTGTGACAAGTTACCAAGAGTATTCTGCCTGAACATCAAGCCTGGCAAGCTATCCATGACGTTTTCGATATGCCAAAAACAGTAATAACAAGTCTCACAATGGAGACATTACCGGTGTCCACTAGAGCAGATTGATGAACAACGGGAGGACAGTGCTACAGTGCTACATTATTGGAAGGTAAATCTCCATTTCCCATTTGATTGGAATACATGAGGGTATAATCCTACCTCTGCGGAGGACCATGAATCTCTGTATTCACTTCTCTTGAAATTTTCTTGAACTTTTTCTTATTTGTCAAACTTTTGAGTTAAACCAATTTCAATTGGATTTCTGTTATTATGAATTAAGGACGTCTATCTTCTCTTTCTCTTTTCTATCCTTTCATCTGTGATAAGAGTCTAATACCACAGCTCTGAATTTTATAGATTTTCCCTCCCTATTCTCCCTCCTATTTTTTGATGTTATATTATGTTTTTGATATCTTTAACAAAGCTGTTTTCCATTATGGAGTGTATATGAAAAGGGTGTGTATTCAGAGAGTGACTCTGTTGAGAATGGAGTCTCTTGTTGGACTAATGTTAACAAACTGTTCGTGGGGTTTGTGGCATTTAGGACTTAAAAGCATCCTTTGTAGGACAGGGTCCTCTGTCAAAAGATTCTAGTTTTCATAGTTTCAGTTGATAAGTTTAGCATCTATATTAACCCATACTGAGCAGATTGTCAATATGAAATAACACTGCTTTGATCGCAAATCTGTAAAGTGGAGAATTTTTTTTTTAGAAACACTGTGAAAGTTCTTAGAACAAAAATAATAGATAAACAAAACAGCCCTTAGAAGTACAATGCAGACACATAAAATTATGAGCTTTAAATAAATCTAGCACATTATGCATAAGAAATGTGAGCATGCTTTCATATTTAAGCACTACTTTACTTATATATTTTTTTGCTTTTTAGATCACACCCAGCGATGCACAGAGGTTAGTCCTGGCTCATGCACTCAGGAATTACTCCTTGCGGTGCTCGGGGGACCATATGGTATGCTGGGAGTTGAACCCGGGTCGGCCGCATGCGAGGCAAACGCCCTACCTGCTGTGCTATTGTTCGAGCCCCCAGCACTACTTTACTTTTACAAACTTCCCAACATTTTCAAAAGATTTGGCTTGAAAACAATAAGGTTTGAACATCAGAAAAATTTCTTTATGTAGAACACATTTTCCCTAATGCCGTGTAATAAAGGAATGCTATTGCATTAGACAAAGTCCCATCCAAACATGTGTCCTTTAAAAGATCACTCTGAAAGCCTGTTGCAAAAATATCTTAGGACTATTGCTTAAATTAAAAAAACCATCATATCTAAATGCAATCTCATAGATAGAAAAAGTAGTCCAGGAACCACCAAAAGCCATGGAATCAGATAATAATGATATGTGACCAAGATAATAGTTAGGGATTCAGTACTAGTTACTCATGCACATGTCATTTCTCCAATAAAATGATCCTTTTTAAAAACAAACAGGGGCCAGAGCCATAGCACAGCGGGTAGGGTGTTTGCCTTGCGCGGGGCTGACCTGGATTTGATCCCCCGCATCCCATATCGTTCCCCAAGCACCGCCAGGAATAATTCCTGAGTGAGAGGCAGGAGGTACTCCTGAGCATCGCTGGGTGTGGTCCAAAAAGCAAAAAAAATAAAATAAAATAAACAAACAAACATAGGCTTTCTCAAGCAATGCATGCAAAGCCCAAAGCCCAAACCAAGAAGTATCTGAGCATATGAGAAGTATCACGGGTATCTTATCCTTTTACATAGAGAGGAAAGGGCCATTAGCTCTACTTCAGAGTAAGAAAATCAAGGAGCCCACACATGTAGTCAGAGGAAATGATCCAGCAGAGAGTCAGGAAATTTCTGACTCGGACAAATAAACTTTCTACCTGTCACGAAACACTACTGCTAACCAAATGGTGACAGATTGAGGGCTTTAAAATACAAGACTGACGTTATGTCAACCAGCACCACCTAGTGGAAGAGAAGGATTAATCAATTTTCACTTGAACTGAGACTCTTCAGCACAACTAACTCCTCAACACTTTTGCCTGGTTGCTTTTTCACTCAATTGCCATGTGAGGGCTAACTGCATCAAACACTGTGATGGGTAAGCTGGAAAGTTCAAGGAATGGAAATGGATATGCCAGAGCTAAAAATATTATGACCTATGGTATGCTCCAGAAAGGTGGGAAGCGAGTACTGAGTGATTTAGCATCAGCTATCACTGGCATTTAAGTTTGTAATGTTAAGATGTCCAAGTAGATTATTTCTTACATTTGAAAGCAAAAGTCACATTTAAAATGCAATCTAATGGGTGAAATGAAGAAAAGATAAATGTGTTTAGAGAAATACATTGGGGATGACTTGGCCCATTCTTTTCTATCTAGGAGACAGTTGTACTCAGCCAATTAATTACGAGAAAGAGACCACAAAAATTTGTTGATATGCAAATGATAAAAGTATATAGGAGAAAAACCGGAAACTTCCTGTTGAAAATTATATCCCAACCCTTAACACAGAGAACCAGAAAACTATGATTCTGCCTTATAGTTGTCTTAATCATGGGTTAGTACATTGGGAAAAATTAGAACCCTACTAATTACAAACCACCCTTTGTCTCAAATACCATTAGGATGACCTTATTGACTTCTAGTTTCTGACTTTTCTCTCTAGTTCTAAATTTATTTCAGTTAGTATTTTGCTCATTTGCACTCAGATAAGCTTAGAATTCGAAAGAGGGGTTATTTTAGTAAAAGTAGTGATTTGAATACTAAACTCTGGAGATGCAGGAAGTGCCTTTGGACCTAAAACAATGGGAATCAGAGGCTAGGCATGTAGCTGGCTTCTTTATCTTTGATCTTTCTCTGACTCACTTTCAAAATTTTTCATATTGAATGCAAACCTATCTTTTTTTTTTCTGATGAGAAACTTGAACACTAATATTATCAAAATGTCTCTTATTTCAGCTTCTGCTACCTGGGATAGGTTATCTTTGCCTCTCATTTTTTTGAATTCCACTAAGGGACTGCTTGATCTGTATCAGATGAGAATAATGGTGACAATGCTGCAGAGACCCAATCAAACTAGTAAAACCGTGGCCCTTTGAAATCACTACCACAGCTTCCCGGGGGACCTCACAACAAAAATCCATTTTTCAAACTAGGATTCCAACATCATTTTGGCATTCTTTCCCAAAGAGCTCTTCCTGGACTTTCACCACTCTAAAGACAACAACTATGGGTCTCTTTAAAGGGATCCAAAACTACCGACATGAGACATACACTGGTGGCAGAAGATTCAATCCATGACGTATTCACATAAGAGAGAAAGAGAGGCCTACTCATAAAAACATAGATCCAGACTGTTCAAGAGTCTGTATCACAAATCCATTAGATGAAGAAAACAGAAAATATTCAAATTCTTTTTTGTACCAAAACCAAAAATTAAATAAACATTATGTTTATTGATTGGTATCTTGGTTGATGGAAATGTTACAAGTGTTTGATTTGAGAAGAGAAAATCTAAGCCTTCATAGGACTGTATGTCAATCTTCTAATTATGTCTCAGAATTTTAAAAGCATATTCTACAGTGGATAGCCCTATCTTGAGCTTTTGTCCCCCATATTGTGTGGAAAATTTCAGTTCCTTTCCCTTCACACTTTATGAGCAAATTAAGTCTAATTTTGTTCAAATAGTTCTTAAAAATGACAAATGGAAACAATGGATTTAATATTCAGATGGTTGAAATGCTATGTTCTTGTCCTGGTTTTCAGTTAGAATGAGTTACTGCCCCCCAAACAACTATCTAATTTCAGATAGAATTCTAAATTGTGATTGTGATTGTCATTTTATAAAAGACTCTGGCATAATATCAATTTTATCTTTTATCCTATTTAGATCAGAATTTCTCATTTAGTAATAGCAGTGAACCTAAAAGAAGAGGTAATGGTGAGAGAAGAAGTCAATTATGTAATGATACATTAGAGACAATAGCTTGAGCAACTAATTTCACAATCATTGTGAATAGTAATTTTATCCAAAAAGTGATAATGACATTTAAATGGAAGTTCACCAAAGAATTGAAAGGTGCTAATGCAAAGATTAGAGATTTCATCTTCATTGGAAAAGATAATACCATTAAGTTAGTATGATGATAGAATTAACTAAGAGAAAACAGGGAATTATTTGCATATGTTGTTTTTGATGTGAAATGGACAGGTTATATCACAGGACATTTGATGAGATCAACAACGCATCGAAATGAAATTCTGTTTCACTACATTTTGTAATAAAATTTAGTTAAATTGGTTTTAGTTATAGTATAGATTAGTCCATCAAATAAGACAACATTTATGACTGTTACCAATAAATGTTACATCCCATGTCCAAGTTTGCCTCTATAAAATAGATTCTTTCTGATGTTAAAGTATAGAATTTTTTTGTTTTGTTATTATAATTGGGTTTTGAGCCACATCTGGCAATGTTCAGGAGTTACTCCTGGCTCTGCACTGGCATCACTCCTGGAGTGCTCAAAGAACTGTATGGGATACTGGGGTCTGACTGTGGGTTGGCTGCATACAGCCCAACCTGCTGTACTATTGCTATGGCCCCTGAAGTGTAAGAATTTTAATTCATTGATTGGTGCTAACACTGTATTTCTTATTCAGTAATCAAGAAGCAGTTACCACAAAGTAAGTTAAAGCCCACTCTTTGAAGGTATAAATTCAAATGTCTTCCAGACTATTAAAAATGACAAATTTGACCCTTTGAGGGTAAAGGTTTTCTTTTTTGACACAGAACACACAAGAAGTTGGCTTCATTTTTTTCTTCATTAGAATTTGTTATATTCCTGGTGTAAAGAGGATTTCAGTTTTGAACAATATTTTTCTGTGTCCCACCCAAGGATGTTAAGGAGAATATACAATGAGAGCCTGAAAGAAACTAGAATCATGGGAAGTTATCTAAAATGATGATAAAATAGGTTAAGGAAATGATGATAAAATAAGAAAATGATGATAAAATACGTTAAGGAAATAAGGAAGTCATCTAAAATGATGATAAAATAGGTTAAGGAAATATAGTTATAGAAGGTCGGAATTTTTGGACCTTTATTGCTAGACTGGACCTACAATTTGAAATTTTTGTATCATTTCATTTTGTATCAACCATTTCATCTGTACTAAAAATATTTGTGGTAGACTCAGTATATACAACTATAAAAGGATACAAAGCACTTCCTTACAGCCTCCAAAACTCTTACAGAGGTCAATGTTTTTTTCTATGTACTAATTCAGGATCATTTTGGTTGGGAGAAACAGAAATATAGCTAAGTCTCTTAAACAAAAAGAATTAATAGGATTAGTGTCCTGAAAATGGGAGTGTACAAAATCTCTGTGTCTGTCTGTCTGTCCACATGTCTCTTTCTCTCTGTCCTGCTTACAAAACGACTTTCATTTTCCTAAGTCTCAGTTTTTAAAAATATAAAATTTGGGGGCTGGAGCAATAGCACAGCGGGTAGGGCATTTGCACGCAGCTGACCCAGGTTCGATTCCCAGCATCCCATATGGTCCCCTGAGCATACGGTCCCCAGGGGTAATTCCTGAGTGTAGAGCCAGAAGTAACCCCTGTGCATTGCCTGGTGTGACCCAAAAAGCAAAATGAATAAATAAATAAAAATATAAAATTTCAATTTAAAGTTTTGCCTTTTGAAGATATAAGACTTGTGCTGGGCAATCAATTTGGACTCGATCCCAAATCAATGAGAATGAGGCTTTTTAAAAATTAAATCACAGTGTGATATACTGTTAAAAATTGTTCATGACTGGATTTCAATCATATAAGGTTTCAACACCTGTTACTTCCCCTTCACCAGTTTACATTTTAAACCACCAATGCTCACAGTTTCCCTCCCCACATCCCACACCCCGCCTGGCGCTATAGCAGGCACTTTCCTTCTCTCTCTCTCTCTCTCTCTCTCTCTCTCTCTCTCTCTCTCTCTCTCTCTCTGCTTTATAGATACTTCAGGACTTCAGGACTGGTATCCATTCCTGCATTCAGAAAATATTCATTGAAAGGGACAGGTGTTGGAACATTATATGACTAAAATCCAATCACGAACAAATTGCAACCTTGTAACTGTATCTCACTGTAATTCAATTTAAAAAATTAAATCACTATCACTGTCCTCCCGTTGTTCATTGATTTGCTTGACCGGGCCCAGTAACGTATCCATTTTGAGACTTGTTATTACTGTGTTTCGCATATTGAATACATCATGGGTAGCTTGCCAGGCTTTGCGGTGTGGGCGAGATACTCCTGGTAGCTCTCCGGGCTCTCTGAGAGGTGCGAAGGAATCAAACCCGGCTTGGCTAAGCTGGCTGCACGCAAGACAAACGCCCTGCCCCTGTTTTATGCTTGACTAGTGTGCCACATAAACAATAAAAAGAGTTTACGTTTTTGGTGGGGGCAAAAACTAGCTGTTCTCAGGGCTTACTCCTACCTCTGATTCAGGGTTAATTCCTGGTGAGGCTCAGGGAACCATATGCGGTATTGGGGATTGAACCTAATTAGCTGTATGCCAGACAAGATCTCTCTTTTTAACGGTACTGTCTCTTTGGATACAAAAATTAACTTTTAATCAGCTACGGGGTAATGTGAAAATGAGAGAGAATAGAGATGGGTAAGAAGTTCAGGGTGTGGGACTGGAGCAATAGCAAGTGGGTAGGGCGTTTGCTTTGCACAGGGCCAACCCGGGTTTGATTCCCAGCATCCCATATGGTCCCCCAAGCACCACCAGGAGTAATTCCTGAGTGCAGAGCCAGGAGTATCTCCTGTGCATTGCCAGGTGTGACCCAAGAAAGCCAAAAAAAAAAAAAAAGAAAAGAAGTTCAGGGTGTGTTATTTTATAAAGATATTCTGACAAACTATGGGGAAGGGGGAGTGGTGGAAAGAGTCTAACAGAAGCCTAAGGAAGCAATAGAGCAGGTTATGAAAAACGTGTGTTTGTCATTCAAAAGAACAAAAGCAACCTGTGCTGGCGTGGATGTGGGGAAAAAGGGACACTCTTTCACAGTTGGTGGGAATGCCGACTGGTTCAGCCTTTCTGGAAAACAATATGGACAGTCCTTCAAAAACTAAAAATTGAGCTTCCATATGACCTCGCAATACCACTTTTCGGAATATATCCCGAGGATGCAAAAAAGCACAGTAGAAATGACATCTGTACCTATATGTTCATTGCAGCACTGCTCACAATAGCCAAAATCTGGAAACAACTCAAGTGCCCTACAACAGATGACTGGTAAAAGAAACTTTGGTACATCTACACAATGGAATACTATGCAGCTGTTAGGAGAGATGAAGTCATGAAATTTGCTTGTAAATGGATAGACATGGAAAGTATCATACTAAGTGAAATGAGTCAGAAAGAGAGAGACAGACATAGAAGGACTGCACTCATTTGGGGAGTATAAAACAACACAACATGAGGCTGACACCTAAGGATAGTAGATACACGGGATAGCTGGAAGCTATCCATAACTGGAAGCCTGCCTCATGAGCGGAGGGGAGAAGGCAGCTGGAATAGAGAAGGGATCACTAAAAAAATGATGGCCTGAGGAACCGGTCCGGATGGGAGATGTGTGCTGAAAGTGGATAATGTATCTGCATTGCAAACCATAATGCCCAAAAGTAGAGAGAGATTATGGGGAATCATTTCTGCCATGGAGGCATGGGGAGGGTGGAAAATGGGGTTATACCAGGGATTTTGGTGGTGGGGAATGTGCACTGGTGGAGGGACAGGTGTTTGATCATTGTGTGATTGTAACCCAAACATGAAAGCTTGTAACTATCTCACAGTGATTCAATAAAATTAAAAAAATAAGAAAAATGTGTGTGTAGGGGGCCAGCTGTAGGGGGTGTGGAGATGTGGTGGGGAGAGGGTGGAGAAGGGGATCATTAGAGCTGAAGGTTAAGCTAGATCAAAGCCTTAGGAAAGGCCCAGAAAAAAAATCTTCAGTTGTAAAAGCACAGTCAGCAAGACAAAGAGTGGCTGTAAGGAGGTTCAGACGAAAACAGAAAATTACCATAAAGATCTGCTGGAGACTTCAAGGAACATTAGAGGTATTTGAGCTTGGAAGTGACATGATCCAACTTTTATTGTACAGTGAAGTTTATTTAAGTTCACCCAACCAGGAAGTGACAGACCCAGGATGGAAGCCCAGGCATTCTCCAGCAGGGTCCAACCCCTTGACCACTTCTCAACTCCCTCTCATGATGTAAGGTCTCATGGAAATGCCTCATGAACGTTTTCAGACAGTCTAGTAGTTCATCAGTGGATCCAAACACATTAGACCTGCACCCTGAAGACAGTCACAAAACACAGTAGTTGGAACCTGTTTTATCCTCCAAAGACAAATAAATCTTTGTTATGACAGCTTCATTGAAAATGCTAACTTTAGCTGACAGTTTCTGTAGCACTATTTGAAATAGCTTTTCCTCCAACCCCTAATACTCAGTAATCTCTCTATCTTCCAAACAGCATGTGGATTATCATTTTTAGGCAAAAGAGAACAAATACATTAAGGGTCAGATAACAAGTCAGTGATTGTGCTGAAAAAAGCTTCTCAGAAAGATTAAAGGAAAACATACTGAAATGGATGCTTTCTTTAAGGAAATCCTGCTTTCAGGAATTTCTGCATAGAGAATATTAAGGATATTGGAATTTTTTTCTTTAGAATCAAGTAATTTTTAAAGTTTATGTCCTTTGTTAAAGAATAAATATGTTCACATGATACATATTTAGTATAAATGATGCAAGCATAAGGGAAGCACCTATCCTCTGGACTGACTTTAAGGAATAATCTGATGCTATTTATCTAGGCACCTAGGAAGTACATAAGAACATGTCCATGATACTCACACAAAGTCCCTAGAGACTTACAAATGTCAGGAAAGTGTCATGTAATAATGAAATGCTGTAGCACTGTCCTCCCATTGTTTTCGATTTGCTCGAGCTGGCACCAGTAATGTTTCCATTGTGAGACTTGTTGTTACTGCTTTTGGCATATTGAATACACCACAGGGAGCTTGCCAGGCTCTGCCGTGCAGGCAGGATACTCTCGGTAGCTTGCCAGGCTCTCCGAGAGGGGTGGAGGAATCGAACCTGGGTTGGCCTCGTGCAAGGCAAATGCCCTACCCGCTGTGCTCTTGTTCCAGCCCGATAATGAATAATTTGTTTACTAGAAAGAGGATGTAAACTTAAGGATGTCCTAAAAACCAGTAGCATAGATGCACTAAAAATTTATCTAAGTGATTATTTCACTTCTATGTTGATATTAGTCTCCTATCTTTACTAGTTATTTAAAGAGATTTGTGGCGTGAGAGCTACAGGGTGCTTATTACTATTTTCTTTTCAAAATTATTTTTAATGTTTCCATGACAAATCTGTTAAGTAGACAATGAACTAGTCTTGTGTTGTCCTAACCCAAAACTTTTCTCCAGAGGTTCAATATATTTCTATAGATGTAATGCCAGATTTTCTAAAATTGGGACATATGGTTTTTCTTTCTTAGAAATCCACTTTTTGTTTTTAGAACACACTCAGAAGTTTTCAGAGGCTATTCCAGACTCGGTGCTCAGGGGTTTCTCCGGGGGTGCCTAGAAAACCAGATAGTGCCAGAACAAACCTGGGCCTCTTGGATGCAAGACTGTACTCCATATATTGTAGCCCTAACCCTACAAATATATTTTTTTGTTTTATTTTGGACTTGCTTGTTTCTCTTTGTTCCGGGGATTACACCTATTGGCACACAGGGCTTACGCCTGGTTCTGTACTCAGGGATCACTCCTGGCAGTGCTGGGGGGACCATATGGGGTGCTGGGGATTGAACCTGATAGTACCATACAAATACACTTTTGTTTATGTATAAACCTATTTTAGCTGGCATTATCTTACATATCCAGAATAAACCCCATTGATGCTGGTGTCTGTCAATTCTTTCTAAGTCAACAGGAGTTGAACTGGGTCAAATGAACTCTGGGAAAATCAGAATACCTAATACTTGTCTGATATTTCAGAGCTCTTTATTTGCTGATTAGTTTTAGTCTAGGTATATTTTTTTGGATGCTCTGTCTCCGACATTGAGCTTAAGGTCAGCAGAAAACATTGAACTTAGCAGGCTGGCATTTTGATAAATACTATGAAATCTATAAGAAGAAGTGTATTATCAAAATGAGTATCACTTTTAAATAATACTTTGCATATCACTATTAAAGCTTGAACAGCACTTTGCAGGATTTTAGCTTTCACTACTAGTGAAATAATAACCACTACTAGTAAACATAGAGAAAATTGCCATCTTCAGTTTACAGATGAGAAAAAAACTCCAAGGCTCAGGATTTTAAACAGTTTGTTGAAGATCCAAGATTTTACAGCTCAAAAAATATCATCTGTAACTGTATTCTGGAAATTCAGGGTTTAAGTCCTCTGCTTTCCTCCTTCAAGAAGTCTTCCGTTTTGTATGCAATATACAGTAACTCATTGGGTCATTACATTACCTACTTAACTTTTCTTCTCATACAGCTTTATCTTATCACTGTATTTATGATTTTTAGGTAGTGTATAAACTGTGGCTACTCTAAAAGTTCAAAAGTTTAAATTTGACCCTGTTGAATAATGGCCCACCCGAGTTTGATTCCTCCGCCCCTCTCAGAAAGCCGGGCAAGCTACCGAGAGTATCTCACCCGCGCAGCAGAGCCTGGCAAACTACACATGATGTATTCGATATGCCAAACACAGTAACAATAAGTCTCACAATGGAGACGTTACTGGGCCTGCTCGAGCAAATCGATGAACAACGGGAGGACCTTGACCGTGACCATGACCGTTGAATAATATTTGAATATCATAAAAATTGCATGTATTTCTAGGGCTTAATGCAAAAGTAGATGTTAATTATCCATCTTAACTTTGACACCTTACTCTGTTTATGCCAAATTATAGTGAGATCTTTTACAATTTCCTCCAGAGAGTCCTTTCATATAATTCTATCTACTATTTTTTCTATTTACTTCTATCAGGGTCCTTCAATACTTACTATCTAGATCTGTGATTTTTCAACTACCAGTCCACAAAACAATTATTGCCACTTAATACAAGATACACCTGGATCATGTCTCTGGATAATTTTAAATATTGATACATAATATTTATACATAAATGTTTTCACCAGAATGATGTTTTTTCTTTCTGTATTAGTCATTCACAAAATATTCCTACATTCACCTTGTATAAAAAGTTTGAAAATCACTGACCACTGTATTTTATGATGAATGACTTGAGTTCTTCCATATGTAATTAATGTGAGCAACTACTGCATGATAATTATTTAATTTTTATATATGAATTTCTTCTCAATGAAAAAGCTAAGCTGTGGAAAGAAATAAATGATGATAATTTAAATTTTTTTCAACTTCTTATATTTAGGTTTCCTATGAGAATATTTATGTAGAATCAGGGAAAATAAGTTGTGGTTATGAAAATTTCCTGATATAACTGACTTAGTTGGACAGACTTGTGATTCAGGAGTGCCAAGGGTATATCATGTGATGGGAGGCAAGAAGATTTGAGGGGAAAAGCAATAGTCAAAAAATGGTAAGGTGAAAAAAAAATGGAAGGGTAGGAAAAGAAAAAGTCTGTGTCTTTTATGACATCAACTGGCAACTGCACCAATGCGAGCAGTCATCATTTCTCTAATTTTTTTCTATTTAAATAAGATACTACCTGTCTGTATTGTTTAAGCCATTTCTGACTCTGACTAAACATATATTTAAAGTCTTATATTGAGTTGGCTTCATTTTTCTTTTTTAGCTTCCTGCTATGCAAGACAACATCAAAAGAAACATTTGACCAATTATTATTTATGATTAACTTTGAGGAGGAATATAAATCAGTTCCTCAAGACAAAAACTACTTGAACATGGAAATTAGTTCACCAAGAAGTATCTTTGGGGGTGCACCATGGATAGATACTGAACTATGATAGAGTATGTAAATTCTATTCCCACATTAAATGCAGAATTATATCTTATATGATAACTTACTATATAGACATTTTTAACATATACTAGGTGTATAAAAGCAAATCTAACTCAACATAAACAATTAAATAAAATATGAGGTTCATTTGGCTTACCTAAATTGTTATTGGTCTTCAAAAACATACAAAATTTATAGTACCTTTACCTAAGGAATTTTGAAATTTTTATAGGTTACCCATACAACCAAGAGAAGACTAAATATTGTCCCCATGATCTAGTTTAAAATTTCTCCATAGAAACAGATGGATTTGTTATGAAAACCTAAAATATTGTTTTTAGGAAAGAACTAGTAGAGTCTGAACATATGTTTCACTATTCTTTGATTTCAGAATTTTAGTAAAATAATATTTACCTATGTCTTTTCCCTGGTCAGATGAAGTTGGAATAAGGTAATTCAATTGGGCCTTATTTATCAGATGAAACCAGCTGGCCCATTGCTGAATTAGGGGGAGAGGAAATACTGACTCAACCCATTTGAGCAGAGTAGCAGCGTGGGCAGGGAGGGTCAACATTACACATATTTTATTGCAAAATAGTTCCAAATCTCTTGAGACTGGAAGAGTGGGAGGGAATGGATTGTGCTTCTGAAGCAGAAGCTATCTAGGAGGACGGGATAACGATCCATTTCTTCAGAAAGGGATGGAGAATCTGCCTTCAACACAGGCCGCCATTTGACCATTTTGCTATCTGTGCAGCTATTGGGAGTTTCTAGGCTTTAAGAACCTGCAATCATTAATACAAAACTGGAACTAATCTTAGACTTGGCATTTTGTCTTGAGAACAGAATTGGCTCTACCGTCCACAAGTGACTCATTGAGGAAATACTTGGGCATGCTGTACAATATGAGGGCAATATCTTAACAACAGACAAACATGTATTACATGGGGAAGAATCATACATGGAAGGGAAATAAATTAAGGAGACAAGAAGCCAGAGGGAAGCTCACAGCAAGAGGCAGATACCATTACCCTGGAAGTGAAATGCCAGCACTTTGGAAACAAAACATATGTGCTGGACTCATCTGTGAACTTGAAATGAGACTTAAGAAATACCCACACCAGCGTGCCGTCACTTCCTTTTGTGCTCGCCACATGCTAAATAGTTGAATATAAAGTGTCCTAATGGATGTAAGAGCATTTTACAAATTAAGTGTTCTGAAAATATAAGCTATTATCATCATTATTGTGGAAGAGACCACCATGTTACTCAGATTATGCTGCTTAATAGCCAAATAGCTTTCCCAGAAGGAAGCTATGAACCTTGAAACAAACTTTTTGAAAAAACAACTTAATTTTCAGTGTTTTTTCTTGAACTGGGTTATGGCTTTTTACCAGTAAAGAATTTCTTTTAACATCAAGGATGTTAGAATTGTGGTAAAGGGAAATGAGAATGTTTGTGCTTTTGTATACTACTTTAGAGGGTCAAAACAAATCCAAGCTGTGGTCCACAGTGCCCAGGCCAGGGTTGGCAAAAAACGGAATGTTGTCTTTCTCCCTTCCATACTTCCTGATGACACGATAGTCAATCAGTTATGGCAGTTCACTGATCTCATCAGCAGCCATAGAATTCTTGTCCTCATAGCTTTCCAGCAAGCCCCTCTTAACTAATCAGTTAGTAGAGCTGAAAACCTAATTGCCATCTTGGCTCTGGGTGGTTTCAACTACTATTTTAACCATCCACACAGCCTAATGGGTGGAGTGACTCCAACTCTGTGGAATACATTAAACATTTTTTTAAAAAAACATGAGATACTCAGTTAAAATCATAATTAATAGTTGAGCTGATGATATTAGACATGAACAGCAACAATAATTTTCGTAATAATTTCCATTTCGTTCGCCCTGATGAAGTCTCAGTACCTGGTTAAAGTGCTTTACATTCTTTTCCCTCAATGTTGCAGATGAAAAATTTAGACACAGAGAAAGTTCGTGGCTTGTTCAGAACCACAGAATTTAAATCTAGTTTTCTTTGATTCCAGAACTAACACTATTAATCACATCGCGAGCAAAAGTTGGAAGCATAATCAAGGGCTTTATACAAGATTCATCATCTGCTTCCGTAGGAAAGCGTCCGTGTGGCAGAGAATGAATTCCCCCTCTCCTTCTCAGGAGGAAGTCAGTAGCTTTAGCTCGTCTGAGAAACTGACAATTTTGCTAGAAGTTCAGTGTTACTCTGGATAGTGCAGAGAGAAATCTAGACATCTCAGACTTCAAAGTGTTTATGGAAGCTCATCAAAGTTCACACGGTTTATATAAAAAGATTTTAGCAGAAAGTGAAGGAAGATGCCATCCGTTTTACATGTGCAGTCATCCTGCAGCCTACTTGGATCCCAGGCCAGGGCCAACCATCACAAAGGCAGGGCAAGTCCACGTCTCAGCCTGGCTGTCTTCAAACACTCGGGGGAAAACAATCAGACTTTTTTTTTGGAATTTCAAGAGTTATTTTAATCACAGCACTCTTAGAAAATGAGAGTTTTATGCAGATACTAGATAATATTCCAGTCTTGGTCACATCCGGACCTGACTTGAATTTGGTCTTTCCGGAAACATCATTATGGACATGGGAAAATGGCCAGAGGGGCGGAGGAAAGAAAAGAAAAAGAAAGAAATGAGAACTCCACCCACCCACCCACACACCCCCACACACAGTTCTACAGTCTTCCAAATCTTGCGGCAATTAAAGTCAAAATTAAGACAACCAATTTCAAAGTGATGATAAAAATGTTTATCGCTAAACTCCAACATCTTTATTGCTTCCTGATGTTCAGCAAAGATCATTCAAAATGCAATAGCAGAAGAGGACATAGAGAATAACCAATTACTGGACTGTTCTGTTTTGAAGATTCCTAAATTTCTTCTGATGGATGAGAAATAACTGTTCTTAGCAATAATTTTTCTCATGTGAGTGCTGCTCCTTTCAGTATGTTCCCTCTCTGCCCTGTACCCCTAAACATTCCTTTAAATTCTTTGCTGCTTCTAATTCCTTTTCCATTTTTGCTGTAAAGATAGCATCAAAACTTGTTTTCCCTGAATCTTTTTCCCGTTAGGTCCTGCTCTTTGCAAGAAGACCAAAAATCTAGCCAAAATAGCATTCTGGTTAATAATCCTGATATATTTAGTGCCTGTTATGGCTTATGGGAAAAAGAATTAGAGTAGGGGCAAGTGCTTTCTGATTATTACCTAAAAATCAACTTTGTAGGCCTTTGATTATGATGGGGCAGCACCAATTTTTACTTTAAGATGAGTTGAAATTTTCTAACCTGTCCCATCTCTGAAACCTAATCTCAAAAGTCCATGTGAGAAAGGTAGATTCCCTACCTTCATAGACCCTGAAGAGCATTCTTCAAACTTTTCATACCTTTAGTTAGAAATGATTCGTATGACAAATCAGAAAGACGCAAAATCTTTAACAAACCTCTGTCACCCCCACAAGTAGAGGGTGTGAAGCCAGTATGTGTGTGCTGCAGTGTGAAATGCAGCAGTTCCTATTCATGATTAACAGTGGGACAATTTCAGGGCCCTACTTGTGTCAGGACTCACAAAAGCGCATTGCCGACTTTTTAGTTACTGTTCATTGTATTAGACATCACTTAAAATTATTGAGGTGATCCATAAGTACAATAACTGACAGGGTACTTGGAATTTCTTCCTCTGCTTCAAGGGAGTGAAACGCATGAATGCAGTATCCTGGCTAGAATTGTTATGCCCAGAAGAGTTATTAGCAGAAATGTTGTCTCCGTTCCTCTCCCACCCTTTCCTTCTTGTTTCTGATTTCTACAACTGCTTTGGGAATAGTCAAAATTTGAGGACGCACAGTCCTCCTGTTGTTTATTGATTTGCTTGCTCCAGCGGGCTCAGTAACATCTCCATTGTAAGACTTGTTACTGTGTTTGGCATATTGAATACGTCACGGGTAGTTTGCCAGGCTTTGCTGAGTGGGCGAGATACTCCCGGTAGCTTGCCGGGCTCTCCCAGAGGGGCAGAGGAATTGAACCCGGGTCGGCCGGTCAGCCACATGCAAGGCAAACGCCCTACTGCTGTGCTATCACTCTAGCCCATATGTACGTAATATATATTTATTATACACAATGGATGTAATAAAAATAAACTTATAAGCTTGGCAAATATATTCACAGAAATGAAAAAATATTCATGGGCAGCTATTCAGAAAGTGATAATGCATCAAAAATAAAAAGGAAATGGTGGGGAGGCAGAGTAGAAGAAGGACTATGTTTTCTATCAAACAGACCTAAATTTAATTTTCTTCTTCCTGTTTTGTAACCAAATGCATACCCTAAGGACTTGTGTTCTTTGCAGAAAAACTGGTGTGCTGGCTGAAGAACATATTTGTAGATTTTTTTGTTTTGCTTTTTTGCCACACCGGGTGGTGCTCAGAGCTTTTTCTGTCTCTATGCTCAATGATCATTCCTGCCAGACTTGGAGGACCACATGAGGTGCCGGGGGCCAATCTTGGTCGGCTGCATGCAAGGACAGTGCCTTCCCTCCTGTGTTAACTCTCCAGCCCTATAGGACATTTTTAAATCCTTTACAGTGGAGATGTTATTTCTATTACCACTGAACGAACTTGGGCTTTGAGTGGTTAACAGTGATAATTTTTCATTTGCTAGATGTCAGTAATATGCTAAGCACTTTACTTATATTACAAAACTTTACCAAGAAGGTTCTGCAATTACTCTCATTTTATAAATGAGAAAACAGACTCCCAGGTAAGGTAGAGTCATTTTGAGAGTTCGTCCAAAGCTCTCAGTTTCTAAGCATAGGTCCACAGTAGTGGAGTGTTGTAAAGTTTCTCGTTTTAAGTTAACCAACTTGTCTTCACACCTGACTGTTAAACTTTATTAAATGTGTGAATTTTTGTCAAGTTACCTAATCACTCTCGTCCACAAAACTGTCTCAGTTCTCCCTGCTTTGGTTTTATAGTTTATTTCTTTGTTTATTTCTAGAAATGCCAAGTAAAATTTCCCTGTTTTCTCAATAAAAAATTAGCGTTCAATTAAACAGACTTTTTTTTGATGTACAGGTGTGTGCATTTTACCGTACATAATTTGTGTGAGCTTTATCCAGTGAGATATAGAATTGGTCCCTCACCAATAAAACTCCTTGTGCTGCCCGATTTTTAAACAGCACCTCCTTCTATCCTCAAGCCTCAGGCAACCACTGATCTTTTATCCATCATCACAGTGAACTTCACAAGAAAAGAATTGCATAGCATGAATGCTTTGAGATTAGTTTCTTTCATTCAGCAAAATTTCTTTAATATTCATTCATGTTGCATGAATCATGTACAAATTGTTCATTCCCTTTTATTGCTGAATAATATTCCATTATACAAAATGGAATTATTAACCATTATACAAAATGATCTATTAACCTATCAGACATTTGGACTGTTTTCAGTCTGAGAAAATTAAGTATAGGGCTTCTCTAAACATTCATACAAATTTTTGTCTTGTTTTGGGGGGGTACAACCAATGATGCTCAGAGGTAGTTCTGGTTCTGCACTCAGGAATCACTCCTGGTAGAGCTCAGGGGTTCAAGGGGACCTTGGGGGATCATTTCTGGCATGCCAGTTGTTGGATGTGGGTTGGCCAAATGCAAGACAAGCACCCTACCTTACTGTGCCCCTCAGCTACAAATTTCTATCTGAAAGTAAATTCATTTCTTTTGAATATGTAAGAATGTTTTTGAAAGATTATTGAGTAATTATAGCTTAATTTTATGAGGCACTAATTTCTATAGTGCGTGTAGTATTTTGAAATTTACACCAACAAGATATGACAATGCCAGTTCTGAAATCTTCTCAGCTATTGGTATTGTCATTATTTTCATATTTGTTGGCCATTCTAATACGTGTGATATCTATTTTATTAGATTTGTATTTATTATACACAATGGATGTAATAAAATAAACTTATAAGCTTGGCAAATATATTTACAGAAATGAAAATCTTTGTATTAATTATTTATGTATGTATTAATTTCAATTTGCATAGCATTCAATGGTGTTGACCATCTCTCCCTGTGTTTTTGAGTCATCCTAAATATTTCTTGTATCATTTTAAAATTAGTTCAAGTCCTGAAAGATAGTTTTAATTGTTGACACTTTAGTTTCTGACTTTTGAGTTTTAAGAGTACTTTATATATTTTAGATACAAGTCCATTGTCAAATATATGCTTGGAAATATTTCTCCAAATACAGCTTTAATTTTTATTCTTTTAATAGTGCTTTTCTTGGAGAGAAGTTTTCATGCTCTGAAGTCACATTTATCTTTTGTTTCTTTTTATGAGTCATGCTTTTTGCATCAGTTCCAAGAAAGCATTGCCTAACCCAAACCATAAATATTTCTTTCTATTAAAATTGGTTTAGTTTTATACTTTACATATAAATTCATCATACACTTTAAATGTTATGTGGTTTATGTCAAGGTACTTTTTTTGCATATAACCCTTATTTGTCAACACTATTGAAAAGAATATCTCTTCTCCATGGAATTACATTTGCATTCTGGTCACACATCAATTGGCCATATTTGTGCACATCCTTTTATGATCTCTCTATTCTGTTCTGTTCTGATCCGTGGGTTTATTTCTTCACTGACATCACACATCTTGATTACTTGATAGTATTATAGTAAGTCTAAATAACAGGAAGTATTAGTACTGCAGCTTTGTTCTCCTATTTCAAAGTTGTTGTAGCTATTCAAGTTCCTTTAGTCTTCATATAAATATTAGTGTGAGTTTTTCTGTATGTATTTTAAAAATCTAGCTGTGACTGCATTAAATTTTAGAAAAGTTTGGGAAGAACTGATATCTTAACTCTCTTTGGAATTTTTCAATCAGTTGAGAACATACAAGAGATTCAAGAGCACACAGTATGTCTCTCTCACAATATGTCTATTTATTTAAATCTTTGATTTCTTTCACCAGTATTTGTAGATTGGAATCTACACTTGATTGTTATATTTATACCTAAGTATTTTTGAAAGGTGATTATTTTTATTGCTATGATTTTACTTTTATTTCAGTTTGTTCATTATTTACATTTGTAATATGATTGATTTCGTGTATTAACTTTGTATCCTGCAATCTTGCTAAACTAACTTAGTTAAGAAACATTTATATTTCATCATATTTGCTATAAAGATACTTTTCTATACAGGCAATGTTATCTGTGAACAATGTTTACACATATTAAACATCCATTAGCTGTTTAATGGAAGAATGTTTTACTTCATAATTCCAATCTATGTAGTATTTGTTTTTATCCCCATTTTTACAAGGAATTCCAGCACATTCTCTTCTGTTCATTTGCTTTCTTCTTTTGCCACGTTGTTATTGTTGCTGACTAGTATCTTTGTCTTCAGTATCGCTGATGGGGTTCTCCGTGTGCTGATTTCTGTTACTGTGGCTCATTGTTGTATACTTTAATTCCATTTGTATGGATTCTCTGGATCAGTTCTTCCTTCAAATGGTTGAATTTCTCTTCCAGTGATTGCTTTATTTCCATATTGGGATCACTGGTGGAGGGAATTGACACTGGTGGTGGGATGGGTACTCGGATATTATATGCCTAAAACTTAACTATCAGTAACGTTGTAGGTCATGCTCCTTTAGTAAAATTTAAAAATATATAATTTCTCTCTCTCTACATATATATATGAACAATATCGAGCAGATGCTCAGGGGTTACTCCTGGCTCTGCATTCAGGAATTACTCCTGGTGGTGCTTGGGGGACCATATGGGATGCTGGGAATTGAACTCCTGTCACCACGTGCAAGGCAAATGCCCTACTCTTTGTGCTATCACTCCAGCCCCATTGAGGTCCTTTTATTAGCTGGTTATGTTTTGGAGGTCTGTAAACTCTTTAGGGGCGGCCGGCGGGGGGGGGGGGGCAATGGCTCTCCCCCTCACCTCCCATTTTCGGGGGACCCCAGGCTGCAGATGGTGGACCAATCGAGGGCCAAGCCAGTTGATTGATCAGTGGCCGGTTATTCCATTCTCCCTGTAAGGTCCCTTGGGACCCCGAGGGAGATTCCAGTGTTAAAACTCTACCAGTTAGTAACTCTCCCTTTCCTGCCCCCTCCCTAGTAGAGCTTTAGAGTGAAACCATTGGGGTCTTCCTTATTGGGATGTAAATTCTGAAACCATGTATTGACTTTTCCTTGCTGGGATGTAAATTCAGAAACCATTTGTTGGCCCTTCCTTATCTGTTACCTCTGTTAGGAACTTTTCCCTTATCGGCCTCCACGAGAATGCAGGAGCCATGAGCTGAGAATCAAAGGGAGCCAGATAAACATAGAGATAACCAAATGTCCGAGTTACCAGATACCCACTAGCCACAATGCCTATGTACGTAAATGCTGATCTTTGAATCTATAGGCTAAGGAGTGATGCACTTTTAAGTGGATTGGTTAAGAAAGTATATGTTGTTACAAATCTATTGGCTATGAAATGTGCGGGCTTTGCTGTAACAACCAGTGAAGGCCTATATAAGATCCCCTTTGAAGAAGTTCCGGGTCTTGCCTGATGGCTTGACTGCAAACAGCAAACACTGCTCCTCATTCCCATCTCCTTCTGTCTCCCCCGTTCATCTCTCGTTGCTCCATCTCCCAGTCTGGCTCTCTCCCTCTCTCTCCACGTGCTTGCTCCCGTATTCTTCTACATTCTTCTCTCTCTGTCCCCCTTGTTAGTCTCTCCATGGTCCATCATGCTGCCTGCTCTCTCTCTCCAGCTCTCTTGTCTCTCCCAACTCCCCTGCATTCTGGGCTTACACTGCACCCAGTCAAAATCAACATAAGAAAGCCCTTCCTAAGGGCCCTCCTGAGGGCCCACCTCAAAGGTATTCTAAAGCCCTTCCTGACTGCCCCAGGTAAAATACCTTCTAAAGTGTTTTTCTCCTTTCCTCAGTCCAATCTACTTCTTATTACTAGTTATTTTTGTATGGACACAGTAAGACATACTATTCAGGCTTCTAGGGCAGCTCTCCTGGAAACATCTTGCCACAGACTCAGACTATAGCGCTCAGGCCAGATTGATCATTCCTATCCCTAGCAAGGTCCAAATATAGTTATTACTTTTTGGATCATGACAGCATTTGTCCATGATCAAGCTCTTAACCTATAGTTAGTCATTATGGTACTTTGGCCAGGCCCATCTCGATGCCAGGGTAGCGCATAGCTTACTGCTTGCCCTGGTTCCATCCAGTCCCTCATTGGGACTCTGCTTTGGGAGGTGCTAGGAAGTAAAGGCAGCTGAGGCTTAGGTGAGAGAACAGATGCCCAGGAGGAAAGTATTACTGAGAGTCACATTACAAAAGCATTTCTTCTTGTGTCTATACAAAAAGGACATTGCTCTGAATAAACTATGCAAAGGACTTAGGGAGAAGAGAAAAAACAATATTTACAAGTCAACAGAGCACAAAGAACGAAGCTACAAAAAAACACAGAGGAATGGGGGCACTGTGATGGGAGCAACCCAATAAACCTAAACTACTTGAGGCTATACAGGAAGGACAAAACAGTGTTATCCTACAGAGGTCCCTCGGGAGATTTCTGACTACTCTGATGTGGCTTGCTTGCTAATAATCAAGTTTGAAATGGAAGGAATACAAGTTTTTGACACTAGGGCTGTGGATTACTTGCTAGTATCAGGTGTGAGCTAGAGGGACCAAGAGCTAGTCAGGTGCAAACCAGGCTAAGCACTGTTGATATTCTGTGCCAGTGCCTAGCTCAACAGTTTGCTAGGGTAAGTGGAGCTCTCCTCAGGTATTTGCCTTTAGTGTCTGTTCCCATGAATAGTGAGACCTGATAGAGCATCCACTAGAATTGTTCTTAATAGGGCTGAGTTTGCCAAGTTGGCTCTGTCCTTGACTCTGATATTTGTTTAAACCTTTTAGTTTTTTGCTTCCATTACAGTGTTTTAAGTATAATGCAGTAGATTAGTGTGTCAGGAGTTCAGTGAAACCCATTCTGCTCTCCTCAGGACAAAGTTACACACTTTCGAAACTTTTTCCCCATTTACAATTTGTAGTTCTAAGATATAGTTTCTTTCTTGGTCAGGGCATCTTGCTGACTCCAATCCATTTTGTTTGTACTTTTTTTCTCTAGCTGTGAAAGCTTTGTTTATCTAGGTTTAAGGTCAGTTTCTATGAAAATTAATTCAAGTTTTAGTGTGGAAACGCTATGATTGCAGTAGGATATAAATACAGCATCTCCCTATTTCCTATCATGGCATATCCTTGTTAATTATTTTCTGACTGTTTTGTAGTTCCTTTGTTCTTTTATTTCTCTTTTGTGAGGGAGATTTGTGATTTGAGGACTTTTTGTGAAGGTATGCTTTGATTCCTTTCTCATTATCTTTTGTGCATATTTAATACAAGTTTTCCTTTCAAAGTACTACAAGATTTACATAAAACATCTTATCGTTATAAGATCCCATTTTAATCTGATATCATTAATTAAAAAACTAAAAAAAGTCCTACATATGTCATCTCATACTTTAAGATATCAATTTTATAATTGACATATATAATCATTACACATCTACTAATACTTATAATTTTAAAGTACATTTGTATTTTAACTTTTATACTGGAGTTAAAGTGATTTCTATATCACTGCTACACTATATTCCAACTTTGTTTATATATTATAATTTTATATATATGTATATTTAGATAAGTAGTATGAATTTGATCTTTATCAGTGAGTTTTATGCATTATTATATCTTATATCAATGAATGTCCTTTTAGTTTGAAGAATTACCTGTGCAATTTCTTATAATGCAGGTTCAACAGGGATGAAGCCTCTCATCTTTTGAATGCTGTAAAAGTCTTAGAAATAATGTCATTTTAAGGACTAGAAGTGTTATTCAGTAGAAGGATATAATTCACTGGTAGAATTTGCATAAAAGAGTCTTGGGTTTAAACCCTGCCAGAAGACTTCCTTTCAGTATCATCTGCATAACAAAAAGATAAACTAATTACATCACAAAGAGATAAAATGACTGCAAATAAAGTTAATAAACAGAAGACATTGCTAAAATAAGTAGAAGACAAAGAATAAAAAACTATTCTGAATTTCTGGTTAATTAGAATAAATATTATTAACATATGAAGTAAAATAAATAAGGAAGTAAGGGATAATTACTGGGTGGTTTTACTCAACAAATAAGTAAAACAAACATACAAAAAAAAGAAAAACCCTGACAAAACTAACTCTAAGATTTGGTGAAAACTGTGGTATTTTAATTGGTGTGTTCAGACCATTTCCACTTAATATTATTGCCACTATGTAAGGTGACATGCCATTTTCTGTTGCTCTCTCCGCCTTGAACAAACTCATGGCTGTAGTTATCACATATTTTTATGGTTTTCATGCTCATTGGGGCACAAAAAGTTGTGCTTCTTACACACTCAATAGTAGTGTTCACAGAGGCTTGTACTTTGGCAGTTGTGCTTGTACCTTTCCCCAATCCCTAGAATGTAAATCCAGAATTTTCTTGGATTTCTTTAATAGCAGCCAGTGAGTCTTTCCACCTTTGAGCTGTCTTTGAGTCCAGACCTAAATCACTGGTGGTGTTACCAACCCCCACGCTCACCCACCCAGTGTAAGATCTGGATTTGAAGTTTCAAAAACAAAAACAAACAAACAAACAAACAAACAAAAGTTTCAAAACAAAATGAAATGAAATTAAACTTCAGCTTAAGATCTTGTTCCCTAACATGCATACTGAAATTTGTATTTTAGACTCCACATAGCTTTTACCTATAATCAGTCTGGATTTACAACTGTATCAGGAGAAAATATACACTGAAGGGTGTTTATGTCATCTTTCTTAAAATAGAACTCTATTTTCTCTTAAAATAACTTTCAGATATATTGTTATTTTCATTCTACATGGACAGATTTCATGGCCAACTTATTGATTTCATTGACCTTGTTTTTTAAATTTTTTTAAAATTTTATGTCAGTACACAAAATTGATTACATTTAATATTCAAACACCAATCCCACCACCATTACACCTTCCCACCACCAAATTCAGGATGTTTCCATCCCAAACCCCAATCCCTGTTCCAATACACAACCAAAAGAATATATTTTGTGTTGTCTGTTATGAAGAGTATGCTGAACATACTTACAAAAAAAGGGTTTATATAGGAAACAGTTGAAGATTGTTCCATTTTGGCAGGAGCCATTAAGACATTGTATAGGATATCACTAACTTGTTGTTAAAATTTTGGTGACATGAGCTTTTTATCTGAGAAATATATATATACATATATATAGCACAGCGGTAGGCCATTTGCCTTGCATGAAGTCGGCTCGGGAGAGCCAGGTTCGATTCCTCCGCCCCTCTCGGAGAGCCCGGCAAGCTACCGAGAGTATCTCGCCCGCGTGACAAAGCCTGGTATGCCAAACACAGTAACAACAAGTCTCACGATGGAGACGTTACTGGGCCCGCTCGAGCAAATCAATGAACAACGGGAGGACCGTGACCGTATGATTTGTTGCTTACTGCCTGAACCTCATCAATATGGTGTGGCAATTATGGAGAATGGGTAGGGAGTGTCTTATAATCTGTCATGCCACTCAGTCCAGGAATATGTTCACTCATATGTGAGACTCGGCCAAGAGAGTGGGGAGCCTCCTGGAGCATGTTGGTGGTTGGGTTGTGGAGGTTGGCTGCCGGGGCTGGGTCCCTTGGGGCAGGGAGGGGTCTCACCCACCCCCCTCTGGGGCACCCAGAATGAAAACAGCCTGGCACAGAGTCTGGTGGCATGCCAATGAGGGCCTCATTTTATGCTCCCTTCTGGGAGAAACAGCTATGGTATCTGGAGGGTGGCTGGTGACAAGATTGTCTGGTGCTGGCAGGAGGTGGCTTATGGGAGTGACCCCTGGGTGGCTGGAGACTGAGAAAAGCGGACAGAGGATCTCTGCTTCCAGGTCCCTTTGAGCCCAGCTTCCAAGGTCCCAAAGTTCCGCATTACCTGGGTTCTGTGCCACTTCACTCATGTGTGAGGGTCAGCCCAAGCGAGTAGGGAGCGGCCTGGAGCGTGGCGGCAGTTGGGTTGTGGAGGTTGGCTGCCGGGGCTGAGTCCCTTGGGGCGGGGAGGGCTCTCACCCACACGCCTCTGGGGCACCCCGAGTGAAAACAGCCTGGTGTGGAGTCTGGTGGTGTGGCTGTGGGGGCCTCATTTTATGCTTCCTCCTGGGAGAAGCAGCCATGGGATCTGGAGGGTGGCCGATGACAAGATTGTCTGGCATCAGCAAGAAGTGGCTTATGTGAGTGGGCCCTGGGTTACCGGAGATTGGGGGAAGTGGGCAGAGTATCTCCACTTTCGGGTCCTCTTGAGCCCAGAGTCCAAGTCATTGACCTTTGTTTCTTCTCAAGTTATATTTAAATACTGTCTTTTGGTACGACCCTTGGTAAGTTGTTTATTTAAACTCTTCCATAAGTGTATGTGTTTGGATCACACCCAGTGATGCTCAGGACTTACTGCTGGCTCTGTACTCAGGGATCACTCTTGGTAGGACTAGAGGAACCATATGGAAAACTGAGGGTCAAACCCAGGACAGCCACATGCAAGGCAAACTACCTATCAGCTGTAATAGCACTCTGGTCCCCATTTTAAACTTTTATATCAGAACTATGATAGGGGCATAAGTTGGAGGTAGCACGTAGCAATTACAGAAGTTATTACAGTAAACTTGGAAAGAAATAATGATTGCTCAGACCAGGGTAAGAGTGGTGACTATATGGAGAGCTTTTTGACACTTGTGCAAGCCCGCATTGATAGTTTATCCATTCTGATTATGATGAACAAGAGGATGTGGTCAAAAGAAAAAAAAAAACTCTTTCAGTTCTTTTTCCCCTGCTACCTCAAAACCAACCTTGTTCTGTTAAATTTTCATATGAGGAACTGAGCTTACCCTAGAGAAGAGAAAGTCTAAGGGTGGGGCACTAAGAATGGGGTAGTTACCTTTAAATAACTCAAGTGCTGTCTAAGAAAAAAAGTCGTAAGTGTATTATAAGAAAATAAATAGGCACAAATTTAATGAATGGAATAATATTCTAAGTCAATTTAGCTTAATATCAGGATGAACTTTACAATGATTAAAGCAGTCTACAAAAAGATAGTTTCAGACATAGGAGAGTGTTCATTGGTTGCTGGAGATAGCCAGTCAGATGACTTTTCATACTATTTCTAGGTTTAATAATTGTCATTAGTTCTCCATTGGTACCTACGACACTCAAATTTTGTTGTTGGAGATAAAGACATGAAACTTGTGAAAGATTATGATGCTTTTGACAATAACTAAATTTTGGTACTCTCACTTTAAAGCAGATTTTTTTCTTTTCATTTTGTGTCTTCAGCATAAAATTGTGCATATAGCAAAAGACAGTAACGGACATTTTACCTGAAAATTCTACTTTGTTAATTTACTTTTACAGATTCTTAAAATACCATATTTTTATGTGTTTATGAAAGTCCCAGGCCTTGTGCTATGTACTCCAGGTGCATTATTCATTATATTTTCACAAAAATTTTGAAAAACCAAAAATCATTTCCATCACCTGAACATGAAAAACTTAGGCCTGGGTATGTTATCACATACCCAAATTCATATGACTAATATGACTGGCAGGACAATGGCTGCTCAAAGATGCCCACATCATAATCCTTAGAAACTATATAATAATTTTGCACAGCAAATAGTTTTCAAAATACTATTAAATTAAATGTTTTGAAATAGGAACATCATCCTAGATTATCTAGATTGGACAATGTTATAAAGAACTGGGTCTTTATAATATGGAAAGGCAGGAAGTGAAGAAGATAGAGATGTAGAAGTAGAGTGAAAGTGTGTTTAAGATATTATGTTACTTAGTTTCAAAGATAAAGATAAAGTCTTGATAAATTATATAGATGGGCTAGAAACTATAAAAGATAAGAAAAAAAGATACTTCAATCTTTCAATATTCAATCAGAATATTCAATCTTGCCAATGCTATAATTTCAACTCACCAATGCCCATTATGAATGAGAAACTTCAGAATGATAAAGAACCACATTTATGCAATTAAGCAATAAATACTGTGATAATTCATTATAACAGCAATTGAAAACTGATACAGTAAGGAAAAAAGAGCTAAAATTTGAAAGAGCCCAAACATTTATACTTCAGACTTTATGTACCATAAGACATTTTGCTTTTATACTGAATTTGTCTTTACTGTCTGATATATGCAGATAAATGTGGAAAACTTCTGTTCAAGATATGAGAAAGGGAGATGGTATAAATCAAAGAGTGACAACACACTGTTTTTCACATTAACTGCTACCCAAACCATAGTATGTTAATATCCATGCGTGCCTGTGTATGTATGGTATGTAATTGACAACATCACTGTCACTGTCCTCCCGTTGTTCATCTATTTGCTCGAGCGGGCCCAGTAACGTCTCCATTGGAGACTTTGTTGTTACTGTGTTTGGCATATCGAATACATCACGGGTAACTTGCCAGGCTCTGCCCTGCGGGCGAGATACTCTTGGTAGCTTGCCGGGCTCTCTGAGAGGGGCAGAGGAATCGAACTGGAGTCGGCCATGTTGGCTGCGTGCAAGGCAAACGCCCTACCGCTGTGCTATCGCTAAAGATTTAACTATTTGGGGAGATTTTATCATACTGGAGGTCATGAGTAAAAGAAAAGGGTTTTGTTACTAGTTACATGTGATTCATGTCTTAGATTTAAAGTGATAACTTTATTAGCTCATCACATTTCTATTTCTGAGGCTTAGTTCCTTGTGAAGTGACCAAGTGGTGGCCTCTATTTTACACACCTTCAGTAACTTTCCTGCACATATTCTGTGAAAAGATATGCTCTGATTTTTGTGATTTTATGCTTTTGTTTTGATTTTCTTCCTGTTTTGTTTTGTGGAGGGTCACAATCAGTGGAACTCCAGGGACCATGTTCAGACTTAAACCCAGGGTTCTTGCACATGATGCACATGTACTCTACCTAGTTGAGTATTCTGTATAGTCCCAAGATATGCCATTTTTAAGTAACTAATAGTTAGAAATTTCTACTTTAGACTAACCAAAAATTGTCTTCTTTATAATTACCATCCATAAACTCCAGTAATGTTACTTGAAATCAGATGGAATTCATTTTTATTGAATCTGAATTTGGGAAGAATTAATTCTGTTGTATGAGCTTTAACTTGTGATTCAAGTCTTTTCATCACCTAGGACATCTATACCAGGCTGGAGCGATAGCACAGCAGTAGGGCGTTTGCCTTGCACGCAGCCAACATGGCCGACCTAAGTTCAATTCCACCGCCCCTCTCGGAAAGCCTGGCAAGCTACCGAGAGTATCTCACCCGCATGGCAGAGCCTGGCAAGCTACTTGTGACGTATTCATATTCGATATGCCAAACACAGTAACAAAAAAGTCTCATGATGGAGACGTTACTGGGCCCGCTTGAGAAAAATCGATGAACAATGGGAGGACAGAACAGGACAGGAATGTAAAAAATGGAAATTCTGTTTATAAAGTATTCAGTATGACAAGAAGCCCCATGAATGATGGTGATGGTGAAAACCATCAACGATGATCACAATCACGACCATCCTGTTGTTCATCGATTGCCTCGAGCAGTCCCCAGTAACGCTTCTTCATCCTAGCCCTGAGATTTTTTTAAAAAGTGACATATTCAAAGCTCTTTCAGGGCTAGGAGAATGAGACCCATCATTGTTACTGGTATTTGGCATATTGGGTACGCCACGGGGAGTTTGCCAGAGTCTGCCGTGTGGGCAGATTACATTCAGTAGCCTGCCAGTTTGTCCAAAGTAGAAATGAGATAATAAGATGTCCCGCGGCCGCATTTGCGCCAGGGGGCCAGTTGGTAGGTGTGACCCCTGCCTACTGGAATATGGAGGATCTGGGTGGAGGATGCTCAGCCCCGATCCAAGCAGGCTTGGAGATCTCAGGCCTGGGACCCGCATGCCTTTGTTCCTCTGCCGGTACCTTCATGCGTGTGGAGAGTGATCTCGCATGGTGGTGGCTGGTTCTGGAGGTCTTCGGCTTCCAGACCCCTGGTCAAGGCGGGGAGGGAAACTCAACCATCAAACAGTTTCAAAATTGCTTCCCAACTTTTACAGTCTTAGTAATTAAAAATAGTGATTCAAATTAGTAAGTTAAATTTCTATCACTGAATCATGGTCTTCAAACACTCACATGAAGTTATGCTCAGTACATTATTAACTGAATCTTTTCATTTCTTGTGGGATGAGTTGGGTTAGGCTGCACCCAGTGGTGCTTAGGGGCTATTCCTGTCTCTATATGGTACTCAAAGGGCAAGGCAGTGCTAGGAACCAAACCAGGATTGGCTGCAAACAAGCAAATGTCTTAACCCCTGTACTATCTCTCTGGACTATACTTATTATTTAAATTACTCCAGTCATATAAAGCAACAAAATGGGAGATTAACACCCAAGGATGGTAGAGATTAGGACCATAAGGATTGTTTCATGGCTTGGAAGCTGGCCTCACATGCTGGGGGAAAAGGCAGCTCAGATCGAGAAGTGGCCACCAAGTAAAAGATGGTTGGAGGGCCCGCTATGGAGAGGAGACATGAGCTAAAAATAGACTATAGACCGAGCATGTTGGGCACTTAATACCTGTATTGCAAACCAGAACACCCAAAAGGAGAGAAAGAGGGTAAAGGGGAATGCACCTGCCCCAGAGGCAGGGGGTGGGAGGAAAGGATACTGGAAACATTGGTGGTGAAAAATGGGCACTGGTGGAGGGATGGTACTCGATTATTGTATGACTGAAACATAAGCACGAAAGTTTGTAAGTCTTTAACTGTTCCTAATGATGATTCACTTAAAGAAAAAATGGAAAAAATTATAAAAAAATAAAAAATAAAAAAAATGAACGTACTCCAATGCCAACACCCTCAAATTGTAATGCAAAAAATAGTCTAGATCTTAGTTTGATTCAAATTTATTGACTTTTTTGCTTTCCTACTATCTAGGTAGGAAACTGAATAATAGAGTGGAGTTTAGTGGACTGTGTAGAGGGTTTAAGGGACTCCAGGCTAAACAAGATGAAGACAGTCATTATTTGAATCAAAAGGATCCAAATGATGGAACATGTACAGAAGGAGTAGAAAGAAAGGACTCCATAAACAAATTTCACCCACATCACAGCTTTATCGTTGTTAAACTGTAGCACTATAGCACTGTTCTCCCATTGTTCATTGATTTGCTTGAGCAGACCCAGTAACATCTCCATTGTGAGATGACTTGTTATTGTGTTTGGCATATCGAATATGTCACAGGTAGCTTGCCAGGCTTTGCCGTGCAGGCAAGATACTCTCGGTAGCGTGCCAGGCTCTTCAAGAGGGGCAGAGAAATTAATTGAACCTGGGTTGGCTGTGTCGGCCACGTGCAAGGCAAATGCCCTACCTGCTGTGCTATTGCTCCAGCCCTGTTAAACTAACGTGGAAAAACTTTGGCCAATGTGGGTATTTCAAATTGAGGCATCGAAGAGACAAAAATAATCCCAGGACCAGAGCGATAGTACAGTGGTTAGGGCATTTGCTTTGTATGCAGCTGACCCGGGTTCAATCCCTGACATCCCATATAGCCTCCCCAGCATTGCCAAGAGTAATTCCTAAGTGCAGAGCCAGGAATAAGCCCTGAGCATCGCTGGGTGTGGCCCAAAAAGCAAATCATCATCATCATCATCATCATCATCATCATCATCATCATCATCATCATCATCCCAAATTTATTGGTGAAGAAAAAGAAGCTGAACCTTGCAACTAGAACCTTTGTTTTTGTAGATTTTTTTTCACTTATCTGAAACTACTGTGAAAGAGCTTTTCTCAAAACTTGAACCACGGCATTATTCTGATTTGGTCTAGCTACCACTTCTTTTTTTATAACTAAGAAAACGTCCATTTTCCCATTTATATTCAATATGCACTTGAACATAGACATCAACTACAATCATACTACTTAGTAATGCACTTGTATTTCTAGAATATTATTTATTTAATCTTCATATTAGACACTATTAATAATGAATAATGACTACTATCACGTTTAGCTTATTCACTTGACAATATCCAATGAATAAAATATTTTAATTAGTAACAAACCAGATTTATTTTGTGAAAAATAATCCTATCTATTGTAAAACCCTAAGTTATGATTAATGAGTTTCTAAAAAAAAAAAGTTAACAGCCCAAAGATAAATTTGCACCAACAGATTCAACATGCTTGATCAGACTTTCCCTTTCTTTGAATTAAGTGAAAGGAAAAAACTCCTAATCACCGTTTTTTGTTCATTTTTGTTCCTTACCTCATTATACAGACTGTAGCAATAATTTGTGATTAGCTAAATAAATAGCTATGGTGAAGCTTATAAAGAAAATAGCCAGAGTGCTTACAATAGCCATAAATCTAAAATATTATAAATTATCTCTATAAGAACATTAACAGTTAGATGAACAGATGACTCTTAATGGAAATGAAGTTAATAGGGTTTACTTGTGGTGGGGATAAGGTATTTGAGAACTTGGAGTGAAACATCTTCATCATTGTTTGAAAAAGAATTAAAATGAGCCTGACATTTGTGCATTGACTGTCTCATAAGCAAACTACTCTAATGGCCAATTATTCACAAGGACAAAGAATAAAAAATAAACACTGGAGAAGATATGTAAGAGTAATAAATTTTATAATTTTAACAAATAATGTTCTGATGTTACAAAGCATGTCTGAGAAAAGCTGGTCCCATGGCAACCAAAATCTTAAATTTTAAACCAGACTACATCCTAGCAGCTCATACATTGTGCCTCAATTATAAAGGACTTGGAAAGCAGTCAAAAAAAGAGTAATTGAGTCTATAATATATCCTGGACCCTCTGCTAAATGATATGGAGAGTCAAAAATTTTATAATTAAAACTGATAGGTTGAGCTAGTTTGCAGGATCAGTGACAAATCTTTCCACACCTTGTGTACTAGGTAAATTTAACAAGGTACCTATGAAAAACAGTCAGGGGAAACTGTGTAAGAGTCAGAGACACATTCACTACTTCATTTAACAAATATGAACTTCCATGGACTGGACTGTGTGTGCTGATCCCCGTTAGTATGTTGGAGCTGTGACGCATATGTTATGGCATTCAAGTATGAAGCCGGGCGGGGGGGGTGGGAGGAGGTTGAGTATCAATGACATCGTGAGGATGAAGCTTTTGTTAGAGGATATCAGAGGACTTGTTCTTTCTCTCTGGAAGTGCATGCACTAAGGAAGAGTCATGGGGCGCACAGGAAGATGGCAGCTGCTTACAAACCATCAAAATCACCTCAGAATGAAATCTATTTGGTCCTTTCACTTTAAACGCCCCAGCTTTCATAATTGAGAGAAATAAACATCTGCTGTATAGAATAGTAGATTTATGGTATATTACTATGGAAATCTTAGCTGGGAGACTAGTAAAGCAGCTATGACATCCTCAATAACAGGTTAAGCATCGAAGGAGTAGAATATGGTCTCTACTCTCCTAGCTTGGGAATGCTGGGAACAAATCATTACAGCTACATGTTAGCTATAATAATAGCAACAACTCAGATAATGGCGCTTATTCTTCAGTCAAAATAGATCAGAGAAGTCTCCTTAGTAAAGGAAACATTTAAGTAAGATAATGGAGGATGAATAGGAATTTGTCTGACACTCGAACTGTTCTCATCAAGTAATAGTTTTATGGGAAGATCAGAGGGAACAATATGTGCTAAAGTGAAATAGCACAGGAGAAGAAAATATATACTTTTGTATTTTGTTGCTTTTAGACTACACAATTTAAAAAATTTTTATTATCTCCGAAGCTGGGCTGTAGGGCATTTGCCTTGCATGTGGCTGGCATGGCTGACTCAGGTTCCATATTTCCGCCCCTCTCGGAGAGCCTGGCAAGCTACCGAGAGCATCTCTCCCGCACGGCAAAGCCTGGCAAGCTCCCTGTGACGTGTTCGATATGCCAAACACAGTAACAACAAGTCTCACAATTGAGACGTTACTGGGCCCACTCGAGCAAATCGATGAGCAACGGAAGGACAGTGACAGTGACAGTGACATTTAAATTGACAGCATTTTCCCACTTCTCTTAGGAGGGCATAAAGTAATGGTATGACTTAACATTAATATTAATTAATATTATATGAATCTAATATGTATTAGATTCATATATTATTATATATTATATTAAGTATGACTTACCATTAAATGTTAATTAATATTATATTAATCTAATCATTAATATAAGATTAGATTGGGTGAAATATCACTGTTCTGTATTTTACTTGTACACACATAGGTATGGGAAAGAGAAGCAGATGAGAAAGGTTTATGTCTCTAAAGGATTTGATCATTGTCCTCTAACAATTAAAGGTTCATTTGAAAATGTTTTAATCAGATTGTACACTAGATCACTTCTAAGAAGAAAAACAAATTAGAATCTAATAACATAAATTTTCCCGGCAAAAAATTAAGTCAATAGTTTAAAGACATAGCAATGGTATTAAAGAAATGTCAGATTCAAGAGTTATTTGGGCATTGAAATAAAGAAATCATGGTAGACTGAATAGAGAACTTGAAAGTAAGGTATTTATAATGACTATTGGGTTCATGATTTGAGGAATTTGAAGGATGAAGGTACTGGTCATCAAGGAAGGCAACATGAAGACTGACCAAGGGGTAGAGAGAAAACACATTGGGTTTGATGTCTATAAGATATATAGACAGATGCTACTGTTAGGAACATGAGTTTGAAATTAAAGAAATTAATTTAGAGCTAGAACTTTGAAAGTTAGCTTTCAAAGTTACTTTACTTTTCACAGACAGAAAAAACCTGGAGACACCTGGGAAATTGCCTTGGATATATTCCTGTCCATATTAGCTTGATTTTGCTTTAGTCTCCGAGTTTAAGTATTGGTGCATTACCATAGCTTTGAAAATAAGATGGAGTTAAAACCAACTTAGCATACTGATATGCTATCTGAGTTACTATTTCCAAGTATTGAGTTTGTCCAGGAAGGGAATATGAGATGTATTGGGAATCTTTGCTTAGTTTCAGACAAAACCCATCGGTGCCCAGGGCTCACTTCTGTCTCTGTGCTCAGGGATTACCGCTGGCCGTAAATGAGAGACCAACACTGGTGCTGAGGATTGAAATAGGATTGGTCACTTGCAAGTCAAGTACCTTAAACCCTGTACTATCTCTTCAGCCGCAATATGCCATGTATTGAATGTAAAAAAAGGAGAGAACTGATGATGAAATCTGAAAAATCTAAGAAAAAAGAAGTATAGAGAAGAAATTGTCATTTATTGATCTTCTTTACTTTTCACAGACAGAAAAAACCTGGAGACACCTGGGAAATTGCCTTGGATATATTCCTGTCCATATTAGCTTGATTTTGCTTTAGTCTCCGAGTTTAAGTATTGGTGCATTACCATAGCTTTGAAAATAAGATGGAGTTAAAAACCAAAAGAATATAAAAAAAATGAAGAGAAACATTAAAGAAACTTTAAAGAAAATGTCAAAAGGTAAAGGTAAAGGCCCTCCCGTTGGTCGTCGATTTGCTCGAGCGGGCCCAGTAACGTCTCCATTGGAGACTTTGTTGTTACTGTGTCTGGCATATCGAATACTCTCGGTAGCTTGCCGGGCTCTCCGAGAGGGGCGGAGGAATCGAACTCGGGTCGGCCATGTTGGCCGCTTGTAAGGCGAACGCCCTACCCGCTGTGCTATCGCTCCAGCCCAAAAGGTAAAAAATGCAGTAAAATTCTGAGGTTAGCAGCAGTTTAAATTGTCAGTAAACAAAAGTGTCAATGTTCATGAGGTTCAGATGTCTTAGACATCTTTTACTACAGTTCTGGAGCCAGGCCATCTGGGAGGCTTAAAGGATTATCTTTTTTTTTTGACTTATATAAGTAAATAAAATCTAAAGTCAGCACCGCATACATCCTTGGAATGTATGACTGGAGAGATCTACCACATCAGCTCATGGCTACATATCATTATTATTATTGTTATTGTTATTGTTGTTGTTATTGTTGTTAAGCACAGGGAGACTAGATTTTGGGCCCACACACTCTGCTCATGAGTAGCTACTGGCAGTGTTCAGACTCCTTATGAGAGCTGAGGATTTGAATTAGGGTTGGTTGCAGGCAAAGCTTGTGTCTTACCTCTGTATTATCTCTCCAGTCCTATCGTTTTTTTCACCTTTAACATGATTATTTGTTCAGGTCTCCCAGTAAGCATATCTTGCAGAAGAAACAAAAACAAAGTCCTGAAAGATCCAAATTAAAATTTTGAATGTGCTGTTTATTAGCTACATGACATATGAGAAATTATTTAATGACAACCTCATGTGAAGTGAGGAAGCATAATTGTCATGGTTATTGCACAAAACAAGTGTTCAATATTTATAGAGTAATATTTGAACTCAAACTAGTTTTCAGGGTCAATGTTTATTACATCTACACATATTAGATCCCATTCCTATGGTTTTCAGAAAAATAGTTGTTTTTTCATTGTCTATTTTATGAAATATGGGAGATAACAGATACAACGGTCCGTTCTTGCTCTCAAGGAATTTAAAGTAAATAGGATAAAATAAATTATATCAAACTGTATTTTTATTATGTAATTAGTAAATAAATTGCATTCCCACATTTATATACAAGTATGGAAATACATAGAAAAAGGCATGCAAAGGTACACATCAAACTGGGGACAGTCATTTTGGAGTAGAACATGGAACTGAGAATGTTTATTGCAGTTTCTATGCTTTCTATAATAACTAGTTTTAAATTAAATAAAATTAAAAGTTGATCAGAAAAATCTTTATTTTCCTTATGGGACTATGGTTATTTTTCTGATCAATGCTAGATGCATTACTTACTGAACTAGCTGTAAGTACAATGGCAAAGACATGGAACCGTCCAGTGAAATTTATTAAACAATGAGGGCAGCAGTGAAATAGACCATTTGAATAGATGCAGAGTTAGAGAGGAGCTCTAGTTTAGTAGGTTATTAAGCTGATACTAGGTAATGAAGATAATTGAATTTGACTTGTTACCATAGATTGTATGGTAACAAATATTTTTTGGTACCAAATATTTTTGGTACCAAATATTTTTTGGATTTAAGTACATAATCTAAGCACATTACAGAATCAATATGAAGCGTTGTCTGAATAATTAATATTGAATTTAAATCTATTTTAAACAAATTTAGTTAAGCCATTAGGTATAATCACATTGAAGAAATGCCGGAGCAAGTTGTCATTGTGAATCCCTAGGCAGTAGAAGCCACTGAATGCTCTTGAGCATGGAAAAAAATTATGTTAGGAATATTTATCTACAGAAACAAAAGAAAATACTCCAGTCAGGACATTGTTATGAGATAAATGCAGCTTTGTTTAAAGTTTATCTTTCCTTTACACCTGCCATGTTGTTAAGGAGAATCTGTTTGTTGTTGTTTTTGCCTGATTCATTATTCCCTGGTTAGTTCTATGTAGCAGCTATAAAAGTTGGGTCAAAGTATATACTATAGTATATACTATAGGGAGTTACAGATTTTCTGTGATCTCAAGTAGGCCTAAGTTATGCATTCAAAAAATGAGCCAAAATTCTAATTTTCTAGAATAAAAATCTAGATCATAAGCTATAATCATTCACTTCCATCTTTTTGAGTCTACAATCTAATGCTTGTAGAATATTTTTCTGCTATAAATAATATAGTCTTTTAAAAATTATATTATTCAAATTTGAAATAGCTATTCTCAGTATTAAATATAATTTTATTAGGAGTTGAGAATTTTTTTTTCACACTTAAGCTTGTCAAGCACATTTTCCTTGGACTGAATCCCAGGCATCAGTCATATACCTGAGCTCTGGTACATTCAGTATCCCTGCTGGGGCACCATTGCAATGGTTTGAAGATAGGGTTACTGGCAAAAAAGAAAGACAAAATGTGCAACATGGACTGGTTTAAAGAAAAATTTCTAAATGAGATGTATTTTGCTAAACCCTTACTCAAATCAGTGCTTGATGTTTTCCTATTCTTTTGCTACTCCAAGTTTCTTATTTTTTCTCTTCATTTTATATTAGTTTATGTAATGTTTACTGTGTCAGAAACTTTCAATATTTTATATCTATCATCTATCTGGCTAGCTAGCTATCATCTTAGATACTGAGTATTAGTGCTTTCAAACTTTAAAAATTGGAAAAACTCAGGCAGGGAGCATTGAGTAACGGGTTCAAGGTCCCAGAGACTTAGCAAGGTAAATGTCATAATTCTATTTCTGGCAATCTGATTCCAAAATCAATGGTCTTGACCACCATACTGTGGTACAGCTTAAATTTTACAATTAAAATGTATATGAATTTTGGAATCCCTTGTCTTCACCCATGGTTCTTTCCTTTCATGGTTAGAGTCTCTTCATACTGTTAACTAGTACTTTCCAACTCCCAGTAATCCCTTCATCTGATTTATCTGTCTTTCTGCCTAGAGGCTCTTCTTGCTCAAATGACTTTCATTCTTTGTTTAAGGGGGTGGGGTCAGGGGCACATCAGCTATGCTCAGAACCTACTCCTGGCTCTGTGCTGAGGGATCACTCCTGGTGGGGCTCAGGGGACCGACCATATGGGGTGCCTGTGATCAAACCCTATCCACAGAATGATCTCTGTGGCCTCTGACCTCCTTTCTTAAAATGCTGCATCTTTTAGATGCAGTTAAATTTTCATTCATTTTCTTCCTTTTCTTTACCAACAAACTTCTTAAAAATAATAAAAATAAAGGCCCTCCCGTTGATCGTCGATTTGCTTGAGCGGGCCCAGTAACGTCTCCATTGGAGACTTTGTTGTTACTGTGTCTGGCATATGGAATACTCTCGGTAGCTTGCCGGGCTCTCTGAAAGGGGAGTACTAACCAGGCCCGACCCTGCTTAGCTTCCGAGATCAGACGAGATCGGGCGCGTTCAGGGTGGTATGGCCGTAGACAACAAACTTCATAGAATATCTAAATGAATCATTCTTAATGGGAACCTGAGCACATGGTTATCCAGTTTTTGGTTTTTGTTTGTTTCTTTTTAGGGAAGCCACATCTGACTGTGCTCAGAGCTTACTCCTGCCTCTGCACTCAAGGTTATTCCTGGAGCACTCCAGGAGCATTGCACTGTAGCAGTCATTTGAGATGCTAATTATCAAACCCTGGTCAACCTCGTGTAAGTGCCTTACATGTTGAACCATTGCTCTGGTCCAGTATTTTGGTTTTGATTTGAAGGCTCTGAAAATCACTCAAGTTCCTGTAATTATCAACTACCCATTGGGGAGGGGGGTGGAAATTTGCAGGTCTTTTTGCCGACTATCTCCGCTGATTTTGACTTTGTGGACCATTCACTCTTTGGAGGGCATAGTGGGTAGGGCATTTGCCTTGCACGAAGCCAACCCGGGTTTGATTCCTCTGCCCCTCTAAGAGAGCCTGGCAAACTACCGAGACTATTCCGTACAGACGGCAAAGCCTGGTAAACTACACATGATGTATTCGATATGCCAAAAACAGTAACAACAAGTCTTACAATGGAGACATTACTGGTGCCTGCATTAGCAAAAGGATGAACAATGGCAGGACAGTGCTACAGTGCTACACTCTCTGGAAGGCCCTGCTCCAATTACGAAACAATGACCTCTTGCCCTGCTCTTTTTGCTCATCCTGCTCTTTATTGCCTATTGTTCTAAATTGTTATCCCTGTGGCCAAGTCCTCTTCCCTTGAGCCAGCCTTTGACTCTGTGCTATGGGTTCCTCCACACTCACAGTTTAAATTAATGTCTCCCTTTGCATCTCAATACTCTTCCAATGAGCCTCTAGCATCTGTATCTTTTAACCTCACAAATTCAACTTTGTCTGGAGAGTCAACACATTGCAAAGTAAATTTAGGCAACCCCTGCCTCCCAGAACTCTTACTCCATGTGACAAGGTCTTACTGTTGATTGAGGGCCTGTAAGGAATATCCTTAAAACCAGAGAAATTCAAATTGTATCTGTAAGAACTCTTAGTTAAAATGGAATCTCATAGCTCACAGTACAGTGAATATTAAGAGAAGCCAAGAAAATGAAAAATAAACAAGATCAAATGGAAAAACAAAGAATCTTTCATATTTTATGTTGTCTGCACATTGCTAAGGAAAACACAACGTATATATGCTGAAGTATTAGTTCCTTTCCATGTTGGTAGTTTTAAAAGAACCACCATATTTTATGCTCTTTAGTAAGTCCTTAGTGTGTGCGTGTGTGGTGGTGGTGGTGGTAGTGGTGGTGGTTGTAGTGGTGGTGGTGGTGGTGGTGGTGGTGTGTGTGTGTGTGTGTGTGTGTGTGTGTGTGGTGGGGGGTCTCCTAGAATCTCAGAAAAAAACTTAAATCACCTTTCATATATCATATTTGAGAATGTTTTCTCTTTTTTGATTTAGATTATGTAAAATAGATTTAAATCATTATTCTGGTGACATGGTTCAAGAGAAGCCAGTAAAAGTTGGAAGTGAATAGAAATCTCCTCTTTTAGCATAACTCAAAGCTGCAGAGTAATATTGAAATGAGCTCTTTGGCTAAAAGAAACTCATTCCAAATAAAGGGCAGACTGTCTTTTATGTAAAAATTTTCAAAATAGAAATTAAAGATCTATCTTGCTATAACTTATTTCACATTAAGTAACAGTTACAGAACTCTCCGAACTAAAAGTCACATAAATTGAATCTGTAGATACTTAAATGTGTCACCTGTCTAAAGAATCTGTATGAAAAAAAATTAATCCACATTAGTGATATAGTGTCTGTTTAAAGAAAAGTGATGAAATTTTTGTGGGTATTTTCTAAGAATGCTTTCACAACCTCCTGCCACTTCCATTAATAGATGAGGGATGAAACCATCCTGAGCATAATATGAATCATAAATCCCTTACTCTATGGGTCTACTACATAAGCAAGTGAGCAGTAAGCAAAATAAAAGAGCAACAGGGTCGAATAAAGCTCTTAGGAATAATTATATCTAGTGCTATAAAGAGGGATACTGGGGCTACAGGGACAAGAAACAAATAAGGAACTGACAGGGAACCCTGACCAACAAATAAACATTCTCTCAATTAGACAGGATCTCATTAATGTTTTGATAGCTCACCTTTCTGGAGTCATTCTTGTTTGTGACACAACCCTTAGAAACTGGCCTTTGTGCACAAGGGATTGAACCAAACTGTGACCGGCCCTATCTGTCATTATCATCTACCAAATTTGCATTTTTTGATTACACTGCTCTAGCCTTTAGTAAGATAGAGTCTTGTAGGGAAAGAAGCAATGGAATTTTCAGAGCAGCCAATGATGAAGATCTTTATCTGGTTTGGTCAGTGTTCGATTAAGTAATTTGTTCCGTTTTGAGGTCACACCAGGTGCTGCTTAGGGTTTACTCCTGGCTCTGTGATCAAGGCCGACCGCTAGCAGGGCTCAGGAAACTATAGAGGGTATTGGGGATTAAACCTGGGTCATCCTTATGCAAGGCAAGCATCCTCCCCACGGCACTACTGCCCTGAATCCCCAATTAATTGTTTGACTACTCTCACTTTAGGGTGGAAAATGTGAATCATGGGGACTGGAGATACAATGGTGGTTAGGCATGAACACAAGCCAAATGAGACTCCTTTCTCAGCACCATGTGATCCCTGGAGCATGACAGGTGGGTCCCAGGCAATTTTGGACACCATAAGTTTCAAGCAGCTTTGCATTCTCAGGCCCTTGCTTGCAGTGAACTACTGGCCTGGTTTACCAAGAGTCACAGGTGGGAGTCTTGGATCTCTGAATAGTGGTTACAAGCTAACCCCTCCCCTACTACATCCCCCAAATAAAAAAAACATAAATCATTCTACATTTTTGCTTGTTACTTTACTTTCATTTTCTTCCCTTCTCTTTGTATGTATTCGTGCTCTCCATTTTTGTCCTAGTTGACCATAATATTTTTTCAATTTCCTATAAAACCTGATTGATCACTCAGTAAGTGCTTTGACCATAGTGTCATTTAACAACCATTTTTGGGGGTCAGATAGGTTGAGTGAAGGTAATGCCTTTAATTTACTTATAGCTGCTTTGTCTGCAACCTTGGTTTGATCCCTGGGACCATATATGGCCTCTCCTTGATCTGCAAATGCTGTCAGGAGTGAACCTGAATATAAAAAACCAGAAATAAGCCTTCAGCACCACCGAAGTGTGACTCAAATACCAATTTTTTTTTCTTTGAGAACCAATGAATAAATTAATATCCTATTTATATTATCATGCTAACAATGCTATCTACTTTATCAGCAGCATTCAAATCAATTTCTCAGCTTTAACCAAGATTTTATAAGAAAGGCTTGGGTTTTAAATTTTTAGGCATGATGGCATTTTTTTTTTTGCTTTCTTTTCCTTACTCTGCTTTTTCTCCCAACTTCTTTCTTCCTCCCTTCCTCCTCTCTCCTTTTCTCCCCCTTTCTTACCCCTTCTTCCCCCCAATTCCTCTCTTCCTTTCATTCTTACTTTCTTTCCTCCATTAAATATTTAGAAACCTTAAATGGAAAGATAACAGTCTTCCAGAATCATTTTCAGGGAACAGAGCTTTCCAGGGGAAGTCAAGTTTGATAGTTTGAGTGCACCTCCCAGAGGCCTGACTTTCATTCTCACTCAAAAGCACTTGCCTTGTCTTCCTGGACACAGTAAAGCCCAGAACACTAGGAGATCTCAAGAAATGAGCAAATGAAATTATTGACAATATAAGGGCAGATAATTGATGCTGCCTGGAGCATCTGATCTCTGCATGTCCTATTTCTGGTTGAGACGTTCAATAGACTTCTGCAGATAGTCTATCATTAACCTGCAGTGTGACTTGGGATAAAGAAATTAGTCTCTCTGCGTCTATTTATTTTTTTACAAAATGAGCATAAATGTGATTTGTATAGTTTTCATGAAACTATATGAGCTTGTATGAAACAAAATGACATAAAATCCACGCCCGATGCAAATAAAGCAAAAAATGGTTAAAAAGGAAAAAATTTTGTCCAAATTTCCACATCTTTTCTCAACTGTTCCATACTCTGCTGCTTCTATTATTTCATATTATTGATAAAAGCAATGAAAAAACAAAAGTATGCTATTTTATGCAAAATTGACTTAAAGACTTGTTGTTTTATAACTATAATCACTGATTTACATATTTTAATAGGTAAAGGTAAAGGTAAAGGCCCTCCCGTTGATCGTCGATTTGCTCGAGCGGGCCCAGTAACGTCTCCAATGGAAACTTTGTTGTTACTGTGGCTGGCATATCGAATACTCTCGGTAGCTTGCCGGGTTCTCCGAGAGGGGCGGAGGAATCGAACTCGGGTCGGCCATGTTGGCCGCTTGTAAGGCGAACGCCCTACCCGCTGTGCTATTTTAATAGAAATAAAAATTTAATATTTAAAATCACTTTATGCTTTCTTCTCTCTTTTATAAGAATATATAATAAAATATTTATATAAGAATATGTAATAAAATAATGTTTGCTTCTACCTCCTCTCTTCTACCCTTATGTAGATAATAAATATGGCTTCAAGAAAACAGACCTATTTATATTGGAATTATAAATATGTGTGTATAGTGCATATATACATATAAATATGTGTGTATACCGCAATATATATATTGGAGTTCAATATATATATATATTGCACTAAATATTGAACAGAGTTCAATATATATTTGGAACTCTGCGCCAGCCTGTTTTTCACTCGAGGCAACCCAGAGTGGGGCGGGTGAGAGCCCTTCCTGCCCCAAGGGACCCAGCCCCAGCAGCTGACCTCCACTACCCAACTGCTGCTCGCTCCAGGCCGCTTTCCAGATCGCACGGATAAGACACTTCCTACCCATTTTTCCTAATTGCCACACCATGTTTGATTGGGTTCAGATATTAGGCAACAAATCAAAGAGAGAAATATATATATATCTTGGAGAGCCCGGCAAGCTACCGAGAGTATCCTGCCCGCACCAGAAGAGCCTGGCAATCCCTGAGGTGTATTCGATATGCCAGAAACAGTAACGATAACAAGTCTCATTCCCCTGACCCTAAAAGAGCCTCCAATTGTTGGGAAAGATGAGTAAGGAGAGGCTTCTAAAATCTCAGAGCTGGGAGGAATAGGGATGTTACTGGCACCTGCTCGAGTAAATCGATGAACAACGGGATGACAGTGTTACAGTGATGTATTTAAATTGCAATATATCCCCTAATATTTCAAATTGTTTATGGACTTTGGCCTGAAAGATGAGCAGAAAAGAAAGAATTATTAAATGGAGGTGCATATGGTAACCCAAAGGGGGAAATATCAGCAGTCATTATTCCAGGGTTTGCACAATTGTTAAAATGAGAGGAAAAAAGGAGAGGGTGGACAAAACATCTGGGGATGATAAGGGAGAAATAAGTAAACTCAGAAATATTTTAAAAAAAACTGTTGTCCAGAAAAGGGCCAAGCACTTCAAAAACAGATGTTTAGGCTTGAAATTTTCCAGAATAGTACAAATGAGAAGAGCAAAGCAAATCTGAGCACTGCAACAGGGGATCACCACGTATTTTGAATATTTGATTTTCAAAGTTCTTCATCTTTCACTTTCAGATTCCATCCCAGAATCTATTCAAAAGTTGCCTACTTGTCAATACCACATCTCAAGGTGCCAGATCAGGGTGCTTCGGAGCCAAAGGCCCCACCAAAACCAAATCTATGGAAAATGCCCCCCAAAATGTCCTTTGATAGGAAAATTATTCTGCGTGAGGATCAGAGGTTAGAGAAGACAAGCCAGGGGGATCCCTAGAATAGCTAAGTTACAAGTTATGGTCTAAGCTGCTGATCCAGAGCAGGTAAATTTGACACTTTTATTTCTCTGCTCTGTTGTCTAACCTAGAAGTTAAAAATGTGCATTGGGCTGAAAGATCTGAAAGTCACAAACCAACTTGTCACTGAAGATAAGAAACACGCAGATCTTCAACATAAATCTACATCTGAAGAAAACATTTCCTGTCCTTGGTCTCCTGTGCATGTGTGTGGGAGGATACACATTGAAGGGTTTTAAAAGCTCTGAACGGGCTTTTTTAAAGTCCTAAATGATTTTGAGGCAATCTGGCTACAATTTGACAGTATTTCTCTGCAAGCATCTTTTAGCATTGTGAGCTAGGAGAAAGCTTTATTGACCTGACCTTGTTTACTAATATATTAAGGTAAGTCCTTTGCACTCTAGTGAATATGTGGAAATATAAAGAGAACCACATAAGAAATTTAAACTGTCCTAGAATCTTCATTTTCAAAATTGCTTAGAAAAGACAGAAGAAATTTGTTTTAACAATATACAATTGTTTTGACAATATACATATACAATTTAATGCTATGTTCAAATATTAACTTGTCAATGTAATCAACAGAAAACATTAGTGAGGTATATTTTAAAACATTAGTGAGGTATATTCAAAACTTAGTATGTATTATTCACTTACAGTACATCTAAACTTGGATTATTTTACAAACTCTGTAGCCATATGTGAATGTGGCTGCCACATTAAACAGTCCAAGTCTAGTTTTTTTACATGATCAATTTTTCTTTAACCCTTTACTTTTGGAAAACTCTTTCTTGACATTGTTGAAATAGCAGCTAACACTATTTCATCTAATCTACCACAGAACATATTACAACCTCCGGTGGAGGAAAAAGCTAATTTTACACAACAATGAAAATTTGGTGGCATTGCTCAGAGACACAGTAGGTCAGTGTGTCCCAGTTTTCCCGAATAAATCTGGTAAACTGAGAATCTCTGGGGAGGGATTGAAGAGTTTCTGGAGAAAGATTCAACCAGAAGTTATTATGAACAACTTTGTAATTGTGTATCTCAGGGTGATTTAATTAAAAAAAATATTACCAGACTGTCTCTGTAGTGGTTTCAACAAAGCTTTTCAACTCAGAGTAGTTTGGAGCTCTCAATTCTACCTTCTTCATTTGAGAGTGAGACCCACAAAAGTTGGTATTTGGTTCATTCAAAAACTTATGACAAGACATAACTTCTAATTAAACATTGAAGATTATTCTAGATACCGAGAGACAGAGCACCAGAAAGGTATACTATAGTGTGTTAAATAATATGTATGTGATTATAAATATTTTAAATTTATTTACATAGCATAAAAATAGGCTATAATATTGCTTAATCTTCATCTTAAATTCTTTTTATTTTTGTCATTGTGATGCTACAGTATTGCTAATTGTTAGTTCATTTGCTTTGTAAGGAACATTTACTTTAAAATTTAGAAATGCCCCTATGTTTATCAAGATAAATGATAGAGCCAGAGAGATAGTCCAGTGGGCAAGGGACTTGACTGACATGCAGCTGGCCCAGGTCCCAGCCCAGGAGTCAGTATGGTTCCGTAAGTCCTGCAGGGTGTAGCACACAGAAAAATCAATCTCCCCAACCCCCCACTTAAATTAGCATAGACATATAGGTTAAAGGAAAGACTTTTTGTCTTCCTTCAGAATAATTCACATTTCTGAACAACAGCCAAAACGCTTAAAGAACCCTCATTTGTATTCTTCACGTGACAAACAGTAACAGAAACCATAATTTAGATACACTTTATCCAATTAATTTGGTTTTCTGAAATCAGTTCTAACTATGCTGATTCCATTCTCTTCCTTTGTTTTTTATCCCTGGATGTTGCCTAACCACAATGAGGCCATAATTGGAGAACATAGAAGGATTGATTTGAAAATGTCATGAATGTTGTTAATAAACTCCCATTGACATAAAAGATTCATTAATGCATTCTGTAGACAATCAAGTTTACTACGTCTAGGGCATATTGTAGAGAGAAACTAAATGACTGAAAACGCAGATAAAAGGCTTTGTTGAATATTTTAATTTTAAAGTGAAATAGTACAAGATGGAAATTTCAGTGTTAGAATTGCCAAAATACTTTAGGTCTTTATGTATACAGCATTCAGTTAAACAGCTTTGGAAAAAGTCTTGACCACAGAAGAGTTTTCATTCCCTAGTAATTTCAATTACTTACTAAACTTTTAGTTATAACTAAACCTGTGTTAATTACAATGAATTAGTTTTAATAATCAAAGAGAAAATATATTTTTATCACAGTTCATTCTAAAAGATTATTTTTATATCTTATCTTAAATTGATTTGATTTTTATAGTTGCTTCAATAAGAACAAAATGACACTGGGCATGTACCAAAAAAGCATAAAGGTACAGATAAAAAAAAATTTAAATTGGATAAAGTGCTACACACAGTTTCAGTATATATCTTTTTTCCACTGCATATTATTTGTTAGAATACCATAAACCCTAATGATACATTATCTAGTAGTCAAAATTATGCTGAGACTTAAAAAAACTATTTTTCTATACAATTTTTTCATTACAATTTCACTTGCCAGCTGGGAAAAAATATGAGTGTCTCTATGAGTTGCCATGTAGTTAACCTCTACATGAAACTTAAATTTACAATCGGCTAATGAAGCCACTGCAGAATTGTGGTGGTAGCTCGTTGTACGAAACTACTTAAAATTGAAGATGAAAGAGTTTATCTGAGCACAAAATAAAGATTAAAAAATCTTAATGACTTGGACTTAATTATTTGTATTGATTTTACTCGTAATGTCTAAGTTAATTTTGACTTAAGAGACCGGCAAGCTACCGAGAGTATCTCGCCTGCAAGGCAAAGCCTGGCAAGCTCCCCGGGATGTATTCCATGTGCCGAACATAGTAACAAGTCTCACGATGTTACTGGCCCGCTCAAGCAAGTCGATGAACAATGGGAGGACAGTGACAGTAGCTACTCTTAATAGACAAAACACATTTGAGTGGGTCCTTTTCCAGCGAAAATTTAGGGAAGAGGGACACATTTTATATCTTCTTAGCTTTGCTTAGCTGAGAGAAAAGAGAATGTGGAATAATTCAGTAGAGTCGACAATCCACAAGGAGCGGAGCTTGAAAAAAGAAACAAAGTTGGAAATGATCACTCTGGACAAGGACTGAATGCTGAAAGGAGGCAAAGGGACAACCCCACGATAATTTTCAGGACCTTGCATATCATAATTCCCAAAATGAAAGAAAGAGAGGACACACACACAAACACAGAGGAGAGACAGAGACAGAGAGAGTGGGGGGGGGGGAGGAACAGGGATAGAGAGAAGAAAAGTGCCTGCCACAGAGGCAGAGTGGGGGAGGGTGGCAGGAGCAGACTGGGGACATTGATCGTGCAAACTGTACACTGGTGAAAAGACAGGTGATGGAACATTGTAGACTGAAACCCAATCATGAGCTACTTTGTAACTATGAATATCATGGTCATTAAAAAAAAGTCCTTAGGAAGCATGTGCAAAGAATATGGGGATGCCTGTGGCTGAGGGACTCAAGCTTATCCTTGAAATACAGAAGGAGATGTGGATACTTTCCAACTGGGAGGCAGCTGAAACTCAAATCTGTGTGTGGGTATGACTAAAAAGAAAAGGCCTTTCATTTTCAGCTCCAGGAAAAGTTTCTATAAATCCTATATTCCAAAACTAAATACATACATCACTGTACCACTATTGTCCCGCTGTTCATTGATTTGCTCGAGTGGGTGCCAGTAACATCTCCATTTGTCCTAGCCCTGAGATTTTAGCAGCCTCTTCTTACTCATCCTTTCCAACGCTGCCGTATTGGAGGCTCTTTCAGGGTCAGGGGAATGAGACCCGTTATTGTTACTGTTTTTGGCATATCGAATACTCCACGGGTATTTAAATAAACAAGCTACTCAAATTTTACCCAAGGAAAACTCTCCATACCATAGTGCCTTTAAATAAAAGTGAAACACACTTTTGGAATCCCTGCCCAATTCTTGAGATGAATCTGTGCTCATGTGTGGGCCCAGAAAAGAACTCTTAGTAATTGAGCAAGAATGGGTGTTTCAAAATCGGCAAAACAGATCTCCACCCAGGCATGTAAGATCTATACGAAGTGATTTGACTTGCTTTTCTTAGCTAATTATCTTGTGAAATGCCTTTTGTTTCAGCCAACATAGGTATTTATGCATATTCCAAAGCATTGTTATTTATTTGTTGTTTTGATTTTTGTTTTATTTGGGGGCACTGCACCTGGCTATTCTGTTCAAGGATTACTTCTGGGTCTTCATTCGGAACCATTCCTGACAGGCCTTGGGGATCATATTAGGTAACATCCTGAGTTGGCTGCATTCAAGGAAAATGTTTTACCCATTGTAGTATTGCTTCAGCTCCTCAACATTGACATTTAAAATAAAATTAGATTTAGCTTAAATAAGTAACACACTATAAGTACTAAATAAGTTATATTCCTCCTTTTTCTGTTTTGTTTATTTTTGTCTTGCTTTGTTTTATTTTGGGGATCACATCGACACTACTTAGGGCTTACTCCTGGCTCTGCATTTAGCAATCACTCTTGGTAGAGCTTGGGGGACCATATGTATTGTCAGAGACCAAACCTAGGTCAGATGCATAGAAGGCAAGCACATTACCAATGATACTATCACTCTGGCCCCCAAATTTGGTTCTTTTATCAGCAGCCTCAAGACAGATGTCCAGATGAGTCAAACCCATCTCTGCTTTGATGGCAACTAACTTCTGAAAACTTTTTTTTCTGGAAAGGATATTATTAGTGCATGATAATGGTATCTTGGTCTTATGATAGCCTTGATTTGTGGTACATTTTTAAAAAAATTAAACACCTTCTTTTACAAAGTTGTTCATAATAAGTACAGTTGTTGCAGGCATTCACTGTTCTCACACGAATCCCTCCATCAGAGCGAACTTCCCTCCACAATTATCCCCATTTTCCCAATTATCCTCCCAAGCATACCTCCTTAGCAGGCACACAATAATTTATTTAATTTTGCTTGTTAAAACTAAATGGCTAATGGAGTTATCAAAATTACTTCAGTAAGAGAAATATTGCTAAAATTATTACATCTAACCACTGGGTTGTTAAGTCCTTATCTGCAGATTTTCTAAACAGTTTGTTGCTAGTTGAGCTTCTGTGTTACTGTTTTTGATTTTTGAGCTTGGTTGGCTTCACTGTCACTTTCCTATATAATTTAGTGTGCTTCTATGTTAGGGGACTTCTATGTTACATCTAATTTGGTTGTCAGTATTGTGGACATTGGAGGTGGCCTAGTAAACTTCAGAATCTATAGAACTGGCCACATGTGTTGGCATGGTGATGATTATGGGATGTGGGTGTGGCTGTCAGCCTTTCAGAAGTTTGGGAAGAAGTGTGTGGATGGGTGGGTGAGTGGGGGAGAAGCTGTCTGCCCCCACTCCAAGAAGACCCAGAATTCTTAGCCTGCAGACTGGTGTATCTGGAATTTTCATGGTTTGGTGTCTCTGCAGAGATTACTTGTGAGGCAGTGGAGTGGGGTTATTTGGCATGGTGGCGGCTGTGTGGTGTGAGTGCAGCTGCCAGGGCTTTGGCAGGGCAGACCCTCTGCCCACCTGTCCCCTTCCCAAGGGTGCCTCAGAGCTTTCAGCTGAAAGAGCATGTGTCCATGAATTCTAGCTATTAAGCTTGCCTACCCTTGGAGATTTAGTCATAAATCGGTATAGCAGGGAGGGTGGGTGAGTCGACTTGGCTATGACTGGGGGAGGTGGCACTTGTGGCACATTCTTGAGTGATTTCTAACAGACAAAGACTACCTCTTGTTACTAGAACTACCTAATTTTTCATGCCTATAACTTGTTAATCAAATAATGCATCTTGAAGAAGGAAGCTATTGTCATTTAAAGTTGAAATAGAAACTCAGTTTTTCACACTGCTATTTGAAGAGATTATGGAAATGTAGTAATTTGCTACTTAGTGACATATTCAGTGCACACGATTATTGCAAGTAGCAACGTTGGAGATGTATTATTGTGCTGGTAGTTCTCAAAATAGCTGATTGTTAAAGAAAATGGGTGAAGAAATGAATAAGTAGAGCATTCTATCTGTGGTTGCAAAGAAAAGCTAGGCCACTAGGCTATCTGTTGCATTTAAATTATAGAGGGTTTGGGGACTTATTCTTCAAAATGAAAGAGCTTTACTTCATAATGTCACTGTCCACTGTCTTCCTGTTGTTCATCAATTTGCTCGAGCGGGCCCAGTAACGTCTCCATTGTGAGACTTTGTTGTTACTGTGTTTGGCATATCGGATACGTCACAAGGAGCTTGCCAGGCTTTGCCGTGTGGGCGAGATACTCTCGGTAGCTTGCTGGGCTCTCCGAGAGGCGCGGAGGAATCGAACTCGGGTCGGCCATGTTGGCTACGTGCAAGGCAAACGCCCTACCGCTGTGCTATTGCTCCAGCCCTACTTCATAATACACTGCCAAAATATCTGGTTAGGTTTACACAGACAGGCTTATCACTGATATACAGTTAGGCTGTTATGTGTTCTTTCTCTCTCTCTCGCTCTCTCCCTCTGACTGTCTGCTGTCTCTCCCCCCTTTCTCTCTCTGTTTTCCTGCTATCCACCTCTCTAATGGAACTTTATAGAACAGTTCAAAGAGGTCTTTGTGAGTTCAAAAGATCTGAGTAGGAATTTCATCAGTAAATTTCTAGGAATATAAACCTGGGAAAATTACTTAGGTTCAATGAGTTTCAGCTTTTTTCATCCAGAACAAAGTAATTATCATTAGGATAATCCTAATGGTATGCACTTAACAATTGTATTGCCATTAAATAACATTAGACACAAAATTTTGTTAGAATTAGGATATCCTGCAGGTATTTAAGACACTGTCCTTCTTGAGGCCAGGAAACTAGCACCAGAATTAGGATGCATGCCGTGTATTTGCCTGATCTGGGCTTGATATTAATCTAGCACTACAGTGCTCTTACGTTAACCCAATATCCACTTGAAATGAGAAATGTGAGGAGTGACCACCAGGTGCTCTGAGCACTGCTTGGGAAACCCCACCCCAAATGAAAACAAAAAAACACATAAAATATTTTTTCAAATACAAACCAGAATTATATCATGTTATTTAATTATCAAGTTAACATTGATATGCCCTCTAAGACCCATCTCCATGTATGGAGGACTATATCTTCGTAGGAATACGGGACATATTAACTTCATTTATATGCAAACTGTACATGCCTATCCTATCACTAGCAGACTCTCTTATTGTCTGGTCTAAACTTCAACAACCAAGTCAGTGTCATAAATAATAGGTTATCTACCCACGAAAGCATCAGTAAGAAAATATACAATAGGTAGATTTTACGATCTCTAGTAGTTATCTTTCCTTCAGAGAAAATAAGGTAGATTTCATTGAAGATTTCATAAGTGAATGGCAGAATGTGTTAAATATATACCATCTGAAAAATAAACTTAGTAAACTTTACTTTGTTTTCTTTCTTCTTTCATAATTTTTAGGTACCAGCAAACGGGTTCTCCCTTTCCATTAGAACCTATTCTCCAAATGACTCTTACTGCTCCAAACAATTCATTTATGAGTCCAAAATGATGTACCCTCTAAATAAAGTAAAAACTTATGTAACTTTCTAGGTCAAAGCTCTTTGGAAGTTGAAAAGCTCTCTGCTTATTACTACATGTCCTTTGGAACAGAAATTTCATCTGAAAACTTAAATGGCTTACTAATCTAATTAGTCATCTAACCAAAATACACATTTATGGCTAAAGACATTTGAGAGAATTTTTTTTCATTTTTTAAGCTTTTTTGTTTTTGTTTTGTTTTGTTTTGTTTTTGACCACTCACTGCTCAGGGCTTATTCCTGTAACTGTCTTCAAGAATCACTCCGGGTAGGGGTCTATGTCAGGTGTCAGGAATTGAATCCGGTCAGTCAGGTGCAAGGCTTGCGGTATCTAGTTGCTATATTATCATCCCTGTCTGGGAGATAAATTCTTTGCTAGAAAAAAAAGTAAAAACTTTCTCCATATCTTTGCTTTTGTGATATACAAATGACCATAGCAAGTACCATGGAGGAGTTAAGTTTGTTTACGACAGTGTGTGGGAAATCCACTAACCATCTATTTATGATCCTCTCCATTACCAGAAACCAGAGTCTCTGTGTACAGGGATTTCCTATATAATGTTTTTAATGAGTGACTTACCTTTGAAAAGAAGATAGAAAAGTCAAGGCAAAAATGTTTGCAATATACTGATATAATATTAGTGAATCTAATATACATATTTCCTGATTAACCTGGAAATAAAAATGTTTCAAATAATTAGTATTTGCCTTCTTGGACATTGTTAATCAGTAGCTAAAATATTTCAAATCTATTTAACTAATAGGCTAGACCAATAGAAGAGTCTTTCTACGATAAATGAAGGAGGAAATACCAGAAAAGAATAAAAACTGGTCCAGCTACTTGTCACGTTCTATAAGGAATCATAATGAAAATTATCAAACTCTGCATTGAGGATTGTAGTCTGGTGTCAGTGAGTTCATGAAGAGGGAAATGAAGTAATATTGCTTTTTGTGAAGTTTACTTTAAAATCTCTGTTTAGAAGGAGAGAAAAAAGAAAGGAAAAATAACTACGAGAATATTGATTGGATAGTGTGGGAGGGACAAATGTATATAGATTGTTGAGAAATGCTTTTAACAAAATTGAAAGTTGCTGACTTATTATATATAGAAAAAGAAGTGAAAAGGGGAAGAATTAAACACAGCTCTGAACTAGATTTCAAGTTATGAGGATATAAGTAATGAGGAACTTGAGAGTTCAGTAAGGTTGGTATTAGGCAAAACAAGTCGGTTAAGAAATATTCAATATATGCCAATCTCTTGTCAAGTTTCAGGAACTAGAAGAAGTAAACTTTCCATGATTCTTATCTTTTATCTCTCAGATGGGGAAAATGAGAAACATTTTACAAATCTAATAGTCCCCCCTTCCTTACTGAAATATATTCCAAGATTTGCAGGATGCATTTCAGAACCACAGATAGTACTAAATGTTTTTAATACCATGTCATTTCCCTATACAAAATGATAATAGAGTTTAATTTATAAACAGTAAAAGAATAACATCTAATAATTTATTAGATCAATTATGATATATCATAAAATAATGACTTGTCTCTGTCACTATTTCTCAAAAATATCTTGTATGTAACTATCTCTGTGTGTGGCATTGGGTATCAAGTCCAGATGATACACAAACAAGAGAAGTATTCTATGGTTGACTGTCATTCATAAATACACATATTATTCTGGAAAAAGTTAACTTTAGGTAGCTGAAACCACAGAAAGTCAAATTCCAATAAAAGACTCTCCAGTAATTTAATTTGGTTTGCTAAATAAATGTTAGCTTATAAGACTATATATTTTTTATATATTTTTTAAATTTTTATTAGTGAGACACCATGAGGTACAGTTTTAGACTTACAAATTTTGTGCTTGGGTTTCAATTATACAATGATCAAATACCCATCCCTCTACCAGTGCCCATTTCCCACCACCACGGATCCCAGTATCCCTCCCAACTCCCATCCCCCCACCACACTCTGCCTCTGTGGTAGTGCATTCCCCTTTGTTCTCTTTCTCCTTTTGGGTGTTGTGGTTTGCAAAAGAGGCGTTGAGTGGCAATCATGTTTGGTCTATAGTCTACTTTCAGCATGTTTCTCCCATCCTGGGAGGATCCTCCCAACACCCTTCATTTGGTGATCCCTTCCATATCTGAGCTGCCTTTCCCACTAGCATGGGTGGCTGGCCTCCAAGCCATGGAGCAAAATTCCTGGTACTAATCTCAGCCACTCTTGGGTGTTAGTCTCCTATTTTGTTACTTTATGTTCCCAAGATGAATGCAATTTTTCTATGTCTATCCCTCTCTTTCTGAGTCATTTCACTTAACATGATATGTTCCATGTAGTACCACTTGTATGTAAATTTCATGACTTCATCTTTCTAACCGCCACATAGTACATAGTTGTGTAAATGTTCCAAAGTTTCTTTAACCAGTCATCTGTTCTCAGGCACTCAGGTTTTTTCCAGATTATGGCTATTGCAAAGAGGGCTGCAATGAGCAAACAAGTGCAGATGTCACTTCGACTATACATTTTTGCCTCTCTGGGATATATTCCCAGGAGTGGTATTGCTGGGTCAAATGGGAGCTCAATTTCTAACTTTTTGAGAATCGTCCATACTGTTTTCCAAAAGGACTGAACCAGTCGACATTCCCACCAGCAGTGAAGGAGGATCCCTTTCTTGCCACATCGCACCAGCACTGGTTACTTTTGTTCTTTTGGATATGGACCAGTCTCTGTGGTGTGAAATGGTATCTCATTGTGGTTTTGATCTGCATCTCCCTGATAATTAATGATGTGGAGCATTTTCTCATGTGCCTTTTAGCCATTCGGATTTCTACTTTGAGAAAGTTTCTGTTCATTTTGTCGCCCCATTTTTTGATGGGGTTTGTTGTTTTCTTCTTGTGGAGTTCAACCAGTACTTTGTTTATCCTTGATATCAACCTCTTGTCGGATATGTATTCGGAGAATATCCTTTCTCATTTTGTAGACTGTCTTAGTATTTTGGTCACTGTTTCTTTTAAGGAGCAGAAGTTTCTTAGTTTAAGATAGTCCCATTTGTCTATCTCTGTTTTCACTTGCTTGGCCAGTGGCGTGACATCTTTCAAGATACCATTAGCTTCAATGTCATGGAGGGTTTTGTCAACTTTTTCTTTAGTGTACCTTATGGATTCCGGTCTGATGTTGAAGTCTTTAATCCACTTCGATCTTACTTTTGTACATGGTGTTAGGCAGAGATCTGAGCCCATTTTTTTGCATGTAGCCATCCAGTTTTGCCAGCACAATTTGTTAAAGAGGATTTCCTTGCTCTACTACACTTTTATTGCCCCTTTATCGAAGATTAGATGATCATATGCTTGGGGGGAGTATATTCAACCCTGTTCCATTGGTCTACAGCTCTGCCTTTGTTCCAGTACCATGCTGTTTTAATTATTACTGCTTTGTAGTAGAGTTTGAAGTTAAGGAGATTGACTCCTCCCATATTCTTTTTCCCAAGAATTGCTTTAGCTATTTGTGGGGGCTTATTGTTCCATATAAATTTCAGGAGTGTTTGCTCCATTTCTTTGAAGAATGTCATGGGTATCCTAATAGGGATCGCCTTGAATTTGTATAGTGCTTTGGGAAGTAATGCCATTTTGACAATGTTAATTCTCCTGAACCATTAATAGGGGATATTTTTCCATTTCCTCGTGTCCTCTTTTATTTCCTGAAGTAGCGTTTTGTAGTTTTCTTTGTCCTTTACTTCCGCAGTTAAGTTGGTTCCTAGGTACTTGATTTTCTGGGGCACAATTGTGAATGGGATTGTTTTCTTCATGTCGCAAGACTATATATTTTAGAAGTACAATTTTTGTTGTTGTTGTTGTTGTTGTTGTTGTTTTTTTTCCCCTTTATTTTATTTTATTTTTTTTAAAGTTGTAGATTTACAATTTTTTGTGCTTTGGTTTCAATTATACAATGATCAGATACCCATCCCTCCACCAGTGCCCATTTTCCACCACCATGGATAATATCCCTCCCACCCCCATCCCCCCATCCCCCCGTCTCTGTGGCAGGGCAATCCCCTGTGTTCTCTCTCTCCTTTTGGGTGTTGTGGTCTGCAAAAGAGGCATTGAGTGGCAAACATGTTCAGTCCATAGTCTACTTTCGACATGCATCTCCCCTCCTGGGAGGATCCTCCAAACATCCTTTATTTGGTGCTCCCTTCTCTATCTGAATAGCCCTTTCCTCTAGGATACCCGGCTGGCCTCTAAGTTATGGAGTAATCCTCCTGGTGCTGATCTCAGCTATTCTTAGGTATTAATCTCATACTTTGTTACTTTATATCCCCCAGATGAATGCAATCTTTCTATGTCTATCCCTCTCTTTCTGACTCATTTCGCTTAGCATGATACTTTCCATATTGTACCACTTGTATGTAAATTTCATGACTTCATCTTTTCTAAGAGCTACATAGTACTCCATTGTGTAGATGTACCAAAGTTTCTTTAACCAGTCATCTGTTCTTGGGCATTCAGGTTTCTTCCAGTTTCTGGCTATTGTAAAGAGTGCTGCAATGAACAAACAAGTGCAGATGTCACTTCGACTATACATTTTTGCCTCTCTGGGATATATTCCCAAGAGTGGTATTGCTGGGTCAAATGGGAGCTCAATTTCTAATTTTTTGAGAATCGTCCATACTGTTTTCCAGAAGGGCTGAACCAGTGGACATTCCCACCAACAGTGAAGGAGTGTCCCTTTCTCGCCACATCCACGCCAGCATCGGTTGCTTTTGTTCTTTTGAATTTGGGCCAGTCTCTGAGGTGTGAGATGGTATCTCATTGTGGTTTTGATCTGCATCTCCCTGATGATTAATGATGTAGAGCATTTTCTCATGTGCTTTTTTGCCATTCGGATTTCTTCTTTGAGAAGGTTTCTGTTCATTTCATTGCCCCATTTTTGGATGGGGTTGGATGTTTTCTTCTTGTGGAGTTTAACCAGTATTTTGTATATCCTGGATATCAACCCCTTGTCAGATGTGTATTCGGTGAATATCCTTTCCCATTCTGTAGACTGTCTTTGTATTTTGGTCACTGTTTCTTTGGAGGTGCAGAAGCTTCTTAGTTTAAGATAGTCCCATTTATCTATCTCTGTTTTCACTTGCTCGGCCAGTGGCGTGGCATCTTTGAAGATACCATTAGCTTCAATGTCATGGAGGGTTTTGCCAACTTTATCTTCAATGTACCTTATGGTTTCTGGTCTGATGTTGAGGTCTTTAATCCATTTTGATCTTACTTTTGTACATGGTGTTAGGCAGAGTTCTGAGCCTATTTTTTTGCATGTAGCCATCCAGTGATGCCAACACAATTTATTAAAGAGGCTTTCCTTACTCCACTTCACATTACTTGCACCTTTATCAAAGATTAGATGAGCATATGATTGAGGAGAGATGTCAGTGTATTCAACCCTGTTCCATTGGTCTGCAGTTCTGCCTTTGTTCCAGTACCATGCTGTTTTAATTATTACTGCTTTGTAGTACAGTTTGAAGTTCGGGAGGTTGATTCCTCCCATTTTCTTTTTCCCAAGAATTGCTTTAGCTATTCGTGGGGGCTTATTGTTCCATATAAATTTCAAGAGTGTTTGCTCCATTTCTTTGAAGAATGTCATGGGTATCCTTATAGGGATTGCATTGAATTTATACAATGCTTTCGGTAGTATTGCCATTTTGACAATGTTAAGTCTCCCGACCCATGAGCAGGGGATATCTTTCCATTTCCTCATGTCCTCTTTTATTTCCTGAAGTAGCGTTTTGTAGTTTTCTTTGTACAGGTCCTTTACTTCCTTAGTTAGAAGTACAATTTCATACCACTTCAAAATGAATTTTACCATACATGCTTATTATTCGACTACCAATATTCCTTTTATAGAGTCCAGTGGATCCATTCTACACTTTCAGTTTACTTGCCACCTTTGATAATCTCAATTCTCTGATCCAAGCCTGAGGGTTAACTTTCACTGGACTTTGCTCTCAAAGTTTGTTTCTTTTTATTCCATATATAAATAAGAGCACCAGCATTTGCCCTTATCCTTTTAACTTATTTCATTTTTACATGACCCCCTCCAGTTTCATTGGTGTTGTTATAAAACAACAGAAAAAAATTGTCTTTCTTTTAGCTGGGTAGTATTCCATTGTGGGTGTTTTGCTGTATTTTGTATGTGTAGTGTCATGAATTTGCTCGAGCGGGCCCAGTAACGTCTCCATTGGAGACTTTGTTGTTACTGTGTCTGGCATATCGAATACTCTCGGTAGCTTGCCGGGATCTCCGAGAGGGGCGGAGGAATCGAACTCGGGTCGCCCATGTTGGCCACATGTAAGGCGAACGCCCTACCCGATAGCACAGTGGTAGGGCGTTTGCCTTACAAGCGGCCAACATGGCCGACCCGAGTTCGATTCCTCCGCCCCTCTCGGAGATCCCGGCAAGCTACCGAGAGTATTCGATATGCCAGACACAGTAACAACAAAGTCTCCAATAGAGACGTTACTGGGCCCGCTAGAGCAAATCGACGATCAACGGGAGGGCCTTTACCTTTACCTTTAGTGTCAGGAATAAAATACAGGATCACACACATGCAAGACATGTGACCTACTGCTACCTTTTATTATTTTTTAACCTCATCCATCTTTGAACATTTAAGAAATATTATTTTGCTTTGTGTTTTGAAGCGCCCCTCAAAGAATTTTTCTGGTGGTGCTCAGAGGATATTGATATTGATATCCTCTGAGCAAGACAGGCCCCTTACCTTCTGTACTATCTCTCTGGCCCCATTGGTCAATTTATATTCCTGCTGTTAGCAGGAAATAAGGGTTCCATTTTCTCAACACCCTCACCAACACTTTTTTCTGAAATTTTTAATGTAAGTCATTTTCACAGCTAGGAGGTGATATCTCAATATTGTTTTGATTTTCATTTCCTCGATAATAAGCTATAATGGCAATTTTTTCATGTGCCTTTTGATAACTGATATTTTTTCCCTTGGTGAAGTGTCTGTTCTGTTTTTCTATCCTTTATATTGGATGGACTCTCTTGCTTACTTATTGATTTATATGTAGCTTGTATATTATCTCTTTCTAAAATGTATGGTGTGTTGCTGGGAGCCAATAGGTCAGTGCATTTTAGAAAGAGATAATATAAAAGCTACATATAAAAGGGCTGGAGCGATAGCACAGTGGGTAGGGCGTTTGCCTTGCACACAGCCAACATGGCCGACCCGAGTTCGATTCCTCCGCCCCTCTCGGAGAGCCCGGCAAGCTACCGAGAGTATCTCGCCCGCACGGCAGAGCCTGGCAAGCTCCCCGCGACGTATTCGATATGCCAGACACAGTAACAACAAAGTCTCCAATGGAGACGTTACTGGGCCCGCTTGAGCAAATCGATGAACAACGGGAGGGCCTTTACTTACTTACTTTACATATAAATCAACAAGTAAGCAAGAAAGTCCATCCAATATTCCTCTTCCCACTAAACGGATCCTTAATAGTGACTGGGGGACAGGCCCGTACTTCCCCCGCTGGTTAATGCCCTTCTTTCCACGAAGGAGAACGTGCCTTCTGCGATACCTGATGGGCTATCTCTGGAGCATCAAGAACAGACCCACTATACTGCCGATACTTAATTTCCTATTTTAAAAATAGAAGTCAAGGCTCTCTATAAGATACTGAATTGCCTATTTTAAAAATAAAAAGGAGAAGATGCCGGGAGCCAAGAGGCCAGCACAGCCTGATCTGCAATTTAGGAACTAATTTCTTCTTTGAAAAATGTTAAAATACATTGTGTAAGTTTCTGAGTAACGCCGAGATAACTGCCATGAGCCCACTGTTAGGGCTCACACCCTGATTCACTGAAAATCTGTGTGCTTTGTGAATTCCCCAGTTTGCCCACTTCCTCATGTAATCAATTATAAAAAGCTAGCTTGGGAGAAATAAATGTGGAGCTTGATCAAAGTCTTGTCTTGCTCCATTCTTCTGTCTCTCTTTTTTCCCGCTATCGCACCCTCTCCCGGTTATCCATGTTGACTAGTCTCACGGGTCGGGGCAATGTGTAAATATTTTCTCCCTAATTGGACGTCTTTTTGGTGTTTTGATAGTTTCTTTCATTGTACAGAAGATTTGAGTTTAAGGTAATTTTATTTTGTTTTCCTTGCTGTTACTGTCAAGATCCCAAATATAACATGATGTCACATGATTACAGAGTTCATAATATTGACTATGAGTAATTTAGAGTGTCTTTTGGTTTCAGGACTAACATGCAGCCTTTTAGATCCTTTTGGAGTTAACTTTTGTGCATGATGTGAAACAGAGATATAGTTTTATTCTTTTATTTGTGCCTATCTATTTTTATTTAATTTTACCAGCGCCATTAACTGAAGAATTTTTTCTACTTTGTGCTCATAGTTCCATTGTCATAAATGAACTGCCTATATATATATAAGGTAAGGTAAAGGTAAAGGCCCTCCCGTTGATCGTCGATTTGCTCGAGCGGGCCCAGTAACGTCTCCATTGGAGACTTTGTTGTTACTGTGTCTGGCATATCGAATACTCTCGGTAGCTTGCCGGGCTCTCCGAGAGGGGCGGAGGAATCGAACTCGGGTCGGCCATGTTGGCTGCATGCAAGGCAGACGCCCTACCCGCTGTGCTATCGCTCCAGCCACTCTGTTGATAGAAGCTAAGTATATTTCAGAACAAGGCTTTCTCAACTGGAACACCCTTTAGGCGAGACTACTTCCATTACTGCCTTGAATTCCTGGGGTAGGCAGCATTGAGGAACCAACAGGACTTCAAAGGGGGTAAGCATTGGTCTCAGTATTTATTTAGTACCTAAGGTACCATTGATTTTTTTCATTCATTTAATTATCCATCATTATGGATACCTCAGGTGTCATCTATTTTAACAAAGACTTAGAGCTTTCTGTGAACAAATCTTTCACCTACTTTGTTAAATCTGTTCTTGGATTCTTAGTTTTCTGTGACATCATTAGTATGTAATTGAGATTAATTTTTTTGATTGGATCATTATGAGGTACAGTTACAAAGTTGCTCCTGATTGGGTTTCAGTGGTACAATATTCCAACACCTGTTCCTTTACCAGCGTACATTTCTGACCACCAACGTCCGCAGTTTCTCTCCCACCACTGCCCCTGCCCAGTCTTCCTTTATGGCACCTCTCTCTCTCTCTCTCTCTCTCTCTCCCTCTCTCTCTCTCTCCTTTTGGGTGTTACAGTTTGCAATACATTTATATCCCTTTTGATCCTGAACACTTTGCATTTTGAACATTTTATCCAGAGTGATCATTTCCAATTTTCATTGTCATAGTGGTCCCTTTTCTGTCCTAATTGCCCTCTCCCCCGACACCCTCACTTGTGCCAAGTTTCCAAGAATGGACCAGTGCTCCTGGCCCACAATTCTACTGTCTCTGGGTGTTAGTCTCATACTATGCTTTGTATATTCTGCAAATGAGTGCAATCATCCTATGTCTGTCCCTTTGCCTCTGACTCATTTCACTCAGTATGATTCTCTCCATGTCCAACCATTAAAAAGAAAATTTTATGACTTCATATTTTCTAAAATCTTCATAACATTTCATTGCATAGATGATTAAAATATTTTTCTTCAAGTACACACACACACACAAATGCAATGTTTCTTGTATTTTTTCTATAGTTGCCTCTTCATTGTTTTGGTTTATTGTTATTACAGATTTTTAGGACTTATCACTTTGTTATCTGTGAATACTGATGACTTTAATTATTTTCCAATTTAGACCCCTTTTACTTTCATTCTTGCCAGTTTTTCTGATTGGTACTTCCAATATTGTGTTTAATAAAACAGGTAAAATAAAAACCCTCTCTTGCACCTAATTTCAGACAAAAAGCATTCAAATATTCACTATTTGAACATAGTTTTAGCTCTGGGATGATTGTATGTGACATTTATTGTATTAAAGTATATTTATTCTATCTCCAATTTTCTTGAAAATTTTTTTTCATTAATAGATGGTGAATCTGGTCAAAAGTCTCCTATACTTCTATTATCATATAATTTCTATCGATATGATATGCTACATAAATCAATTTTCAGTTGCTGAACCATCTTTGTATCCCTGGAATAAAACTTTCCTTAGTCATTATGCATTTTCATTTTAACAATTTATTCAACCCAATTTACCAATTCTTATTGAAATATTTTCATCTATGTTTATCAGGGATATTGGTCTGTATCGGATTTCGGATACAGGTCTCCCAAAGAAGAATAGAAAGAGCTATGCTTGGAATATCACGTTTCACTCAAATGAGAGAACGAATCCGGAGTTCTGACATCCGTCGACGATCAAGGATCAGGGACACTGTCTCATTTGCCAAGGTGTCGAAAATCAGATGGGCTGGTCAGTAATGAGATTTAAAGACGACCGTTGGACTAGAGCTGTTACTGATTGGATTCCACGGGATGTCAAGAGACCACGTGGCCGCCCACCTACCAGATGGTCAGACTTCTTCGTCAAGATCATGAACGTTCGGTTTGAGGCCCTTCATGTTCCCGGAGCGAACAGATGCCATTGGGCTACAGTAGCACGCGACAGGGACAAATGGAGACGTTACTGGCGCCCGCTCGAGCAAATCGACGACTAACGGGAAGTTAAGTGATTAAGTGATTGGTCTGTAGTTTGTTTTTTTTTCCGTGGTATCCCAGTCTGTTTTTGGTATAGGGAAATTGTTGGATTTATTTATTTATTTTTTAAAGATACTTGGAAGAATTTCCTTTTCTTCAAGTTTTTGTAAGAGCTTCTGTTAATAAGTCATCTTTGAAACTTTGGTGTAACTCACTATCTAGAGTGGGCTTTTGTTATCAGATATTTTATTGCTGTTTCAATGTCCTTGTTTGTAATTGGCCTGGTCAGATTTTCTATTTCCTCATGATTCAGTCTAGGAGGTTTTGTATACTTAAAAAATTTGTAAGTTTCTCCCATATTTCTCAATTGGGTACTGTAAGTTGTGCAGAGCAGTCTCTTAAATTCCTTTAAAATTTTGTGGTATCTGTTTTAACTACTTTCCTTTCATTCTGTTCTTATTTATTAAAGTTTCCTCCTTTTCATAATGAGTCTAGGTAAGATTTTGCCAATCTGGCTTATTTAAAAAGCAGCTCTTGCGTTCATTGTTCTTTTACATTGTAAATTTGTATTTTATTTATATATACTCTAATTTTGATTATTTTATTTTTTATTGAGTTGAAATTTATTTATTTTCTTTTTTTAGTTAATTTATCTGAGAGATTAGATGATTTATTTGAGCTTTTATTATTTCCTCATGTAAACCTATTGACCTGCCTTTTAGTACTGTTTTTTTTTGTCCCATATGTTGTGATAACTGTATCAATTTTTGTTTGCTTCCAGGAACATTTTTATTTCTTATTTAATAAATAAGTTTGATTTAACAGCATGTTATTTAATTTTCATAGAACTGAGGTTTTTCCCAGACTGTCTTTTGTAACTGGGTTTTGGTTTTAATATATAACAATACAAAAAGATATCTGATATGATTTCAGTCTTCGTGCATTTACTGACACTTGTTTTATTGACATATTATCTAGCCTTGAGACTGTTCCATGTGCACTAGAAAAGAGTTTTCTTTTAACTTTCTGAGGGTGAGGAAAACTTTGAAATATCTACTGTGACCACTTTGTCAAATTCCTCACTTAGGATCGATCACCTATTGATTTCCAGTCTGCTTTATTGGTTCATGTTTTATAGTGAAATGTTAGTCCCTACTGTATTGTGTTGCTATTGATGTCTCTCTTGACATCATAAAGTTCGCATATAGGACTTTGACTCTTAAGTCATAATATGTTTTAAATTGAAAGCAAGTAAATTTCAAGTTTATCCTAATAGTCCTCATTATTACTTTCCTCCTTTCCCACATTTTGTTTTTATTGGTACTTCAAAGTGGGGTTTCTTTTTCTTTTATAAGCACACCTTGAGTATTATTTTAGGGCCAAGTTCGTGGCTATGAACTGTTGTCTGTCTGCAAACAACATTATGTCAAATTTTTTCCGCTCCTTCAAATATGCCTGATAAAATTTTTGCTGTGAAGAATATTCTTCGTTGGAGGATTTAATATTTAAAATGCATCCACTCAATGTTTTGTATATGTCCTGCTATTCCTTTCTAGTCTTCTGGGAGTGACTCTGACTTTTTTCTTGCCGCTTTTATTTCCTTAGCTTTTATCTTGCCATTTAAACTATAACTTTCTTGGTGTACATCTGTTTGAATTTGTTTTGTTTGGAACTCTTTGAGCTTCCTGGATCTGGATCTTTCTGAAATCTTCTTCCTCATTTGGGGGAGTTCTTGGCAATGGTTTTTCCAATAATTCTCCCCCTTTTTCTTATGAAACACCTCTAATGTGAATTTTATTTCTCTTAATGTTATTTCTCTTGATGTATTATAAATCCCTTGTGCTAACTTTGTTTATAATTCTCTTTTTTTTTTTTTGCTGGTCATTTCCAATGGTTTCCTCTTAGTTACTATTCACTGATGTTTACTTTGCCTTTTATGATTTTGCTATTGAATCTCTCTGTTGTACTTTTAGTTCAGTCACTGTATTATTAAATTCTGTGATTTTTGTTTAGATTTTCTTATCTTTTATCTTTGTTGTAGTGCCTTTACATTGATCTTGTAATTTCAGTTATCCTTACTAGACTGTTGCATTGAAATCTTCAGGTAGTTCATATAGTCTATCGCATTTGAGATTTCACCCCAAGTTTCTTCATAAATAAGTTCAGGAGCTGTTCTGTCTCCTTATTTTCTCTGTTATATAAGGACCTAGGTCAGGAGTCGGTGGTTGAGTGGGCCAGGTCAGGGACAGAAGTTTGGTAGTTGCCAATATATGACAATAGCTATGGTTTTGGGTTCATGTAGGCCTAGATGACAGCTTGGAATTCTGATTCCAGGTACCTCAGGTACTATAATGCTCTAATGCTTTAGTCATGTGGCATTAGCCTCTGCCAGCGAGTCACTGTCACTAGTGACCAGAACTGTCAAAGACAAGTAGGTATGAGAAGCTCCCAAGGATTCCTATTTGCTTCACATATGTCAAGTCATAGCCACAGTTGGGCATTGGCAGCAACTTGGAGTTAGTGGTCATGAGTGGCAGACAGTGACTGTAACACTGAACATGTCTGTTCAACCACTAGGGAACTATTATGAGAAGTGTCTAGCACCTACTGGAACATCGAGATTGAATGAGCTTGAGTGGCTTTCAGGGATGCAGAATCATTGGTGAATGGCAAGGTCTGAAGGACGGTGCTGGAGCAAACATGGGTGACAATTGGGGGTTTACATTCTTTTTTTTGGCTTTTTGGGTCCTGAAGATCATTCTTTAACCTCTTCCTTTACCAATAGCCCGAATATCTATTTTAACCATTCCATTTTCTCTTCCCTACCTTCCATCTTTCAAGTTTTCTCACTCTAGCTCCTTGACTTTAAAATATGTTGCACTAGATCTTGGCTTACAATCCTTTCATTCTCCCATCTTTCACTGCCCACAATACCTTTTGGCTTTGTCTTTACTCAGAATTCATAGTTAAGCAATTAACCCTTTGAATCATCTCTCAGTTTTTCTGCTTTGTCCTCCCTTTATATGTCAGGTGTGTTGTATTCATTTTATCTTATTATTATTTATTTATTTATTTATTTATATTTGCTCTTTTGGAGCACACCCACCAATGTTCAGGGATTACTCTTGGCTCTGCACTCAGGAATTTCTCCTAGCGGTGCTTGGGGAACCATATGAGATGCTGGGATCAAACCCAGGTTGGCCACATGCAAGGCAAATGCATTACCTGCTGTACAATTGCCCCAGCCCTAGCCTAGGAGTTCACATTTTTTAAAAAAATTTTTTTATTAGTGAAACACCATGAGGTACAGTTGTAGATTTACAATTTTTTGTGCTTGGGTTTGATTATACAATGATCAGATATCCATCCCTCCACCAGTGCCCATTTTCCACCACCATAGATAATATCCCCCCACCCCCATCCCCCCATCCCCCCATCCCCCCCTGCCTCTGTGGCAGGGCAATCCCCTGTGTTCTCTCTCTCCTTTTGGGTGTTGTGGTCTGCAAAAGAGGCATTGAGTGGCAAACATGTTCAGTCCATAGTCTACTTTCGACATGCATCTCCCCTCCTGGGAGGATCCTCCAAACACCCTTTATTTGGTGTTCCCTTCTCTATCTGAGCTGCCCTTTCCTCTAGAATGCCCGACTGGCCACTAAGCTATGGAGTAATCCTCCTGGTGCTGATCTCAGCTATTCTTGAGTATTAATCTCATATTTTGTTACTTTATATCCCCCAGATGAATGCAATCTTTCTATGTCTATCCCTCTCTTTCTGACTCATTTCGCTTAGCACGATACTTTCCATGTTGTACCACTTGTATGTAAATTTCATGACTTCATATTTTCTAACAGCTACATAGTACTCCATTGTGTAGATGTACCAAAGTTTCTTTAACCAGTCATCTGTTCTTGGGCATTCTGGCTATTGTAAAGAGTGCTGCAATGAACAAACAAGTGCAGATGTCACTTCGACTATACATTTTTGCCTCTCTGGGATATATTCCCAGGAGTGGTATTGCTGGGTCAAATGGGAGCTCAATTTCTAAATTTTTGAGAATCGTCCATACTGTTTTCCAGAAGGGCTGAACCAGTCGACATTCCCACCAACAGTGAAGGAGTGTCCCTTTCTCACCACATCCACGCCAGCATCAGTTGTTTTTGTTCTTTTGAATGTGGGCCAGTCTCTGAGGTGTGAGATGGTATCTCATTGTGGTTTTGATCTGCATCTCCCTGATGATTAATGTGCTTTTTTGCCATTCGGATTTCTTCTTTGAGAAAGTTTCTGTTCATTTCATTGCCCCATTTTTGGATGGGGTTGGATATTTTCTTCTTGTGGAGTTTAACCAGTATTTTGTATATCCTTGTTATCAACCCCTTGTCAGATGTGTATTCGATGAATATCCTTTCCCATTCTGTAGACTATCTTTGTATTTTGGTCATGTTTCTTTGGAGGTGCAGACTCTTCTTAGTTTAAGATAGTCCCATTTATCTATCTCTGTTTTCACTTGCTCAGTCAGTGGCATGGCATCTTTGAAGATACCATTAGCTTCAATGTCATGGAGGGTTTTGCCAACTTTGTCTTTAATGTACCTTATGGTTTCTGGTCTGATGTTGAGGTCTTTAATCCATTTTGACCTTACTTTTGTACATGGTGTTAGGCAGAGTTCTGAGCCCATTTTTTTGCATGTAGCCGTCCAGTGATGCCAGCACAATTTGTTAAAGAGGCTTTCCTTACTCCACTTCACATTACTTGCACCTTTATCAAAGATTAGATGATCATATGATTGAGGGGAGATGTCAGTGTATTCAACCCTGTTCCATTGGTCTGCAGTCCTGCCTTTGTTCCAGTACCATGCTGTTTTAATTATTACTGCTTTGTAGTACAGTTTGAAGTTCGGGAGGTTGATCCCTCCCATTTTCTTTTTCCCAAGAATTGCTTTAGCTATTCGTGGGGGCTTATTGTTCCATATAAATTTCAGGAGTGTCTGCTCAATTTCTTTGAAGAATGTCATGGGTATCCTTATAGGGATTGCATTGAATTTCTACCATGCTTTCGGTAGTATTGCCATTTTGAAAATGTAAAGTCTCCCGACCCATGAGCAGGGCATATCTTTCCATTTCCTCATGTCCTCTTTTATTTCCTAAAGTAGTGTTTTGTAGTTTTCTTTGTACAGGTCCTTTACTTCCTTAATTAAGCTGATTCCTAGGTACTTGATTTTCTGGGGCACAATTGTGAACGGGATTGTTTTTTTCATGTTGCTTTCTTCTCTCTCACTGTTTGCATATAGGAAAGCCATGGATTTTTGAGTACTGATTTTATAGCCTACAACTTTACTATACGAGTCTATTGTTTCTAGGAGTTTTTTGGTGGAGGTTATTGGGTTCTCTAAGTATAGTATCATATCATCTGCGAATAGTGAGAGCTTGATTTCTTCCTTTCCTACCTGAATGCCCTTAATATCTTTTTCTTGCCTAATCGCTATTGCAAGTACTTCCAGTACTATATTGAACAGCAGTGGAGATAGTGGGCATCCTTGTCTCGTCCCTGATCTTAGAGGAAAGGCTCTCAATTTTTCCCCATTAAGGATGATGCTTGCTGTAGGCTTGTGGTAGACGGCTTTAATTATGTTGAGGAAGGTCCCCTCTATACCCATTTTGGCTAGGGTTTTCATCATAAAGGGGTGCTGGATCTTGTCAAATGCTTTCTCTACATCTATTGATATAATCATATGCTTTTTATCTTTTCTTTTGTTGATATGATGGATTATGTTGATTGATTTCCGAATGTTGAAACATCCTTGCATCCCTGGGATGAATCCTACTTGGTCATGGTGTATGATCTTTTTGATGAGTAGTTGGATTCTATTTGTTAGTAGTTTGTTGAGGATCTTTGCATCTGTGTTCCTCAGGGATATTGGTCTGTAATTCTCTTTCTTTGTGGTATCTCTGTCTGCTTTTGGTATCAGTGTGATATTTGCTTTGTAGAAACTGTTCGGAAGTGTTTTTGATATTTCAATTTCGTGGAAAAGCTTAAAGAGGATTGGGAGTAAGTCCTCTTTAAAGATTTGGAAGAATTCACTAGTGAATCCATCCGGGCCAGGACTTTTGTGCTTAGGGAGACTTTTTATTACCATTTCAATTTCCTTGATGGTGATAGGTCTGTTCAGGTATTCCAGGTCTTCTTGGTTCAGCCTTGGGAGTCTGTAGGAGTCTAGGAATTTATCCATTTCCTCGAGGTTTTGATGTTCCGTGGCATAAAGCTTCTCAAAGTACTCCCTGAGGATCCTCTGAATTTCTGTGGTTTCTGTTGTAATGACCCCATTTTCATTTCTGATTCGGTTTATTAGGGTTTTCTCTCTCCCTTTCTTTGTGAGTTTTGCTAGAGGCTTATCAATCTTGTTAATTTTCTCGAAGAACCAGCTCTTGGTTTCATTGATCTTTCGGATTGTTTTTTGGGTTTCCATCCTGTTAATCTCTGCTCTGAGTTTTATTATTTCCTTTCTCCTGTTCGGGTTGTGCTCCTTTTTTTGGTCCTTCTCCAAGCTCTTAAGCTGTGAGGTTGGGTTACTTATGTGTGCTCGCTCCTCCTTCCTGAGGAATGCTTGTAGAGCTATAAACTTTCCTCTTAACACAGCTTTTGCTGTGTCCCATAAGTTTTGGTAACTCGTGTTCTAATTTTCATTCGTTTCTAGGAATCTTTTGATTTCCTCTTTGATTTCGTTGTTCAATAGAATTTTGAAGGAGCATCATCTCCTGCCCGACCCACATGCCCTCAGCACTGAGCACTCCAGGGTAGGGCGCGGGCACACACAGCAGCAGGGCAGTGCCAGCTGGTACCTGAGCCCTGTGGCCGCCTCATCCCGGGCGTGTCTAGGAGTCCGCGTGGTGACATACACATCTCTGTCCCTGGAGAGCTCATTGTCGTCACTGTTTAATTTCCAGGTGTTTGGTTTAGTTTTCTGTTTTTGTGTGTGATTTACTTCTAATTTCAGCGCATTATGGTCTGAGAAGATTGTTGATACAATCTCTATCTTCTTAATTTTATGGACGCATGTTCTGTGGCTCAGCATGTGGTCTATCTTGGAGAATGTTCCATGTACGCTTGAGAAGAATGTGTATTCAGCTTTTTGTGGATGAAGTGTCCTGTATATATCTATTAAGTCCCTTTCTTCCATTGTTTCCCTCAGATGAAGTATGTCCTTGCTAAGCTTGAGTCTGGTTGATCTATCAAGAGGTGACAAAGCGGTGTTGAAGTCTCCCACTAGTATTGTGTTGCTATTGATGTCTTTTTCCAAATCTATGAGTAGTTGTTTTAAGTACTTTGCTGGTCTCTCATTAGGTGCATATACATTTATTATTGTAAGTTCTTCCTGTTGTACAGATCCTTTGATCAATAAGAAATGGCCTTCACTGTCTCTTATGACCTTCCTCACTCTGAAATCAATGTGGTCTGATATTAGGATGGCTATCCCAGCTTTTTTATGGGAGCTGTTTGCCTGTAGGATTGTTTTTCCAGCCTTTGACTCTGAGTCTGTGTTTGCTTTGACTATTGAGATGTGTTTCTTGCAGGCAGCAGAATGTTGGGTTCAATTTTCTAATCCATCCTGCCACTCTATGTCTTTTAATTGGTGCGTTTAGCCCATTGACATTGAGAGAGATTATTGTTATGGGATTTTGTCCCATTGTTCTGTTGAAATTTGGTGTATTTGAGGGGCCTTTCTTGCCTTAAAGTAGCCCATTTAGTTGTTCTTGTAACCACGGTTTTGAGTCTATGAAGTTCCTGAGCTCTTGTTTGTCTGTGAAACTGTGTGTTGTTCCTTCTATTATGAATGAGAGTCTCGCTGGGTAAAGTATTTTTGGGGAGGCATTTATTTCATTGAGTTTTTTCACTATGTCCCACCACTGTTTTCGGGCCATGAGGGTTTCATCAGAAAAATCAGCTGTGAATTTTAAGGATGCTCCTTTGTAAGAGATTTCTTTCTTCGATCTTGCTGCTTTCAGAATTTTGTCTCTGTCTAAGGTTTTGGTCACTTCGATCAGAATGTGTCTTGGGGTGTTTTTATTCGGATTTCTTCTAGCTGGTACCCTTCGGGCCTCCTGAATATGGTCACAAGTTTTCTTCAGCTCTGGAAACGTTGTAACAATGATGTCTTTGACAGTTTCTTCTTCATCAAGGTTTTCTTCCTGTACCTCTGGGACTCCAATTATTCTTATGTTACCCATCTTGGCTTCATCACGATCTTCTCTTGCCATCTGTTCCCGAATTGTGAGTCTCTTTTCCATTTTCTGCTCTTTTCTGGAGAGTCTCTGAACTTCATCTTCGAGCTCACTGATTCTATTCTCAGCAGCTGTTACTCTGCTGCTGAGGCCTTCCACTGAGTTTTTCAATTCGCCTACGAGATTTTTCAGGTCTGACATTTCCGATTGCATTTTCCTCATTTCTGCCTTCAAATCCTCTTGTCTTTTATTGGCATTGCTTTCCATTGTTTCTTTTAGTTCTCTAAGCATCCTAAGTAGCTCTCTTCTGAATTCCTTGTCAGAGAGGTTGTCTAACACTACAATACTGTTGGTGTTATCTGGGCTAGACTCTTCAATAAGAAAGTTTGGTGGGCTTTTGCGTTGCTTTACCATTGTGAGAAGTGTGGTTTAGTCCTTCATGTTCACTGTTACTATTCTGCTTGATATGCAGTGTGAGTTAAGATAGGCTTATGAGTTATTGGCTACTGTGTTTCTAGTGACTGAGCTAAACTAGAGAAGTTTCCATCTAAGAAGGTAGCTTATGGTTCCTATGGCATATGTAGTGGGAAAATATTTCGCGGCCGCATTAGCGGCCACGGCTCCGGAAAGAGTCCCTGGCACTGAGCGAGGAGTTGGGAACGTCTACAGTTGGAATGAGGAGCCATTCAGCTTGGTTGCCCAGAGCTGGGCCTCCGTGCCAGTCCCGCGCAGATCAGGGGAGAAAACCGGCTTTCTAGGAGATGGAGCTAGCTGTGCATGCGCAGAGAGGGTCCCAGGTCCTTGGGGGCGGGCTGTACCTGGTTCGAGTTCACAATTTTTTATTGAATCACCATGAGATACAGTGACAAAACTTCCATGTTTGAGTTTCAGTCATAAAATATTGGACACCCATCCTTCCACCAGCGCACGTTGTCCACAACCAATGTCCCCAGTATTACCCTCCTCCACAAGTCTTCCCCTGTCTCTATGCAGAAAATTTCCCCCCATACTCTCTCTCCACTTTGGGGCATGAGAGGCTATCAAGTTTGGTCCTTTATCTACTTTTAGCATACATCTCCCATCCCAAAGTTCACGTTCTTAAAAGTCTAGTGGTACCTACACTCTGAATTCAAGCAGACCCTACTTTTACTTTTACTTTTATTTTCAATTTTATCCATCTTACAGAGTGGGAAAAAAGGCTCAAGCAAATCTCAGACCTCAGATAACCTGTATTATTCACAATAGAGGAAAAAGTGGAAGTAATGCAATTACCTATCAACTAATTAGTGGATAAATAAGATTCAATCTATTCATACAATGGAATACTAATCAGACAGATTAATACTAATCAGACAGATTAATACTAATCAGACAAGAAAGGTATGAAGTAGTGATCATTCCTATAAAATGGATCGACTTTGGAAACATTATTTTCCAAATCTGTTTTTTCACGTAAGAAGTAAATTATTCAGTATTTGTCATTTTCCCTGTGAAGGTGCAGGGTATTGTGCACTTTGATAGTAGTTGTGGGTAGTAGTAGTTTATGGTATTGGTGCACAATTATAGCACATGCCATAAACTTTAACACTATTATAGGCATGATGCTTGAACTATAATTAAGTTAATAAAATATTAATATAAAAAATAAAATGGAAAAGGAAGACTCTAAGGAGGTGGTGGGGGAATTTTGGGACAATGGTGGAGGAATCTTGTAACATTGGTAGCAGTCTTGGTGTAGCAACCTACAGTAGTACACAAATAACTTCAATACTATTGTAAACTATGATACCTCAGTAAAAAAAAAACAAAGCTCCCATATCCCCATCCCCCAAAAGAAGCAAGTCAAAGCAACATTGATGGTTTGATATCATTTATACAAAATGTTCACAATTGGTCAATTCACCTATCACAAGAAAAGCTGATTAGTGGTTATTGAAGGGTGGGAGTCAGAAAGATTGGGGAGTGTCAGCTAAGATATGTAGAATTTTTTCAGGATGATGAAAATATTTGAAAATTGATTCTGGCGATGATTGCACAACTCTGAAAATATTCAAAAGCCACTGGAGTTTTACACTTTTTAAGTGGATAAGCCTGTAGAATTTGAATTATATCACAATAAACCCTTTTTAAAAATTTCCTTGTGTGGCAGAGGGTATAAATCACAGAAGCAAGAATACTTTTTAAAACTTCAGAGTTCATTTTAACTTCAGTTTATCTAAAGTGGTTAACAATACATAAGCCGTCAGTAATCTACACTAATAGTTTTCTACAATTATCTAAACGTTAAAGTTGAAATATCAGATGTGTGAAAATAACCTCTCTCTAATTGTTATATGCAGCTTTGTTAGAGAGAGCCAAACAAATCACATTTAAGGCTACAAATCATTGCATAGTCACTGTTTCACGGAACCAAAGTTCCCGGTTTAGTTGACTAAGTTGAGCCTCTTTAAAATTATTCTGCATCATGGTTTATATAATATAAATATTTTTAGTTTAAACTGTTATTTTTTTCTTAATGGGAGCTAGTAAATAATTGGGAAGCTAGTTGAACAGTAGGGCACTTATCTTGCATATGTGAAGTCTGGGTTTGATACTTAACCCCACAAAAATAAATGAATTCATAAATAAATGTAAGCTATTTTTCATTTCATATTTAATTTCTTAAAGAAATATTTAAATTTTTCCCAACAGTTGCTTAAAAAAAACTGCTACTAAAACAAGGATCCAATCTGGATGGACTATATGGTCAGGAAACGCTCCTATAAGAGAATGATGTTAAATTGTGATCTATTAATAGGCAAAAAGGAAAAAGCATATCAGGCGTAGGGAATTGAGTGTAAAAAAACCTTAGAACATAAGGGACCCTTGAATAAGTTGAAGGTTGTGGTTATATTAGAAGTGATGAATCATTCAGGTAATTTGTCTGATGGTTAGTTTTGGATATAGGGTAGAGATGTCAAAAAATAGACGTTTGAAATAGAAATAATGAACAAGAAATAAGAATTGAGACTATGGGGATGCCCATAATTAAGCTGCAGAAGCTGTTAGGAAAGATGAAGTCATGAAACTTGCTTGTAAATGGATGGTCATGGAGGGTATCAGGTGAAATGAGTCAGAAATAGAATGACTGCACTCATTTGTGGAATATAAAATAACATAATATGAAACTGACACCCAACAACAATAGACATAAGGGCCAGGAATATTGCTCCATAGTTGGAAGCTTGCCTCATGAGCTGGGGGAGAAGGTAGCTGGAATAGAGAAGGGATCACCAAGTCAATTAGGGGTTGGAGGGATCGTTTGTGATGGGAGATGTGTGCTGAAAGTAGATAAAGGCCCAAACTTGATAGTCTCCCAATATCTATATTGCAAACCACAATGCCCAAAAGTACATAAAGAGTATGGGGGAAATTATCTACCACAGAGTTAGGATGAGGAGGGTGGATACTGGGGACATCGTTGGTGGAAAATGTGCACTGGTGGAGGGATGGGTGTTCGATCATTGTGTGACTGAAACTCAAAAATGAAAGTTTCGTAACTGTCATGGGGATTCAATAAAAACAAAAAACAAAACTAAACTAAATAAGTAAAAGAAAATTGAATGTGAAAAAAGAAAGCTGTAGAAGAGGAGCTGTTGCATGAACAATTTAATAGGTAAGAAGAAAATCAGTAAAAACAAAGTTGCAGCAATAGCAAGGAATCATTTGAAGATTAAGCAGACGATAAACTTTCTCAAAATCTGAAGGAGAATAAATATCTGAACTGACCTGACGTTTATCAGTTAAAGCTAACTCTCACTCCTATAGTCAGAATTGGGGGAAATAGCTGCAAATAAGAAACCCAGTGCTAGGACCTGATAGTACAGCAGTTAGGGTACTAGCCCTGTTCTTGGTTAACCTGGCACTTCAAATGGAGCCCCAAGTGCTGCCAGGAGTGGTCCTTCAGTGAAGGGTCAGAGGTAAACTCTGTTCAGTGCCAAGTGTAAACCCAAAGCCCAAAATAAATAAAGAAAAAAATAAGAAAAGAGAAGAGGGGCCGAAGCTATAGTACAGTGGCTAAGGCATTTGCTTTGCACACAGCAGGCCTGGGTTGGATCGCTGGCATCCTTTCTGGTCCACCAGACACAACCAGGAGTAATTCCTGAGAGCAGAGCCAAGAGCAACCCCTGAACATTGCCAGGTGTGACGCAAAAACAAAAAAAGAAAAGATAAAGAGGGAAAAAAAAACCAACACTGGTCTGAGTGTCCTACTAGGTAGGCATAATTAAGGAGTGTCCTACTTTCTTCGAACACTCTTGAACTTATTCGCCAACGTGGCGTGGCACGTGCCTCAGGCAACCACAAGCAAACATCCGAACTGGCAAAACAGTGCAGAAAAGCCATCAAGGATGACCTCAAAAACAGGAGAGCAGCAGTACTGGTAGATGCAGCAGAAGCTGGGAAAAACATTCGTAATGCCCGCCTGTCCTTCACCAACTACAAAACCAAGATGACTGCCCTCCGACATCATGATGGATCTATCACATCTTCCAGAAGGGCAATGGAGAAGATTATTCATGAATTCTACTCAGATCTCTTTAATAGCCACATCCACTTGCCCACATACCACATACCACATGATGGATATGTCGTTCCCAATGTTCTCCCTTCCGAAATCCAACATGCCATCTCGTCGGTAAAGAAACAAAAAGCACCTGGCCCAGACAAGATCAGACCTGAACACCTGAAGAACTTACCATCAGTACTCATCAATACATTAGCTCGACTCTTCACACGCTACCTGTCTGAATGCAAGGTTCCATCCCAATGGAAAACCAGCAAGACTGTACTACTATACAAGAAAGGAGACATCCACGACATTGGCAACTATCGCCCAATCTGCCTATTGTCTGTCATCTACAAACTATTCACTCAAGTCATCCTGAATAGGATTAGCAGAACACTAGATGAAGGACAACCATGTGAACAAGCTGGATTCCGAAAAGGATTCAGTACCATCGACCATATCCACACAATAACCAAGCTCATTGAGGTATCTCGGGAGTTCAAGATGCCGCTCTGTCTAACGTTCATTGATTTAAAGAAGGCCTTTGATTCTGTTGAGACGGAAGCGGTCATGGAAGCCCTAGCCAATCAGGGCGTACAAACTCAATACATCAGGATCCTTCGTGAGCTCTATTGCGGATTCACTACCAAGATCTCACCATTCTACAAAGAAGTAATCATCCATATCAAGAGAGGGGTTCGGCAGGGTGATACCATTTCACCAAAACTCTTCAGTGCCACCCTCGAGAACATCATGCGACGACTAGAATGGGAAAACATGGGAGTGAAGATAGATGGTCGGCAACTACACCACCTCCGCTTTGCTGATGACATCGTTCTAATAACACCAAACATCAGCCAAGCGGCACAAATGCTTGCGGACTTTGACCGTGAATGTGGAAAGGTTGGACTACAGCTGAATCTTACGAAGACAATGTTTATGAGAAACAGCCTTGTTCCTGATGCTCCATTCGCTCTCAACGGAACCACCATCTCCGAATGCAACAGTTATATATACTTAGGTCGAGAAATCAACATGATGAATGACCTGGCACCTGAGTTACGCAGGAGGAAGAGAGCGGCTTGGAATGCCTTCAAGAGCATTGAAGAAATAACTAAAAGGACAAAGAACCTCCAACTACGAGCACATCTCTTTGATTCCACTATTCTTCCTGCATTAACATATGCCTCAGAGACCTGGACCCTACGAAAACAGGATGAGAACACTATTCGGGTCTCTCAAAGAGGAATCGAAAGAACTATGCTTGGAATATCACGATTCACTCAAATGAGAGATAGAATCCGGAGTTCTGATCTTCGTCAACGCTCAAGAATCAGAGACGCTGTCTCATTTGCCAAGACATCAAAAATCAGATGGGCTGGACATGTAATGAGGTTTACAGACAACCGCTGGACTAGAGCCATTACTGATTGGATTCCACGAGACATCAAAAGATCACGTGGACGCCCACCTATAAGATGGTCAGACTTCTTCGTCAAGACCCTAAATGATCGGTTTGAGGCTCTACATGTTCCTAAAACGAACAGATACCATTGGGCTACGCTAGCACGCAACCGGGATGAATGGAGACGTTACTGGCACCCGCTCGAAAAAAATCGATGAATAATGGGGATTAAGTGATTAAGTGAAGTCCTACTTGTAGACCTGCTTCCTCATACTAGCGAATGTTTACAGTGGTATATACTCTATTTTTTTTTAATTTCAACTGAAACTTCTCTTTTGCAGACAAATTTCCCCAAAAATTCAGAGTTATTTTGGATAATGGAACCAGGTTTCTCTTAGCATTTTTATTGAACTCAAATGAAAACAAAGCTATTAGGATCCAGGGGTTTATTTTTCCATTTATTGTTTCTTACAATGAGCTTTAGCACTGAAACTCATTTAACATTGAGCAAACAAAATTGAGTTTCTTACAAATTTTCAGCGGCTTTTCTCTACATTCTTTTATTCATTTATTTATCTTTGCATCAACAATTACTGAACCTTACCATATGTAAAGTGGAAGACTTCGCTTGGGTTTAGAACTCCAGACTTCCCTATTGAGTTCAGTATTTTCAAAAACAAATATTCTTCTCATTCAGAGAAAATGGCATGGTGGCCTTTGTTTGCTTCAACAGCTTTTTAAAAATGAATAATAATTTTTAAAACAACACCATAAAATTAGGCTTTACAACTGATGTTGAAGCTAAGACGAAGGAAAATCACAATGAAACTAATAAATGTCAACCTTTTGAACGTTGAATTAACTTCCCATCACTTCCATTATGAATTGTCATGTGTTTAATGACTTCAGTGGGTACAGGTTGTTCTTCTACAGTTTAAGAGGTTCAAAGTCAGGTTGCTAAGCTAACATAAGGTTTTGGGCAAAGGCGGTTCCTTCTGGGGACTCTAGGATAAAATACATTCTTTAGCCTTTTCTGCCTTTTGGAAGCTGCCATATTCCTTGAATTACAGATTCCTCCTCTTATCTCTCGAACCACTGCTTTCATAAAAAGTAAGACCACCTGTTCTACTTTCTCCTTTAATATCCTTGACTCATTCCTATAAGGACCCTTGTGGTTACATTTAGGACTCACTCATATAATGCAAGATAATCTTTCTACCTTGAGATCTTTAAACTAATTATATTTTCAAGCCACATTTGCTGTCTGAAGTAATATTCACAGATTCCAGGAATTAGAATGTGGCTATCTTTGTGAGCTGGGGACATCATTCAATTGAACATAGATGAATAAAGCTTGATTAATTTATGCTAAGAATCAAATTTTTAAACCCAACAAGGATAGTGTCTAATCCAAACCCTGCAACCATGTTCTATTATCTGTTGGTTAGAGCTGTTTGGACCAGGCAATACCACACTATTCAATAAACTTGTAAACGGTCACGATCATGGTCACAATCCTCCCGTTGTTCATCGATTTGTTCGAGTGGGCCCAGTAATGTCTCCATCGTGAGACCTGTTACTGTGTTTGGCATATCAAATACATCACGCAGAGCTTGCCAGGCTCTGCCCTGCGGGCGAGATACTCTCGGTAGCTTGCCGGGCTCTTTGAGAGGGGCGGAGGAATCGAACTTGGGTCGGCCATGTTGGCCACTTGTAAGGCAAAAACTTGTAAATATGCCAGCAAAGCCTCACTGGCATTACACAGTTCCTTTCAGGGTGATTTTAAGCACAATTTAATTATCCCAGTTCTATTTTATCAATATTTTCACCTCAAGATTTACTTATGTTGTTTACACAATTTAAAAATATTTAGAAAAGTTTTGTCAACCATTAAAACTTGTCAATCATGCCTTCCTGACAAGAACAGTTTAAAGAGAACCCAATGGGAAATTTGAAGTCAAGATTAATACACCATTCATTTGTATAAGCAAACTCAATAGTTCATTTATCAGCTCCCACTAACTTGCATTAAGTGTCTCTCCAGCTTGTAAATCATTCTTATTAAACCAAAGGCATTTTAGTGGCAAAATGAGTACTCTAGCCAGGGAGATAAATCACCCCAATGCTTATAAACCAGAGGAGTCTGAATCACCTCCACTCTAAAATTGACTTAAAATCCTTTATTGTTAGTTCCATATAACTTTTTCTTCACAACATATAGTTTATTTCACATCACTAATTTGAACTAATGTGAAATAGCCATAATAAAATTTATTAATTTTTTAATTAAAAAGTCTTCTTCAATGTATTTCCATTCTCCATCCTCCACTAAGCAAAATTTTATGCAAAAGGGCCACTGCTAAACTGCACTGCAGTTTTTTTTAAAGCTAAGGTTTTTTGCCTTTTCTTATTTTAAGTTTCCAAGTGTTTCTTGGCTTACTCAGGCCATCGTGATGTGTGGCACAAGACAAAAAGGTGCCATGATTTTTTATAAAGATCCTAACTGCTATGGCCAAGCCTTGGAACCACATTCTAAATTATCCTTTGTCCTTTGTATGCATCCACTGTGCCCCATAGTGTCAGATAACCACAGCGAACATTCTGTGGGCAAACATGGCCCCATTCATTCCATTAAGCAGTGAATAATTCATATAGCAAGTTTTACCCTGGGCAAAATACACTGACATCAGGAGGCATTAAACTGGAGTCATTCAAGGAACAAAATGGTTATTCATACTTCCAATGTGAACCATTATATCTTGCCAGTTAAGTAAAGCATGAATTCACTCAATTCATCAGGCATATCACACGAGTCCATAAAAACACAATTGCATGAGCAAGTTTCTTATTTGGAGTATTCGTACCTGAGAACGGAAATGCCAGTCATTGTGTCCAGCAAGTCTAAACTGGTTAGGGCAAGGAGATGTGAAGGGGGAACAAACCACTGTTTCCCTTGAGTCCTTTAAAAGAGAATGATTTCCATTCATTACTTTGTTTGATCTTGTTCCTAATCCCCCTCCCTTTCTTATTTTGCCAGCCACTCATAACTAAAAGAATGGCTCACGGGAAGATGGGGTCTCCCTACAGCAACTTACCTGTGCCTACAAATGATGGACCTGGATATATTTGTAATTTGTTGGCTATTGCTGACATCGTGTCCACAGTGTGCTTTTTAAAAGCAATACATGAATGGTAGCCACATGTGCCATTTGGGATTAATTTCTCTGAGCCAAAAACACAGTGTATTTGATGATTCTTGAAACAGAGCTTCCCTTTGACCTCCAGTCTAACTCTGGCTCCAGATATGAACTATCTCCCACAGACACCTAACATAGCCAGAACTCTCCTCCTAAATGGGTCTTGGAGGGGTATAAAAATTTCTCCAAATGATAGGGAAAGAAAATGGAGGTTTCTAATCTACACACACACACACACACACACACACACACACACGCAGGACACATACTCACATTTTTCCAAACAACTTCCTCCTATCAGCTGAATCAGCCTTTCTTCTTAAGTAGGAAAAAAGACCCTTGGATCCATTTTTTCAGCACCTGCAATAAGAACTTTTATTGTGAACCCCAGATTTTCCATCATGTTTAAGAAATCAGACTAAAGAAATCTGGGTAAGGGTGCAAGGGAAGGGGAGATTAAAAGAGAGGCAGCTAAATACATGTAATAGTGAGATAATCAATGAAAATGCAGGCAAAAACTGTCATTAATGAGGTGCTTTAACAGCATCATGATATCCTTATTCATAAAACTTAGGTATCAGGTAAACAGTAAGCCCTTTGAATAAAAGAAAGGGGGCATTTGAAAACACGAGGTATGAAAAAGTAGGATGAGAAGATCCACTCTATTGATTCAAATTAGCTTACTGAGTCTGTGTTAATACATACGTATTTTACAAATGAACTACAGAGTCACTCAGGACTGGACTTGACCTTTAACTATTGAAAGTCTGTGCTTTCAACTGCACTTAATGCTGGAAGATTATTACCATCTTTTTCTAGGGGGAGAAAAAGAATAAGGTGTCAAATAAAGTACTCAAAGTTTATACTAAATCTATCTTTCTATGTACTCCTCCTGCTCTTTACTTGCACAAATCTTTTAGTTCCAGGTCTTTCACCATGCCTTGAAACTGCCAGGTGACAGTCAGAAGAACTCACAATCTAAAGTGATATGTATGCACAATAGAAATGAGTAAATGAATTTTTCCCAGAAACCTCTGATACACAACATGAAAATCACTGTCATTGTCAAAAATGTTTAGTTAAAAAAATCACTATAGTGTTCTTTCTTATATGGCTTGAAAGACACATCAAAAGCAAAGTTTATTACTGAACACTTTCCAAGCAATTTCCTTTCTCCTTCTGTTGCTCCTATCCTTTTGTCCTATGCTGAAAAGAGAGAAAAGGTGAAATGGAAGAGTTCATTTATTTTATTTTAGCATATAAATGATTTCAATCTAGACTTTTATTTTAGGTATATAAATGATTTCAATCTAGACTTAAGTATAAAATTTAGCATAGTCAAGGAAAAAAGATGAGTTACAAAGATATTATTTACCACCATGTCATATATCAAAATTCTGGAATACAGGATATGACAGAGCAGAGGTGGACAGAGGGAGAACCATTGTGACTGATTGAATGATTGAATTCTACCCTGGAGTCTGTATTAATATGCGAGGTCAAGAAATACTGGATGTGAGAGGATATATTATAACATTACAAAATATAAGCTTGAGGACAGAAGGTGACTCAGTGGATAAAGCTCCTGCTTTGCAAATATGAGTCCCTGAGTTCTATATGCAGGTTTGATTCTGGTAGCTCTTCCTGTCTATTGGTACTGTGGGTTGTGATCTCCTGTCCCAGAGTGATTTCTAATCACGCTGCAGTCAAATATGTGTGTTTCAAATATTGCCACCAAAGAGTGTGACTCCCAGCAAGCACTGCAACAGAGCCAGGAGTGGGACCCTCTGGGGCATGTATGTTTGAGTACCATCACTCAGATGCACAATCCCCAGTGAGCTGCGCAACCAAATGTGTCACCCCTAGTCATTATAACATTAACAGAGGAAAGGGAAGAGGTCAAAATAAACAATGTAAATTTGAGCAGTAACCACAAATTACATAACATAGTATTGTTTTGGGGCTGGAGCAATAGCACAGAGGTAGGGCTTGAGCACAGCCAGCCCGGCCCAGCCGGGTTCAATTCCTCCGCCCCTCACGAAGAGCCCGGCAAACTGCTGAGAGTATCTCCCCCGCCCGGCAAAGCCTGGCAAGCTACTCGTGATGTATTCGATATGCCAAACACAGTAACAAGTCTCAAAAAGGAGACGTTACTGGGCCTACTCGTGCAAATCGATGAACAACTGGGAGGACAGTGCTTGTTTTGCTCAGTATTGTTTTAGTATGAAGTACCTGATTTTGATCGCTACTATGCATATGTAAAAGCACTGCACTGTAGCACTGTCCTCCCATTGTTTGTTGTTCATGGATTTGCTCGAGTGAGCACCAGTAACGGCTCCATTGTGAGATTAGTTATTGTTTTTAGCATTTTGAATATGTCACGGATAGCTTTCCAGGCTCTGCCGTGTGAGCGGGATACTCTTGGTAGCTTGCCGGGCTCTCCAAAAGGGATGGAGTAATCGAACCTGGGTTGGCAGCGTGCAAGGCAAACACCCTACCTGATATGTGCTGTGCTACCGCTCCAGTCCATATGTAAAAGAAGTTCATAATTTTCTTTTTAGTTCTTAAAAGAATCTACTCTAGAGTAACTAAGGGTAAGGAGCAAGATGTTTCTAACTTACGATAGCATGAGCGAAAATCATAAAGCAAAGAAGGAAAATGGATGAATCTAGGGAAAGAGTATATAAAAATTTCCAGCAAAAAATTTTATGGATTTTCTGCAAGGTAAAGCACAAATCAAAATACTTAGAAGTAACAAGGGACATAGTTCAAGGTATAAACATATGCTGAGTATGTGAGAGGCCCTGAGTTTGACCCTCCTTAGAACTTCCTGGTGCGGTCCTAGGGTCCTCTAACCATCACTAGTAGTCTAGTGATTCTAAAAAAGAATTAGAAGTAATAATAGTCATAGAATTATTTTTAGGGTTTTTTCCCATAGAATTAGTTTTAGGATCTCTGGGGGAAAAAGAATATCATTAAGTTGAGAAACAGCTTTAGACATTTTCCTGACAAATCAGTTCATTTAGAGATGGAGAAATGGAGGTCAAGTATGGGTGTAAGCACCAATTAAATCACTATAAGATATACTTGGGAACAATGCCAAGCATCTTGGAATTCCTAATCAACCATCCTCATCAGACTACTACTTCTTCCTCTCATACTTTTTCTTGATTACTTTATATCCTATTTCATAACCTTCCTTTTCCAACTTTCTTCAAGTCATTTTTGTACACTTCTCTGAAAGTGTGTCTTTTGCAAAAGTACACTAATAGATATTAACTAAAGAAGTCCAAACCCAAATAACCTTGGTAAATACAGGGTCAAACGTGTGAAACAGGCTTTCCAAAGACTATGAAGTGCTGAAGTATACAATATAGGTTAGCAGGCAAAATAATACATGGTATTTCCAAACATGGTTGAACTGGGTACCCTTTTCTCGTCTCTTTTCTTTCCTTTCCTTCCCTTCCCTTTCCTTTTTTTCTTTTCTTTTCTTTTCTTTTCATTTCTCTTTTCTTTTCTCTTCTTTACTTTCCTTTTCATTTCTTTTAAAGAAATGAAAGGAAATGAAAGGGCTGGAGTGATAGCACAGTGGGTAGGGCGTTCGCCTTACAAGCGGCCAACATGGCTGATCCGAGTTCGATTCCTCCGCCCCTCTCGGAGAGCCCGGCAAGCTCCCGAGAGTATCTCGCCCGCACGGCAGAGCCTGGCAAGCTACGTGTGACGTATTCAATATGCCAAACACAGTAACAACAAGTCTCATGATGGAGACGTTACTGGGCCCGCTCGAGCAAATCGATGAACAACGGGAGGACAGTGACCGATACTCTCCATGTTAATCCACTGATATGAAAATTTCATGACTTTATTTTTTCTGGGCTGGAGCAATAGCACAGCGGTAGGGCATTTGCCTTACAAGTGGCCACCATGGCTCACCCGAGTTCGATTCCTCCGCCCCTCTCGGAGAGCCCGGCAAGCTACCAAGAGTATCTCGCCCACACAGCAGAGCCTGGCAAGCTCCCCGTGACGTATTCGATATGCCAGACACAGTAACAACAAAGTCTCCAATGGAGACGTTACTGGGCCCGCTCAAGCAAATCGACGATCAACGGGAGGGCCTTTACCTTTACCTTTACCTTTTCATTTCTTTTATTTTTTCCTTTCTTTTTTTTTCTTTTCTCTGTTCTTTCCTTTTATTTTCTTCTCCTTTTTGTCAGAATCTTAGAAGTTATACATTTTGACAAATTTTGGGAAAGCTAGTATGGAAAAGCAAATGAATCTTGGCCAAGTGCTGCATTATAAATGTCTTATTGATGCTTTTTCTCCATGAACATGATGAAACCCATAGGTCCCAGATTATAGGGTCTTCTTATGTGGTATTGTTAAAGGAGGGATAGAGCACAGGGTTAAGTTCAAATTTTTCTTTGCCAAAATTTACACAGGAAAACTTCGACAACAAGAAAAAAATTTTCAGCCTGTTTGTTCATTTGTAAAAAAAAAATCTATATTGCAGATTGCTTTTTGTGACTTTATATATTTTATTTGTGAATGTAATTTACAAATTATTGCTCATAGCTTAAATATATAAGGTAACATATAACACTGAACTAAATTACTTTTTTCCTAGAGGGTGTGATCTAGGGAAAAAAGGAAACAACATAATGACACGGACTCTGAGCAGACATTGCATAGATGATGACACTGTACCAAAACACTGGCTTGGAGAGAATAAAATATACAATTCCAGGTACTATCATACTGAATAAACTATCTAAGTCCTTTTTAAAATAAAAAAAATCAGGGGTTAGAATTGACAGATGCACAGAGGTAAGACATCATCAGAAAAATACAAGGATTTGATCTTAGTTTCTCATTTTTGGCCAAGAGTACTAATTCCCCTTCTCTATCAGCTCTATCTGCTTTTTTACATGAGATATAGCTAAAAGGCCTCAACCACCCAAAAGCATCTCCTTCTCACCTCTTCCAGTGTGCATTCCTTGCATTCAGGTCAGATCAGAGGGAATTCCATCCTCCTATTGCTCAGGACAGAGTCTCAACTTTTTAAAGCAATAGTGGACTCCATTTGCCTTTTACCCACCAAAGTCATTATTTGTTTCGTTGTGCCCATCTCAGTCAACACATCATAAAATGATACAACTCACTTCCATGATGATTTTATCTACTAATTTGGCTTGGTTTGGTTTTGGGTCAGACCCGGTGGTTCTCAGGGACCAGCTCACTGCTCTTGGGGAGATTATTTAATTTATTCCTGCTTACAATAGTTCTATGAATTTGACGAGACTGGCAGGGTCATTCTCGTTAAGACAGGAGGATGCATAGTCTCAAAGTAATAATAGTTTATTAATAATATTAGTAGTAATAGTTCCTAAACTCAGGACACAAAACCGAGGTTCAACTCCAGTGATCCTTGGTCCCACATGCCAGGTTGTCACTCACACCTTCCGTTCTAGCATTCTACCCTGAGATCATCCTTAACAGCACTAGTCTTTCACTTTAGTGGGGAAAACTAGTGGATGATCTAGAGTGGAAATCTTAAATAAGCCTCAAATATCTCTCTACCTGGATACTTGGATGTTCAAGTTGTGCTACTAATTAATCATCAGTTCAGTTGCCTTCTTAAAAATCCTATTTTATCATGCAAATCTCCAGTAAAGCCACACCTTGAACAAACCAAAAGAAGATAAAGGGAAACTTCAAGTGGCACTCTCCTGTGCACGAACCAGAACCCCACAGACTTGAAGGGAAGGAAGTGTTGAAGTGGGAGGCAAATGCAGAGCGACCAGGACCAGATCCTTTCCCCAGGTCAGCATGGAGAAGGCCTGCAATTAGTCAGCCTTGTGCCCTGGATGAGTTTGGCTGCAGAACTCCTTGAAGGTGCTGCTTCTCTGAGGTTCAGGAAGTGTTCGTTGCACATGTGAACTGCAGAGGGGCTGGGAGGCTTTATATTAAAACCCAGGATTCTGCAGAACCCAGAAGGCCACAAGCCGAGGAGAGGAAGTGGTGGAAACAATTAAGAAATCTAAGCAGAAACGGTTGCCGGAGAGAGGGCCACAACTGTGTTTTTGACCACATCCGAAATTTGCTTCAAATTGTTATGCAGGACAGTAATTGTCTCCTGGGAGGGCAAGAGGCAAGCTGGGCCAGGCTGTGGCCTCTAATAGGTTTCAACAGCAAAGCACCCTCATAAATAGTGCATATTGTGAAACCAGAGTTTTCTCCTTTTCCAGTAGACCTCTCCCAACCCTCCTCCTCTAATTAAAGAAACGTGGCTTACCAAGAAACAAATACCTCTTTTCATAAGGCATTAGTATGGATTAAAGGGAGGGGAAAAGACAAAGACTTCTAGCTGAAGTAGTGAGTGTTTATTAAGCCATTCAAGCAGAGACAGTGATTGATCGATGGTTCTGTTTCTGATCATTGCCACTATTTAGTGATTCCCCAGCATCACATCTTGGCATGTGATAGACAAATATTGCCATGAGGACCAGAACTAACGTAGAATCGGAATGCATCAGGACTTAGTCTGGGGCAAACCTTTGTTCATGTTAGTCTGGTTGCTCACCAGCACTGATTTGTTACCTGTACCAACTGCTTTAAAAATGTTCACACTGCATTTTCTTATGCCATCTGGTGGATTTTAAGGGAATTTGCAGAAAAATCCCCAAAACAGTTACATTAAAGTGTCGGAATATTTTTTATTTCTGGAGTTCAAAATCATGCTGATATTTTTAAAGCCTTATTTTCTAATCAAAGACTTGCTTTTCTTATCTCTATTTTGATTGTTTAAAAAAGTCACTTGTACTTATGAATACATAAACCAAGCACATATACACATGGAATAAAATTCAAACTGATGAAAACAAACTCTTTTGAGATTGCCTGTTTCCTATTCTTGAAGATAACCACTTCTACCTATTCAGAAACGCAGCACACTACTTTAGCATGACTTAGCATACTGATATATTTTGATTTTCCCTGACCAATTAAGACACTTACAAAGACTTCCCTTTCAGCATATATCATTATTTCATTGCTACATAATGTTCTTTTGTATGTTGAGTGCTATTTAACCCATCCTTCATTTCTTTTTAAAAAAGTAACTTATTTTTAATATGAAGCCAGATATTCACAATACTATTCACGGTAGGGCTTCATGCATAAAGAGTTCCAACATCACATACTGAGTGTCCCAGAGTGTCCCAGTATCCTCTCTGACACTCTCAGGTCCCAATAACCTACCCTCACAACTTCTAAGATCGTCCCACCTTTGGTAACTCAGTTCTCTAGACTGGGTCTCAGGTCTTTGACCGTTTGTTATTTCCATACTGTGGTTAATTATATTACTCTTATGAGAGAGATTTTTTTTTCTTTTTGGGTCACACTGGGCGATGCTCAGGGGTTACTCCTGGCTCTGCACTCAGGAATTACTCCTGGCGGTGCTCGGAGGACCATGTGGGATGCTGGGAATCGAACCAGGGTTGGTTGCATGCAAGGCAAACACCACTGTGCTATCGCTCCAGCCCCTCATTTTTTTTTAAGGTTTTAAAAGTTTATTTTTTCATGTATGTATTTTTACCTATAGCTATTCAGTTTTACCAACACCATTAAATCAAATATTTTTCTTTTTTTTCCAATTTTTTTTATTAGTGAATCACTGTGAGGTGATTACAAACAGTGCTTGCAAAGTTTAGTGCTTGTGTTTCAAACAATGATTGGCACTCTCCACCAGTGCCCATTTTCCACCACCAGTGGTCCCAGCATTCTCCCACCCCCCCCACCCCCGTCCCCTCCACCTGAGAAAGATCATTCTTATCTGTTCCTCTCCTAATTGATTCCATTCAATATGGTACATTCTAGTTCAGTGCACATAGTGGTAAATTGTACATTTTATCTTTACAATATTGAGTAGTATTCTACTGTGTGTGTACAATAAAGTCATTTGTTCTCAGTAACTAGTTCCTTTCTCATAAATACTTAGTGTTTGATTTATATAGTCTAGCGTGTTCCAGTGAAAGTACATTTGTAGAGTAAGCCCTGAATGTTGAATTTTCAAATGTTTGTTTTTTTTGTTTTTACATCACATCCACTGTGCTCAGGGATGACTCCTAGCAGTGCTTGGAAGATCATTTGTAGAACCAGGGCATTCAAATCAGAATCAACTATAAAGAAGGCAAGTACCAGAACCCCAGTGTCGTCTTTCTGGCCCCTCATTTTATTTTATTGTTAAATTATTAATCCTTTTATTGAACATTAGAATCAACTTAACTAAATATCTTTGCAAGCCTTTAGATTTTTTGAAATTGAATCACATTTATAAAGTAATGAATAATCATAATCTATATGTGTTTTATTTTATACTTGTTAAAATATTCTTTTAGATCCTTCCCCAGTGCCTTCAAGTTGTCCTCATGTGAGTCTTATATGATTTTGGTATAGATATTTTCCCAGGTGCTTTTGTTTTTATGTCATTATAATAGAATCTTTTATATGTCCTAAGGAGGTTTCAGATATTTAAAAGTTATTGATTATTATGTACCAATTTTGAACCTATCAAGTTATCTCTCTTCTTGTACTAGTTAAATTCAGCTGATTGTACTCAATTTGTTTTTATTCAAACCATCACATCATCTGTAAATATTAATTTCATGCTTCTGTTGGACTTTTTTGGTATAAAGACATTTCAATATGTTAAAAATATTTAACCAATTTAAATATTATTGATTTTAGTTTGTGGCCTTCTCGCCAAGCAATGCTTAGGGTATCCTTCAAGGAGATATTTGACTAACTGGGCCAGTGCTATGGCCCAAGGATGAAGTGACACTCAAGTTCTGATGTGCAAGGGTCCAACCTGTTCAGCCCAGCAGTGGTTGGGGGCAATGATCTATTACCAGCAATGCTCAGGAGGCCATTTGTAATGGAGATGTAATCTGGGTCAGTTACATGCAAGACATGCACCATAATTCCTATACTAAATCTCTGTTCCTTGATTTTAATCCTCAATGACTAATTTGTATCGCTGCCAATGATCATTTCTCACATTCAACTTATTGAACCTCAACAACCAAGGACTTCAGTATCAATGTATGTAAACTGATCATATCATCTTCTATGACTGAGTCTTCTTTGCCTCCAGTTCACAAACTTCGTTGGTTTTCCTCCTACCTCATTATTTGCTTTCAACTCATTTCCTAGTTCCTTCTCATTTTCTTGACCTCTTCAAGTTTAAGAACAGGGGTTTGTTCTTTGAAATCCAAATCCCATAATGATTTCATCTGAATCTTATGGACTTAAAATATTGCTGCAAACAACCCTATCTGAATCTCCAATACAGACCAATACAGACCCAAGCTCATGCATTCAGTTAGCACTCAACATCATCACTCGGGCATTTAACAAACATCCCCCAAGGAATTTACCCCAAGCTGAACTCTTGGTTTTCCTCACTGGCTTCTTACCGTTCCCTCCACTCCCTCCCCACCCAAACATCTGGTGTGTGAGTTCACAAAGTGTGGGGGCTGTGACGTGCACCTTTGGTGGTCAAGAGCTGCCTCCTTGTTCTCCCCGGGCTTCCCCAGCAGAGAGACAAAGAGATGGAGCACCACAGACTGATGGTAAAGATGGCCCCTTTTAATGCAGAGCTACTAGCACACAAATAGCACATCTGAAGGGGTTTGAGGTACAGGACTGCATGTAGGTGTGAATGATCATTTACAGAGGTAAAACATTCAGGCAGAGGCAATTCTCTGGGGGAGATTAATTCAAGGAGGCACTGCCTCCCAGGGACATCTAGATTGCTTTTCTCTTTCCCTTAAGTTATACATATTATACAAATTTACTTCTTATAAATACTTGCAGTTATTCAGATAAGCACAGTAAGAGATATAGATTCCAAAACTTAGCTCTCTGGGCTCTGAGAGCAAACAAGGCTTTTACTATAAATTCGTCTAAGTCCTCAGGTCAGATAAGCTGACACTTCCCCATGGAGGTAGTCTCTTTCGCCATAATGGCTTGCATCAAGACCATGATTTTATGCTTTCTAGACTGTCCCATTTCAATCCCAGGGGCTAGCTTCACCACTCGCCCATCCCATAGCATGACCTCCCTTTTGGGGTGTTCGGAACTACAGCAACCAAAGTGTGAGCCAAGTAATTATGACCAATGTCCAGGAGAACAAAGTTAATCAACTCCCAAATGTTAGGAGCCTAGCACTAACAGTCTTTCTGTGTGTAAGCAAAGAACGTTGGTCTATAGCAAAATATGAAAATGCTATAGGAGGAATAGAAAAGCAAATAATTCACTAAAAATATAAAATCTAGAGTTACTAGAAAGTTTTGGCTTGTAAATAACCATAGGGGAACTGTGACAATGAGAGGTAAAACACAAAAGAAAGGTTAAAGATAACCTCAGGGGATGAGGGATGCTCATAAGACAATGGGAAGCTTCTTTTTTAGGGGGGGAAAGGGGCAATTCACTGATGAAGCCTTAAACACTTAGGCTTAATATCCAACACTTGTGAATGTACTCTAGTCCATCAGATGTTGGGTTCCAAACCTTAAAGGTAAATTGATTCCTTTCTCCCTTCACTTTGTTCCAGTCTATCAGGAAGTAATATTGGCGTTATCTTCAAATGACTAGAATACATCTAGAATCTAATGACTTTTCCCTCTCTTCATGTTTATGCCCGTGTCTGAACCTCTATCATTTCTCCTCTGGATTACTATAATAGTTTCCCAGTTGGTTTCCCTTATTCTATTTTTGATCATTTAGCATTTTAGAGAGATTCATTAAAACACATGCACCCCATGCCAACACTTCTGCTCGGGGTAAGACTCCACATTCACTCAAAAGCAAATAACTCACAACAGACAATATAGTGTCCTATATAATCTACCCACCCATTCTTATCACCTTGCCCACTTATGTACTCTCTGATCACAGATTTAATCTTCCACTTATCACCCCATGTTCAGTCTGGCTCCTCTGGTACCTCGAATATTCTATGACACTTCTTTCTAGGACACTGTCATCAACTCTTCTCCCTGCCTTGAGAGTAGACTTTTTGGTTTTTTATTTTGGGCCACACCTAGTTGTGCTCAGGACTTACTCCTTACACTGCACTTAAGTATCATCCTAGCAGGCTTTGGGGACCATATGTGGTGCTGAGGTTTGAACCCAGGCAAGGCAAGCATCCTACCTCATTGTACTATCACTTCAGCCCTAGAATATTGTTCTTTATTAACCTTCTCCAAGTCTACACAAATCTTATTTCCCAATAAAAACTGGTCTGATGGCCTTATTAATTTCACCCTAAATATCTGTCTCACATAAAAAAAATTTTAATGTTCCTTACCCTGTTCTACTTTTCTGATAGTACTTAGCACATTCTATTTCACCACATAATTAAACATTTGTTTGTTTACTTATTTATGTGGTTTGGGTACACATGCTTTGATGTGCAGGTGTTACTTCTGTCTATGTATTCAGGAAATTACTCCTGGCAGTACCTGAAGGGTCCATATGGGATGCCGGAGATTGAATTCAGATTGGCCACATGTAAGACACGCTCACTACCCCTTGTAGTATCTTTCCAAACCCATATTTTTAAGGCCTCCTAAGCGGCACTCAGAAGATCCTGAGGCCCCATCAGCAATTTCCAGCCCACCAGGCCAGTAGTTCAATGCAAGGACAGGGAGGATGTGATGTTGTTTGGACCTTGTGATGCTTGGGTCTCCCCAGTAGTGCTTGGGACTTCCAGAGTTACATATCATGGTGTGGCTCAAGGGACCAGGAGTCAAACCCAGGTGCTAGAGAGATAGTACAGTGGGTAGGGCACTTGCCTTGCACTTGCCTTGCATGTGGCGAACCAGAGTTCAAACCTCACCACCCAATATGGTTTCCTCAGTCCACCAGGAGTGATCCCAGAGTGCAGAGGCAGGAGTAAGCCCTGACCACAGCTATGTGCAGCCCAAACACAAAAGAAAAGAAAAGAAGAGAAAAAGAAAAGAAAAGAAAAGAAAAGAAAAGGAAAGAAAAGAAAAGGAAATAAAAGAAGAAATTAAACCCAGGTGGGACTCATTCTAGGTACGTGCTCTACTTGCTGTACTATCTTCTGGCCCCCAAATTTATTTTGTGTAGTATTTCTTATCTTTTTTTCCCCAGCTGATGTTTAAGCTTAAAACAATAAGAATCATTATCATTTATTTATTGAAACATTTGAAACAGAGCTGGTACATTATAGAAACCTAATAAGTATTTGTGGAATGAATGAAGGAAGAAAAAATTTGAAAGGAAAGGACCTAGTCAATAGTAGGTTCTTCTTCATTGCCCATTTTATACAGAGAAACACTCATACCTTCTTGACTGTGGGGGTCCAATACATTACATAAAACCTCACTCTTTGCCAAACCTTCTCAATACAGAAACCTACTCTTCTTAGGCCTTGATTTCTGTCTGCATGCATAAGAACCCACTGTATTCAACAAAAAATTCTGCTAATCATCTGGTCCCAAAAATTTTATTTCCTCCAAATTGAGATGGAAGTGTGCAACTTATCCCTCTCAAAATGTCAGTGATAGAGAATCTTATGGCCACTTATTTTATTTTTTAAAATTTTTTCTATCCATTGCTATCCTTTTTTCTTTTTTTCTTTTTTTTTTATTAGTGAAACACCATGAGGTACAGTTGTAGACTTACAAACTTTCCTGCTTGGGTTTAGGTTATACAATGATCGAGTACACATCCCTCCACCAGTGCCCATTCTCCACCACCAATGATCCCAGTAGCCCTCCCATCCCCAGCTCCAATCCCCGCCCCCATCCTGCCTCTGTAGCAGAGCATTCCCTTTTGCTCACTCTTTCCTTCAGGGTCTTGTAGTCTGCAATAGAGGTATTGAGTGGCCATCGTGTTCAGTCTATAGTCTACTTTCAGCATGCATCTCGCACCCCGAGCGAGTCCTCCAAACATCCTTTACTTGGTGTTCCCTTCTCATTCTGAGCTGCCTTTTCCCCCAGCATGTGCTGCTGGCTTCCAAACCCTGGAGCAGACCTCCTGGGTACTTATCTCAACTATTCTTGGGTGTTCAACTCCCATTCTGTTACTTTATATTCTCCAGGTGAGTGCAGTCTTTCCACGTCTGTCTCTCTCTTCCTGGCTCATTTCACTTAGCATGATACTTTCCATGTAGAACCACTTGTATGTAAAATTCATGACTTCATCTTTTCTAACAGCTGCGTAGTATTTCATTGTAATACTACGCATTAGATGTACATCATTAGATGTACCAAAGTTTCTTTAACCAGTCTTCTGTTCTCGGGTATTCGGGTTTTTTTCCCCAAATTTTGAACAGTGAACAGTGCAGCAATGAGCATAGCATTGCAGATGTCATTTCAACTGTACTTTTTTGCCTCTTTGGGATATATTACCAAGAGTGGTAATGCTGGGTCAAATGGGAGCTCAATTTCTAATTTTTTGAGAATCGTCCATACTGTTTTCCAAAAGGGCTGAACCAGTCGGCATTCCCACCAGCAGTGAAGGAGGGTCTCTTTCTTGCCACATTTGCACCAACACCGATTGCTTTTGTTCTTTTGGATGTGGGCCAGTCTTTGTGGTGTGAGATGATATCTCATTGTTGTTTTGATCTGCATCTCCCTGATGATTAGTGATGTAGAGCATTTTCTCATGTGCCTTTTTGCTATTCGTATTTCTTCTTTGAGAAAATTTCTGTTCATTTAATTTCCCCATTTTTTATGGGGTTGGATGTATTCTTCTTGTGGAGTTCAACCAGTGCTTTGTATATCCTTGATATCAACCCCTTGTCGGATGTGTATTTGGCAAATATCCTTTTCCATTCTGTATACTGTCTTTGTATTTTGGTCACTGTTTCTTTTGAAGTGCAGAAGCTTCTTAGTTCAAGATAGTCCCATTTGTCTATCTCTGTTTTCACTTGCTTGATGACCACTTATTTTTAAAACAAACCTTTTGTCTAATCTTCATTCTCTCTTTTGACATCTCCATCCTCTCTAAAAGATTAGACTTGTGATTTATTTATTAAGACTTGTGATTTGTTACTTGCGAACAGTGCTGGAGTTCAGATGTCTTCTTTGTAATTCCTGTACCACTGTTAATATTTATTTTAACTTACAAGAAATGACTTTACAGTATATTTAAGCACTCTGCACTTGGGTTTTCTTGGTTCAAGAGCTATCCTTGTTGAAACACAAACATTTAGTACATTCATTTTTACTATTATCTAGAGCTCAAATGTATGACATAATTCACCCATACATTCTTGTACTCATATATATTTTAATTATTTTCACGTTTTTTTTTCATTATTACCAACTGCAATGATATTGTTATATATGTCTCCTTGGGCACTCTTCGAATAATATATGCAGGGTGTGCATGTTCAAGTGAATTGATTGAGAATGCACACTTTCCATTTTAAGAACAACTGCAGAATTACTTTTCAATTTACACTCCCACAATCAAAATTCTAGAATTCCTACTCTTTAAATAGTCATTGCCTTTCAAACACTCGGTATCCTCACCATTTTTCAATATTCACCAATTTTCTTAATGTTAAGTAAACATTTCATTTAAAAACAATGTGCTTTGAGTACCAGAGAGGATACTGTTCAATGTTTGAAATTTTTATTAGGACAAATGTATATTTATTTAGAAAATAAACAAATCCCTGGAACCCCATGTGGTTGGTCACTGTTTCTTTTGAGGTGCAGAAGCTTCTTAGTTTAAGATAGTTCCATTTGTCTATCTCTGTTTTCACTTGCTTGATGGCCACTTATTTTAAAACAAACCTTTTGTCTAATCTTCATTCTCTCTTTTGACATCTCCATCCTAAAATAATGATGATATCTCATATGTTTGCTCAGTTTTTCCCACTGTCACTGTCACTGTCCTCCCGTTGTTCATCGATTTGCTCAAGCAGGCCGAGTAACATTTCCATTTTGAGACTCGTTGTTACTGTGTTTGGCATATTGAATACGTCGCGGGTAGTTTGCCAGGTATTGCCATGCAGGCAAGAAACTCTCGGTAGCTTGCCGGGCTCTCTGAGAGGGGCGGAGGAATCGAACTCGGGTCAGCCATGTTAGCCGCTTGCAAGGCAAACGCCCTACCCGCTGTGCTATTGCTCCAGCCCCAGTTTTTCCCAATGACAATCACAATCATGATCATCCTGTTGTTTGTCAATTGCCTCCATCAGGCACCAGTAATGTCTCCTTCATCCTAGCCCTGAGATTTTAAAAAGTGTCATATTTAAGGCTCTTTCACGGTTAGGAGAATGAGACCCATCATTGTTACTGGTATTTGGCATATTGGGTACGCCACGGGGAGTCTGCCAGACTCTGCCGTGTGGGCAGGTTACACTCGGTAGTTCTGTAGCCTGCCAGGTTGTCCAAAGTAAGAATGAGATAATAAGATGTCTGGGAGCTGGGTTTTATAGTCTCTGGGTCTTGGCTGTTGATGGGATTACACAGTGCTGGCGGGGGTGGGGGGCAGTTTGTGGGTGTGATCCCTGCCTACTGAAAGATGGAGGATCTGGGTGGAGGATGCTCAGCCCTGATTTGAGCAGGCTTGGAGGTGGAGGTCTCAGCCCAGGACCCGCCTGCCTTTGTTCCTCTGCCGGCACCTGGGTTCCTCTGCTGGTTCCTTTATGTGTGAGGCTCATCCAAGCATGTGGAGAGTGGTCTCAGCATGGCTTTGGCTGGGTCCCAGAGGTCTTCAGCTGTCGGGCCCTAGTGAGGGGTAGGAGACTCTGCTTTGTTCTTTTCCGGGAACTTGGTGTGATAATCTCTGGATCCTGGCCTTTGCAGTTGGTGGGTGTAACTGTCTAGCTACTGGAAGGCCTAGTCCCAAACCGTGCAGGCTTGGAGATCTCAGCCCCCAGTACCGCACACCTGGGTTCCTCTCCTGGTTCCTTTATGCATGAGGCTCATTTAAGCGTGTGGAGAGTGGTCTCAGCATGGCTTTGGCTGGGTCCCAGAGGTTTTCAGCTGTCGGGCCCTGGTGAGGACAGTCAGGCATGGGGTAGGAGACTCTGATTATTCAATAAAATAAAATTGTAAAAATATAAAGATTTAATCAAGAGAACTCTCAAAAAAAAGGAAAGATAAGAAAATAAAGTGATTCAAAATCTATTTAGAGTCCCATCCCTTTTCTGCCCCAATGGAGCTAGCCCCAGCAGCCAAAATCCTCCAGAACTTGAAAGCCATGGTCATGGCTGCTATCCGCATGTGCGGATAAGCTTCATCTATGCGCGAATCTGCAGAAAAACTCAGATACGTGGGACTTATGACTGAAAACTCCAGGCTCAATGAAATCAGAGAATGGGTGACTTCTCCCCACCTCCCCCTGTTTCCAGCAGCTTGGCAGTCACACCCACAAACCACCTCTGGCGCCATATAATCTCATCAATGGCTGTGATCCAGAGACTCAACAATGAATCTCTCAGAAGAGAGCGCAGAACAATACACCATAGACATGCCCCTAGACCCCATGCCAGCCTGTGTTATTCAGGGCATCCCAGAGGGGGTGGGTGAGGTCCAATGGAGCCAGCCCCAGCAGCCAAAAACTTCTTCCTTCCTTCCTTCCTTCCTTCCTTCCTTCCTTCCTTCCTTCCTTCCTTCCTTCCTTCCTTCTTTCCATACTTCCTTCCTTCCATCCCTCTTTCCTTTACCTTCCTTCCTTCCTTCCTTCCTTCCTTCCTTCCTTCCTTCCTTCCTTTTTCCTTCCTTCCTTCCTTCCTTCCTTCCTTCCTTCCTTCCTTCCTTCCTTCCTTTCTCTCTTTCTTTCTTCTTCTCAGTCTTCCTTTCTTTCTTACATTTGCTAATTAGGGATCAGAAAATATTTTCTATTTAAAAAACTACACATAGTAAATTGGTTATTCTTTGAGGATCTATCTCTGTCTCTTCTCATCTCTGCAGTTGTAGTATGAAATAAGTCCCCGGCATCTTTGGTGATCCTTCCCCAGCAAAGTTCCTGATTTTGTCTTTGCACTGTCTCCTACTGGCTCATCTTTTTTTCACTTCTAAAATATATTTCTGCTCCAGCACTGAGCAATAATGTAGGGGTTAATGTATTAATATTCCATGTGACTGACCCTGGTTCTATCTCCAGCACCACATATGGTCCAATGAGCACCACCAGGAGTCACTCCTGAGCACAGAGACAGGAGTACCTGAGTATCACTGGGGCTGGCCCAAAACCTCTCTCTCTCTACACACACACACACACACACACACACACGTAACACACACACACACACACTTCCTGGGCTATCAGGATTGATAGTGAGTAGGGTGCTTGCCATGTATGAAGACAATCCTCAAGGGTTCAAGGGACCATACGTATTGGGATGGCAGGGATTGAATCCAGGTCCACCATGTGCAAGGCAAGTGCGTTTCCCACTGGATTATCACTTTGATCCAGATGACGATACTAATTTAAATTACAACTGCCTTTAATGACAATAGTTTACAAAATTATAATATCACACTCATAATACTGGCATTGATAAATCAGTCGATAATAAAATAAATTTTATCAGTTTTATTTGTACTCTTTTATTTTTTTGCTGTTGCTTTTATTTTTGTGCCACACCTGGGGCTACTTTGACTCTGCACTCAGGAATCATTCCTGGTGATGTTTAGGGGATCATATGGGATGCCAGGTGTCCCACCTGGGTTGACGAAGTGCAAGTCTAGTTTCTGATTTATTGTTCTTTCTCTCTGATCCCAATTTTATTTGTATTCTTTTGTTTGGGTTTGGTTTGAGGCCACACCCTTTGATATTCAATAGTTACTCCTGACTGCTGAGAGGTGGAACCAGATGGGGTTCCAGGAATTGAACCGGGTAGACTGTCTATGAAAAAAGCACCCTACCTGCTGTGCTATCTCTCTGGCCTCTATTTGCCCTAAATTTTGTGTGTGCCCTTTATCTTTTGGTTATCTAAATTCTCTCTTTTTAAAATGTACTTTTTATATATTTTGAGGATCTTCTTTTGGTCTTTATGTATTTATAATATTTTATATATTGTTTATTTGTATTAGCTATGTATGCATGCAACATATAAAATATAAGTATCCTGATTATGAATGCATACTAAACATATCGAAAGTAATATTTATGTCCAATTTTAAGTTTTTGCTATGTTATTTGAGAAATTATTCACCACACCAAGAAATTTTATAGTACTTGGAAAAATTTTTACATATTATGGTTCTAAATATACTGGGAAATTTATTTTTTACATATAATGTGAGATAGTAATGTTATTTTCTTTTTATCTCACTTATTTTTAAGAGCCTTAAACATTGGTATGATTCCAAACTAAAATTTTCCCTTCCTAATTCTATTTTTGTATTTTTTAATTGAATAATGTTGTCTGCAAGACTATATGTGTTTTATTCTTTTTCCTCACCCCTGGCTCACCAATAAAGTACCAATACCCTTCCATCGTCCACTGGAAACTTTACCTTCTGTTATCTTCATTTCTTCAATCAGGGTGCAAGAGTTCATTTTCATATACACTTAATTTTATTATTCCTTTCAAATATTTAATTGCATATCAATGTTTTCCTGGGAAAATGCCAGAGAATACAACTTATTTCACATAAAATCACTTTCTAGTGCAATTTTTATCAAAACACCAATGGAGATTTTCAAGAAAATGGAACAATCTAAAACACAAGAAACTACAAAAGATGCTGAAGAGCCAAAGAAATTTTGAGAGAAAAGAAGAAAAATATAGGCATCATGTTTCCTGACTTCAAACTATACAAAGCAACAGTAATTAAAACATTCTGATATTGGAACAAACACTGACATGTGGATCAACAGAATAAAATAAATAGTTCGAAAATAAACTCACAAGCTTTTACAATCTAAGCTACAATAATGGAGCCAAATACATAAAATGGAGAAAAGAAATCTTCTTGAACAAATGGTGATGGGAAAATTGGACACCTACTTGCAAAAGATAACTTTGATCAGTATTTAGCACCATCCATAGTGACGAATTCAAAATAGATGAAAGACTTAAATGCTGGACCAAAACTCAAGAAATACATAGTAGAAAATACAGGTTATACACTCCAGAAACTCAGAGATATATTTGCAGACAGAATTCCAACGGAAAGGGATGAAAAGCAACAATAATCACATTCACATCAAATAAAAAATGTGTATACATAGCAAAAGAAGCCATCACAAAACATAAAGACAACCTAACAGTTGGGAGAAGATATTTGTACATCATTGATCTGAAAAGGGATTAATCCGACAAGGGATTAAGATTGGGACAAATGTTGACAAGAATGTGGAGAAAAAGAAACAGTTAAATTCTTGGTGGGAAAATAGGTTGATACAATCTCTGAAAAACTATTCTTTAAAAAAATCAAAGAGGAAATTTTTATGATCAATTAAAGTATTTCTAGGTATTTATCTGAAGGACAAAAAGTCACTAATTTGAAAGAATTTTTGTATCATTATGTTCATAGAAACATTATTTATAATAACCAAGACATGGAAGCAAGTTAAATGTCCATTAGTAGATAATTGAATAAAGAAGCTCTGGTATCTTTACTTCCATTAAAAAAATAGATGAAATCATGACTTTCAGGATAGAGTGGATGGAACTTGAGGTGATTATGCTAAATGAAATAAATAAGGAAGTGAAAGACAACTATTGGACAGTTTCAGTCACATGTATAATGTGAATTGCTCTAGCAAACAAACTTGCAAGAAATAACAAAGCTAACTCTAAAATGGAGTGATAGGGCTGGAGCGATAGCACAGCGGTAGGGCGTTCGCCTTACAAGTGGCCAACATGGCCGACCCGAGTTCGATTCCTCCGCCCCTCTTGGAGAGCCCGGCAAGCTACCGAGAGTATTCGATATGCCAAACACAGTAACAACAAAGTCTCCAATGGAGACGTTACTGGGCCCGCTCGAGCAAATTGACGATCAATGGGAGGGCCTTTACCTTACCTTTACCTTACCTTACCTAACTCTAAAATGAGGGGGAAAAGATACAAGCAAAGTATGGAAAGAATAAGCACCGGAGTCTTTTTGATGGAGAGATGGTGCTGAAACCGGTGGTGGCAATGATCACAATTATACACACAATGAGGTGTGAAGATAAACCTCTGGGTTCGGGGCACCCTCTGCTCACTCATCCCGGTACCCCCATCCGGGGCTGCACATCTAACTAGACCCCCGAGAACAGCTGGTTTACATCCTTGTCTGCGGGGGACAGGAATTAAAGCACACTGTATGCAACCAAAGCTGAACTGTTCCAGGCACCTTCTGCTTACTCAACCAGGTACCCACCCGGCGGCAGGGCCTCTTTCCAGAGCCGCAGTCACTAATGTGGCCATGAGTTATTCTCCCCTTACCTATCCCATAGGAACCATAAGTTACCCTCTTAGATGGAACTTTCACTAGTTTAGCTTAACCACCAGAAACACATTAGCCAATAATTCATTAAGCCTGTCTCAATTCTGCATCATAAGCAGAATAGTAACAGTGAGCGTGAAGGTCTAAACCACACAGGTCACAATGGTAAAGCGATGCAGAAGCCCACCAAGCTTACTTATTGAAGAGGCTAGCCCAGAAGACCCCAAGAGTAATGAAGTGCTAGACAACCTCTCTGACACGGAATTTAGAAGGGAGCTACTGAGGATGCTTAGGGAGCTAAAAGAAACAATGGAAAGTAATGTCAATGAAAGAAAGAGAGGATTTGAAGGTAGAAATGAGGAAAAAGCAAACAAAATTACAAACAGAAATGTCAGACCTGAAAAACATGGTAAGCGAATTGAAAAACTCAGTGGAAGGTCTCAGCAGCAGATTAACAGCTGCTGAGAACAGAATCAGTGAGCTCAAAGATGAAGTCCAGAGACTCTCCAGAAAAAGATCAGAAAATGGAAAAGAGACTCACAGTCCGGGAACAGATGGAAAAAGAAGATTGAGGTGAAGCCAAGAGTAGTAACATAAGAATTATTGGAGTCCCAGAGGGACAGGAAGAAAACCCTGATGAAGAAGAAGCTGTCAAAGGCATCGTTGCTATGACATTTCCAGAGCTAAAGAAAACATGCGACCACATTCAGGAGGACCAAAGGGTATCAGCTAGAAGAAATCCAAATAAAAATACTCCAAGATACATCCTGATCAAAATGGCCAAAACCTTAGATAAAGACAAAATTCTGAAAGCAGCAAAATCTAAGAAAGAAATTTTCTATAAAGGAACATCCTTAAGATTCACAGCCAATTTTCTCATGAAACCCTCATAGCCTGAAAACAGTGGTGGGATATAGTGAAAAAACTCAATGAAATAAATGCCCAAAAATTCTTTACCCAGTGAGACTCTCATTCATAAGAGAAGGAACAATACACAGTTTCACAGACAAACAACAGCTCAGGAACTTTATAGATTCAAAACCATGGTTACAAGAACAACTAAATGGGCTACTTTAAGACAAGACAGGCTCCTCAAATACACCAAATTTCAACAGAAAAATGGGACAAGACCCCATAACAATAATCTCTCTCAACGTCAATGGGCTAAACGCACCAATTAAAAGACACAGAGTGGCAGGATGGATTAGAAAATTGAACCCAACATTCTGCTGCCTGCAAGAAACATATCTAAACAGTCAGAGAAAACACAGGCTCAAAGTCAAAGGCTGTAAAACAATCCTACAGGCAAACAACACCCATTAAAAAGCTGGGGTAGCCATCCTAGTATCAGACCACATTGATCTCAGACTGAAGAAGTCACAAGACACAGTGAAGGCCATTTCTTATTGATCAAGGGATCTGTAAAACAGAAAGATCTTACAATACTAAATGTATATGCACCTAATGAGGGACCAGTAGAGTAATTAAAACAACTACTCAAAGACTTGGAGAAAGACATCGATAACAACACAATACTAGTGGGAGACTTCAACACCTTTTTATCACCTCTTGATAGACCAACCAGACTCAAGCTTAGCAAGGACATACTTCATCTGAGGGAAAAATGGAAGAAAGGGACTTAGTAGATATATACAGGACACTTCATCCTCAAAAAGCTGAATATACATTCTTCTCAAGTGTACATGGAACATTCTCCAAGATAAATCACTTGTTGAGTCAAAAAATATACCTCCATAAAATTAAGAAGAAAGAGATTGTACCAACAATCTTCTAGACCACAATGCATTGAAATTAGAAGTAAATCACACACACAAATAGAAAACTAAATCAAACACCTGGAAATTAAACATCTCACTATTGAACAATGAGTGGCTTAGAAAGGAAATCAAAGAGGAAATCAAAAGATTCCTGGAAATGAACGAAAATGAAGACACTAGTTACCAAAACTTATGGGACACAGCAAACAGTGTGTGAAGAGGAAAGTTTATAGCTCTACAAGCATTCCTGAGGAAGGAGGAGCGAGCCCACATAAGTAACCTAACCTCACAGCTTAAGAGCTTGGAGAATGACCACAAAAGAAGCTCAATCCAAACAGGAGGAAAGAAATAATAAAACTCTGTCCTCCTGTTGTTCATCAATTTTTGCTCCGGCGGGCCCAGTTACGTCTCCATTTTGAGACTTCTTGTTACTGTGTTTGGCATATCAAATACATCACGTGTAGCATGCGGGCGAGATACTCTCGGTAGCTTTCCAGGTTCTCCGAATAAAACTCAGAGCAGAGATTAAAGAGATGGAAACCCAAAAAACACTCTGAAAGATCAGTGAAACCAAGAGCTGGTTCTTCGAGAAAATAAACAAAATCGAGAACCCTCTAGCAAAACTCACAAAGAAAGGGAGAAGAGAGAAAACTGTAATAAACCACATCAGAAATGTAAAGAGGGTCATTACAACAGAAACTACAGAAATTCGAAGGATCCTCAGGGAGTACTTTGAGAAGCTTTATGCCACGGAACACGAAAACCTTGAGGAATTGGGTAAATTCCTAGATTCCTATAGCCTCCCAAGGCTGAACCAAGAAGATCTGGAATACCTGATCAGACCTATCACCATCAAGGAAATTGAAACGGTCATAAAAAGTCTCCCCAA